>NC_064822.1:175121822-175746822 GCF_024166365.1 Elephas maximus indicus | reverse complement strand
TAGGGCAGGTTTGTATGTTTTGATGTTCTCCAAAGCCAACTCTGTCACTTACTAGGTCTGTCACTTACATGGGTCAGTTAACGAACCTTGCTCTGCCTCAGTTCCCCTAAAAACAAAATGAGGATAGTAATAGTACCTAACCCAAGGAATGGTTGGGGGATGAAATGAGTTAATTCATATAAAGCATTTACAATCACACCTGCCATATAGTTAAAAAAAAAAATTAATTAAATAAATAAATAAATGCCATTAAGTTGATTCTGACTCATGGTGACTCCAGGTGTTACAGAGTAGAACTGACCCATAGGGTTTTCTTGGCTGTAATTTTTACAGACGAGCCCTGGTGGTTCAGTGGTTAAGAGCTTGGCTGCTAATCAAAAGGTCAGCAGTTCGAATCCACCGGCTACTCTTTGGAAACGCTGTGGGGCAGTTCTACTGTGTTCTATAGGGTTGGAATGGGTTTGGTTTTTAGCTTTTTAATCTTTACAGAAGATTTCCAGGCCTTCCTTCTATGGTATTGCTGGGTGGGTTCAAATAGCCAACCTTTGGGTTAGTAGTTAAGTACAAACAATGTATGCCACCCAGGGACCTGTGCCATATAGTTAGCACTCAATAAGTCTTAGCTACTATTTCTATTTATCTTCCCCAAAGCACAGTGCATAGCTTTAGGCCCAGGCTATCCACTCTTTTTGGTAAGTACTCCAATTGCTTCAGCTAATACACAGTGAGAGTTTTTACCCTTTTACAACAATAGGATGTCTGTTGTCCCCATGCAAAGAGCGTTTGTATCCTGATACCTCCTGGGATTCTTCTTGTCACCATACTCATTTGTTCACATTCATCCAATGTGAGTTATCACCTGCCTATGCCAGGCTTTCTGCGAGACATTTCCTCATATGCTGGTTCACTTTACCCGTATTCCCATTTCATAGATGAAGAATTTATGTAACTTGCCCCAAGATGCCCACCAAGAAAGAAGATCCCCACATTCTTCCCTGCCCCTCTCTAATCTATTCTCTACCCAGCAGCTGGGGTGGGCTTTTTTTTTTTTTTTTTTTTAACTGTGGTAAGCATCTTTTTAAGCATCTATGTAATAAAACATTTGTAATTTCAACAATCTTCACGTGTATAGTTCAGTGACATTAATTTCGTTCATCATATTGCTCAGCCCCCACACTTAGTGATTCTCAAATTATGCCATCACCCTAAAGTGATGAGTCCTCCTGAGTCCTCCTTTCTGCCTTCCTCCCGCCCTACCTCCAGTTAGAAACTTAGGTCTCTGTAACTTGCCTAAGCTATGTACTTCATATAAGTGGGATCATCCAATATTTCTGAGTTTTTCTAAAATCTAATTAGATGACATCACTCTGTCAGTTAAAACCCTTCAATACCTTCCTACCTTCCTAGTACTCTCAAGATAAAGACCAAAATCTTAACCGTGGCTTCCCGGATCTGGCCCTGCTGACCTCACCAGCCTCCTTCTTGCCCTCTCTGTTTCAGCCACATCAACCTCATCTCAGTTCCTCAACCCTCACCTGTCCTTTCCCATTGCAGGTCTTCACACATTCTGTTCCCTAAGCCTGGAAAGTTCTTTCCTTCCCATTTTACCTAAAACCCCCCTGCTCATCCTTCAGATCTCAGCCCAAATGTCACTCCTCCAAGCAAACAACTTATGTCCTCTCATACTGATATTCACCAGGCCTGGGGCTCTGTGGGCAAATAATAAATCTTTGCTGAATAACTGAAAAAACGTATACATACAGTTACCACACTTTAAGCCCTTAATACATCTCAGGCACTGTGCTGGGCACTTTGCATTTATTTTTTAATTCTTACATCTCCATGCGTCATGGGTGTTATAAGCTACATCGAATAGATGGGGGTGGGGGCAGTGGTTGTTCAGTGGTGGAATTCTCATCTCCCATGCAGGAGACCTGGGTTTGATTTTGGGACAAAACAGCTCATGTATAGCTATCACCCTTCTGTCAGTGGAAACTTTTGTGTTGCTATGAAGCTGAACAGGTTTCAGCAGAGCTTCCAGACTAAGACAGACTAGAAGGAAAGGTCTGGCAATCTACTTCCAAAAATCAGCCAGTGAAAACCCTATGGATCACAATAGTCTGATCCACAACCCATTACGGGGATGACGCAGGACTGGCAGTATTTCATTCCATTGTGCGTGGAATTGCTACAAATCCGGGGCCAGCTTGATCGTACCTAATAACAGTAACATAGATGGAAAGTTGAGGATTGAGAGGTTCAGTATCTTGTTTCAAAATCTCACAGCTCTTGAGGGGTGGTGCTGGCATTTGAATCCAACTCTGTCTCAATTTAAAGCCAGTGTTCTCCGATTGATTACACCACACCGCCTGCTTTTTCCTGTTGCTGGTGTTTGTGGCAAGGCATTGAAGCTTTCTGGGTGGGTGGGCTGCTCGCTGCCCATCTCTCTGGGTCAGGGTTGGGGCGAGGTTGTTGCCGTTTTAATAACATGCAGCAGCAGCTCTGCAGTTGGGCGATGGCAGCATTTGTTCACCACATGATGGTTTGGCTCCCGTTCAGCTCCCCAGAGAGGGACGCACAGCCATCTTTTATTACCACCCTTGGTGTGGAGAGAAAGCAGCATAAAGAGACCCTGTGACTGTGTGACTTGCATTTGCTTTGGGCAATCACACCATGCTCCCTTCCTGCACAGCCCCCACACGCCTCCCCTCACTCAGGGCCCCTCATGCAGCAAGGCAAAGCCGGGACCATTCTTTGTCTCCCTTCAGCCAAATCTATTCTCTCCCTACCCTTCTCCCCATCAAATGTTGGGGCAGGAGAAGTGTCAGCGTTGTTGTGTAAGGCTGCACAGCTCAGGCACTGCTCAAAGGCATGTGGAGTCCTCTAAGTGGGGGTTGGAAGTCAGCCTGGTCTCTGCTCAGCTGTGTCCTAGCTCAGCACTGCCTCTACCCTTCTTCCAATGTGCACAAAGGTGTTTTACAGGCCAGCAGGAAAGGCTGGAGTATGTGGCTGAGAGAAAAGAACATCAGACACCCTTGGGCTCTGACAATCAAATACCTGCTCTCTGCTAGGGATCTGCATTCACTAAGATTCCCATATTCCAGACCCTGCTGACACCTAAACTCTGTTAAATCACCATAGTTGTCAACAGTTAGCATTCCATCTAGGCTTGGGACTCCTCGAGCAAATGTCTAAGATCAGAAGAACCCTGACATCTAGGGTCAAGGGCAAAGCAGTTTAGACTGGGTGTTAAGATCATGGGGTGTGCAGCTGAAAAGACCTGGATTCAAGTCCTCCCTCATCATTGATTAGCTGTATGACATAAGAGCACTCGCTTCACCTCTCTGAGCCTTACTTCACTCTCCTGGGAAACAAGGAGCTGGTTATAAAATTAGATACAATAACTTACGCGGTCATGATAAAAATGGCTGACATTGATTGTTTACCACGTGCCTGCCACTATTCTAAGAACTTCCATGTATACTCCTTTAAACCTCAGAACGATCTATTCTCCAGACTAAGAAATTGAGGAACAGTGAAGTTAAGTAACTTGCCCAAGGACACACAGCTGCTAAATAATGGAACCAGGATTTGAATCAGGGCTTTCTACTAACTATTGAAGAAAGAAAAGCAGATAGAACTCCAGCCCCAGCACAAAGAAAGTGCCAATAAATAATAGCCATTACCGTTGTCAATACAGCAGCTGTAGCTACCCAGGAGGAACAGAATCAAAGACTACCAGAGATGAGATCCCACAGATCATCCATCAGGCCATGTGGTTTTCAAACCCTGTACCACAGAGGTACCTCCTCGTCTCTTTCAGACTCTTGGGGAACCCTGAATGGGTAGGATTCCAGCTCCTCCTGCCACCTTCTTTAACCAGAAAATCAGTTCTACTTTGATCTGTTTATATATTAAAATTCCAAGCAAAAATGTGTTTGAAAAAGGCTTCTGCTGCCAAGCAAGTTTAAAAACACGTGGCCCAGCCTGACCCATTCATTTTTACATAAATGTGCCACAGAGAGGGCAAGTAGCTTGCTCAAAGACACACAGCGGGTCAGGCAGAGCCAGTGCCAGGGCACAGCTATTTCCTGATTCCCAGATCAGTGCCTTTTGCTAGGCCTCATTCAAGGTCTTGTTTTTTCCCCTCAAGTGGCAACTCAGAGAATGTATTTTTCTCACATTTCCCAGATCCCCTCATTCCAACGCACTTCCTCCCAGTCTCCGAGCACACGGCCTGTGTCTGTGTCTGACCTGGGGGCACCTCCTCAGGCAAATGCTGACAGAACCCCCAACCCCCAGCACCACAAGGCCTCACAAAGGCGAGTCTTAGAGGCTGGCCTCACGGTGCTGGCTCCGTCTCTTGCTGTGACCGTCAAACCTGAGCTCAGAGAGGAGGTGAGGACTGACAGGTTCATCATGTTAATGGGATACATTTGAGAAATGCTAAACCAACAGTGTTTGGAAATTCAGGCCAGCGGCCAGCTGAGGAGCCGGCCAAATTTTGGCTGGGGCGGGGGGGGGGGGGTGGGTAGGGAACGGTATTCTGAGGCGGAATTAGAGTTTCTTTTAAAAACTGGATGAAGACATTGTTTATTCAAGACCCTGGGAGCTCAAAGATGAAACATGCATAATGGATTTTGGATCCTTGAGCAGACAGCTCTCCTAAGCTGTCTCTGTCATCATAATAAGGAATTGCTTCCATACACTGAGGC
Organism: Elephas maximus indicus; assembly: GCF_024166365.1. Lineage (NCBI taxonomy): Eukaryota > Metazoa > Chordata > Mammalia > Proboscidea > Elephantidae > Elephas > Elephas maximus. Next base: position 175,742,107 of record NC_064822.1, on the reverse strand, counting down.
CTACTGTGTGCTCCGAAGCTTTGCATAGATCCTCTCCTCTGATCTCACCTCACAACAGTGTGAGGTAAGCTGTAGTGCACGGATTGGGAAACTGAGGCTCAGAAAGGTGAACAGCCTTGCTGAAGCTCACACAGCAGATGGTGAGGAGGAGCCAGGATTTAACGTGGGTCTCTCTGACACCCAAGTCCTCACTATTTAGCACTTTTAATTAAGCCTTTATGCTGTGGATTTGAGTCCCTGGGTGGGACCATGGTTTGCGCTCATGTACTAAACGAAAGGTTAGCAGTTCAAGCCCACTCAGTGGTGCTACAGAAGGCCTGGGGATCTCCTTCTATAAAGATTACAGCCAAGAATACCCTACAGAGCTCAGTTCTACTGTCACACATGGGGTCCCCATGGGTGGGAATCGGCTCAACAGCAATGGGTTTGGTTTTGCTTTTGGCCGTGGATTTATTTTTTTTAATTAATATTTTATTTTGTTTTTGTTGAAAATGTACACAGCAAAATCCTGTCCTACCCAACAGTTTCTAGACATAATGATCAGTGACATTGGTTACATTCTTCACATTGTGTCAACATTCTTGTTATTTCTATTCTAGTTGTTTCACTCCCATTGACAAACTCCCTGCCCCCTGACCTTTTCATCTATGCCTTAAAACAGCTGTTGTCCATTTGGTCTTATATAGGTCATCTTTTTGAAAGAACGCAATACTCAAGGGTGACAGTCTTTATTTTTTGAGCTAAACTGTTACTTAGTTTAAAGGTGGCTTCAGGGGATGGTTCCAATTCAAGGCTTGAGGCCATGGATTTAGATAGGGATTACTGAGATACTCAGAGCCCTGGTGGTAGAGTGGTTAAGAGCTTGGCTGCTAACCAAAGGGTGGGCACTTCGAATCCACAAGCTGCTCCTTGGAAACCCTATGGGGCAGCACTAGTCTGGCCTACAGGGTTGCTACCAGTTGGAATTGACTCAACAGCAATGAGTTTTTTGGTTTTTATTAAGATGCTCTAACTTTGGATGAGCAGAATACTAGGCACAAAAATAATTGACATCTTAAAAAAATTCTAAGCCTCCCAAATAATTTAGGTTATTAGAGAATACTCATAGGGTCACTATGAGTTGGAATCGACTCGATGGCAATGTTTTTTTTTTTCAGGGGGTGCTACATACCATGGCAATGAGACCCCAAGAGCCTTGACTTGTAATAGGAACAACAGAAAGGATGGGCATCCCAGGTGGGATCTAACTACTTGCTTTTCTAGGCTTGACTGGCCTCACCACAGTATGATATGCTGAGGCTCATCACTCATCCAGAGAATATTTATGGGGCACCATGCTAAGCCCTGGGAGACAAGGGGCCATTGGCACCCTCCGGTGTGCCTCACCTTTGTAGCAAGGCAGGATTGAAACATGTTTAAACAAATCTGGGTTCACATCTCATTTCTGCTGTCTTCTAACTATGGGCAAACTTCATTCTCTGATCTTCGGTGTTAAACATGGGATATACCACACTGGTTAGGGACGGGGGCCAGCACACTTTGTCTGTAAAGGGCCAAACTGCAAATATTTTCAGTTTTGCGGGCCATAGAGTATCTGTCACTACTAGTCAACTCTGCTGTTGTAGCATGAATGCAGCCATAGACAAAACATAAATGAATGAGTATAGCTGTGTTCCAATAAAACTTTATTTACAAAAACAGGTCATATGCTGGATTTGGCCCATGGGGCATAGTTTCCCAACCTCAGGTTAAGGATGTGGTCTCTGGAATGTGGCTGCCTGAGTCAAATCCCAGCTACACCCCTTACTGGCTATGTTGACCTTGGACAAAGTATAAAACTCTGTGCTTTGGTTTCACCATTTGTGAAATGTGGATGATGCCTCTCTTATAGAGACATTGTGAGGAATAAAATAATACTTGTAAGGCACCTAAAAACAGTGCTTGGCACATTGGAAGTACAGCCAGAATGTGCCTTAAAGCGAGGGTGGTGCGACTTCATTTCGCTTACTTTGGACATTTCATCAGAAGGGACCAGTCCCTGGAGAAGAACATCACGCTTGGTAAAGCAGAGGGTCACCAATAAAAAGGAAGACTCTCAATGAGACGGATTGACACAGTGGCTGCATCAACAGGCTCAAACACAGCAACGATTGTGAGGGTGGCACGGGATGGGCAACATTTCGTTCTGTTGTACGTGGAATTGCTATGAGTTGAAGCTGACTCGATGGCACCTAACAACAACAACCCCATGTGAAATGGTGCACTACAGATTAGTAAGTAAACACAAGTAAGCCTGTGCATACCTTGCTTACTGGTTAATCTGCCCCAGTCCTGTTCCCCACACCCAGAGATGTGGATTCATTAGATCTGTGGTCCAGGAACCCTTTTTTCAAAATGCCAGGTGAGCATGATGCAGGGGGTCCCAGGCGCACACTTTGAGAAATGCCAGATCCTTGGTTTTCAGGGAACGGCGTCTCTCTCCCAGGCCTTATGACTTCCTGAGAACAACCAGACCAGCCACTTCCTGTCTCTTCTTCCCTCCCTATCCCTGGCTGGGACTTTGCTTCCAGGTGGAGTCTGTTAGTTTCAGCTGCTCCCAGGCCCCTCCCGAGGGCCTCCAGCTGTGTGAACCTCTGGCCTTGTCTCAGGGTCTTCCAATTTGAGTATCAAGGGCTCTATTGATGATATAACCCTGTTGGACCTGTCAGCTGAAGGTGGAACCCCTCTGTCAGGGGATGCCTTGTGAGCTGAGGTTTCCCCTAGGAGATTCAACTCCTGATTCTTGATTTTTCTCTCTTCTACAAGACCTTGGGAAGTGAGGGAGGCTGAGAGCTTGGAGGAGTGCTGTCCTTACAGGAGGGCTGAGGCAGGTGAAAGGGATGCAGGCTCTGCAGCCAGACAGCCCTGCGTTAAATCTCCATGACTCTGGGGCCTCGGATAAGTTTTACTTAATGTTGATAGGTCTCTGGGATTCCTCTTCTTTCTGAATGGGGAGAACCATGCCCTCCTGGCAGAGCTCCTATGAGAATTACATGCAGCATGAAGGTGAAGCACCCCACTAGTGTCTGCCACCCACTGGTCTGTCAGTGTAGGCTTGCATGTTGCTATGATGCTGAACACATCTGAGTAGAGCTTCTAGACTAAGACGGGCTAAGAAGAAAGGCCTGGCAATATACTTCTGAAAATCAGTCAGTGAAAACCCTCTGGATCACAATGGTCTGATCCACAACCAACTGAGCATCACTTGGTTCTGTTGTAAATGGGGTGGCTGTGAGTCAGATCCCAGCTCAGTGGCAGCTAACGACAATAATAAGTGTCTGCCATACAGCAAGTGTTCAGAGAATAATTGTGTTTCTAGAGAATCAGAAGGTTGGGGTAGGGGGAGTGGAGACAAGGTAGATTCCTTCCCCTTTGCTGACCAACCCTCACTCCTGAGCAGCTAGAATCCCTGACTTTATGCTCTACTCCCTAAGACATTTCTTGGTTTCATACATGTGGCTCTTGTCCTCTCAACTAGATGGTAGGCTCAATGAAGTCACAAGTAGAGTAATACTCAAAGTTACCAGTTCCTCACCTGAAGTTTATTGAATGCCAACTTTGTCAGAAACAACTAAAGGTGAAGATTCCAGTTTCTCTTGTGTTTGTCCCAAGAACTTCATTGGCATCCCTCTTAGTGGTTAAGTACTAGGCTGCTAACTGAAAGGCCAGTTGTTTGAAGGCACCAGCAGCTCTGCAGAAGAAAGATCTGGTTCCATAAAGATTAAAAAAAAAAATTTTTTTTATAATCCTATGAGGCAGTTCTACTCTGTCCTACAGGGTCACTATGAGTTGGAATTAACTAGACAGCAGTGGGTTTGATTTTAGCTTTTGGTTCATTTCATGACTAAAGGAAGTAATGTGGAGAAGTATCTGGCCTGCCCTAGACCCTTGATTAATGTGAATGTCACTTTCTTTTATGAGATAATAGCAAATGTGAGCTGAAAAAAAAAAAAAAAAACTCCAAGTTCACCTAATTCTACTGCAGCTTTAGAAATGAAACAACTGAGTTCAGAGAGGTTTTCAGCTGGCGTTCCTCATCTGAACCACAGATCACAGAAAATGACGTGGCTATATTCACAGTTCTCCCAAGGATGGTACAGAGCTTGTACTGTTGGAGATGAGCAGAAGAGAAGTTACTTCGTTACATACGAGAGATGCTGTCAAGTCAACTCACAGCAGCCCCACGTGTGTCAGAGCAGAACTGTGCCCTATAGAGTTTGCAGTGGCTAAGTTTTTGGAAGTAGATCATCAATTCTTTCTTCCAAGCACCTCTGAGTGGACTGAAACAGCCAACCTTTCAGTTGGCAGCTGAGCAAGTTAACTGTTTGCACCACCCAGGGACTCCTGCCTTAGGACCAAACCAAACCAAACAAAATCCATTGCTATCGAGTTGATTCTGAATCATAGTGACCCTATAAGGTAGCGTAAAACTGCCCCATAGGGTTTCCAAGGAGTGTCTGGTGGATTTGAACTGCTGACCTTTTGGTTAGCAGCCCAAGGCTTAACCACTACACCCCCAGGTTTCCCCTACCTTAGGACACTGGAGCTTAATTGTTTCCCCAAACTAGTTGAGAAGGGCTGAGCTAATGAGTACCAGAGCTATGACTAGAATCCAGGTACCTGACCCCATCAAACAACTTCCCATGGTGGGTGAGAGTCACAGCCCAGTGCTTAGTGGAGTTCAGGAAGAGACTATCCCATTACTTGTCCAAGTGCTTTGTAAAATCTACAGACCCTAAAAGCATAAGGGGCTTTATTTGCTTGTTTGGAAGAGCATAAAAACAAAAAACTGCCAGATCTAGAGGCAAAATGCCTTTAAAATCCAGTTTCTCCTTTTACTATATAAATATATGTTCCAAAACCAATTGCCATCATGTCAGTTCTGACTCATGGCGACCCCATGTGTGTCAGAGTAGAACTGTGCTCCATAGGGTTTCCAAGGCACCTCTGGATGGATTCGAACCTCCAATCTTTCAGTTAGCAGCCAAGTTCACCAACCATTTGCACCACACTGGGACTCCAGTATGTATGCTAAAACCCACTCTCTCGAGTGATTTTGACTTATAGCAACTCTGTAAGACAGAATAGAATGGTCCCATAGGGCTTCCAAGGATGTAAATCTTTATGGAAGCAGACTGCCACATCTTTCTCCTGCGGAGTAGCTGGTGGGTTCGAACAGCCAACCTTTTGGTTAGCAGCCGAGCACTCTAACCACTGCGCCACCAGGGCTCCTTGTATGTATGTTAAGGTAGACTAACTGCTATTTTAAAAAAAAAACCCACAACCTTGGTGTCCTAATACAATATAAGCCTATTTCTCACTCACGTAAGAGCTGAATGTGGCATTCAGTAGATGGCCTTCCACAGTGTTATGTACACAAGGGTCCAGCCAGTTTCCTCCCACCTTGTGGCTCCACCATCCCTTGGTCTTCAAAGTCCTCTGCAGGCTTGTCTGCATCTGTCAGTTGACAGAGGAAGGGAGGGTAGAGGGCTGCCTGAAAGGACTTTTATGGGCCAGGCCTGGCCTGGTGGGGGGGTCATAATTTTCTTCAACATTCATTGGCCAGAGGTCAGTCAGATGACTGTACCCTACCACAGGGGCTGCTGGGAAATGTAGTCCAGCTGAGTGCCCAGGCAGAAAAAGAAACAAGTTTAGTAAACAAGTAGCTGGTCTCTGCTACATTGTATAACTTTGGGCAAGTCTCTTTTATTTCTCATCTTTAAACCAAGGAAATGAGGCCTGTTTATTTCATAGGATTGTGGGGATCAAGAAAGATAATGGCTGTTACAGTGCTCTGCAGGTGTAAATACAGGTGGTGCTCTGAAGTTGTAAATACAGGTGAACTGCTACTATGATTATCTCCACCATCCCCTGAACACCTGGCCCAGGGCCAAGGACATAATAGATGAAAAACAAACCATTGTGCAGTTGGTGGTCTTCCCAGCGCCTCCTAAATGCATGCTTTGCCTCAGCTAGCCCGAGTTTGGTTCACACACACATCTTTTCGACAACTCACCCACTGCAATCACTCATTGCCGATTGCCCCTGCCAGCTATGAGCTGGGACACAGGAAGGGTTTTATCTGAAGCCTGAGACATCCTGAAAGGATGAGGCCTCCCTTCTTGGGTCCCTGGAAGGCTGCCCATTGCACCTCACATTCTTTTCAGCCTAGAGGCCGATGGTAACCATGAGCTCACTGATTTGCTGAAACAGCCAGCTATGGAGGCTGCTGCTGATATGTGAAGCTCTGGAGACCTTGGTTCTTCCCTCTAGTCCACTACAAATGCCAGTTTTGCTCGGCATCAGTAGGAAAAGGCCCAGAGTTGCTGTCAGAACCCGACACTTAGAGATGTACCCAGCTCCCTGTACCATATTTAAGTGGGCATTTTGAATATTTAAGGCAAAGGTTACTACCATTCAGCATAATAATAATAGTTTGTACTTACATAATGTTTACTATGTGCTGGACACATTAATTTAGTCTTCAGGACAACCCGATGAGATAGGTATGATTATTATGCCAATCTTATAGAAGAGAAAACTGGGGCACAAAACATTCACTGGTCTTACCCAATGTCAGCCACAGGAATGCTCCTTTAGTCATAGCATGGACCCCATAGTTCACCGTAGTCCCCACCACTCCCTAATGTCTCCCAGATGCAGGGGTTAAGTGCCTGTTGCTATTTCTCATTAAGTGGAAAGCATATAAAGTGTGGTTTTAAGACTCTGTACACTGACTCAAGGCCACCATAGTTCAAATTGCAGCTGCGCCACTTTTTATCTATGTAATCTTAGGCAAGTTGTTAAGCCCTCTAAACCTCAGTTTCCTTGTCTGTCTAAAATCTCTTGCTCTTTTTGCCTCTAAAGGCTCAACACACACTCACTTACTCACACACACACACAAACACATCCAACATACACACACTTACTCTCACACATACAATTTCACACACACTTTCACACACACGCATACTGTCACACACATGCTCATACACATACTCACCCACACAATTTCACACACACACGTACTCTTTCTCATATAAACACTCACACACACACACACACAGCAGAATTGCTGCTCTTTCTTCTAGACCGGGCTGCCTCTCTTTGATTCTCATTCATTCCTCACAACAGCACCATGAGGTCATCATTCCTTCATTCAGTAAATATTTACTGAGCACCTACTGTGTGCCAGAAACCCTACCAGACCTGGAGGACACTGCAGTAAACAGACATGGATGAGTAATTACAAATGGGGTGAGTATTCCCAAAGGCAGAAAAGAGAGTGAACTCTGGGAGGGTGTTGTTATCCCCATTGTATAGATGATAAAACCAAGGGTCAGGCACATTAAAAACTTGCTCAAAACCACAGGACAAATAATAAAAATATCTAAAATTCATTGCATGCGAACTATATACTAGGCATTTATCATTAATTCGTTTAAATCCTCTTAACAACACTATGATGTAAGAACTATCGGTACCTTCGTATTCTGGAAAAAATCCGAGTCACAGAGTATGAAAGCAACTTGCCTAAGATTGCAGGGCCAGGAAGTAGCTGAGTTGGGATTTGAACCCAGGCAGTCTGGCTGCAGAGCCTGTGTTCTTAACCCTTTGAGTCCGGGTCTGACTGACCTCACTGTTGACCTTTCCACAGGAGGGGTACCCCCATGTGGAAGCAGGGCCCAGCCCCTGCCACTCGGGGCATCCCAGGAACATATTCAGTGTGAAATTGTATAATTGTCATGAATGAGGGCTCTGCTTCTGGAAAGTGAGGATTTGGGTCCCAGGCAGGGATGGCCCCCAAACAGCATCCAGAGGAGCAGCCTGGCACGTAAAGCACCTGGCGCTCCCCAGGATGGGCCTCAGATCTCAGATCAGAGAGAGACTCATGCTTCAGGAATCTGAGCCCTCAGAGGAGAGGAAAGCAACACACCGCCTGCACGCTTTTATCTCACACCCACTGGGCGCCAGGTCCAAGCACTTGCATTCCAGAGGGGGTGCAGGGCCGCCCAGTGGAAGGGAGGGCAGCTTCAGGAGGCTCGGGGTGGGGCTGGGAGCAGGTCCTTCCCCACCTGGCTGGCCCCAAGGGAGGAGAGTGTAGAGACCCAAAGAGAGCTAGAACGAGTCCTCTGAGTAGCAGTTCCTGCAGCCAAAGTCCCAGGGAGAGAAGCGGGTTAAATGGGGACCTCAGGAGAATGTTGCTGTTGTTCACTGTTGTCAAGCCAGCCCCCGGCTCATGTCAACCACATGCACAATGGCACTGGACCATCGTGATCCACAGGGTGTTCGTTGGCTGATTTTTCGAAGTAGATCACCAGGCCTTTCTTCCTAGTCTTAGTCTGGATGCTCTGCTGAAATCTGTTTAGCATCGTAGCCACATGCAAGCCTCCACTGACAGATGGGTGGTGGCTATGCATGAGGTGCATTGGCCAGGAATCGAACCCAGATCTTCTGCATGGAAGGCGAAGATGCTATCACTGAACCAGCACTGCCCCCTCAGGAGGGGTAACCCAGTGCCATCGAGTCGATTCCTTTTTCCCAGGGACTGGGGTGTAGGTGAGGGTACAGGTTACCAAATGCCACTGGGGCAGCGCAATTGTTAAGTACTGGGCTGCTAACCAAAAGGTCAGCAGTTTGAACCTACCAGCCGCTCTGAGGGAGAAAGACGTGGCAGTCTGCTTCTGTAAAGATTATAGCCTTGGAAACCCTATGGGACAGTTCTACTGTATCCTATGGGGTCGCCATGAGTCGGAATCAGCTCAATGCAACAGGTTTAAATTGCCACTTGGTGATAACCTCTCGAAATTTTTAAAACTGTTTTAGAAAAGTGAGAGTATATTCACCTACATCATCTCTTGTGAACTTCACAATAAGCCCATGCTCTCTTAAGTGTAAAATGGGAGTTATGCTCATTATTAAATCAGGTGAGTATCAAAAGGAGATCAGATTCGGAAAGAATTTCACATAGTATTTGCTCTCTCCACACAAAGTTGTTCGACTTTATGAAAATGCTTTAAAAATCGTAAAAAAAAAAAATTGCTTTACAGGTTTATCTTCTGCTATTTTATATTATTATAATTAATCTCTCAAATCCTGGGCTTATCCCCCAAAACTTAGTATCTTTCAGTAACATATCATTTGGTTTTTTCATTCACTGACTTATCTAAATCTTCTTTGAAGGCAATTACATTTTTAACTTCTTATCTCTTATAATGAGCCACCTAAATGTACTTCACTCTAGAATTAAAGTAAAATGATTGTTCCTTTTTTCAGTCCTAAATGTACATCTTTAAAGTTTCAATGTCATATATGTGTGTTTCAAGATGGACTCTAAACTCCCAGAGGGCATGATTCAGATCTAATTCTTAGCTATATTTAGCATTTATTGACCCTTTTCTATGTGTCAGGCACTTTTCTAAGTGCCTCACAAGGATTAACTCATTTAATCTTCCCCACAACCCTAAGGATTCTACTATCATGATTCTTATTTTTCAAGCAAGTAAACACATATGCAGAGAGGTTAAGTAACATGTCTAAGTAAACAGTGGAGGCGGGCCTCCAAGCCAAGAGTTCTGGACCAGCGGCATCACTCAGAAGCACTAACTCTGCTGCCTCTCTTTGAGCCCCTAGCTCAGAACCTGCATGTAAGAAGCACTTGGAAATGCTTGTTGATTTCATTTAAGTCTTACCCTTATTTTGTAACTAGGGAAATGAAGCTGAGAGATGTAAGATCATTGCATGGGCCAGGAATGCTTTCAGCTGAAAGTAACAGAAATCCTAACATGTACGAGCTTACATGATAAAAACATTTCTCTTTCTCACACAACAAGAGTCTAGATGTAGGTGTTTCCGGGTGGGGGGTGGGGGGGGTAGAGTAGAAAATTTGCCATCAAGTATCCAGACTCCTCTTGTCTTTCTGCCTCAGTATCCTTAGCGTATTGGCTTTTCATATATTCATTTGACACATCACTCTCCAAACATAGCTGCCATGGTTGGAGGCATCATGTCAATATTTGAGTCAGGAAGGAGGGATAGTTTCAGGTAGTTCTTCTCCTGTCATGCCTCTTCCTTCTAAGAGAAACAAAGCTTTCCCAGAAGCCCCTAGAAGATTTCTGCTTTTGCCTCATTGGGCAGAATTGGATCACACACTAAAACTAGCTATGAGAGAGGTTGGAAAAATAAACTATCTGGCATTCCAACCTCTACAATTGAAAGAGACAAAAGAAAAAAAGTTTTAGCTGTTGGGTTAGCCAACCAATAACATTTATTACAATAACCTGGACAAGGTCACACAATCAGTAGTAGGAAAGTCATGACAAGGACCCTGGACTGTTTTCCCCTTTCTAAGGAGCCAGAATGGTCCTAGGAAGTGAGGATGGCGAGACGTCATCTCATGTACTTTGGACAGGTTATCAGGAGGGATTGGTCCCTGGAGAAGGACATCAGGCTTGGTAAAGTATAATGTCAGCAAAAAAAAAGGAAGACCCTCAATAAGATGGATTGAAACAGTGGCTGCAACAATGGGCTCAAACATAGCAACAATTGTGAGGTTGGTGCAAGACTGGGCAGTGTTTTGTTCTGTTGTATACAGGGTCGCTATGAGTTGGAATTGACATGACAGCACCTAAAAACATAATATATAAAAGAGGGTGATGTTTTTTATTCTCTAGGCTATATTTGGGCACTAAAGCCATCATTCCACAAATTCTTTCCATTTTTGTAGTGATTCACTTGTCCTTTGCTCTCAGTCTATTGTGTAGAAGGCATGAAAGTGTTTATTACAGGGTAAAGACTTTCAGAGAATAAACTATATGCAAGTAGGCCAGTAACAGAGGCCCAGAATAATCCCACTCTAGCACAAGGGTTTGTTCTATACTGTTGGACAAATGTTTATTGAGCACCTACTATCTGACAGTCGTAGTACTAGGCTGTGATGGTGTTGAGATAAAGAAGGTACTACCTGCGCTTTTTTCCTTTCTTTTGCTTTCTTGACTGCTGCTTCCATGGGTGTTGATTGTGGATCCAAGTAAAATGAAATCCTTGAAAACTTCAATCTTTTCTCCATTTATCGTGATGTGGCTTATTGGTCCAGTTTTAAGGATTTTTGTTTTCTTTATGTTGAGATGTAATACATATGGAAGGCTGTGGTCTTTGATCTTCATTAGTAAGTGCTTCAACTCCTCTTCACTTTCAGCAAGCAAGGTTGTGTCATCTGCATAATGCAGGTTGTTAATGAGTTTTTCTCTAATCCTGACGCCCCATTCTTCTTCATATACTCCGGCTCCTCAGGATTATTTGCTCAGCATACAGGTTGAATAGGTATGGGAAAAGGACACAAGACTCATTGCATTGGGCAAATCTGCTGCAAAGGACCTCTTTAAAGTATTGAAAAGCAAAGTTGTCACCTTGAAGACTAAGATGTGCCTGACCCAAGCCATGGTATTTTCAATCGCATCATATGTGTGTGAAAGCTGGACAATGAATAAGGAAGACCAAAGAAGAGTTGATGCCTTTGAATTGTGGTGTTCGTGAAGAATATCGAATGTACTATGGACTGCCAAAAGAATGAAAAAATCTATCTAGGAAGAAGTACAACCAGAATGCTCCTTAGAAGCAAGGATGGCAAGACTATGTTGCACACACTTTGGACATGTTGTCAGGAGGGATCAGTCCCTGAAGAAGGACATCATGCTTGTGCAAAGTGTGAAGATGTGAGCCAGCTGAGTTCACTCAGGGCTCATCTGACTCTGGGGTAAAGTTTCTCTTTCCCCACAGATGTGTAATTCCATAGCTATAAAGTTGCTCTTTCCCTGCAGATGTATAATTCTGTAGCTATAAAGTACTTACACAAGCATTCTCTCACAGAGTTCCTTAATTTCCAACCTCTTCCACATTTTTCACCAACCGTACCCATTTTTAAGACTCTACTGAAAGGGCAACTCCTTCAGAAAACTTTTCCTCGCTGGTATAGACCTCCCCTCCCTGGGTGCCTGTGATATGTCCACCATTTTCCTTACCATTTTGGCAATGTCTCTGTGTATGTGTGTCTCTTCCAGTGCTGTGTGAGGGCAAGTTCTGTGTCTCATTCATCTCCACTGCCTGGTGCCCAGTCATTACCCAGTAAGCAGATGAGATATTAAATGGAATGAATGAACGAATGAATGAACCCTGGGAAGTGTGCAAAACGGACATGATTATTCTCACATACAGACGAAGGGAGTGAGGTTCAAACTGTGATGCCCAAGGTCACAGTTGGTAAGGTCAAGGTCACAGGTGGTAAGTGACCCAGAACCTGGGTCAGCTGACCCCTGATTCAGTGCTCTTCTGTTCTGCCATGTTACCTCCAGAAGGAGCAGGGCCCATCTTCCTGGTTTTGTAGATTAAGATTATCAGAATCTCTGGCCATTTCCCAGTATCCTAAGCAGCTGACCTTCTCCGAGCTTCTCTCTAAATTCCCTTTTCACACGTTCTCTAATCTCTTCCTCTCTTTTTCCGTTAAACTCACCCCTTCTAAGTTCCTGCTACTCACTCATTCTTCAGCCCAAGCCCAGAAATTGGTAGCTTCTCCCATATAATCTCCAGTCTATAACAAACCAGCATTCCCGAAGCCTTCTGGACAACCCAGAGACAAAAAGCTCTTCATCATCTTCTCAGTGAAGAGATAATTCCTACTTTTTGAAACTTCCTAATTGGGAGGTTGGAGATGGGAGATGATTCTGAGGGCCCTGAGTAGCTGTGACATCTCAGCTTAAATGTCAGCTTCTCAGAAGTGCCCCCATAGGCCACCTCTTTAAAATAAGTCTCTCCCAGTCTGTACCAGTGTCCAGTTTTCATTTCTTACCAGTTGCCATTTGCCATCAAGTTGATTCCAACTCACGGTGGTCCCATGTGTGTCAGGGTAGAGCTGTACTCCATAGGGTTTTCAATGGTTGATTTTTCAGAAGTAGTTGCCAGGCCTTTCTTCCTAGGTATCTCTGGGTGGACTCAAACTTCCAGCCTTTCTGTCAGCAGCTGAGTGCATTAGCCATTTGCACCACCCAGGGACTTCCTTCAGTTCTCACAGTTTCCTGTTTCCTTGATAGCACTTACATAACAACTTAAAATTATATAAAGTGTTTACTTAGGTTTTGGCTGTCTACCTGCTACCCCATAAGAGCAGGCATTCCGTCTATCCTGTTAAACCTCTGTTTCCTTATTTCCCAGCACAGTGCCTGGCACATAATAGGTATACGGCAAGTATTTGTTGAATCAAGGAATGACTATGCATAGTATAGCTTTTGTTCCTAGCTAAAAAAAAACCTAGCTAAAAGGTGGTCTCAAAACAGTACTACTACGTCTTTGCTTTTTTATAGACCTAGGATTTTCTTCTGATTGCACTATCTTCTCTGATCTTCACAGTAATTCTGTGAGGTAAGCATTGAGACCCCTCATTTTCCAGTAAGGAAACTAAGGCTCAAGGAAGCTTAGGAACTTGCCCAGAGTACCAGTAATATAAGGAAAGGGAATGCATGAGTTATATGGAATTGTGGTGTTGGTGAAAAATATTGACTATATTACGGACTTCCAAAAGAACAACAAATCAGTCTTACAGGAAATTCACTCAGAATGTTCCTTAGAATCAAGAATGGCAAGACTTCAACTCATTTACGTTGGACACATTGTCAGGAAAGATCAATCACTGGAAAAAGACAGCATGGTTGATAAAGTAGAGGGCTAATGAAAATAAGGAAACCCTACATGAGATGGATTGACACGATAACCACAGCAATGGGCTAAGGATCTTGAACATGGTATAGGACCAGAGAACTCTTCATTCTGTTGTACATAGGCTCATCATGAGTTGAAGCTGACTCAATGGCAACTAACTACAACAACATGTATTGAGCACCTAATGGCTGCTTTAGCACATATGGTCCTGAGAACATGAACCTATATTAGCATTGTCATCCATATGGTATAAATTTTTACAGAAAAGCAAATGGAGGGTAACTTGCTCGAACAGAAATGGCTAGTGCCAGGATATGAATCTAGGCATGGACTGAACTCATCTGTATCATTTGCAAATAAATATGGATGCAGAGAAATATAAATCCTCAGAGGATGCTGAAGACTGTAGTAAGTACAGTACTCTGCAGTGAGGAGGGAGTTGCCCTGTAACTGGAAGGCAGTGACAGAAGACCAAAGGAAGTACAAATAAGTGACAGCCTTTAGAAGCCCTGAAAGGCAATAGAAAAAGCCTTCAAGGTTCAATGCAGGCAGCAGAGATTATTGTAGTGGTTTTAATCAGAATGGAACTTAATGTAAGGATTCAGGTATTTAGAAAGTCATTGAAAGGACTGGAGGAATGGGCTATTGAAAGGACTAGAGGAATGGGCTCTAGGCTGGACCTCCAAGAAAGCCCCTGCAACAATGCAGAACTGACCCTCCAGATGGCCAGTGTTTCGGTTCAAGAGCACCTCATTGCTGGGGTTCAGAAGCCAGAATCTGGGAACTGCTGCTGCCTCAACTTCCTTTCAGCACCCAAGAAGAGCCCTGAAGAATAGCGAATACAAACACATGATGTCTCTGGAATTGTGTCTGTCAACAGGAAACAGTCAAATAGGGCAGGAAAATGATCTCTTCTTTCCAAATCCCAGCAAGTGCTTCCAATTGATTGAACCTGCCTTCTATTCAGAATCCTAGCTGCAAGACAGCCTGGGAGATGGAGATTTTAGCATTTCATCCTCTGCAGTATAGACACACTAGGAGGAAGGTAGAATAGAAGTTGAGTGAGCATCCCCTAAGGAGGGACACAGGAAGCTTTTATGCATCTCACACTAGTGAAAGCCAGAAAAGCTAGACCATCTCTTGCCTGCTACCCTGAACTTCTCTGTACCCTCAGCCCCACAGCTCCCTCAGGAGGAAAAATGCTGTTTAGAGAAACAATAGATTCAGGGAAAATATTTACAAAGTATAGCAAAGGATTGCTGTTGTTGTTGTTAGGTGCCATCAAGTCGGTTCCGGCTCATAGCGACCCTATGCACAACAGGACAAAACGCTGCCCGGTCCTGCACCATCCTTGCAATTGTTGCTATGCTTGAGCCCATTTTTGCAGCCACTGTGTCAGTCCATCTCATTAAGGGCCTTCCTCTTTTTCGCTGTCCCTTTACTTTACCAAGCATAATGTCCTCCAGAGACTGATCCCTCCTGATAACATGTCCAAAGGATGTGAAACATCTTGCTTCTAAGGAGCATTCTGGTTGTACTTCATCCAAGACAGATTTGTTCATTCTTTTAGCAGTCCATGGTATATTCAATATTCTGCACCAACACCACAATTCAAAGGCGTCAGGTCTTCATTTTCCCTGTTCATTGTCCAGCTTTCACGTGCATATGAGGCAATTGAAAACACCATGGCTTGGATCAGGTGCATCTTAGTCTTCAAGGTGACACCTTTGCTTTTCAACACTTTAAAAAGATCTTTTGCAGCGGATTCGCCCAATGCAATGGAGTCTTTTGATTTCTTGACTGCTGCTTCCATGGCTGTTGATTGTGGATCCAAGTAAAATGAAATCCTTAACAACTTCAGTCTTTTTCTCTGTTAATCACGATGTTGCTTACTGATCCAGTTGTGAGGATTTTTGTTTTCTTTATGTTGAGGTGTAATCCATATGAAAGTCTATGGTCTTTGAGCTTCATCAGTAAGTGCTTCAAGTCCTCTTCACTTTCAGCAACCAAGGTCCTGTTATCTGCATAATGCAGGTTGTTAAAGAGTCTTCCACCAATCCGGATGCCCCGTTCTTCTTCATATAGTCGAGCTTCTCAGATTATTTGCTTAGCATACAGATTTAATAAGTATGATGAAAGGGAACAACCGTGACACACACCTTTCCTGACTTTAAACTATGTAGTAATCCTTTGTTTTGTTTGAACGACTGCCTCTTGATCCATGTACAGATTCCTCATGAGCATAATTAAGTGTTCTGGAATTCCCATTCTCCACAATGTTATCCATAACTTGTTATGATCCACGCAGTTGAATGCCTTTGCAGAGTCAATAAAACACAGGTAAACATCTTTCTGGTATTCTCTGCTTTCAGCCAGGATCCATCTGACATCAGCAATGATATATATATCCTTGCTTCCAACATCCTCTTTTAAATTCAGCTTGAATTTCTGGCATTTCCCTGTCAATATACTGCTGCAGCTGCTTTTGAGTGATCTTCAGGAAAACATTACTTGCATGTGATACTAATGATATTGTTCGATAATTTCTATATTTGGTTGGATCACCTTTCTTGGGAATAGGCATACATATAGATCTCTTCTAGTTGGTTGGCCAGGTAGCTGTCTTCCAAATTTCTTGGCATAGACAAGTGAGCACTTCCAGCACTGCCTTCATTTGTTGAAACATCTCAATTGGTATCCCATCAATTCCCAGAGGCTTTTTTTTTGACAATGCCTTCAGTGCAGCTTGGACTTCTTCCTTTGGTACCATTGGTTCCTGATCATATGTTACCTCCTGAAATGGTTGAATGTCAAGCAATTCTTTTTGGTATAGTGACTCTGTGTATTCCTTCCATCTTCTTTTGATGCTTCCTATGTCGTTTAATATTTTCCCAGTAGAATCCTTCAATATTGCAACTGAAGACTTGAATTTTTTCTTTAATCCTTTTAGCTTGAGAAATGCTGAGCGTGTTCTTCCCTTGCAGTTTTCTATCTACAGGGCTTTGTACATGTCATAATACTTTATGGTATTTGAATACCAGTGGCATAGCTTCCAGCATCACAGCAATACACAAGCCCCCACAATATGACAAACTGACAGACACCTGGGGGAAATATATAAATGGTTCTTATAAATCAATAAAGATAAGTGTGTCAATATTAAAATGAACAGTAGACTGATTAAGGGTAGGGTTGCAGAACCAATTACTGTAATTATGGTCAATAAGTTATACACCTGTAAAAAGTTCAATTGGCAAAAGTTGTATGATAGATATATTTACAACGACAACACAAAAGAGCAGCTGCTGAGGCTGCTTATGTACAACCAATCAAACAAATTATGGGATTTGTTTTCTTGGTTTGGAGGTCTAGGGTCATGTTTTCACGAGACATCACAGTTAATTGGCCTAATATCGTATTTAGTGCTTCTGTTCTACCTCCTAGTTTGTTGTGTAGTGCATGGGGTCTTAAAGATCTTGCGAGTGGCCATCCAAGGTACAATAATTGTTCCTATTCATCTGGAGCAACAGGGGAAGAAGAAGAGTCAGGAATAGGAGGAAGAAGTTGAACGTGTGGCTGATTGCCTCCATGAACAACTGCCTCATTTGCCATGAGACCAGAAGAACTAGATGGTGCCCAGCTACCATTGCTAAACATTTTGATCAAAGATTCTATAAAAGAATCCTGATCAAAAGGAGGAAGTAAAGAACAGAATTTCAAAATCTCATGGGATCTAGTCTTTCTGGAGCCATGGAGGCTGGATGAACCCTTGCAGTTATTGCCTGAGATAATCTTTAAACTAAAACAAAAATATCACCTGAAATCTTCTTAAAACCAAACAATAGTTTAGCTTAATAGCAAAAAATTATAGTAAAAAAGTCTTGAGCATTATGGTCTTTTAAGAACTTTCTATATGGGATCAAATTGACAATGGAACTTGAAAGATTAGATAAGAAATTTAGGGGGCAGTCAGTTTATGTTAATGGGGGAGAAACAATCCAGAAAAGGAGGGGTGAGAATGATTGCACAACTCAAAGAACATAATCAATATCACTGAATTGTACATGTAGAAATTGTTGAATTGCTATATGTTCTCCTGTGTATATTCTCAACAGCAAAAAATGAAATAAATTTTTAAAAAATGAACAGTAGCTATAGTTTATCAAAAAGGTGAAATGACACTAAACCTCAGTAATTATCAAAGAGCAAATGAAGGGAAACAGAAGACATTTTTTCAAAAATGGAAAAGGTTAGATAGATAGACATGATGCTGCTGAGAGCAGAGGAAACAGGCCTTCTAATAAATTCCTGATAAAATTGGAATAAACACAACTAACTTTTCTGGAGGACAGTATAAATTTAAGTGTTCATACCCTTTGACCTATTAAGGTCCCTACTGAAGACTTTTGGTAAGGAAAAAGTTAGGGAAGTCCAAAAAGATACGGTTACGGGGTATTCTCAGGAGTCTTTGTAGTAATTAAAAAAATCCAAATGCCCACCAACTATGACATACCAGTTCTGTTGTTAATTGCCATCAAGTTAATTGTATTTCCTGGTGATGTGTGTTACAGAGTAGAACTGCTCCAAAGGGTTTTCTTATACTCAACTGGTAACCTAAAAGTTGTTGGTTCGAACCCACCCAGGGGTAGTGTGGAAGAAAAGGCCTGGTAATGTTAGGTCTAAATGTATACATTTTGTATAGAACGATCCCTGTGAAATAGTAAGTGAAAAAAAAATTATAAAATGGCATGTACGTATTATGTCTTGTTATTTAGAAATATATGCATTAATACATATGTTTTTATATTGAAAATATGGGAGGAAATACACTAAAATGTAAGCATTATCTCTGGCACATGTCACATTTATTAACAGAAAAGTCCCTATAAGGCTTTTTTTTTTTCCTTTTGTGGAAAAAAAAACCCAGACCCTGAGAAGCTTATTGCTTGCAGTCACAGCCTTTATTTATCCCCTCTCCAGGGCCTTTAGAAAACCAGTCCTTCCCAGGCCCCTTGAAGTAAGTGTTTAAAACTGAGGAATGGAACTTGGGGCAAAGGTGCGTAATTAGAGTTGGAGAAAGGGGAGCAGTGAGCAGGGAGATGTGCTAATTTTAGCATCTGTGATGGAGTGTTGTTCCAAGATGCATATAACGTCTCCTTGTACATGCTTAGCTCTGTCCTGCAGCACCCACCCCGGTGACTACAGGCGCTAATAGACTTCAGATTGCAACAAACTGCTTGAATCTCTGAAGCTTTAAATAGAGGTGTTTGGCACCTGTTTAGATGCCAAGTCTGGCAGCATTGAGGGCCTCAGCACTCACCCTACTTAGGTCCAGCAATAAAGCCAGTCAGATGCCCAGCTTTCCCTTCAACCTCTCCATCTTGAAGGCAGAACTTCCCATCATTCCCTAAACTGGACAATGTCTCCTGCTCATTAAGTGTTCCAGGCTCAAATTCTGTGGGCTTCTGGCATTCCTATCCCATCTCCTCTACTTATTAACCTCTTTCTCTGTTTCTCCTGCTCTTCTTCTTCAGGATAAGAATTGATAGCAGATTATTAAAAGTATACTTTACAGGCCCTTTATAGAATCGCAGAACTTCATCTCTAAGTGACCTAAAGGATAGTAACATCAATAATTATGCCAAAAACCCATTGCCATCAAGTAGATTCTGACTCCTTGCAACTCAGTGTGTTACAGAGTAGAACTGCAATCACAGACCACTTGTGCCACCCAGGGACCCTTCGATAATAATAGCTCTCTTTTATTTAATGTTTATTAAGTACCAATCACATTAGGTAGGTGTTGCTTTTTTAAAACAGCCCTATGAAATGGGAATATCTTACGATTTAAACAGACACTTGACAAAAGAAGGTATACAGAAAAAATATCCAATAAGGACATGGAATGATGCTAAACATCATTAGTCACCAGGAAAACGCAAATGGAAACTGTGATGAGATATCAAAACATAGTATAAACTTAGGCGAGGATGTGGAGCAAGTCTAAGTCTCGTGCATTGCCGGTGGGAATGTAAAATGGTACAACCACTTTGGAAGCTTGGCAGTTTCTTATAAATATACACATACCATATGATATAGCCATTCTCCTACTAGGTATTTCTCCAAGAGAAATGAAGGCGTCTTCACTAAAATAGCAACTTTATCATAATAGCGCCAAACTGGAGACAACCCAAATATCCACCAGCTGATGAATAGATAAACAAAATGTGGTACATTCACACACATGGATGGCTTTGCAGTGATAAAAAAAGAACAAACTACTGATGCATATGTATTTATTTTCTGCACTAAGTAATAAAATACTACCAACATACTGGCTTAAAACAACACATATTTATTATCTCACGGTTTCTATGGGTCAGGATTCTCGGCATAGCTGAGCTGGGTCCTCTGTTGTTGTTGCTGGGTGCCTTTGACTCTGTATGTCTGCAATCATGGTGTTGTCCAGGGCTCATTTCTTATCTAGAGGCTTGACTAGCAATCGATCCACTTCCAAGCTCACTCATATTAATGGCAGAATTCATTTCCTTGCATCTGTAAGACTGAGGGCCCTGAGTTCTTGCTAGCTTGCATTACAACTAGAGGCCTCTCTCAGTATTAAGAGGTCACCCTCAGCTCCTAGAGGCTCCCATTGTTTCTTGACACATAGCTCTTTTGATAGGAATACTTACTACATGGCAGCTTGCTTCAAAGCCAGCAAGGGAGAGAGAGAGTGAGTCTGCTAGAAAGATGAGGTCATCAACTAGAGAGGGACACAGGGAACTTTTGGGGGTGATGGAAGTGTATATCTTGATTGGTGTGACAGTTATATGGCACATGCATTTGTCAAAACTCATCGAAGTGTACACTTAAAATGGGTGCATTTTATTGAATGCAAATTATACCTCTATAAAGTTTTTTTTTTTTTTTTTAATAGCTCTATGAATTGGATTTTTTTAAATCCCCATTTTACCTTTAAGGAAACCAAGGTTCAAAACTTGCCCACAGTCACACAGCTCGTGAAGCTGAGATTCTAAGCCAGGTCTGACTGCGAAGCCCATTCTTTTCTCCTCTGTGCATGGTATCTAATTTTCCTCTGAGCTGCCATTTCACAAAGGAGAAAAATAGAGGCCTAGAAAGTTAAAAAAGAAAAAAACAAACATATATATATTCTCAGGGCCTCACAGCTTATGCTTTCAAGTCAAGACTTCTTTGTACCACTAGGTGGGCCAGACCTAACTAAAGCCTTCTGGCAGATTTTAAGAGTTATTATTGAATTTTAACATTTATCCATATGTGTCATTGTAGATACATTTAACAACATTGTTCTCTTAAAACATGTAATCCTATGACCCAGTTCTTTAAGAGAAGAACATGTTGCTGGCTGTCCATGAAAATATTGGTTTCAGAAGGTACACTTTTTACTATTGGTTGCCTGCCTTCTTTTTTGCTTACCGAAACCTGATTTTGTTCAGGTGTTTGGTGGCCATATACTTCAAGGAAATATAGGTCCCCCCTTGGTACCAGGGCAAACCTTGGTTTAAGCCAGTTGTTGTTATTCTGTTCCCTTTGAGAGAGATCTGTTTAGAAGGGGTGAGGTGCTACAGTTCTGAGCAAAGTGCAGTTCTGAGTGAAGACTGAGAGGATGCCTACTGGGGCATTCTGGGAAAGTCTATCAAACTTTTTAAAAGGCAATGCAAGAAAGAGGTTCCTTCCTGCAGGCATGAGGTGTGACCCGGGGAGATGGGGGCCTCACTGATAACATAAAGGGACAAGCGTGAGCTCAGAAGTCCACCCTCGAGAATAGGAGAGACAGAAGTAAACAAAGCACTTAGGTCCTTGACAATGGAATTGAGCTGCTGATTTACTCAACCAGTGACGCCCTATCTCAGTGATGTGAGCTAACAATTGTTCTTTATTGATTTAGCCATCCCTGTTATTTGTAGCCAAAATCATATTCTATACAGGAGATATAGGCAGATGGTGTTAAAAACCTTTGTTCTTTTTGCACCTAGCTCAGTGGTGAATTATATTCTTATAAACACTTTTAGGTATTGTGGCAGGCAATTTATATTATATACCGTGTGAATAAGATTAGTTCTCAGAGTTGTGTGTTAATAGCTAATGTCTTAGGGCCCTCCAGAGAAATGGAACCAATAAGATATAGCTAGAAAGAGAATGAGAGATTTATTTTAAGGAATTGTCTCATGCAGTTGTGGGACCTGGCAAGTCCAAAATCTGTAGGTCAGGTGACAGACTAGAAACTCCAGCAGCCTTGTTTCTGAAATCAGTAACAAGGGGCTGAAAACTCCAGCAGAATGTTTATTTACAGTCTTAAGACACAATCCTCTTCCCTTGGGAGGCCTCAGTTTTTGCATTCGATGAGGCCCACCAACGTGATGAAGGGTGATCTGCTTTACTTAAGGTCAACTGGTTATAAACGTTAATTACATGTAAATTCCTTCATGGCAACATCTAGACTAGTATTTGGCCAAACAACTGGACACCATAGGCTAGCCAAGTTGACACATAAAATTAACTATCACAGCTTATTAGAAATGGCCTAACTATACATCTGCAGAAAAAAAATAAACAGTTGCTGTTGAATTGATTCTGACTCATGATGACCTCACGTGTGTCAAAATAGAACTGTATTCCACAGGGTTTTCAATGGCTGATCTTTTGGAAGTAGATTGCCAATCCTTTCTTCCAAGGTGCCTCTGGGTAGACACAAACCACTAACCTTTCGGTTAGCAGCCAAGCATATCTATAAAGGACTGGTTAAATAAGTTAGGGTAGAGTCATTAAATAAAATACAAGTAAAAAGAAATAAAGAACTATCACATTGGTGCTCATATGAAATGACCTCCAAGATAGTCTATTAAATAGAAAAGCCAGAGTAAGAAAATATACAGACTTATAAATCCAAGGTCAGGGAAAAACATCTGAAGTTCAGAACTGTGGTGGTACAAGAAAGGAATGTGACAGGTGCACACAACCCCTGAAACAGAATTCTCACCATGGATGGGCATATTGAGGGCATTAAGCAATGGTGGTACTGTAAGAAGCCCTGTCACTGGTGACGGCAGCGAAGCCGTGAAAACTGCCAGTGGATCTGTAGCATGGAAATGGCTCGCACTATCATCTTCTTGAGAAGGAAGTGTTGGTTAAGTCTATGGCAGGGCCGCTGAAATATATGCAGAAAAAAAAAAAAGTGGGTAATACGCTATGATTTGTATAAAAAAGGCAAAATATCATGCTTATAATTGATCTCACCAAATTGTACATGTGAAAATGTTGAAATGGCAAATGTTGGGTTATCTATATTTCTAAAACCACAAAGGAAAGAAGGAAGGAAAGGGAACGGAAGGAGGGAAAAAGGAAAAGAAGGAAGGAAGGAAGAGAGAGAGAGGGAGGAAGGCACGGAGGGAGGGGAGGAGGGAAGGAAGGAACATCATGTTTGTGTATGCAGCACAGAATATCATCCCTAGAAGGACACACAAGAAACAGGCAACAGAGGCCAACTCAGGCACCTGAGGGACCAGGATGGGAGAGATACTTCCTTTTCTCTGTATTTCCTTTTGTTCCTTTTAAAATTGGTACCATTGGTATATTGATTATCTATTTTTAAAGTATTAAAGAAGTTATTAAAAAATTATATGCACAGAATCTCTAGCAAGCCTTATAAATAAACATGACCTACTTGTTATCATCAATATTTAGCATAAACAGCTAACATCGATCAAAGGCTCACTGTGGGCTAGATAATGGCCTCAATCTTTTATCTAGTTTGACTCATTTGACCCTACAAGGTGGGCGTTATTCCATTTTTTACAGATGGGTAAACTGAGGCACAGAATGGTTAACTAGCTTTTCTGGGATCATGAAGGTGTTAAGAGGTAGAACCATGGTTTTAGCCCAGGCAGTCTGCCCAAAGTTTTTGTCTGAACCACTCCACTATGCAGTCTGTGGGGTTATTGGAAAGATTAACTGAGCTCATACGTGCTTAGCCAGTGCTCAGCTTAACCAGTGGCTCTTCAAGTGTGGTCCGTGCCCCAGCAGCATCAGCATCACCTGGGAACTTGATAGAAATGCAAATGTTAGGCCCAACCCTAGACCTGCTGAATCAGAGACTCTGGGGACTGGGCCAATAGGCTTGTATTTTAAAACTAGATTTTAAGGGCTACTGACCTACAATAGGAGCCCTGGTGGTGCAGTGGTTAAGGCAATGGATGCTAACCAAATGGTCAGCAGTTCGAATTCACCAGTCACTCCTTGGACACACTATGGGGCAGTTTTACTCTATCTTATTGGGTCACTATAAGACAGAATCGACTTGAAGGCTGTGGATTCAGTTGGCACTATGCTAAGGAGCCCTAGTGGTGCAGTGATTAAAGCACTAGTTCGCTTTATAGCACTAGCCACTCTGAAGGAGAAACCAGCCATTCCAGAGGAGAGAAATGTGCCAGTTGCTTCCTTGAAGATTTACAGCCTTGGAAACCCTATGGGGCAGTTCTACTCTCTCCTATCGGGTTGCTATGAATCGGAATTGACTCAATGGCAATGGATTTGGTTTTGGGTTTGGACCTACAACATGCACTCAGGAGGAGGCTGAATTTTAAAAATATGTAGGTATATATTTAAATGCTTAGAAACATTTCCCAGGTTTATCCAGACCTGGTTTCACATGATCATGGCATACTTACATGTTCCTTGGCTGACATGAGTATATAAAGCCCCCCAGCCAGGGAAAGAATAAATTTATGCCCAGCTAAACCTTGGGAAAATATACCTAAGTATTGTATATATCGTTACCACCTTGCTTTCTTATTCACTGTTGTTAGTTGCTGGTGAGTCAGCTCCAACTCATGGCAACCACAGGCCCAACAGGATGAAACATTGCCCAACCCTGTACCATCCCCATGATCACTGGCAAGTTTGAGTGCATCAGTGTCCAGTTGTGATCCATAAGGTTTTCATTGGCTAACTTTTGGAAGTGGGTCACCAGGCCTTTCTTCCTAAACTGTCTTAGTCTGGAAGCACTGCTGAAACCTGTCCACCATGCTGATATTTGAAATACCGGTACCACAGCTTCCAGCATCATAGCAACGTGCAACCAACCATGGTGAGACAAGCTGCAGATGGGTGGTGGGCTTTCTGGTTCCATAGCCATTTTTTCACCAACACTACCATGGACTTGGGTGGGAAATTATCCTATGATCAGTTAGTGATGCCTGACGTGGGCTCAGGAGGTAGCAAAACTCTAGCATTCCCAGGGTGGCTGTTTGATCTGTGCACACCAAACACAATTAAATGATTATCCTCCTCAACTTAGCTACCCCATGGGTCTTAGTTACCCAGTGCTGCTATAACACAAACACCACAAGTGGGTGGCTTTAAAGAACAGAAATTTATATTCTTACGGTTCAGGAGTGTCATAGAGTAAAAAGACCCTAGACTCAAATGTAATCAAAAGGGATTTTTATTAAGCCAAGACAATCATTGCAATGAGGGATCTATCAACATGCACTGGACATAAGAGATTAGCAGAATCCACTGAATCACCATCAGGGAGTCCATCACTGCAAAGATGGGAAACATAGCATATGGGAATATATGATTGGTTTAAAAAGTCTGTTGGCTAGATACCATTTAGTTACTATGGAGAAGTTTCCTCAGGAACAACCTGGCAACATTTGTTCTTGGCTTAGTGACTTGCAGGGGTTCCCAGGTCAGTCACGAGGAAATTGCGATACACTTCTTTGTGAGAGCATAACTTCCCTGTAGCATAGCCTCTTTGTCGGTTAAGAGAAAGTACCCTTCATGGAACATTCCTTCCCTAGGTAGGGGAAACAATCAGTTTCAGCGTGTACTCTCATTTTATCCTGAAATTTTTCATAATGATTAACTATAACTTTTAATGAACACCCAAAATGAATTCTAGCATTAACTATAACCTTAAACAAATTCTCACATAAAATGGGTTATAGGCCTGAACCCTGCTTTAGCCTCTTTTACTCTGGTCAAGACCTCATATAATTTTAGGGCCTCTATATCAGGGGGCTTTTTCGGAGCAGTTCTACCCTGTCGTATAGGGTCGCTACGAGTCGGAATCGACTCGACGGCACTGGGTTTTTATACCGGGGGCTAGAAGTCTAAACTCAGGTCATGATTCTGGGGAGATGTATTTCCTTCTCTATTTCAGCTTCTAGTGTTTGGTGCCATCAAGTCAGTCCAACTCATAACGACTCTACCTAAAACAGAAGGAAACACTGCCCGTTCCCGCACAATCATCACAGTCTGTTGTTTGAGCCCATCGTTGCAGCCACTGTCGGTCCATCTCGTGGAAGGTCTTCCTCTTTTTCACTGACCTTCTTTACCAAGCATGATGTCTTTCTCCAACGACTAGACTCTCCTATTAACATGTCCAAAGTACGTGAGACATGTCTCGCCATCCTTGCTTCTAAGGAGCATTCTGGATATACTTCTAAAACAGATTTGTTCGTTTTTCTGACAGTCCATGGTATAGTCGGTATTCTTCGCCAACACCATAATTCAAAGACATCAATTCCTCTTTGGCCTTCCTGATTCAACATTCAGCTTTTGCATATGAGGCAATTGAAAATACCAAGGCTTGAATCAGGCACACCTTAGTCCACAAAGTGATGTCTTTGCTTTTTAATACTTTAAAAAGCTCTTTTGCAGCATATATGCCCAATGCATTGCTTCTTTTGATTCTTTGGCTGCTGCTTCCATGGGTGTTAACTGTGGATCCAAGTAAAATGAAATCTTTGACATCAAACTTTTCTCCATTTGCCATGATGTTGCTTATTGGTCCAATTGTGAGAGTTTTTGTTTTCTTTATGTAGAGGTGTAATCCATACTGAAGGCTGTGGTCTTTGACTTTCATCAGTAAGTGCTTCAAGTCCTCTTCACTTTCAGCAAGCAAGGTTGTGTTATCTGCATAACACAGGTTGTTAATGAGTCTTCCTCCAATCCTGATGCCTCATTCTACGTCATATTGTCCGGCTTCTTGGATCATTTGCTAGGCATACAGATTGAATAAGTATGGTGAAAAGTTACAACCCTGACGCACACCTTTCCTGACTTTAAACTACACAGCATTCCCCTTGTTCTGTTTGAACAACTGCCTCTTGGTCTGTGTAAAGATTCCTCACGAGCACAATTAAGTGTTCTGGAATTCCCATTCTTCACAAAGTTATCCATAATTTGTTATGATCCACACAAATGACTTTGGGGAGCCAATAAAACACAGGTAAACATCTTTCTGGTATTTTCTGCCTTCAGCCAGGATCCATCTGACATCAGCAGTGATACCCCTGGTTCCACATTCCCTTCGGAATTCTGAATTTCTGGCGGTTCCCTGGCAAGGCACTGCTGCAGCTGCTTTGGAATGATCTTCAGCAACAATTTACTTGTGTGTGATATTAATGATAAAAAATATTGTTTGATAATTTCCATGTTCTGTTAGATTACCTTTCTTTAGAATGAGCACAGATATGGATCTCTTCCAGCCTGTTGGCCAGGAAGCTGTCTTCCAATTTCTTGATATAGATGAGTGAACAGCAGCAGCACTGCATCCATCAGTGGAAACATCTCAGTTGGTACTCCGTCAGTTCCTGGAGGCTTGTTTTTCACCGTTCCCTTCAGCACACCTTTTACTTCTTCCTTAAGTACCAATAGTTCTTGATCATGTGCTACCTTGTGAAATGACTGAATGTTGACCAATTTTTCTTTTTCTTTTTTTTTTTTTTTGGTATAGTGATTCTGTGTAATCCTTCCCTCTTTCTTTGATGGTTCCTGCATTGTTTAATGTTTTCCCCGCAGAATCCTTCAGTATTGCACCTCAAGGCTTAAATTTTTTCTTCAGTTCTTTTAGCTCAAGAAATGCCAAGTGTGTTCTTACCTTTTGGTTTTCTAACTCCAGGTCTTTGCACATTTCATTATAATACTTTACTTTGTCTTCTGGAGCCCCCTCTTTGAAATTTTCTGTTCAGCTCTTTTTCTTTATCATTTGTTCCACTCACTTTAGCTATTTGATGTCCAAGAGCAAGTTTCAGAGTATCTTCTGACATCCATTTTGCCTTTCTTCCTTTTCTATCTTTGTAATGACCTTTTGCTTTCTTCATGTGTGATGTCCTTGATGTTATTCCACAAATTGTCTGGTCTTCTGTCATTAGTGTTCAATGTGTCAAATGTGTTCTTAAGATGGTTTCTAAATTCAGGCGGGATATACTCAAGGTTGTATTTTGGCTCTCATGGGCTTGCCCTACTATTCTTCAGCTTCAACTTGAATTTGCTTTGGGCCAGTTGATGGTCTATTCGGCAGTCAGCCCCTGACTTTGTTCTGACAGATGATATTGGGTTTCTCCATCATCTCTTTCCAATTTGATTCCTATGTTTTCCATCCAGTGAGATCCACATGTATAGTCGTCATTTATGTTGTTGAAAAGGTGTTTGCAATGAAGAAGTTGTTGGTATTGCAAAATTCTATCACGCAATCGCTGGCATCATTTCTATCACCAAGGCCCTATTTCCTAACTACAAATCTTTTTTCTTTGTTTCCAAGTTTCTCATTCCAGTCACCAGTAATTATCAATGCATCTTGATTGCATGTTTGATCAATTTCAGACTGCGGGAGTTGGTTGTTGTTCTTTTTGTTGTTAGGTGCTGTCAAGTTGGTTCCAACTTGTAGCAACTCTATGTACAGCAGAATGAAAAACCGCCCAGTTTTGCGCCATCCTCACAATCATTACTATCATTGGGCCCACTGTTGCAGCCACTGTGTCAATCCATTTCATTGAGGGTCCTCTGCTTTTTCGTTGACCCTCTACTTTTACCAAGCATGATATCCTTCTCCAGGGACTGATCCCTCCTGACAACATGTCCAAAGTACGTGAGATGTAGTCTCGCCATCCTTGCTTCTAAGGAGCATTCTGGTTGTACTTCTTCCAAGACAGATTTGTTCGTCCTTTTTGCAGTCCATGGTATATTCAATATTCTTCACCAACACCATAATTCAAAGGCATCAGTTCTTCTTTGGTCTTCCTTATGCATTGTCCAGCTTTTGCATGCATATGAGGTGGTTGAAAGCACCATGGCTCAGGTCAGATGCACCTTAATCTTCAAGGTGACATCTTTGCTTTTTTAACACCTTAAAGACATCTTTTGTGGCAGATTTTCTCAGTGCAATATGTCTTTTGACTTCTTGACTGCTAGTTCCATGGGTGAAAACCCTGGTGGCATAGTGGTTAAGTGCTACGGCTGCTAACCAAAGGGTCAGCAGTTCAAATCCACCAGGTGCTCCTTGGAAACTCTACGGGGCACTTCTACTCTGTCCATAGGGTCACTATGAGTTGGTATTGACTCGACGGCACTGGGTTTGGTTTTTTGTTTTTTTTTTTTTTAGTTCCACAGGTGTTGATTGTGGATCCAAGTAAAATGAAATCCCTTGACAACATCCATCTTTTCTCCATTTATCATGGTGTTGCTTATTGGTCCATTTGTAAGGATATTTGTTTTCCTTATGCTGAGGTACAAAGCATAGTGAAAGCTGTAGTCACCAATCTTCATCAGTAAGTGCTTCAAGTCCTCTTCACTTTCAGCAAGCAAGGCATGTCATCTGCATACCACAGATTGTTGATGAGTCTTCCTCCAATCCTAATGCCACGTTCTTCTTCATATAGTCCAGCTTCTCGGATTATTTGCTCAACGTACAGATTGAATAAGTATAGTGAAATAATACAACCCTGACGCACACCTTTTCCAATTTTAAACCATGCAATATCCCCTTGTTCTTTTCAAATGACTGCCTCTTGATCTGTGTACAGGTACCTCATGAGCACAATTAAGTGTTCTGAGATTCCCATTCTTTGCGAAGTTATCCGTAATTTGTTATGATCCACACAGTCAAATGCCTTTGCACAGTCAGTAAGACACAGGTAAACATCCTTCTGGTATTTTCTACCTTCAGCCAGGATCCATCTGACACCAGTAATGATATCCCTTGTTCCGCACCATCTTCTGAATTCAGCTTGAATTTCTGGCAGTTCCCTGTCAATGTACTGCTGTAGCCACTTTCGAATGATAGTCAACAAAATTTTACTTGCATGTGATATTAATGATATTCTTTGATAATTTCCACATTCGGTTGGATTACCTTTCTTGGGACTAGGCACAAGTATGAATCTCTTCAGTCGGTTGGCCACGTAGCTGTCTTCCAAATTTCTGGCATCGGAGAGTGAGTACCTCCGGTGCTCCATCAGTTTGTTGAAACATCTCAACTGGTATTCCATCAATTCCTGGAGCCTTGTGTTTCTCCAGTGCCTTCAGTGCAGCTTGAACTTCTTCCTTCAGTACCATCGTATCCTGATCATATGCTGTGTCTTCCTGGTAGGCGTATAAATATTATCCTATTACTGATAGCATTGTAGTTCAGGATAGATCTTGAAATGTTCTTTTTTGATGATGAATGCGACGTCATTCCTCTTCAGTTTGTCATTCCCAGCATAGTAGATCGTATGATTATCTGATTTAAAATGACCAATACTAGTCCATTTCGGCTCACTAATAGCTAGGATATCAGTCTTTATGTGACTATTTCATTTTTGATGACTTCCAATTCTCCTAGACTCATGCCTCATACATTTCACATTCCAAATATTAGTGGATATTTGTAGCTGTTTCCTCTCCTTTCAAGTTGTGCCACATCAGCAAATGAAGGTCCCAAAAGCTTGACTGCAGCCATGCCATTAACACCAACTCCACTTTGAAGAGGCAAATTTTTCCCAGTTGTGTTTTGAGTGCCTTCTAATCTGAGGGGCTCATTTTCCAGCACCATATCAGACAATATTCACTTCTAGTCATAAGGTTTTCACTGGCCAATTCTTTCAGAACTAGACTGCCAGGTCTTTCTTCCTAGTCTGTCTTAATCTGGAAGCTCCACTGAAATCTGTCCATCATGGGTGATCCTGCTTGTATTTGAAATACCAGTGGCATAGCTTCCAGCATCACAGCAACACTCAAGCCGCCCCAGTATGATAAACTGACAGATGCATGGGGTCAGCTTCTAGTAGCTGCCAGCAATCCTTGGAGTTCCTGGCCTATACATGCATCTGCCTCTGTTGTCAGTAAGTTCTCCTTCTCCCTGTCTCTGTGTCTAATCTGCTCTTTTTATAACTCACGAGTGATTAGGTTGAGAACCCACCCTACGCTGCTACACCAATATGATCTCATTAACATAACAAGTAGAACTCTATTTCCAAACAGGATTACATCCACAGAAATGGGGGTTAGGATACCAACACACATTTTGGGGGAACACAGTTCAATCCATAACACTGTAGGACATTGATCTCAAAGTCCTTCCTTCCTTCCTCAAGGTCTTTCACATATTAGGTGCTCAGAAATTACATATCAAATGACGAAGTCCTCCCAGTTCACCTGATAGCAGTTGTCTTTTTTGCAAAGAGCACCTAACAGGAGTTCTCAGCCTTGGCTGCACATCAGAAACACCTGGAGAGCTTTTGGTACTCCCCATGCTCTGGTCCCTTCCTTAGGCCAATTACTTCAGAATATCTGGAGAAGTGAGCAGGGGGAGGAGAAGGGGGAGTACCAGGTGTGAATATTTTTGAGAGTTTCCCAGGTGATTCCAGTGTTCAGCCAAGGTTGAACGCCAGGAAACTAGAATGAAGAAACGAAATTGCACAGGATTGATCTGGCAGCTGCCAAACCGACAGAGTCCCAGTCGAAGACACAAACAATGGGGAAACCCAGATGGCTTCCTTGAAAGCTGCTCCCGCCCTCTGCTTTGATGGGCAGGCGAGTTGAGCTGCAAACAGCCAAGATTCTGTCCGAAGAGGTTCCAGTCCACCATGGAAGGTGCACCTGGAAGCATTTATGCTGGAAACCCTCCCGGATTGGGTGATGGTCCTAAAAATCACTGCCAGATGTCTACTGGCAGGAAGAGGGGGCCCACATTTGCTCCCTCACCCTCCACAGACTCTCTTCCCATCAGCTGCTCAATCCTTACCCACGAAGCCCTGAGAAGCTCCATTAGTTTAGCAATTTATTGAGCGTTTATGTTCTTTGCAATAGGCCAGGTCCTGGAATTACAGATATGAACCCAACATCACCCTGCCCTGGTGGCACTCACAGCTGACAGAAGGAAACCAAAACCCAAAAAACCAAACTCATTTCCCTCAAGTCGATTCCAACTCATAGCGACCCTACAGTACGTTGTAGAACTGCCCCATAGGGTTTCCAAGGCTGTAATCTTGATGGGAGCAGACTGCCACCTCTTTGTCCCATGGAGCAGCTGATGGGCTTGAACTGCTGACCTTTCGGTTAGCAGCCAAGCGCTTAGCCACTGCATCACCAAATTTCCTTTGAGAGAGGGAAACTGGGACTAACTCAGCAGCTAAAATGTGGTGTGAAAAGGGCTACATTTAGAGTAGGACAGAGAGGGGAGAGCTTAGAGGAGGAGGCTTGAGGAGCTCAAGAAGGCTTCCTAGAGGAAGTGGTAACTACACTGGGGCTACTTTGTTCTTTTAAAATATTAACAGTTATTAAATATTTAAATAAAAGATTACTTTTTCTATTTAGATATTCACTTTTTTCAGTTTGGAAATTTTTTAAACATAAAGTGAGTACGCCAATTTAACAAATATTAACATTTTGCCGTATTTACCTTAGATCTTTTTAAAAAAGTAATTCTGAATAATTTCAAGCATAGGAAAAGTATACACACATCTGTTGCCATAGAGTCAATTCCAAGTCATGGCGACCCTTTATGTGTCAGAATAGAACTCTTCTTCCTAAGGCTGATTTTTCAGAAGTAGATCACCAGGCTTTTCTTCGAAGGTGCTTCTGAGTGCACGCAAACCTGCAACTTTTCGGTTAACAGCCAAGCACAGTAACTGTTTGCACCACCCAAGGACTTCTCTATGGTTAGTTGCCTGGGAGCCATTTCCCAATCATGGCAACTCCGTGTATGCAGAGTAGAGCTAACTCCTGCTCCGTAGGGTTTTCAAGGTTGTGACCTTTTAGAAGCAGATCACCATGCCTATCTCTTGAAGAGTCTCTAGTTGAGTTCAGACCTCCAACCTTTCAGCTCATAGACCACTGCTTAACCATTTGCGTGACCCAGGGACTCCTATTAACCTGTTACTGTTGAATCATCTCCGACTCATAGCGACCCTATAGGACAGGATAGAACTGCCCCATAGGGCTTTCAAGGCTGTAATCTTTATGGAAGCAGACTGCCACATCTTCCTCCCGCAGAGCAGCTGGTAGGTTCAACCTGCCGACCTTTCAGTTAGCAGCTGATCATTTTAACCACTGTGCCACTAGGGCTCCTGCAAAAAAAAAAAAAAAAAAAAAAAACCCATTAGTGGCGTAGTGATTAAGAGTTTGGCTGCTAACTAAAAGGTCAGCAGTTGGAATCTACCAGGTGCTCCTTGGAAACCCTTATGGGGCAGTTCTACTCTGTCCTATAGGGTCCTTATGAGTCAGAATCCACTCGACAATGGTTTTTTTTAAATGGTTGTCATCAAGTCAATTCCAACTTATAGAGACCCTATAGAACATAGTGAGCTGCCCCATAGGGTTTCCAAGGCTGTAATCTTTATGGAAGCAGACTGCCACGTCTTACTCCCAAAGAGCAGCTGGTGGGATCAAACCAGTGATCTTTCAGTTAGCAGCCGAGTGCTTTCTCCACTGTGCCACCAGGGCTCCTTAGGCACTTCTATTAGCCCTCCTGAAATCATTGCTACCTAAATGCAGAGTTGATGGGAAATGAGTAGTTTAGGGCTACAGCCCAGCCAGGAAGTGTTAAGCATCTCTTGGCCCCAGAGATAGACAAGCTTGCCCTGAGGAATTAGCCTGGAGGCTTCTTTCTGGGAACCATCCGCCTTCCCCA
Organism: Elephas maximus indicus; assembly: GCF_024166365.1. NCBI lineage: Eukaryota > Metazoa > Chordata > Mammalia > Proboscidea > Elephantidae > Elephas > Elephas maximus. The sequence goes on along the minus strand of NC_064822.1, from coordinate 175,708,419 downwards.
CCCAGGAATATATTTCTCACTGAGTGAGCTGATAAGTGAGCCCCTTGACTTGTTCAGTAGTTATCCTGAGGGAGCTCATATGTAGCTTGTGAGACACAGACATTTGCGGTGAAGGCCCTGGGTCTGGGTATATACTAGCACCCTTACTTGGTTTGCAATGTGCTCTCGCATCACCCCTCAGCAGCACCATCATTTTTTATCTTAAAATGTGCTTCCCCCCTTCCTCTCCTCCCCTCCCCTGCTCCAGCATCCGGTCTGTGGAACAGCTGCTCTGAGGCCCATCTCTCATCGGCTGCCTTATCTCCCCAATGAATAATGTTCCCCTTTCCCGAGAGTCAGCTTGGCAGGAGGCCCGCCCCAGGGCAGAGCAGACTGCTGACAGCACTTGGAGCTCAGGCAGCTGTTAGAGAACCGGCCTCCCCATGGGCCCCAGAGTGGGTGACAGCGAAGTCCTCTGCTTCACAGGGACATGCCACTCTGAGACCTCTACAGCCCAGGCAAGCAGCAGCTCACAGACTCATCCATTCCAAGCACATCTCAGCACCCCTGGGTGCAGCCACCATGCTGGGTGCTGGGGAAACAGAGGCACTTCAGATATGGTCCTGCACTTTAGAGGTGGGGACTTTTTGTGAGAGATATGACACATACCTAGTAGTATATACCCCTGTGCTCAGTAGTTCTATGACTTTGGCAGACTGCTTAAGCATTCTGGGTTTCAGTTTCCTTCATCTGCAAAATGAGCTACTAATAGTGTTATTTTTGATTAAAATAATTAAAAAACAGCTGCAGCCATACATGGACAGAGGACTGTCCGAAATTCAAGCCAGATTCAGAAGAAGATGTGGAACAAGGCATATCATTGCTGATGTTAGATGGATTTTGCCTGAAAGCAAAGAATACCAGAAAGATGTTTCTCTGTTTTTTACTGACTATGCAAAGCCTTCGGACTTGTGTGAATGATACACAATTACGGATAACATTGCAAAGAATGAGAATTCCAGAACACTTAATTGTGCTCATGCGGAACCTGTACATAGATCAAGAGGCAGTCATTCGAACAGAACGAGGGGATACTGCCTGGTTTAAAATTGGAAAAGGTGTGCACCAGTGTTGTATCATTTTACCATGCCTATTCAGTCTGTATGCTGAACAAATAATCCAGAAACTGGACTAAATAAAGAAGACTGCGGCGTCAGGATTGGAGGAAGACTGATTAACAACCTGCATTATGCAGATGATACAACCTTGTTTCCTGAAGAGGGCTTGAAGCACTCATCAATGAAAATAAACGACCAAAGCCTTCAGTATGGATTACACCTCAAAATAAAGAAAAAAGTCCTTACAGCTGGACCAATAAGCAACATCAAGACGACTGGAGGAAATATTAAAGTTGCCAAGGATTTCATTTTACTTGGATCTGCAATCAAGACCCATGGAAGCAGCAGTCAAAAAACAAAAAGACATTGGGCAAATCTACTGCAAAAGACCTCTTTAAAATCTTAAAAAGCAAAGATGTTTCTTTGATGATTACCGTGTGCCTGCCCCAAACCATGGTATGTTCAGTCACTCCATGTGCATGAGAAAGCTGGCCAATGAAAAGGAAGATCGAAGAAGAATTGATGCATTATAATTATGGTGTTGGCAAAGATTATTAAATATACATTCCATGGACTGCCAGTAGAATGAACAAATCTGTCTTGGAAGAAGTACAGCCAGAACACTCCTTGAAAGCAAGGATAGCAAGACTTCATCTCAGGTACTTTGGAATATTATCAGGAGGGGCCGATGCTTGGAGAAGGATATCATGCTTGGTAAAGCAGAGGGTCAGTAAAAAAGAGGAAGTCCCTCAAGGCGATGGATTGACACCACAGCTGCCACAATGGACTCAAATATACCAACTATTCTGAGGATGGCACAGGACCAAGCAATGGTTTATTCTTTCATACATGGGGTAACTATGAGTCGGAGCCGACTTGATGGCACCTAACAACAATAATGTTATGTAGATACTGTTGGTTCTCTGCTCAGATCCTCTTTGTTAGCCAGTGTACCCACCCCTCAGCAGCTTCTAGTGCTGTGGTAAGGGCCACGTCTGTGGCCTTCCCCAGAGAATTGCCTTTGGCTGATGGTAACTACATCCCTGAGAGAGCTGAGAGGCTGAACTCCCTCCACCACCACTCCTCCTCCTATCAGGCAGGTCAGTAACTGATATTAAGAACACAAAAGACAAGCCTCTTTCCTCAGGTGGGATATCTCTGTGGTACTGTTTATGCTCCAGAGCCCCCCAGTGGATCAGACCAAGACCAGACTTTATCTAAGACTACATCTTGTGGAAGTCCCTGGACGGTGCAAAGGTTAATGCATTCAGCAGCTAACCAAAACTTTGGAGGTTCAAGCCCACTCAGAGGTGCCTCAGAAATCTACTACTGAAATATCAGCCATTGAAAACCCTGTGGAGCATAATTCTATTCAGACACACATGGGGTCGCCATGAGTTGGAGTTGACTCCATGGCAACTGGACATCCTTGCTTAGCTTCCTTTCCTTCTTTATCCTGTTTCCCTCACCCTCTTATGGTTTTTCCTGAAGAGTTGCCCCTCCTTAAATCATATAAATCACATGCATCCAAATCCCTGTCTTGGGCTCCCATGTAAGTACCTATTACACAGGGATCGTGTGAAGATTCCATAAGATAATACTTTCAGAGCTCCTCATACAGTGCCTGGCACTCAGCAAATGCCAATAGTCAGTAATCATTATCCTCATAAAGTATCAGTAGACGACAAAGTATAACAAGGGAACTCAGATGGACGGATAGAACAGATGGGGTGGGAGTTCAAAGCCTTGGCTCCAAGTTCTAGAATTGGTGGGCCTTCATCCCAGGAAGGGCCTTTAGAGATCATTTAGCCCAACTGTCCTCTTATCAATGGGTAAACTGAGGCCCAGAGAGGTGAAGTGACCCTCTCAAAGACACACAGCAAGTCAAAGGCAGAGCTGGGACTAAACGATGTCTTGCTTTTCCCAGCACTCTTCATGCTATTTTGGCATCTTCTGATCCTTTTCCCCCTGTCATTTTCTAAAATCTTGTTGATTGTAGGTGGGCCAGGACCTTGAGAAGTGAAGCCAGAGCACGTTCCACTTCCATGGGGGTCATCTGAGCACCTACTATGTGCTTAACACCTGCTAGAAACTCACGGAAGCTGTTACAAAAATACACCATACCAATCTCTAAAAACTGCAGGGAGTACACACACATGCATGTGTGCGTGCATGTGTGTGTGGGTGCGTGTGTTGGTTGACATTCAATATCCCAAGCAGTTAATAATACCCACCCATTCTGCAGGGGAGGTTCTAATGAGAGTGAGCCTCGAAAGACAAGCAGAAGCAAGTAGGTGACAAGGATACTCCTGGACTCATTTTTTTCCATAAGAAACACATAGGAGTGTTCTTAACATCCACAATGCTCCCTCTGACCTTTTTTGGAGACATGCAGGCCACTTGTCTGTCTTATTTCCCCTCAGCATGTACAAAGTTACAAATGTGAGAAGGATTATGGCTCCTGGGGGACAGCTGTAGTCCCATGTGGTTGGAGTGTAGAGTGTTTAATGGGAGCTGACCAGAGTGGTGTTGGAGAAGTAGACCAAACCATACCATATACAGGTCTACATGTGCAGACCTGGGCTTGAATCTGCAAACAGTGAGGAACCTCCAAAACCTTAAGCACAAGAGAGTGACATGCTCAGATGCATTTCCTACAAAGATGGCTCTGGGCAATGCAGAGAGGAGTCCTAGGAGGCAAGACCCCTTCCCCCAAATCAAGACGTGCTCTGCAGGGTTCTCCAGAGAAATAGAACCAAAAGAATTGATATATATATATATACACACATACATATCTGTATCTATCTATAGATCTATACATATACATCCTGCTTCCCTCACCCCCTTATGGTTTTTCCTGAAGAGTTCTCCCTCCTTAAATCATATATATGTGTGTGTGTGTCTATATATATGTACAAAAAAAACCAAACTCATTGCCGTCAAGTCAATTCTGACTCATACCAATCCTGTAGGACAAAGAACTGCCCTATAGGGTTTCCAAGGCTGTAATCTTTACAGGAACAGGCTGCCACATCTTTCTCCCATGGAGTGGCTGGTGAGTTCAAACCACCAGCCTTTCGGTTTACAGCCAAACACTTAACCACCACGTCACCAGGGCTCCTACACACACACACACACACACACGCACGCACAAAGGATGTGATTTAGTGAATTGGTTCACATGACTGTGGACCTAGCAAGCCCAAAATCTATAGGCCAGGCAGTAGGCTAGAAACTCCAGCAGGAGATCTCTGTTACAGCCTTGAAGGCAAATTCCTTCCCCCTTGGAAAATCTTGGAGCCATGGTGGCACAGTGGTTAAGAGTTATGACTGCTAGCCAAAAGGTCAGTGGTTTGAATCCAGCAGCTGCTTCTTGGAAACCCCATGGGGCAGTCCTACTCTGTCCTATAGGGTCACTATGAGTTGGAATCGACTCGATGGCAATGTGTTTGGTTTTAGTTTTTGGAAGATCTCAGATTTTGCTCTTAAGGCCTTCAATTGATTGGAAAAGGCCTGCCCGCATTATGGAGGGTAATCAGCTTTATTTAAAGTCAACTGATTGCAAATGTTAATCACATGCAAATACTTTCATAGCAATACCTAGACTAGTGCATGACTAAACAACTGGGCTCCATAGCCTAGCCAAGCTGACAGATAAAACTAACCAGCATGAGCTCTAACAGATGAAGCCCTAAACAGCTAGGCGATCACAACTTAGGAGCTGCCAGGAGGCCAGGTGTGGATAATCACCACATGAGACACACACACGGAGGGTGAGGGCGATGAATAGGGGAAACTTTGAGTTGGAAGTGGGATTTGAGTTGGGGATATTTTTGAGGGACAGTTTTCTAAGCATGGGGCATGGCGAGGACAGAGTACAATGTGAATGGATGGAAGATATGACCTTGGAGAACAGTAGGGCCAGTGTGACTGGGCAAAAGGGATTTTTAGGAGCACAAATGAGATGGACCTAAAAAAGGAGGGCCAGGCCACTTTTTTAAGGGTTAACTATTGTTATTATTACTGTCATTTTTATTTATGGTAAATATACAGATAATAGGACATTTGCCATTTCAACAATCTTCACATATATAGTTCAGTGACATTAATTATGTTCATCATTTTGTTCAACCATCACCCTTGACCATTCCCAAAAATTTCTGTCACCCTTAATAAACTCTCAGTGTCCTCTGAGCATTGTGTCTTCCTTTCACCCTCCTTTCCACCCACCTTTGGTAACCACTAATAAACTCTGATCTCTATTAAAAAAAAAAAATACATTTGCCTATTTCAGGTATTTCATGTAAGTGGAATCTTATGTGTCCTTTTGTGACTCACTTGTTTTATTTAGCATGTTTTCAGGGTTCATCCATGGGGTAGCATGTATCAGGACTTCATTAATCTCGATGGTTGAGTAATATTCCATTGTATGTATTTAACACAGTTTATCCATTCATCTGTTGATGGACATTTAAGCTGTTTACACCTTTTGGTATTGTGAACAATACTGCAATGAACACTGCTATACAGATTTCTGTTTGTGTTCCTGTTTTCAATTCTTTTTGGTACATACCTAGGAGTGGGATTGCTGGATAGTATGGTCATTCTATGTTTAACTTTTTTAGGAACCACCAGGCCACTTTCTGGGGAACACTGAACACCAGGGGGAAAAGTATAAACTCCACCCTGCAGACAGTGGGGCTACTGAAGGGTTTTGAACAGTAGAGAGATATGAGGAAAACAAGATTTAAAGAAAGCTTGTCCCAGAATAAAATGCAGACTAGGCAAGTAAAGACAGTTGCCTGTCCAACAGAGACTTCACCTTGGCACCCCCAGACCCCATCTGCCATCCAGACAAATTTGGTTTGCCCACACAGTATCATCCACTTTTTTGAAAAAGAGGTAATTCGGAGGGCGGAGCCAAGATGGCGGACTAGGCAGACGCTACCTCGGATCCCTCTTACAACAAAGACACGGAAAAACAAGTGAATCAATCACATACATAACAGTCTACGAACCCTGAACAACAAACACAGATTTAGAGACGGAGAACGAACTAATACGGGGAAGCAGCGATTGTTTTCAGATCCTGGAGCCAGCGTACCAGTCAGGTACGGCACAAGCACAGAGAGCTGCTCCACCCCCCTGAACTAACCCCAGGAGGGGGACCAGCCGGTTCCGCAGGCGGCGTGGGATGCAGCCGGTAGGAGAAGTCCCCGGGAGGCAGTGACTGGTCTTGGAACCGGGAGAGCAGCGTCCCAGCCGGGGAACCATCCCGCCGGGATTTGGACTGGACGCAGAGGATTTTCTGGAAAAACTAGTTTCCCAGTGATGGCTCGGAGACAACAATCCATATCAAACCACTTAAAGAAGCAGACCATGACAGCTTCTGCAACCCCCCAAACAAAAGAATCAAAATCTTTCCCAAATGAAGATACAATCCTGGAATTATCAGATACAGAATATAAAAAACTAATTTACAGAATGCTTCAAGACATCACAAATGAAATAAGGCAAACTGCAGAAAAAACCAAGGAACACACTGATAAAACTGTTGAAGAACTCAAAAAGATTATTCAAGAACATAGTGGAAAAATTAGTAAGTTGCAAGAATCCATAGAGAGACAGCATGTAGAAATCCAAAAGATTAACAATAAAATTACAGAATTAGACAACGCAATAGGAAGTCAGAGGAGCAGACTCGAGCAATTAGAATGCAGACTGGGACATCTGGAGGACCAGGGAATCAACACCAACATAGCTGAAAAAAAATCAGATAAAAGAATTAAAAAAAATGAAGAAACCCTAAGAATCATGTGGGACTCTATCAAGAAGGATAACCTGCGGGTGATTGGAGTCCCAGAACAGGGAGGGGGGACAGAAAACACAGAGAAAATAGTTGAAGAACTCCTGACAGAAAACTTCCCTGACATCATGAAAGACGAAAGGATATCTACCCAAGATGCTCATCGAACCCCATTTAAGATTGATCCAAAAAGAAAAACACCAAGACATATTATCATCAAACTCGCCAAAACCAAAGATAAACAGAAAATTTTAAAAGCAGCCAGGGAGAAAAGAAAGGTTTCCTTCAAGGGAGAATCAATAAGAATAAGTTCAGACTACTCAGCAGAAACCATGCAGGCAAGAAGGAAATGGGACGACATATACAGACCACTGAAGGAGAAAAACTGCCAGCCAAGGATCATATATCCAGCAAAACTCTCTCTGAAATATGAAGGCGAAATTAAGATATTTACAGACAAACACAAGTTTAGAGAATTTGCAAAAACCAAACCAAGGCTACAAGAAATACTAAAGGATATTGTTTGGTCAGAGAACTAATAATATCAGATATCAGCACAACACAAGGTCACAAAACAGAACGTCCTGATATCAACTCAAATAGGGAAATCACAAAAACAAACAAATTAAGATTAATTAAAAAAAAAAATACACATAACAGGGAATCATGGAAGTCAATAGGTAAAAGATCACAATAATCAAAAAGAGGGACTAAATACAGGAGGCATTGAATTGCCATATGGAGAGTGATACAAGGCGATATAGAACGATACAAGTTAGGTTTTTACTTAGAAAAATAGGGGTAAATAATAAGGTAACCACAAAAAGATATAACAACTCTATAACTCAAGATAAAAGCCAAGAAAAACGTAACGACTCAACTAACATAAAGTCAAACACTATGAAAATGAGGATCTCACAATTTACTAAGAAAAACGCCTCAGCACAAAAAAGTATGTGGAAAAATGAAATTGTCAACAACACACATAAAAAGGCATCAAAATGACAACACTAAACACTTATTTATCTATAATTACACTGAATGTAAATGGACTAAATGCACCAATAAAGAGACAGAGAGTCATGGACTGGATAAAGAAACACGATCCATCTATATGCTGCCTACAAGAGACACACCTTAGACTTAGAGATACAAACAAACTAAAACTCAAAGGATGGAAAAAAATATATCAAGCAAACAATAAGCAAAAAAGAAGAGGAGTAGCAATATTAATTTCTGACAAAATAGACTTTAGACTTAAATCCACCACAAAGGATAAAGAAGGACATTCTATAATGATAAAAGGGACAATTGATCAGGAAGACATAACCATATTAAATATTTATGCACCCAATGACAGGGCTGCAAGATACATAAATCAAATTTTAACAGAATTGAAAAGTGAGATAGATACCTCCACAATTATAGTAGGAGACTTCAACACACCACTTTTGGAGAAGGACAGGACATCCAGTAAGAAGCTCAGTAGAGACACGGAAGATCTAATTACCACAATCAACCAACTTGACCTCATTGACTTATACAGAACTCTCCACCCAACTGCTGCAAATTATACTTTTTCTTCTAGCGCACATGGAACATTCTCTAGAATAGACCACATATTAGGTCATAAAACAAACCTTTGCAGAGTCCAAAACATCGGAATATTACAAAGCATCTTCTCAGACCACAAGGCAATAAAACTAGAGATCAATAACAGAAAAACTAGGGAAAAGAAATCAAATACTTGGAAAATGAACAATACCCTCCTGAAAAAAGACTGGGTTATAGAAGACATCAAGGAGGGAATAAGGAAATTCTTAGAAAGCAACGAGAATGAAAATACTTCCTATCAAAACCTCTGGGACACAGCAAAAGCAGTGCTCAGAGGCCAATTTATATCGATAAATGCACACATACAAAAAGAAGTAAGAGCCAAACTCAGAGAACTGTCCCTACAACTTGAACAAATAGAAACTGAGCACCAAAGAATCCATCAGGCACCAGAAGAAAACAAATAATAAAAATTAGAGCTGAACTAAATGAATTAGAGAACAGAAAAACAATTGAAAGAATTAACAAAGCCAAAAGCTGGTTCTTTGAAAAAATTAACAAAATTGATAAACCATTGGCTAGACTGACTAAAGAAATACAGGAAAGGAAACAAATAACCCGAATAAGAAACGAGAAGGACCACATCACAACAGAACCAAATGAAATTAAAAGAATCATTTCAGATTATTATGAAAAATTGTACTCTAACAAATTTGAAAACCTAGAAGAAATGGATGAATTCCTGGAAAAACACTACCTACCTAAACTAACACATTCAGAAGTAGAACAACTAATTAGACCCATAACAAAAAAAGAGATTGAAACGGTAATCAAAAAACTCCCAACAAAAAAAAGCCCTGGCCCGGATGGCTTCACTGCAGAGTTCTACCAAATTTTCAGAGAAAAGTTAACACCACTACTTCTGAAGGTATTCCAAAGCATAGAAAATGACGGAATACTACCCAACTCATTCTATGAAGCCACCATCTCCCTGATACCAAAGCCAGGTAAAGACATTACAAAAAAAGAAAATTATAGACCTATATCCCTCATGAACATAGATGCAAAAATCCTCAACAAAATTCTAGCCAATAGAATCCAACAACACATCAAAAAAATAATTCACCATGATCAAGTGGGATTTATACCAGGTATGCAAGGCTGGTTTAATATCAGAAAAACCATTAATGTAATCCATCACATAAATAAAACAAAAGACAAAAACCACATGATCTTATCAATTGATGCAGAAAAGGCATTTGACAAAGTCCAACACCCATTTATGATAAAAACTCTTACCAAAATAGGAATTGAAGGAAAATTCCTCAACATAATAAAGGGCATCTATGCAAAGCCAACAGCCAATATCACTCTAAATGGAGAGAACCTGAAAGCATTTCCCTTGAGAACGGGAACCAGACAAGGATGCCCTTTATCACCGCTCTTATTCAACATCGTGCTGGAAGTCCTAGCCAGGGCAATTAGGCTAGACAAAGAAATAAAACGTATCCGGATTGGCAAGGAAGAAGTAAAGTTATCACTCTTTGCAGATGACATGATTATATACACAGAAAACCCTAAGGAATCCTCCAGAAAACTACTGAAACTAATAGAATAGTTTGGCAGAGTCTCAGGTTATAAAATAAACATACAAAAGTCACTTGGATTCCTCTACATCAACAAAAAGAACACCGAAGAGGAAATAACCAAATCAATACCATTCACAGTAGCCCCCAAGAAGATAAGATACTTAGGAATAAATCTTACCAAGGATGTAAAAGACCTATACAAAGAAAACTACAAAGCTCTACTACAAGAAATTCAAAAGGACATACTTAAGTGGAAAAACATACCTTGCTCATGGATAGGAAGACTTAACATAGTAAAAATGTCTATTCTACCAAAAGCCATCTATACATTTAATGCACTTCCGATCCAAATTCCAATGTCATATTTTAAGGGGATAGAGAAACAAATCACCAATTTCATATGGAAGGGAAAGAAGCCCCGGATAAGCAAAGCACTACTGAAAAAGAAGAAGAAAGTGGGAGGCCTGACTTTACCTGATTTCAGAACCTATTATACAGCCACAGTAGTCAAAACAGCCTGGTACTGGTACAACAACAGGCACATAGACCAATGGAACAGAATTGAGAACCCAGACATAGATCCATCCACGTATGAGCAGCTGATATTTGACAAAGGACCAGTGTCAATTAATTGGGGAAAAGAAAGCCTTTTTAACAAATGGTGCTGGCATAACTGGATATTCATTTGCAAAAAAATGAAACAGGACCCATACCTTACACCATGCACAAAAACTAACTCCAAGTGGATCAAAGACCTAAACATAAAGACTAAAACGATAAAGATCATGGAAGAAAAAATTGGGACAACCCTAGGAGCCCTAATACAAGGCATAAACAGAATACAAAACATTACCAAAAATGATGAAGAGAAACCCGATAACTGGGAGCTCCTAAAAATCAAACACCTATGCTCATCTAAAGACTTCACCAAAAGAGTAAAAAGACCACCTACAGACTGGGAAAGAATATTCAGCTATGACATCTCCGACCAGCGCCTGATCTCTAAAATCTACATGATTCTCTCAAAACTCAACCACAAAAAGACAAACAACCCAATCAAAAAGTGGGCAAAGGATATGAACACACATTTCACTAAAGAAGATATTCAGGCAGCCAACAGATACATGAGAAAATGCTCTCGATCATTAGCCATTAGAGAAATGCAAATTAAAACTACGATGAGATTCCATCTCACACCAGCAAGGCTGGCATTAATCCAAAAAACACAAAATAATAAATCTTGGAGAGGCTACGGATAGATTGGAACTCTTATACACTGCTGGTGGGAATGTAAAATGGTACAACCACTTTGGAACTCTATCTGGCGTTATCTTAAACAGTTAGAAATAGAACTACCATACAACCCAGAAATCCCACTCCTCGGAATCTACCCTAGAGAAATAAGAGCCTTCACACGAACAGATATATGCACACCCATGTTTATTGCAGCTCTGTTTACAATAGCAAAAAGTTGGAAGCAACCAAGGTGTCCATCAACGGATGAATGGGTAAATAAATTGTGGTTTATTCACACAATGGAATACTACGCATCGATAAAGAACAGTGGCGAATCTGTGAAACATTTCATAACATGGAGGAACCTGGAAGGCATTATGCTGAGCGAAATTAGTCAGAGGCAAAAGGACAAATATTGTATAAGACCACTATTATAAGATCTTGAGTAGTAGTAAACCTGAGAAGAACATATACTTTTGTGGTTATGAGGGGGGAAGGGAGGGAGGGTGGGAGAGGGTTTTTTATTGATTAATCAGTAGATAAGAAATGCTTTAGGTGAAGGGAAAGACAACACTCAATACATGGAAGGTCAGCTCAGTTGGACTGGACCAAAAGCAAAGAAGTTTCCAGGATAAAATGAATGCTTCAAAGGTCAGCGGAGCAAGGGCGGGGGTCTGGGGAACATGGTTTGCGGGGACTTCTAAGTCAATTGGCAAAATAATTCTATTATGAAATCATTCTGCATCCCACTTTGAAATGTGGCATCTGGGGTCTTAAATGCTAACAAGCGGCCATCTAAGATGCATCAATTGGTCTCAACCCACCTGGAGCAAAGGAAAATGAAGAACACCAAGGCCACATGACAACTAAGAGCCCAAGAGACAGAAAGGGCCACATGAACCAGAGACCTACATCATCCTGAGACCAGAAGAACTAGTTGGTGCCCGGCCACAATCGATGACTGCCCTGACAGGGCGCACAGCAGAGGACCCCTGAGGGAGCAGGAGATCAGTGGGATACAGACCCCAAATTCTCATAAAAAGACCAAACTTAATGGTCTGACTGAGACTAGAGGAATCCTGGCGGCCATGGTCCCCAGACCTTCTGTTGGCACAGGACAGGAACCATCCCCGAAGACAACTCATCAGACATGAAAGGGACTGGTCAGCGGGTGGGAGAGAGATGCTGATGAAGAGTGAGCTAATTATATCAGGTGGACACTTGAGATTGTGTTGGCAACTCTTGTCTGGAGGGGGGATGGGAGGATAGAGAGAGAGAGAAGCCGGCAAAATTGTCACGAAAGGAGAGACTGAAAGGGCTGACTCAAGAAGGGGAGAGCAAGTGGGAGTAGGGAGTGAGATGTATGTAAACTTATATGTGACAGACTGATTGGATTTGTAAACGTTCACTTGAAGCTTAATAAAAGTTAATAAAAAAAAAAAAAAGAGGTAATTCCATGCAAACACTTCTCATGAAAGGTGCGTTTCTGGCTTCATTTGAAAAATCAGATTTGATAATATGGTCCTGTATTCTTGTGCGGCCATGATATGCTGGAGTTGGGCAGCACTGCTTCCTTTAGATGTAGCTTTGACTTTCATTGGTTAGCCCTGCTTTATTTAATATTGTTACCTGTCTGCAGAGTAGTATTTTAGAAGTTTTTTTTTTTTTTTTTTTCCAGTTGGGTCTGTTGTAATGTCCCCCATGTCATTTCTTATTTGGGTTATTTCTGTCCTCTCCTGTTTTTTCTTTTGTCAGTTTGGCCAGTGGTTCGTCAATTTTGTTGATCCTTCAAAGAATCAATTTTTGATTTTGTTGATTCTTTTATTGTTTTTCTACTCTCTATTTCATTTATTTCTGCTCTGATCTTTATTATTTTCTTTCTTCTAGTGGCTGTGGGCTTCTTTTGCTGTTCTCTATTTGTTCGAGTTGTATAACTAATGTTTTGACTTTGTCCCTTTCTTCTTTTTTGATATGTGCATCTAGTGCTGTAAATTGACCTCCAAGGACTGTTTTGCAGTGTCCTGAAGGTTTTGGTATGATGTGTTTTCATTCTTGTTTGATTCTAGGAATTTTTTGATTCCATCTTTGATTTCTTCTATTACCCAGGGGTTTTTAAGCAGGGTGTTATTCAGTTTTTTCCTTACTCTTCCTGCTGTTAATTTCTACTTTGATGGCACTGTGGTCAGAGAAGATACTTTGTATTATCTCAATGTTTGGGATTTTGTTGAGGGTTGCCCTGCGGTCTAAGAAGTGGTCTATTCTGGAGAACATTGCATGTACGTTGGAAAAGAACGTACAGTTTGTAGCTGTTGGGTGGAGCGTTCTATATATGTCTATGAGATCAAGTTGGCTGATTGTGCTCTTTAACTCTTCTGTGTCTTTGCTGAGTTTCTTTCTAGATGTTCTGTCCTTTACTGAGAGTTGTGTGTTGAAGCCTCCTCCTATTATTGTGGAACTGTCAATTTCTGTTTTCAGTGCTGTTAGAGTTTATGTATTTTGGAGCCCTGTCATTGGGTACGTAGATGTTTATTATGGTTAAGTCTTCATGACTGATTGTCACTTTAATCATTATATAGTGCCCTTCTTTATCTTTTATGGTGGATTTTATTTTAAAGTCTATTTTATCTGAGATTAGTATTGCCACTCCTGCTCTTTTTTGGTAGTTATTTGCTTGATATATTTTTTTCCATCCTTTGATTTTTAATAAATTTACACCTTTGTTTCTAGGGTATGTCTCTTGTAGACAGCATATTGATGGATCCCGTTTTTTTTATCCATTCTGTCACTCTGTGTCTCTTTATGGGAGCATTTAGGCCATTTACATTCAGTGTAATTATTGATAGGTGTGATTTTATTGCTGTCATTTTGTAGTTTTTTTTTTTTTTTTTGTGGTGCTAACATTTTCTTTGTTCCTCTTACTCACCTGTGCTGAGTTCCTTTTGTTTGTGGATTTCCTTTTCATTTCTTTGGTTTTTGTAGATTTTGTTTTTATTGAGACTGTGTTTTTCTTCTTTGATGAGTAGGTTTGTTAACTTTCTTTGTGGCTATCTTGAAATTTACCCTCATCTTCCTAGGTTTGAACCTGTCTATTATTACTTGATATCACCTTGCCTTCCTCTCCATTAGAAAGTTGTATACCTATAACATTTATTCCCTCTCTTATTGTTCTGACATTGTTGTCATTTACAGATTAACCTCTCTGGGTTCCCTATTACAATTGTTTTGGTTTTTTCTTTTAAGGTTTTATATATGTTATCCTGCACGGTTTCTGCCAAATAATCAGAGCTTAGTCTTATTGCTTCTCCTCTGTATGTGACTTTTTGTTTTTCTCGAGCTACTCGCAGGATTTTTTTTCTTCGTCTATGGCAAGTGTGATTGTGATGTGCCTTGGTGTTTTTCTTTTGGGGTCTATCCTATATGGGGTTCATGGAGCTTCTTGGATGGTCAGCTTTTCATCATTCATGATATTAGGGAAGTTTTCTGTCAGCAACTCTTCAATGATCCTCTCTGTGTTTTCCATTTTCTCTCCATGTTCTGGAACCCTGATCACTTGAAAATTTTTGCTTTTAGTTTTATCCCACATAATTCTCAGCGTTTCTTCATTTCTCTTCATTCTTTTTTCTGATTTTTCCTCAAACAGAGTTGTATCCAAGTATTTGTCTTCAATTCACTGATTCTGTCTTCTATCATTTCAAACCTGCTTCTCAGCCCTTCTATGACACTGTCCATTTCTGAAATCTTGTTGTTTATCTTTTGGGTTTCTAATTGTTATTTTTGTATTATTTCTAGTTGTGAATTTATGTTGGCATTTTGTTTCTGTATTACTTTACTGAATTGTTCCATTTTTTGTCTGTATTTTCCATTAATTTGTTTGCCTTTTCCGTAAATTTGTCTTTTTTCCTTATTTTTGTCTGCTTTTTGCTTCAACTCTTGGATTGCTCTGAATATTAGTGATTTGAATTCCCTGTCAGGTAGTTCTAGTGCCTTTTCTTCTACTGCAAAGTCATCTGATGTTTTATTTTGGATGCCTACTGGAGCCAGCCTGTCCTTTTTTTTTTTATGTCTTGATATTGTCTGCTGTCTTCAGGACATTCAGTAGTTATTTTCTTCATTTCTTGATTGTAGATTTGTTTGTTTCATCCTGCTTTTTTTTTTTAATTTGGTTATGTCTGGACAGGCGGGTTGTGTGTTCTTTGTTGTTTGCTTATCTGTAGTCACAATACTTTTCACCTCCTTGTCCAATGGGCAGGGCCAGTCATTCAGCTATGGTGCAGCAGGGCAGGTCCAGCTGAAGGGGAGGGGCTGGGATGAGTTGTTTGTGGCATGTATTAGGGATGTCAGTGTGGGCCAGGAATCAGTGCTGGGCAGGTTCCAGTAGGCCGTGCATGTGCTGCTCGGGGGTGTGATGTTCAATGCATGGTGCAGGTAGGCAGGAAAGGGGGGAGGTTGTGATGTGTGGAGCTAATAGGGGTGTGGGTGCGAGGAGAGAAAAACGGGAGCCAAAAACAAACAGGCAAACAAAGAAGGAAAGAAAGAAAAAAAAAAAGAGTGCTAAGGGAACTGCCATTGGAGTGGAGAGTTGAGAAACTGAGAAATACAGAAAAGCAAAAAGTCGGGGGGAGGGGGAGAAAGAAAGAAAAAGGGAAAAAGAGAGAAAAATAACTAGATAAAAATTTGGAAAAGAACAAAATAACCAGGAGTCCTGGAGTCCCACCAGTGGGGTGCTAAGACTGGAGAAGTGGCTCCTGAGCCTTGCAGTGCAGCCTGGCTAGAAGGGGCTCCCAAGCTGCAAAAAGAAAAACAAACAAAACAGAACAAAGCAAAACAAGCAAAAAAAAAAAAAAAAAAGCCCCAGGGATCTCACCATCCTGGTGGGGGGGTGGGGGAGTGGTTCCCCAGTCGAGCATGGCTTCACAGCCTTTCAAAAAGAAGCAAAGATGGCACATGGAGCCAGGTGTTTGAGAGAAGTGGGGGGAGGTGGTAGGAGGCACAGAAGAAACCAAAAGAAATGGAAAGACCCAGTACCTGCTCAGATGCCCGGCCAGTGTGGGCAGGGCGAATCCAAGCACCCTGAGGCCAAAGCAGTTGCCTCCCAGCCAAGAGACTACGGCTGGCGGGGGACGCAGAGGAGGCTGAAGTGGGGGGAAGAAGGGGGGTGGTGAGGAAAGCATATATCCTCATCACGGGTGCTGTGTCTCCTGCTGGGAGCTTCGTGAAGCTGCTTTCCCGTACTCTCTGTTCGCCAATGTCTGACCTGGGTGAGGCAAATCCAAGCTGCGTGGGCGCTGCACTTCCCGGCCCGCCGAGCCACCGCAGCCAGCCAGGAAGCTCAGAGGTAGAGCAGTGGGGAGAGGATGAGGGGTGGGAAAGCGTGTGTTGCTGGTTACCGGGTGCTCTGTCTCCTGCTGGGAGATCCGCTAAGCTGCTTTCTTGTGCTCCCTGTCTGCCGATCCCCGACAGGAGTCCAAGATGGTGGATCCGTGCTGCGTTAGTTGATGGGGCCCTCCACCTGTATCTCTGCTTGCTCTCTGTCCTCTGTCAGTTTCTTATTCCATTCGGTGCTTGGTTGAGTTCTTTATCTCCTCATTTGACACTTCAGGTTCCAGGAATGACGTTTGTCTCTGTTTTACTTAGTTTTTTTAGTCTTTGCTGTGGAGGGACGGTGTGGTGCTTTGTCTATGGTGCCATGTTGGCTGGACGTCCGTTAAAAGTTTTTAAATTAGGTGTCAGTATTTAAGTCTTTGAGAATTTTACGTGAATATCCATATTTTGGCTTCTCTTAAAAATTCACAAGTACCATTTGGGGCCATCATTCCTATGTGGCAGTTATAGCTAGGGAGTCCTAGGCAGATAATGCCCTCAGCTGCTAACTGAAAATTTGGAGGATTGAGTCCACCCAGAGGCACCTCAGAAGAAAGACCTGGAGATCTACTTCAAAAATCAGCCATTGAAAACCCTATGGAGCACAGTTCTAGTCTGACACACATGGGGTCAGCATGAGTTGCTGTCAAGTCAGTGATAAACGGTCTGCTGGTAGTAATGGCTAGAGCTTTAGACCAGGCTCACATTCTTCCATTCACTTGTCCCCACTTCTCTCTCTTTTTCCCCCATAGTGGCTAGTGTTAGCTGCCATTTATCATAGAGCGTGTGTTTCCTTAGAGAAAAACAAAATGTTTCTTGTACCCAAGTCAGTACCGAGAGTGAGAAGATGAAAGATAGACCTGAAGTACCTGCATGTTTCTAAAAAAAGTCAAAGAGAGTATTGTGGAGATTAAGAATATTCCTGTGTCTAATATGGGAACAAAGAAGGGGTATGTCAGAAGAGTATGACTGAAGATGCTGCTAGAAAACATCCAACAGGCAGAAGTGTAGACTCTGAGCCTGGCCTTGAGCTGCAGAGAGGAATAAGATGAGGGACTTGTGGCCTGGGGGTTAGAAGCTGTAGTTCTGCTGAGGTGTCTAAACTCTAAGCATAAGACAACGGGAGGGAAAACTAGAGTTGTAGCAGGGAGCAGGAAGCGTAGGCACACATTCTAGAAACTTCTGGAAGGAAGATTCGGCAGCTTCGGTGGTTCCTTGCATAGGGGGTGTCAAAGAAAAGAATCACAGCTGACTGCAGGAAGACAGATCCTGGGTTCCTGGGAGCATGGTGGTCCCTTGAACAGAAGCCAGGAGATCTGTTTGGGAAGAGGCTGATGATTTGGGGTGAGTTTGAGGTGATGATGAGTTGTTCAGGTTGGTGGATGTTGCCGGTTTTATGGTGATTACGCTCGGCTTTGAAGCCCAATGAACCTGAGCTCAAGTCTCAGTTGGCCTTGTTTATGCAGCACTTAACCTCTCTGTGCCTCAGTCTCTTGAAAAATAAGGCTCTTAATACTGTCCACCATGTAGGGTCAGTGTGAGCATTAAAGAGGGTACCATATTTAAAAGGCTGAAAGTGATGCCTTGTCAGAGGAAGTGCTCTATAAATAAGAGTTATTTTCATTATTTCCTGTGAGGACAAGGTAGGTGAAACCACTGAAAAAGAGATGATCCCTGGAGCAGAGAGGCAAACATTGAGCACTGGAGAAAGGTCACAGCAAGAGGATATAGTGAAGGAGCCAGAGGAAGCAGCTAGAAAACAAGGGGAGAGGGTGTCTCCAAGGCAGGGGAGTAGAGGGCAGGAGTGGGGTGAAAGTGGTGGTGATTATGCTACAGAGGCCGCTGAGGAGAGAAGTCTACAGCAGGGGTCCCAGCCAGCGAGCTTGCCCCCCAGGGGATACTTGTCAATGCCTGGAGACAGGTTTGATTATCACAACTGCAGAAACCAAATCGAATCCAACTGATAGTGACCCTAAACGACAGGGTAGAACTGCCCCACAGGGTTTCCAAGGCTGTAAATCTTTAAGGAAGCAGACCACATCTTTCTCCCTTGGAGCAGCTGGAGGGTTTGAACCGCCAACCTTCCTGGCAGCAGCCAAGTGCTTAACCACAGTACCAGCAGGGCTACTATCACAACTGCTGGAAGGTAGAGCTCAGGGATGCTGCTAAACATCCTATAGTGTGCAGGACAGCCCCTTACAAAAAAGAATTATCCAGCCCAAAATGTCAGTAGTGCTAAGGTTCATATTGCCCAGAGCCAGCAGACTGGGGAGGAGGGGGCTTGACTCCTGATTCTACCATTTACCAGCTGTGTGACCTAGTCAAGTTCCTTTACTGCTCTGTGCCTCAGCTTCCTCATCTGGAAAATGGGGATGATAATAAGAGCCATTTCACAGGATTGTCGTTGATCTTAAATGATTAAAGATAAGCAAAGTGCTTAGAAGATTGCCTCTTAGGACTTCAGCTATTGTTAGATAGCAGAGAAAGTGAGGACATACAGAGGCCGTTTGATCTGGGGTGTTGGTGTTTAGGAATGACCTCAGTGCTGTTTCCTTGGGGAGGGGAAGGAGGCCGGAAGCCAGTTGCAGAGGGTTACAGGGGTGGGTACATGGGAATTGGGGCTAGCAGACATAGACTGTCTTGTCCTTTGCATCTGCCGGTAGGAAAATGGCTTGTTAGGGCTGCAACGCCAAGTGGACAAGGCTTGTTTCACCTTTTCCTCTTTCTTTCCTTCCTTCCTTGCCTGCCTGTCTTCCTTCCTGTCTTTCTTTTCTTTCTCCTTTCCATCCTCCCTTCCTTCCTTTATTTCTTGCCAAACTATGTTTTTCTTAATGTTCAAACCACATTATAACAAAAATAGAAATTTTCAAAAGACCAAAAAGAAAAAATCACCTGCAACCACCCCCACCTTAATGCCCCAGCTGTTTTGTGTCTTCCTGCCCAGGCTCGTTGTTTTTACAGGGTTTTAAGTCATCACAATGATGCTTTTTCCTTTTGTCCTATCGCAGGTGAAGTTGTACCATAAGCATTTTCCATCTTATAACGTCATTGTTACATTTATCATTTTTTCCAAAATGAAGATCGCCTCATTGTTTTTTCCTGATTGTGAAAATGCTCTGTGCTCGTCTTTTTTTTTTTTTTTTTGGAAACCATGCAGACAGTACCAAAAAGAATGAAACAGAATGTAAAAATCCCTGTCTTCTGTCCTGCCCCTTAGAGACACCCAGGTTAGCATTTTACTGAGTATGGTTCCTACAAGTCTCACTGCGTTTATGGATTTGTTCATTTTTTCATGTCAATATGAACCTTATTTAACTGCCAGTTCATTTTTAACCTTGAAGTGAAAGTTTTCTTACTGTAGGGGCTGCTGTTTTGGAAAGTGGGGCATAGAGCTGTGACTGTTGATACCTAAGAACAAAGGGAGCCTGAAAGGCCTGGAAGCTTCTAGAAGGAAGACAAATCGGGGTGTGTGGGTGCCTGGGCAAGAGGAGAGATGGATGGAGCTGTGAGGGCTCTTTCTCTGAGATGAAAGGGAAGGAAGAGACCAGGATAAAGACAGATTCTGAGGCTGAGACAAGCGATGAGGAAGCCCACTTTCTCTAGCAGCTCGTGTCTGTGTTTTATTAACCTCCTAGTAGTTTACAGAGAGGTCCCTGGGATTCATCAGAGTGCCTGGCTGCCTGTGAGCCCACCAGCCCCTCTCTGCTGCCCTCCGGCCATCATGCAGCTGGCCCTGCAGGCCCCACTATAGCATCCTGTGATGCTCCCCTTGCCAGACTCTTGGTTGGCTGCCACCTAATTTCTCTTCAGCCTGGACTAATTTCTTGCAGTTCTTGGGCTGGTGGGAAGCACAGCTAATTCCCAAAGTCCTTCCATATGGCTGATTCAGATCCTTCCATCTGTAATGTGTGTGTGCTCCTCTGGCTCTGTCCTTGTGGCAGGATTTTGGTGCTGTCAACTTCGGAGCATGGAAACCCTTTAGATATTTAGATTTCTTTCCCACTGTTTCCTCGTGATAGGAATCCACTCACAGGTGCCTTGCAAGAAAGGCCTACTGATCCTCCTCGAAAAATCAGCCATTAAAAACCCTGTGGAGCGCGATTCTACTCTGACACAGATGGGGTTGCCATGAGGTGGAATTGACTTGACAGCAACTGGTTTGATTCCCTGGGGGGCACTAACAGCTAAGCACTTGGTTGCTAACCAAAAGGTTGGCAGTTCGAGTTCATCCAGAGGTGCCTCAGAAGAAAGGCCTGTCAGTCTGCTTCTGAAAAACTAGCCATTGAAAACCCTGGGAGCACAGCTCTATTCTGACACATGTATAGTTGCTGTGAGTCACAGTGGACTTGACACTAGTTTGGATTTTGGTTTTCCTCTTGATGCCTTTTTTGGCTTGTTTTGCTGGTTTGCACAGTTCCCTTGGTTCCCTCCATGAGCCCCCCAGATTCGGTGCCTGAGGCTGAATTTTCAGAGCTGAAGTGAGGTGGAAAAGGATTGTAGGGAGGGTAGAAACTGAAGCAAGAACTGAAGTCTATCTGCTGAATGTCAGAAAGTCCATAATCTTCACTGGCTTTGCTGGGATAGACCTGAGCGTGATAGTCCAGCCTGTGACCAATATCAGCATGCTTGTCACCCTTTGTCAACTTGGCTTTAATTGGGAAACAGGGAACAGTTATGAAATAGTGTCAAGCAGCCAAGAGCAATGAGGCTTCAGCTCATTAATTCAGGTCCCAGGGAAAGCTCAGCCAAGGTCTCTTCTTGACACCGCAGGCTTCTGCATATTTGAGGGAATTAGTACTTCTCAGATGGTGAAAATCACTCAGCCTTCAGCCTCCTGCCTCTTGATGCTGCCGGAAGCACCCTGTAATCCTCCAGCAAAACATCACCTGTCCCCCCTTCACCAGGTAATTATAGGTTGTCCTCCATTTCCTCTTGAGTGTCTACAGCCCCTTTAGAGAAAGACCCGGGATTAGCAGCCCAAATAATATAGCTCATGTTAAGTCTAAAGCGGAAATAACAAGAAAACCCAGGTACGGCCTCCAGCCCGGATATGCTGGCTTTTGTGGGACTGAAGATCTTTTCACCCATGCAGGAAATACACAGGGCTTTGACCCAGTGGGACTATGGAGACAGAAGGGAGGCAGGAAGGGGTCCATGAGGGTGACTGGAATTTCCTTCCCAATCTCATCTCTTTCTGCCACCTCATCATACCTTATACACCAGCCATGGAACCAGTTGCAAACTTTGCTAGTTCCTCCCAATATCAGTCAGAGCAATGTTGCTGGCAAGTGACACACTCCGTTCAAACTAGCTTAAGCAAAAAGGGAACTTAGTAGCTCATAGGAGGGAAGGCTTGGTGATTGACTTCCAAAAACTAGACAATGAAAACCTTAGGGATCACAACAGAACGTTGTCTGACTTGCTTACTTTGGACATGTCATCAGGAGAGATCAATCATTGGAGTAGGACATCATGTTTGGTGAAGCAGAGGGCCAGCAAGGGTGGGGGAGGTCCCCGTGAGATGAGTGGACTCGAACATGCTGGTGATCGTGAAGATGATGCAGGACTGGGCAGTATTTTGTTCTGCTGTATGTAAGGCCACTGTGAGTCAGAATGGACTCAGTGGGCAGTTATCTATCTATTTCACTATCTATCATATATCTATTTATCTATCATCTATCTAGTTACCTACTTACCTATCTATTAACCTGCCTACCTACCTACCTGCCCACCCACCCACCCACCCGTTCATATAATTTGGAAGATAAAGGTGGTTCTAGTTTCAAACTCAGTAGGATTCATGGCTCAAATAATGTTAACAGGGCTTTTGTATTCCTCCTGTCTCTTTCCCAGCTATCACTTCTACTGCAGATGAGATCCCCCGCCTAGTAAGAATTGGCCTCCAGGAGCCCCAGTTTGTGTCGCTTTGACTTAGCTAGCCACTTCTCTCTCCCAGTGCTCATATACAAAATCCAGGAGAAGGATTCTGATGGGGCCGTCTTATATCAGAGGCTCAATCCCTAAACCTATTACTGTCTAGAGAAATGTAGTTAGAGAGGATTTTCTCGTGGACTCCATTTCCCCAAAAAAGGAGGATGCTGAGCACAGTGATCCAGCCCAGTCTACTAATCCCCAGCTGAAAGGTCTGTCTATTCAGTAGCAGGTGCCATCCCCTCTACCTGGATACCTGGGCTGCCCTCAGAACCCTGCCCACATGACAACCCCCTGCCTTTCTTTCAAGACCCAAATTTTCTGGCATATAGTCTCCCCCGTCTACCCCCAAGCAAAGTTGAATACACTTTTCTTTTGGCCACTTTTGTACTTTGTACATGCTTCTGTTATTTCACTTGCTCATCTATTTGTTCATTAGCTGGTCTTTAGTGTACACCTAAAAAGCCCTGGTGGAGCAACAGTTAAGCTCTAGGCTGCTAACCAAAAGCTGACAGTTGAAACTCACCCAGTGGGTCCATGGGAGAAAGACCTGATGATCACTCCTGTAAAGATTACACCTAGAAAAGCCTGTGGGGCAGCTCTACTCTGTCACCTGGAGTCACTATGACATGACAGCATCCAGCAACTACAACAACAGTGCACACCTACTATGGTCTAAGACTTGAATTGCATTCAAGTCCCCCCGCGCTATGAGTTTGGTGAAAACATGGATCGTGTCCCAAGCATCTCTGGACCTCTACCCTCTACTGGATGGTTGGTCTACTGTCTGGGCTCAATAGCTGGTGGCAGCCACATCCTCGGATGTAAGGGGTAACATGCAGGATGTGGTGGTTCCCCAGCTGGAGAGAGCACTGGGGTGCTGGGTGAGAAGGGATAAACTACATGCCACAGGTCATCCAGCTCAAATCAGTCATTTCTCTGTACCTGTTGCGGATTGAATTGTGTTCCCCAAAAATGTGTGTCAACTTGGCTAGGCCATGATTTCCAGTACTGTGTAGTTGTCGTCCATTTTGTGATCTGATATATTTATCCTATGTGTTGTAAATCCTAATCTCTGTGATGTTAATGAGTCAGGATTAGAGGCAGTTATAATAATGAGGCAGGATGCAATCTACAGCATTAGGTTGTATCTTGAGTCAATCTCTTTTGAGATATAAAAGAGAGAAGCCAGCTGAGAGGAGTGGGACCTCATGCCACCAAGAAAGAAGCACCAGCAGTGAAGTGCACCCTTTGGACCCAGGGTGCCTGTGCTAAGAAGCTCCTAGACCAGGGGAAGATTGATGACAAGGACCTTCCCGCAGAGCCAACATAGAGAACAAGACTTCTCCTGGAGCTGGTGCACTGAATTTGGACTTCTAGCCTCCTAAGCTGTGAGAGAATAAACTTCTGTTTGTTAAAGCCATCCACAAGTGGTATTTCTATCATAGCAGCACTAGATAACTAAGCACCCTTTGCAAGCCCCTCGTCCCCAGCCTGTCAGGAAGGACCTGTGCATTCTCCGAAGCAGTGAGTGGCAGGTGTCTGCATTGGAACTGTAACACAGGCCTGGTTTGCCCTGACATGGAAAGTGTTTATCTTTCACATATTGGGTCTGAGAATCTTAAGTAATGGGGTCCAGCTTGAACCCATGGGGTTAAAAACTTCTTGGTGTGATGCTAACATATCTCCGGGAATATGGAACCTGTTACGTTTCAAGGTGGCCTCATAGTTATTGGCTACTTTGGCCTTCAGTCCTAGTTGTTTTCTGTAGGGCCCCGAGGAAAGAGGTCTCATCTCCTTTCCAGTAGCCTTTACACTTCATGTTCATTCATGTATTCATTCATTCATACCTGTATTCATTAACTCATTCATTTAAAAATATTGTTAAGGACTATTTTGTCCAAGACAGACAAGGTCTCTGTTCTTATGTAGCTGATATCTTAGAGGGACAGATAATAAGCAACTAAACAAAGAAACAGGAGAAATAAAATTGTGACGAGACCTATGAAGAAAATGAAATAGGGCACTATGAAGATTGGGGCAAATTTCAATACAGTGAGCAGGAAAGATGTCTTTGAGGATATGAGTTTTGAGCTGCTGATGAGTGATGTTGGTGTCTTTGGTGGTTCAGTGGTAGAATTCTCATCTTCCATGCAGGAAACCCAGGTTCCATTCTCAGCCAATGCACTTCAACCACAGCCGCTACCCGCCACCACCATAGAGGCTTGCATGTTGCTATGATGCTGAAGAGGTTTCAGTGAAGCTTCCAGATTAGGAAGGAAGGTCTGGTGATCTACTTCTGAAAATCAGCTAATGAAAATGCTATGAATCATGATTGTCCAATCAGTAACTAATTATCGGGATGGTGCAGAACCGGCAGCATTTTCTTTCGTTGTATATGGGGTCGTCAGTGAGTCGGGGGCCAACTTGATGGCTGCTAACAATAACTGATGAGTGAGTGGTGAGAATGTGTCACCCATGCACATTTTGGGAGAAGAACATCCAGGCAGAGGGATTAGAGGAACAGAAGGTGGTAAGTGTGGCTGGAGTGGAGGTGAGATGGGGCAGAAAGGTAGAAAATGAGGATGGAGAGGTAGACAGGGGTTAGCCTGTCTCTTTGGCCTTGAAGCTCTGGTAAGGAGCTTAGAATCCGTTGCCTGAGAAATGGAGGACTTTGGAGGATTTTAAGCGGAGGAACGATTTAAAATTTTGAAAAAGCACTTTGCATACAGAATCTTGAGGTAGATTTCCAAGTCCTTACAACAGAGAGGATTTCTTTTATATCAAAGAACCAGAAAGAGCCGGACTTAGAGGTGAGTTTTAGAGGCCCTAGGAGTCCCTGGCTGGTGCAAACAGTTAAGTGCTCAGCTACTAACCAAATGGTGGAGGTTCTAATACACCCAGCGGTGCCTCAGAAGAAAGGCCCAGCAATCTACTTCCAAAAAAATCCACCATTGAAAGCTCTATGGAGCACAGTTCTACTGTGACACACATGGGATCACTGTGAGTTGGAATCAACTCAAAGGAAACTGCTGAGTTTTTTTTTTTTTTTTACGGGCTCTGGAGAGAGAGTGCCGTAATATCTAGGACTGGAGTAGAACATCCCAAGACAGGCCATGGGATACCCCTCTTAGGAGGTGGTCTTGAAGGATACCTTCATTTTCTAGACAGCCAGATCCTTTTTTTTTTCCCTGTCTGAGTCCCTCTTAGGAGTTCTTTGCAAACAATGACAAACTAGGAGGCTAGCCAGCATGAGACCTCTTAAGTGTTTCCTCCTGGAGCACAGTGCAGTGATCCCTCTTGAGACCCGGAATTTGCTGTTCCCAGGGACGGAAGCCGCACTGCCTGGAGGAGCAGAGGTTTCCTTGTAAGAAGGGAGCCCGGAGAACCCTGAGCATCAGAGCAGGGAGAGAAATTGCAAGGGGAGGGACAGATAGATTTGACTCTGAATGAACTGAAACTATATTACCTTTTTTTTAAAAAACATACAACCAAAAATACTATATATTTTATCTTTCATACATGTTTGAAGCGTGAATCTGTGGAAATGCCACTTGTAGGGCCAAGCCGGCGTTCCCATCATAACGTCATATGCTTCGAGAGCCCTTCTGATGATGGAATTTTAGTTAAAGTGCACTGGAAGCAGTTTCAGTGTTTGTTCCTCCTCCCCTGCCCTCCCCATGCCTGGGCTGAATGTTGAGAGGGGTGGGACTTTGTATTCCTGGCAGAATGATGGCTCTTCTGGTTTGCCAGGGCCTGGCCACTGTAGGCATGTTTGGAGGCCTGTGTCTCTGGACCCAGCAGGGGTTGGGGATGCTTGATAGATGATGTGGGCCAGGCATGCACCTTTCTCTCCTCCACTCCAGACTCAGGCTGTGGACCCCAGCAGGCCCTGCCCAGGGCTTCCCATTCCCAGGGCTCCCCGAGGCCACCTCTGTCTTCCCAACTGCGGGATTGACCTTAGCTAGACCCTCTGTTCCCTTTCAGGGGCAGTACCTGTCCAACACCTACAATGTGTGTGTGTTCTTCCCTACAACATCGCACTTAACCCTTATAACAACCGCCTGAAAGAACTAATCCTAACCTACAGGAGAGTACACAATCATCAAGGAGCCCTGGTGGTACAAACAGTTACTCCCTCGGCTGCTAACAAAAGGGCTAGTGGTTTTGAATCTACCCTGCAGCTCTGAGGGAGAAAGATCTGGCAATCTACTTCCGTGAAGAGTACAGCCAAAAAAAACCCTATGGGGCAATTCTACTTTGTCACGTGAAGTTGCTATGAGTTGAAATTGGCTCAATAACACTTAACAAAAAAAAAAAAAAACCAAACCCACTGCCGCTGAGTCAATTCCAACTCGTAACAACCCTATAGGACAGAGTAGAACTGCCCCATAGAGTTTCCAAGGAGCTCCTGTTGGATTCAAACTGTCGACCTTTTGGTTAGCAGCTATAGCTCTTAACCACTATGCCACCAGGGTTTTCTAACAAAAACAACATAGCCATAAAAATAAAAGGCAAACAAGCAACTAATGAAAACAATTGCCACAAATAGGGCAGATAAAGGAACCTGTAACCCATTGCCATTGAGTTGATTCTGACCAATAGTGACCCTATAGGACAGAGTAGTACTGCCCCTTAGGGTTTCCTAGGCTGTAATCTTTATAGGAGCAGATTACCAGGTCTTTTCTCCCACGGAGTGGTTGGTCGGTTCGAACCTCAACCTGTCTTTCAGTTAGCAGTAGAGCGCTTTACCACTGTGCCACCAGGACTCTTTAGACAAAAGGACAGCCTCTTAATCTACAGAGCTCACATAAATAAGGAAGTAGCAAATTCCCCTTTTAAAAAATGGGGAAAGATGTGAGAAGAATTTTGCAGAAGAGAAGATACAAATGGTTAATAAAAAGTGTTCAATTTCAGTAGAATCAGTGAAGTGCAAACTAAAACAACAGTGAGGTGCAGGGTATCTTTTGGGGGAGTTGCTTATTAAATTAAAGAAATATATTTTTTAAAAATGCAAGGATACTGGCCATGACATGGATGAACCTTGAAAACATTCTGCTAAGTGAAATAAGACAGATGCAAAAGGATAAATATTGTATGACCCCAAGTACTTGAGCTATCTAGAATAGGCAAATGCCGAGAGACAGAAAGTAGAGGCTCCCAGGAGCTGGTGGAGGGGAGAACGGGAGTTACTGCTTAAGGGGTACAGAGTTTCTGCTTGGGGTGATGAAAAAGTTGTAGAAGTAGATCATGTTGAAGGTTGTACATTGTGAAAGTAATGCCATTGAATCCTACACTTAAAATAGTTAAAGTAGTAAATTTTATGTTATATATATTTTAATACAATTGAAAAAAAAAAAAAAAGACTGAGTTGTGATTAGTGTTAATGCTCCGGGTTGATTTTTTTTTTTTCCCCATTCTTTGAAAGTGATGGTCCAAAGTATATGGTATCTATAGTCCTTTTCTCTTAACCCAGAACACTGCATTCCTTGACTATGTGAGATGACAGCGGTTGCTGTCATTTGGAAGAAATTTCAAGGATAAGAATTCAGACCTGGCTAAACATTTTAGGAGCTGAACGGAACATTCTGTTCCATAAACACATCTTAGGCATCTGCACCAGGTCAAACTCTGATGACCAGAACACAGCTCTGGTTTTCAAAGAATCCAGTCTAGTGGAGGAGAGAAAAAAAAATAATAATAATGCAGTGCTGGTGAGGCTGTAGTGAAATGGACACTCAGATACTGTCTTAGGCTGGGTTCTCTAGAGACACAAAACCAGTAAAGAGTAAAAATATGTATATAGAGAGATTTATATCAAGGAAATGGCTCACATGGTTGTGAACCATTTGTGGCTGGAACTCCCCAAGTCTGTGAATCAAGATAGAGGTTTCTCTTGATTCACGTAGCCAAAGGGGCTTGCAAACCCAAGGTTGGCAGGTCAGAGAGCAGGGCTCTTGCTCACAGGCTGTGAAGATTGATGAATCCCAAGATCAGCAGGCAAGACCGCAGGTAAGCTGCTAGCTCAAATTCCAAGAACCGGAGGTCGGACGAACAGGAGGCAGCTGCAGGATCCAGAAAGAGCAAAAGCCCCAGAGCCTCGCCAGAATGCCCACTTATATTTGGATGCAGGCCACACGCCTGAGGAAACTCCCTTTCAACTGATTGGCAAGTCACTGCAGATTCCATCATGGAGGTGATCACATAGTAAATCTCAACAGGGAAGTGATCACAACGTTATACGACTGCCAAAACATTGAGAATCATGGCTCAGTCAAGTTGACACACAATCTTAACCATAGATACACAGCAGGGGAAGTGTAAAGGAGGATGGCCTTTCTGGACAGGGTTTGGTGTTATGTGTTAAGTAAGTTTGGCCGAATAATCCCACTTCTTGGAATCTAAAGAAAATAGTTTAAAAGTGAAGGCATCATTGTGCAAAGATATACCTGTGAGAAATATTGGAAATAACCTGATTAATAAGTAGTAGATGATTTTTTGAATTAATATACTATGTCCATTCAGTGGACTATTATGTAGCCATTAGAAATTGTATTTTTGAAGATATTTTAATGGTAAGGGAAATGCTTATATGGGAAACAACAAAAATTATAATTAATAGAGAGTATGAAATAAGTTACAAGTATGAATGTATATTAAAGACATTAAAATAGATAACTGGATCATAATGGGCATATAAAGAAATAAGTAGAAAGATTAACTGGGATTTTCTCTGAGTTGTAGAGTTACGGGTAATTTTCCTATGTGTTTTCCAAGTTTTTTTTTTTTTTTAACACATTGAACATACATTACTTTTAAAATCAGATAAAAGCATGAAAATGGCTAGATTTCAAGTTGTTGTTAGCTGCCAATGTTGTTGTTAGGTCCCCAACTCATGGCAACCCCACGCACAACAGAGTGAAGTGCTGCCTGGTCCTTTGCCATCCCCATGATTGGTTGCATATTGTGCCAGTGTGTTCCATAGGTTTTTCATTGGCCAATTTTCTCGGAAGTAGATCTCAAGGTCTTTTTTCTTTGCCTGTCTTAGTCTGGAAGCTCCCCTGAAACCTGTTCAGCATTATATTTTAAGCGCGTACTCCCTTACCGTTTATTAGACTCCTACCAGAAACACACGAGCCTGCCTCCCTCCCTCCTTCCCTCCCTCCCTCCCTTCCTCCTTTCCTTCCTTCCTTCCTTCCTGTCTTTTGACGTAATTGGCAGGCACAGTGCAGCACATAGAACACAGAACAGAAAGAGAGAGGAGAGGCCTGGGTACCACCTCCTGCTCAGCCACAGTTTTGCTGGGTGACTTTGGATATGTCACTGCCTTTCTATGGGCCTCAGCTTCCCCTCTGTAAAATACACTGGGAAACCCTGGTGGCGTAGTGATTAAGTGCTATGGCTGCTAACCAAAGGGCCGGCAGTTCGAATCCGCCAAGTGCTCCTTGGAAGCTCTATGGGGCAGCTCTACTCTGTCCTATAGGGTTGCTATGAGTCGGAATTGACTCCACGGCACTGGGTTTTTTAAAATACACCGGTGGCACAGTTTCATCTCTAAGAATGGAGTACAGACATAGGTATAATAGCTCCAAGATTCTAACATTAATGCTAACCACAGAGTGATATGATACTGTTCCCACAAGCACACTGTCAATCATACACATGAAAAGGATGTCAGTGTCTAAGTGGCCGCTTGGGACAAGTTACAGTTTAGCCAGGGAGACCCTTGCCGTTTCATGTGAGGATAAGGAGGTGTATGTTCATGAACATCATTCATTCCTTCGATGCATATTCGTTACGTCCCCGCGCAGTGATGAGCACTGGGGTGTGTAATGATGCTCAAGCTAATCATACCCTTTTTTTTTTTCTCTTCGCTGGGAGCAAATTCCTTCCCTTTGAGAGTTATTTTAACTTATATCTGAATTCTTTTAAAAGACACTATTTGTTTGAAGCTAAGATTCTGGCTTTGAATGAGCCAAATGGATCATGCCATTTCAGGTGAAGATTTCGTGTCTAGTGTGAGGCTGATTTTCTCATGTGATTTAGAAGTGAGGAATGCCGAAGTAGTTTCATCCTTAGCAGTGCACATGAAACAATGCATGTGATGGTCTGAGAAGCAGATGGACTTAGAGCCAGATGACCTGAGTTTGGATGTGGCTCTCTTGCCTCCTGGCTTTGTGATTCAGGGAAGTTCATGACTTCTCTGAGCTGCTGTGTTCTCATCCATAAAATGGGGGCAGAGTGTGACCTCTGTCCAGGGCTGTTTGTGAGCATTCATCAGAATCATAGCTCCAGAGGGGTCTTGCAAAGAGGCTGAAATGTTGTTGGCCACCCCATTGGTATTCTTGCTGCTTTCTAGAGGTTGCTACTTAAAAGGGACGGGACATGTTTGAAATACACAGGAGGGAAGCCATGTAGCATGGTGGTTGAGAGCTCAGGCCATGTGGCTAAACAGGCCTGGCCCTGCCACTTTCCTGCAGCATGACTTTGAATAAGCGACTTTATCTCTCTGAACCTTAGTCTCCTTACCTGTAAATTGGGTTAATAGTAGTAGTACCCACCTCTTGGGGTGCATTCATGGGTCCCTGGGCAATGCAAACAGTTAAGCGCTCAGTAGCTAACTGAAAGGTTGGTGGTTCGAATCTACCCAAAGGCACCTCTGAAGAAAGACCTGGCATTCTGCTTCTGAAAGGTCACAGCCATGAAAATCCTATGGAACTCAGTTTTACTCTGAAACACATGGGGTTGCCATGAGTCAGAGTCAACTCGATGACAACTGGTTTGATTTTTGTTTTTGTTTTGTTTTTGCTTAGGGTGCATTCAGGATAGTGGCCAGTACTTAGTAAAATCTCTGTAGATCCACTAGATATTTGATACATTTTTTTTCTGATTGCAAATGAGATATATGTTCAATACAGAGAAAACTCAAGCATAGAAGAAAGTGTAAGGTGTTTTCAGTCTTGTTATTTTATGGGTGAGTAGCTATAATCTTAAGGAGTCTTGGTGGTGCAGTCCTTAAGCGCTCAGCTGCTAACTGAAAGGTTGATGGTTTGAACCCACCCAGTGGCTCCATGGGAGAAAGACCTGACGATCTGCTCCTGTAAAGACTACAAAAAAAACCCAAAAAAACCCAAACCCATTGCCATCAAGTCAATTCCAACTCATAGTGACCCTGACCCTATAGGGCAGAGTAGAACTGCCCCATATGGTGTCCAAGAAGCAGCTGGTGAATTCGAACTCCCAACCTTTTGGTTAGCAGACTAAAGCTTAGCCAATGTGTCACTAGGGCTCCACCGTATAGAGTTTACAGCCTGGGAAGCCCTATGGGGCACTTCTACTCTGTCCTTTAGGGTCCCTATGAGTCGGAATCGACTCAATGAAACGGGTTCGGGTGGTGCAACGATTAAGTGCTCAGCTGCTAACTGAAAGCTTGGTGGTTTCAACCCACCCAGCACCTCTGTGGGAGAAAGACCTGACAATCTGCTCCCATAAAGATTACAGCCAAAAAAACCCTATGGGGCAATTCTACTCTGGCACTTGGGGAAACTGACTCAATGGCACCCAGCAGTAACAACAACAGCTGTAATTTGCATCTGGCCCTCCTCATCTACATACCCACCCTATTCTTACACCAAGGAGCCCCCTGCAGGCAGCAACCACACTATCCCCAGGCCCACAAGGGGGAGTAGGGGTGGTGCTCCATCCATGCACTGGTGTGGTAAGTAACACTACTGTCTACCCCTCTCTTGGCAGGTCCTTCAAGCCAGACTTCATCCTGGTGCGCCAGCACGCCTACAGCATGGCCCTGGGCGAAGATTACCGCAGCCTGGTCATCGGCCTCCAGTATGGAGGGCTGCCCGCTGTCAACTCCCTCTACTCCGTCTACAACTTCTGCAGCAAGCCCTGGGTGGTAGGTGACAGGCCAGCTGACCTGGAAGGGCCTGCAAGGGAGTGGGTGCTCTCCCAGCCCTACAACAGGCCCGTCCGTCAGCATAGAAGCCTCAGTAGTGAGAAGAGTCTTGTTTAAGCAACTGAGCAAGCAACTTGGATCTCAGGCCCCATCCTTGTCAGTGCTGACTAACAAAGATTATACAATAACAAAGATTATACAGTAAATGGTGATAACTATTATTGTCCCAGTGCCTGGAGCAAGGCCTGTGCACAGTTGGCACTCAATAGTCATTGAAGGAATACATGCATTAGATCAATAGATATGGCCTGCTTTTCACCATTATTACCACGGCTCTGGTCTTCTCATTCTTCCCTAACTGAGCTTTTTGGTCCATGCTATCTGAGGTTGAAGTGTCACTGGACGGGGTCTTAGATAGTATTAACTCATCCCTTTTGTTTTCCCACATAGTCATCCGTAATGGTAGCAACCAAAACAAACAAAAAAAAGCCCTTTGCCATCAAGTTGATTCTGACTCATAGTGACCATATAGGGCAGAGTCCAACTTCCTCACAGGGTTTCTAAGGCCGACATCTTTATGGAAGCAGACTTCCACATCTTTCTCCCACAGAGCAGCTGGTGGGGTCAAACTGCTGACATTTTGGTTAGCAGCTGAGTGTTTTAATCACTGTGCCACGAGGGCTCCTTGTGGTGGTAGCGGCTACCATTTATCAGCGCTGTATGCTGTGCTGAGTCCTTAACATGCATATTTTATTTAATCCTCAGAACTAGCCTGAGGAATAAGATTGTAAGCACCTCTACTGTAAGGATGAGGAAGCTGAGGCTGACCTTACTTGGCTAGTAGTAAGTAGGGGAGCTGGGCCTCTTCAAAACTCATGTTCTTAATTATGGAACTGCTCTCCTTCTCTGAGGCCAGTTTCCTTACCTGTAAAATGAGCAGATCTCTCCCTCCATCATTTCTCATATTTTTGAGTTGCCTCAAGCCCTCCAAGTTGAGTTCAGGTTGTAATACACCTGCAGGCTCTACTCAGAGTGTTTATAGGCCGGTGATGGAGTCCCCGAGTGGCACAAATGGTTAAGTGCTGGACTACTAACCAAAAGGTTGGTGATTCAGACCCATCCAAAGGCACTTGGAAAGTAAGGCCTGGTGAACTGCTTCTGAAAGGTCACAGCCTTAAAAATCGACTCCACAGCAACCAACAACACTGGCCTGATACAGAAAATTCCTAAGGTACCTCCACCCCTGTCTGGGGCCTTAGCATTGAGTTATACGCAAGTCAGCCTGGCACAAGACTTGGTGTCTGTTCTAACCATTGGGCATTTACATTAGGCCACAAATTGCAGCTTGCTCCTTCTTCATGATCAGAATCTAACTTGCTCTCCCCTGCTTATGTCCACCAGCAGCTCCCCTTCACCATCTGGGTGAATTCCAAGCTCATTGGTCTGACCTTTAAGGCTCCTAGTGGTCTGTGAGGAATTACCTCCAGCCTCATGTCTTATTACTCCCTGCACCTAAGGCCACAACCAAGGCAGTGCTGAGTGCCTGCAGCGCACCCAGTCTCTCCATACCCCTGGGGTGCCCTTCCTCCTCTTCTATGATATCTGCTCCAGGGGACCTCCTGACCCCCACATTGTCCCTTGTCCAGGTCCCATAACCCCCATTCTTCCCTCCAGCAAGGCTTTCGTATCTCCTTCATCTATTGTAGTCCATCTTTCCACAAGACCAGGCTGGCCATGTCCAGTTTGTTGTCCCAACATTAAAGCTCAGCGCCAGGCACAAAGTGAGCTCCTAAGGATGCTGAGTGGTGTGGGGCGGGGAGAGGTGAAGAAGAAATTGAGTCTGGGGCCTGCCTTTTAGGAGCTACCATCTAGCTCTGAGACAATACCTACCTCTGTGGCAAAACGAGGAGCCCCGGTGGCCCAACAGTTAAGCTCTTGGCTGCTAACTGAAAGGTTGGTGGTTCAAACCTACCCAGTGGCTCCATGGATAAAAGACCTGAAGATCTACTTCCATAAAGATTACAGCAAAGAAAACCCTGTGGGGCAGTTCTGCTCTGTCACATGGGATGGCTATAAGTTGGAATCGACTCAGTGGCACCCAACAATAAAAAACAACAATGGTAAAACTAAAACCAGTTACTGGTGAGTCAGTTCCAATTGATGGCAACCCTATAGGTGTCAGAGTAGAACTGTGCTCCATAGGGTTTTCAATAACTGGTTTTTTGGAAGTAGATTGCCAAACCTTTCTTCTTAGGGGCCATTGGGTGGACTCGACCTCCAACCTTTCAGTTAGCACCCCAGCTCATTAACCACTTGCACCCCATGGGGACCTAGAAAAAGGAAGTCATGCAAAAGGAACACCTGCAGCCAAGGCAAGCTTATTGAAGGGGATGCAACTTGAGCTGTGAGAAATGGATGGGGTTGTAAAAGTAGATAAAATATTTATTATTAATAATAATAATAGCTAACATTTGAGTGCTTCTACAAACAGCCACTGGTCATAACACATTGTATGTTGAATCTTTACAACAATCCTATGGGGTAGGACCTCTTAGTATGTCCAACTTACACATGAGGAAACTGAGACTCAGAAACCTAAAATGACTTCGCAGTGTTGCACAGTAAGTGGCAGAGCAGAAGTTTGAACCCAGGGAGGCTGGATCCAGAGCCCGAGCTGGGAGCCAAGACGTGAAACTGCCTCTCTAGAAAGAAGAGCATTGTAGGGCTAGGAGCAGAGCACAAAAGTCAGCAGTGGATGAAGAACTTGCATTAAATGCTGAGGACACAGTAAATGGTCCCTGAATGCAGTTGAGCTGAGCTCAGTGGGCTTGGCAGGAATGGAGGGGTTGGTGTAGCTAGATGATGGAGATAGTGAATGATCAGCCAAAGGTTCTGGCCTTTATTCTTTAGGCAGGGAGCAGCCACTGTAGGCAGTCAGAACAGTCAGATGCTCGAGGCCTGGGGACAGAGTGGGAGGTTTCACTATACTGGATAGCAATGCTGACCAATGCTCTCTCCTTTTCTCTCCTAGTTCTCTCAGCTTATTAAGATCTTCCATTTCCTGGGTCCTGAGAAGTTCCCGCTTGTGGAGCAGACATTTTTCCCCAACCATAAGCCAATGGTAAGTGCCCTTGTTTGATTCTGCTTATCCTTGCAATGAGGGAGCGAACACAGATGTTGATGTTCTTTGGGTGGAAGAGGTGGGGTCAAAGGCATGCCCCAACCACCTTGGACTTAAGGAAGAGTGGTGATATTCTGTGGGATGCCTGGGTTTTCTAGGGAAAGAGTTCTCCAGGTGAAATTTCTGGTAGTTGTGCCAATGCTAATGATGGACAGCATTCCTTGCAGCTGTGGGAATGGTTGGCAAATCAGAGGACAACTTGAGCTGGCAGAGGTAGACACTGGATATTGAAGCCAGAGGTTAATAATAAAGATAAAAGCTGTTTCAGATGTGGGATGTTATTTCACTTGAGCCCCATTCAGGACCTGGTTCAATGTGTCTTTTTCAATAAAATCAGGAATATTTTATTTGCACTGATTATCAAAGGGCAGTTTCCTTGTGTGTTCTTTATGCCTTCCAGCTTTGGAGTACACCTGAGGTCATCTCTACAAAGTGGTTTTGGCTTAACTCAGAGTATGTGGCATAGCTTCCCATTGGGAGAAGGCCTGGAGGGGAGAGGTTAACATTTTTTTGAATGGGGTCGAGAGCTATCTATCTTGCAGCCGGAACAAGCTGGGATGGAGGAGTCCTGGAAGCTGCTCATAGCATGCCTGTGTGTGTGGTTGGTGATCTTCTTAAACTAGTCAGAGAATGCAGGGCTGTGGCCCCATGCTTGGCCTTGTGGGAAATGTGAGTCTCAGGGAACAGGACAGTTAATAGGGTACGTTATAGTCCCCGCTCGGGACCATGGGCTGTTAGTGGAATCCGAGGCTCAGGCTGCTGAGTAGAATAGCCCTCTTGGGAGACACAAGACTTCAGGCTCTGGTGGGAGCAGCCTGACCAGCAGAGAGGTTTTCCCTTGGTTATCTTTCCTTCTACCCTATGCAGTGAGAGTCATGGGAACCAGGATGTGCTGGTTTGGATAAGAAGGGCAGGTAGAGCACAGCCTGTTCTGATAAAGTGTAAACACAACAGAGAAAATTCAGGTTCTATCATCAAACTGGCCTGGGTTTGAATCCCAGTTCTGCCTGTTTACTAGGTTCTACCTTGTGCAATTGGGCAATGGAGTCCCTGGGTGGTGCAAATGGTTAACGTGCTTAACTGCTATCTGAACGGTGGGAGGTTCAAGCCCCCCGAGAAGTGCCTCAGATCTACTTCCAAAAAATCAGCCATTGAAAACCGTAAAGAGCACAGTTCTAGTCTGACACATGGGGTTGCCCTGAGTCGGAGTCCACTCCATGGCAACTGGTGGTGGCGGTGGACCTTGGGTAACAAGAAACCTGTCCATGAGTCTCAGCTTTCTCAGTTGAAAGGCATGGATTGTAGTGGAACCACCTCATCAGGTTGTTGAGATTTAATGTGATAACGTGTTTAAAGCACTGTGCCCTGGCATATGATAGGTGCTCAAAGTGTGTTGTTGTTGTTGTTGGGTGCCGTTAATTTTCAACTCATAGTGACCCCATGTGACAGACTAGAAACTACCCCATAGGGTTTCCTAGGCTGTAATCTTTACAGAAGGAGCCCTGGTGGTGCAGTGGTTAAGCACTTGGGTGCTCACTGAAAGGTCGGTGGTTTAAACCCACCAGCTGCTCCACAGGAAGAAGATGTGGCAGTCTGCGCGCATGAAGATCACACCCTTGGAAACCCTATGGGGCAGTTCTACTCTGTACTATAGGGTCACTATGAGTCAGACTCAACTTGATGGCATTGAGTCTGGTTTTGGTTTTGATAATCTTTATAGAAACACACTGCCAGGTCTTTCGACCATGGAGCCGCTGGGTGAGTTCAAACCACCACCCCTTTGGTTAACAGCCAAGTGTTTAACCATTGTGCCACCACAGCCCCTTGCTCAAAGTGTAGTAGTTTTAAAATAGGGGTAAAAACTGTATCTTAAAATACAGCCAACAGTGTGATGAAAGTCGGACAACGGGTCTGCAGCCAACCCAGTCAATTGAGGGTGACAGGCCCAGCTGTGAACTCTGGGAAAGGGTCACCAGCTTTAATGGGGCCTCGTGAGTTCCTGGCCTTCCCAACCAGACCAAACTGAACTTGAAATGTCAGGCAGGCCACTGGCGTCAACATATGATGTTTGCAGGCCTCCCTTCCACCTCCGCAAGGTTGGTACTCTTTGGAAGAAAAACGAGCAAAGCTGTTAGGGCCCCATTTCAGGAGTACCTGTACCACCAATAAATGATTAACCAGCTACCTAGTTGCTGTTATCCATTCTTACTCATGGTGACCCCGTGTGTATCAGAGCAGAACTACGTTCCATAGGGTTTTCAATGGTTGATTTTTCAGAAGTAGATTGCCAGGCCTTTCTTCCAAGGTGCCTCTGGATGGACTCGAACCCCCAACCTTACAGTTAGTAGCCAAGAGCATGAACTGTTTGCATGACTCAGGGACTGTAGAGATCCAGATCCCATAGAACCAGGGAGAACCCTGGGCTCAGAATCAGGGAGCAAGGTCAGGGTCAGATTAGCAGCCAGGAGATCTAGGATACCTCTCCTGAAATTCTTCCTGCCCCAGGAAAGGACTAGGACAGGGTGGGAATTAGTTTGCACTACCTATGGAGTTTTTTATGGAGTAGATCAAGGAAGAGGTCTGGATCCAGGGCAGGCAGGCCGGGCTTACAGGTTCTCCTCTGTCTATAAATCCCCCAACAGCCATCAGGACACAACAAGGCAAAAGACAGGTGTGTGATAGAAATAAAACCACTTTACTGTTTAGAATAAAGGACACTATAAAAAGTGAACATTATGCAACATTATAAGACAATATACATTCACGGAATATAAAATTCATAAATAACATGGAGGAAAACTGTAAACAGTGCTACAAAATTTCGCAACAAATACATTCCTTCCAGACAGGATTTTCTCTGGTTGGTTTCTCTCCATCACTTCTAGGTTTCAGGACAGCAGACTGGCTAAAGGGAGAGGTGGGGGGCACAGGAGAATCAGAGAAACCCCTACCCCCAAAGCATGAACTGTTCTCTAAGTTCTCCCTCTTCTTTCACCTCCAAAGAGCAAATTTGGAAGCTGTTGATAACCACTTTCCCATACACACACATCATTTTGTTTTGCTTTTGCCATCAGAATTTTAAAGCGTTTCTCTCAGATAAAAATACTCTAGTCATAGCTTTACTTTTAGTAGCCAGAAGCCAAATACTTGCATGCCGTCTTGGGGTAATCCACATTGGTGATAGTCACGCATCAAATAAGGGGAAGGGCTGGAGCAGGAGAGAGTACTATCTCTCAGAGGCCTCAGTATCTCCAAGACAGAGATATTCCAATAAGCCATTTGTTTCTTCTCTTGCTCAAGCACCGATATGGAAAATGGTGTTCCTGGGCTACAGCTCAACAGCCAGGATGAAGTTCTAGGCCCCAGTAAGAATAGATAGGAGCCTCCCAGAGTTACCTACCCTGGCCAGATGGAAGCTCTGTACTGAGAGGTGAGAGCATAGGTGCAGGACTTCCATGATTGGGAGGCAGAAGAGATGGCCAAAGGAGGCAAAAAGATCTTGGAATCAGCTCTCATGGCCCTCCTTGGATTTTAGGAGAAATCATGGCTTCCCCATTGAGTGGGCAAAAGGTCCAGGAGAAAGGCAATGACAGTGACCAGCAGACTGCCCAGGGCCAGTTGCCACAGGGCAAGGACATGAATGTACTTCCTATTTTCTTCCTCTTCCTACTCTAGAAACCACTGGAAGTCCTACAGGGAGGTGGCTGGAGGAGTCTGGGGTGCCGGTTCCCTTCTAGTTCCCCCGACTTGCCAGTCTAGCTGCCTGCACAGTAGAAGTATTTTACCCTCCGTTCCACTGTAGAATTTGATTCAGGAAAATGGCGGCATGTGGGTTTAATTTTTTCTTTTAAACACAATGTATACATATTACAGCCTACACATGACACAAGATTTAGCAAAATAAAACATCCATGATATGATTGAAATACTGAAGTGTCTCAGCTACATAAATGATTTTAAATTATACAGTAAGTGAACAGGTGAAATAAACAAAGCTATAGCTTATAGAAAGCTCAAAAACCACCCTCCGACATCTCTCTGCAAAGGACCCTTCTTTGCCCGGGACTGCCCTTCTCACTAGGGCCTGGCAGATGGGACTGTGGTTCCACTGACTTTGCTGCTCTGCAGGGAAGCTTTTGGTGGCTCATGCTCAGGTCTCACCCCAAGTCCCTCCTTGTGTGACAGGCGATGACCCTACCAGGGACCAAAAATGGCCAAATGCCGCATAGAAGAGATGCCGCTGCCCGCTTATGGAGGGCACTTGTGCGGGTTGGGTCAGGGGCTCCACTTCATGAGATTTTTGAGGTTGAAATAAAGATAAACCCAAAACACCAAGTCTAGGCTCATGGCTTAAAAACCACTGGCCGGCCGGCTGACAGTTCTTTCCACTCAAGCTGCCCCACCAAGGGGGCCGCGTCTTCCATTTTCCCTCTGCCAAATGGCACAACCACAAGGTGAAAGCTACAAGGTAATGAAATCAATCCCAAGGAAACCCAAGCCTGCGCTGTCGTCCCCCTTTGGGGGTTCTGCCTAACACCATGCTTGGGCATCTCATGTATGTGTGTGTGTGTGTGTTCGTGTGTGTGTGTGTTAAGACACTACAATGTGTTGTCTACTTCTTTTTTCCTCCTGTTTCAACTGGCAGCTCTGTTTGCTAGGGTGGAATGAACTGAAGATACAAACACTAATAAAAATGGACAGGATAAATACCCATAATCTTAAAAGAGAAAGCTAGAGCAATCATGTTAAATGTCACCATCCTACCATGCCCACCTCTGTAAAATATACATTATCCCCTACTCTCAGCATTTCACTTTCGACACTAAAACTTAGAATAATTTTATTTAATAGGAGAATTTATATTATAGTTTTATTTTAAAAAACAACACAACAAAAACCCTTAGAGGATTGCAGCCGGGCTGCCCCAGTGACCACCAATCTTAACTCCATGAGGTGAGGCCCTCAGAAGTGACTTTCCTGCACAGTGAGCTGGGTGAAGGGCAGCAAGGTGTCCCCAGAGCCCAGAAGAGGTGGTCGTCTAGCCAGGGGGACTGCAGCTTTCCCCCTATGCCCAGGCCTCTGACTCACACCACACATCTCTCATCTGAGCCAACCCAGGAAGGCAGTTAAGTGAAGGCCCCCAAACATGAAGCAGGAGGAAAGGAGAAGGACAGAGGTCAGGTGACCCCAGCTGAGGGTATGCAGAATTTCAAATTTTAACTACAATGAAAAAAATGTCAACTTGGAATGTCACGATTCTCTTCAAAAAGCAACAATAAGAAAATAGAAGAGGAGACACAATTGGCGTGTTTAATAGCATTGAACAGAATTCTGTGTCCTGTAAGAAAATTAGTTCATGTCCCCATATGGGTATATGCAAATGTGTATACAAACAAATTCCCCTAGGTGAGCTAAAAATTACTTTGGAGATAGTATTCTCTATCCAAATCTACTTGGCTAATATCTGTGGATAGTGTCTGGTGTGTATATTTCTCCAATTTACATAAAGGCAAGCTTTCTGCCAAGTTGACCAAAAGGCTTCCCAGGAGCAGATCTTGTGGGAGGCAGGGAGAAGACAGACATTCATCTCAGTCTTTCACCTGAGCTTTTGTACAAAACCCAGTTACCATCAAGTCAATTCCAACTCATGGAGACCCCATGTGTATACAGTAGAACCGTACTCCATAGGGTTTTCAAGGCTGGGACCTTTTGAAAGCAAATTGCCAGGCCTTTCTTCCAGGGTTCCTCTGGATGGGTTTGAACCACCAATCTTTCGGTTAGTAGTTGAGTGTCCAACTGTCTGCGCCATCCAGGAACTCCAAAGGCTTTTTTACAAGGCAGGCAAATTGCCTCCTGACCTCTGGCTGATGTTTAAGTCTTCACCAACTAAGAAAATTCTGTTCTTCTGGCCTGGCCACTTACCTCAGACTCAGAAACATGGTGCTCCTGATCCCGCCATCTGGTCAACTCCAGCATCTCTGGGCTGGGGGAATTGTGTGTGTCCTGTGTCATCTCAGACCCTCTCTTGCAGTCTCTTCTTCCCCTTTCTCACTCCTATCTGCAGACACAGGCACAGCCTGGTTGGGACATGCAGTAGCATCTCCTCAGTGTATAAAACCCTCCATGTGCCTTCAGTCTATCTGCTTGCTGCCCTTGACTGATCCTGAAACAATTGGCCTTTTAGCAACTTCCTTGTCTGTGTCCTTTATGTACTGGGGCAGAGGAGAAGAGGAAAGGGAGGAGGGTCTGGGAGATGGGGAGCTGGGGAAGAAGAAAGAGGGGCAGGATTACAATGCCCAAATGGGGTAGTTTCTCAATTTTTGTTTTCCTAAAAAAATATAGATTATATTTTCACGAAGAAGAGAAGTATATGTTCCTCTTTCTTTCTGGCATGGCATCAAAAATTCCCAGGTAGAAATGGGTGATGTCCAAACCAAAAAGAAGGGGTAGAATGAGGCTGGGAGAATGATTCCAAAAAACTCCGTATGACAGCATAGAATTTTCTTTAAGTGTTCGAAGTGCTAAATTTGCAAGAAAACAGGCACTAATTTCATTGTCATCATCATTTGGGAAGAGTTAGTGTCCGAGGGAAGCTCAGCCAGGAAGGGAGGGAGGTGAGGTGGGGCAGGGCCTGGTGCTCAGGGGTCTGTGGCATTGGTAACACTTTTGTCCGGAGGGGCCCATCCTCGGTACCAGCTGCAGTAGCCACCCTTCTGCTGGATGCAGGCATAATGTTTGGACTGGTAGCCAGAGTGGCCGAAGCTGGATAGCATGTCGGTCCAGAGACACTCATTCTTGGCGGACACAAAGCAAGGCAGGTAGTAGCAGGACTTGATCTGTAATTAGAGAATAGCCAACAGTTGGTGGATTCTGCCATGGAGGAGGGACCCACGGAGGGGTGGGGCTGATGCTTGCTGTAGTCTGGATTCAGAACCTGGGATAATGGTAGGGGAATTCCCAGCCACAGCAATCCCTCAGTAGTGATAACAATCTAATTAATAATGTTGTTTTCCTGAGACCAGAAGAACTAGATAGTGCCCAGCTACCACCACTGACTGATCTGACTGGGGGCTCAATAGATTATCTTGGTTAGAATGAGAGAAAAATACAGAACAAAACTCAAATTCTTAAAAATGGCCAGGGTAACTGGACCGCCTGAGACCAGAGGACTCCCTGAGACTGTTGCCCTGAGGCGCTCTTTAAACCTTGAACCAAAACTATCCAGAGATCACCTTCTAACAGAAATGCAGAGTGACCCACAAAATAAAGGATATTGCCCATTAGATTGGTGCTCTACTAAAAAAAAAAAAAAAAAACCCTACATGACTCCAAAAGGTCAATATTTAATCCAAAGCAAAGATGAGAAGATAAAAGGGCAGGGAAACTAGAGTACTAAAAATGGAGCAACCAGAACATAATTCACGAGAATGCTGACACACTGTGAAAAACGTAACTCATGTCATTGATCAATTTGTATGGAAACTGTCAAAGGGGAACCTAACTTGCTGTGTCAACTTTCACCAAAATCACAACAAAATATTATTTAAAATATAACAGTGCTGTTAGTTGCTGCCAACTCGTGGGAGAATCTTATACATAACAGAAGGAAACGTTGCCTAGTCTTCATGATCTTTGATATGTTTGAGCTGATTGTTGAAGACTGTTGTGTCAGTCCATTTCATTGATGGTTTCCCTCATTTTTGCTGACCCTCTACTTTAACAGGATGTCCTTTTCTGGGGATTGGTTTTTCCTGATGACATGTCCAAAGTAAGCAAGACAAAGTGTCGCCGTCCTTGAGCACTTTTTAAGAATGTATCTGACATTCTACGAAGTGCTTTGCCATTATTTCCTTTGGTTCACACAACAGTTTTATCTCCCTTTTACAGATGAGGAAATAAGTAACTTGTTCTGGGTCACACAGTCAGTAAGTGGCTTTTCCCTCTCAAATGATAACAAGCAAGGATGGGAATTCTCAGCTGTTCCAGGGAATTGAGGAATTAGAAAGATGAAAGCATAAGCTTTGGAGCCCAGCTGCCCTGGGTTGAAAATCAGACTCCAGAACCTGTGTGACCTAAGGCAAGTTACTTAAGCTCTCTGAGCCTCCATTTCCTCATCTGCAAAATGGGGATAATAATAGTAACTAACACTGCATGGGGTTGCTGTGAGGGTTAAGTGGG
This sequence comes from Elephas maximus indicus, assembly GCF_024166365.1. NCBI lineage: Eukaryota > Metazoa > Chordata > Mammalia > Proboscidea > Elephantidae > Elephas > Elephas maximus. The sequence continues at coordinate 175,664,576 of NC_064822.1, read as the reverse complement.
AGAATGGCCCAACTCCTTCCCACAGCAGGAAGAAGCCTGTGCTGTGGTGGCCCTGTGTGTGGGTCAATAGGTTGGGCCTAGTTGGAAAGTGACATTCTCTAGTCTCCTGCATCAGCAGTCCTGTGCCTGCTTGCTGCTGGGGCAGGGGCCATCGATGAGTCAGCTGCCAGGGTGACCCCGTTTGCAACAGCTTGGCAGGGCCTGCCGGCTGTAAGGATCCTGTACCTGCTATAGCCTTGCACTGCTGGGAGGGACCAGGGATGCTAGAGAGCCCTGCACTATGCTAAGTGCGCAGCATGGAGGCAGCAGATGCCAGCAGAAAGGCATTCTTCCCTGGCCTGCTTCACCGCTCACCCCAGGCAACATTCCTAATGCTTACACATCCCAGCCCTGCAGAGGGCTAGCACCTGGTACAGCTAAAGCTGATGTTGCCAGGGGCTACAGCCAGCTTCTCCCCATCACCCCCTCCCCCAGGGCTCACCTTGCAGTTACAGCCCAGATGATACCGATAATTCAGCCCCTTGCGCTGGGAGAGGGTGAGCTGGTCCCATCTCTCCACAAAGTTGCACAGCCCTGTATATACCTTGCCATCATAGACACGACCTAGAAGAAGAAAGAGGACAAGGAAAGAGTTATTTTGTCCAGAGGACAGCCAGAAGGAAAAGAATTCACACCTATTGGGTACCCACCTTAGGCCAGGTACTGTGCTAAGTACTTTTCAGACCGATAATCCTATTTCATCCTCCCCAAAACCACTTAAGACAGACTGCAGCCCCATTTTCCAGGTGAGGGAAATAAAGGTCAGAGGGATTAAGCAGTTTACTGAAGGTCCCAAGTTCACTGAGTACTGGAGCTGGGACTACAGTTCAACTTTTCACTTCCCTCATCAAAGCTTGTTGGGAGTTTTTTGGGCTTTGGATTTGGGTTTGTTTTTTGCTTTGCTACTACCCTAAAGGTGGAAAACTTTAAAGGGTAGACCTAACAGGTTGGCTGGGAGGTAGAGAGGAACAGGTATTTATAATCCCTCTTTATTTATGGTAAAGCTGAAAAACTGCAAAATTAGGAGATTCCCCCTGCAGGGTCAGGGGCGGAGCTGAGGTTAAGCCTAGCCTAAGTGTTGGAGCCTCAAGCTCTTGCAAACTGTTAGGTGCTAGGTGCTCCTCACCACCCACTGACAGATGGCTAATGTCCTCAGGATGTTGTGAGTCTTCTACCCCTTCTCCATCCTTCCGAGGTGAAGGAACAATGGCCTTGGCCAGATGTTGGCTTAGACGCTAGAGTTGGATGTTACCTGTCAGCAGGTACTGGTACTTGTTGACCTCCAGCTTAAGGCCACAGAGACTTTCGGAAGCTTCCGTGTAGATGTATTGTACATGGGGCATCTTGCTGAAGCCTCGGTACATCTGTGGGCAGAAGGAATGACATGAGAACAGGACCAGGGCCAGCAAGCATGTCGTCATCTGTCTTAGGGAATGCGGTTCCCTTCATCGGCCAGTGTGTAGCCAGTCACCGACCTACGCACTCGAAGGTCCCCATCACTTCAGATAAGGTCACTTGCTCTCTTCTTTCCAGAGCCACACCTTCCCACAGAAACATTTCCATCCAGCTCGTCACATCTTCTATGCCAACTCCCCCACAACACTCTTCCAGGTACACACTGTTCTCAAATCCCAACACCTTTTCAGAAACCCAAAGAAGTTGCTGGGAAGGGGTCTTGCTGGCCTTGTTAACCCCAGGACCTGAGCTGCAAGAGGGCAGTCAGCCCGGCATTCTCATGACATTTCCCAGCAGTCTCACTCACACTCCCCCTCGTGGTATCCTCACAAGAACCCTGAGAGCTAGGTGTCATTGTCTCTACTTCACAGATGAGGAAACTGACAGCAATTCTGTGTGGCTGGCAGAAAGTGCGCTCAGGCCAGGGAGGCATCATGTTTTTATTCTTCTCGGCATTGGTGAAAGCACTTTATGCCAGATGAAGCAGAGAAAATGCATACAAAATTCATAGATTTTTAAACAAAGTGCTTCATGGTTATTAAGTCAAACCACATGAAACTGATGATCTGGGGCCATTTTGATCTACAAAATCAGCAATTTCATAATCTAATAGGGTGATTCTCCACCAGAGGCAATTTTGCCCCCCAGGAGACATTTGGCACTGTCTGGAGACATTTTTGGTTGTCACTGCTGGAGGAAGCTACTAGAATCTAGTGGGTAGAAGCCAGGAATGCTACTGAACATCCTACACAGCACAGGATAGCCCCCACAACACAGATTAAATGTCAATAGTACTGAGGTTGAAAAAGTGTGCTCTAATAATTAATGTAACCCATTGAATCCCCATAACAGCCCTATGAGGTAGGAACTATTATCCGCCTTTTACGGATGAGGAGCCTGAACCACGGGCAGATTAAGTAGCTTGTCTAAGGTCACGCAATCAGTAAATGGCAGAGCTAGGATTCAAGTGGGGGAATCTGGCTTCAGAGCCCATGCTCATAACCAATATCCTATGCTCTGTTCCACCAGAGCCTTGGAAGCTCATGACCAATGGCCTCGGATACAGACAAATGCCATTTCCATTTATGGCTCCTGTATGAGTGTGTACTCAGAGCTGCTGGAGTGATCATTATAGAAGCTGAGCCCACTTAGTGACTCCAGGTCAAGTGCATGAGTATTATGTGGGCAGGGATCTGTTGAGACAACTCTGTTGTGTGAGCCAGCAGGAGGGATGGGGGCACCGAGGTGTTGCCCAACCCAATTACCCTCCAGTTCTCAGTGTTCATAGGCCCCGGACTGTCGGTGGTCTCTGGGTTTGTTCCAAGGGTTTATAATAGGACAATGTCTCCACTTTAGTTCTTGGCATGCGTTATTAATTTACAGATGGTAATTAATAAAAAGCCAGACATCACTTCACTGGTGTCTCATCTAAATGCCTCCCTTTTGGCTGATGGGTTTTTTTTTCCCCCCCTCTTCATCATCTTTTAAATGGCGACTGGCTGATGGGGGTAGGTGGTCCGCTAGGCCCCTAACCGGCATAAAGCATTCCCTTGGCCCTGCAGAGTTTGGGAGCCTCTGCCTGGTGTAAGCGGAATGCTGTTCTAATGGACTCGCCTGCAGATGGTTCCAATTTACCTGGTCTCCCTTCTTAACAACCCCCCTGGCCCCCGCCCCTTGCCAGCTGAACAAGGAAAGGCAGCCAAACCCTGCAGGAAGTGCTCTCCACACTCAGCTTTAAATTATGTCTCAGGGGAGCGGGGGCGTGTCCAGTCATACCCCTCACTTCCACCATGTTGGATGGCACCTCGCGGGTTCTGACAGGAACCATGTTTCAAAGGGCTGCTGTGTGCACGTCATCAAGTGTGGCCTTCGAAGAACGTCCCCTACACTGACTCCTGTGCAGAGCAACTTCTCATCTTCGTGTTTTTAGCAAATGCCTCAACTGAGTACTCGCTCTGGGTCTTTTGGGCCTGCTCTATTGGAACAGAGTTTTCAGAACACATTCTACGTCATTCCTTCCCCTTTATCTCCTCTCTGCTTTATGGATGAGAACCAAACCCTGTTTAGAGTAGAGAAACTGGAACTGGTCAGTAAGAACTCGATTCATGGAAATCAATTGGCATCACTGCTGCTTTAGAGCTTGAAGGAACCTTCATTTTAATATTGCTTCTGACACTTTCGCACTGAATCAAAATGTTAAAACATGAGAGATGACTGAGTCTAACCAATACAGCGCTACATTTTAGGATCAATTCTGAAAATAGCAATAAGGTAAAGGTATGATAAAGGTTGAGGTCCCTGGGTGGCACAAACAGTTTAAGCTTGGCTACTAAACAGAAGGTTGGCAGTTTGTATCTACCCAGTGACACTGCATAAGAAAGGCCTGGCAAGCTACTTCCACAAGATTATACCCATTGAAAATCTTAAGGAGTAAATTTCTACTATAACATACTCCAAGACTTGGAAGTTGACTTGATTGCAACAGTTTTTTTTTTTTTTTTTTCTTAATTGTAAAGGTAGATTTTATTTTGTGGTCTTTTCTTTATAACAATTCTATCTTGAGCTAAATATTGATCCTAAAAGTATCATTAGATCTGCAGTCATAGAGTTCTCAAATTGGTGTGACAAATTTAGAAAGGTTATAAGGAGCCCTGGGTGGCACAATGGTTAAATCAATGGACTGCTGACCAAAAGGTCAGAAGTTCAAAACTATCAGCGGTTCTGTGGAAGAAAGATGTGGCAGTCTGCTTCCACAGAGATTTACAGCCTTAGAAACCTTATGGGGTCTCTATGAGTCAGAATCAACTCGACAGCAGTGGGTTATAACAGGTTTATAGTGTCCTGAAATCAGAGAATCACAGAATCTCAAAATTAGAAGGGAATTTAAAGGTAATTGAATTTAGGTTCTAGAGGCAGGCAGCCAGAGTTTGAATCTTGTCTCTGCCTCTTAGAAGCCACTTAGCAAATTATTTAACTTCTTTGGGTTGCAGTTTCCTTATCTGTAAAATGGGGCAAAGTACTTATTTCATCAGGTGTTTTTGAGAATTAAATGATTTAGAGTAGCACTCGGCACACAGTATCCAATAAATGTTAGCTTAAAACTGTTACAGTAAATTCATAGTGAGAGGAGGGAAGGATCTCGCAGCTTTCTTCTTAAGTGTCTTTGCCCAACCTCATCTCTTAGTGTGTACAGTTAAAGATGGTTTGAACTTCAGATGTAAGCAGGCTGTTTTTTCCAGCCGGAGGCTACCTGCATCCAGACACCGCTCCTGCCCTCTTGGAACACAAAGTTCTAAGAAGTCAGCAGTCTTGGAGTGAAGGGATAAATAATGTGAGAAAGAAGTTTCTGAGTCTGGGAGTGTTTGCATATTTCTTAGGAAAGTTCTGCCCTTTGCTCTACCCCGACAGCATGCAGCGTCAGCGTATGTCAGATATTTCTTGCATGCCCACCAAAGATCAGCACTGTGCCAGGTGCTGCTCTACATCATGAACTCATTGAAACCCACGTTTTATTCTCATTTACAGACCAAGCAACTGAGGTTGGGAGACATGTGGTATCTGACTGAGATATAAATTGCATGGTCTTTCTCTTACAGAACAGGCAAGGGGAGGCAGAGCACCTGAGAACACAATCCATCTCTGCAAAAGGCTAGATGAGAGTCAGGGACCATGAAGAGTCAGTCAGGGCGAGCTAGAGGAGGGGAAAGGGTCCCTGTGGGCTGGGGAGGTTAGTGAAGGCTTCCCGAAAATGCCAGGCTGCAGCTTCAAGGGCAAGATGCTACTATATTGCTCATTTGATTAGACAAACCGCTGAAGGAAGGAAAAGTCCCCAGGGCGGAGCACTCCGATTCCCAGTAGATCTGTCCTGCCCACTGTCATACATGCAAGACCAGTGAGTCTCCCCATAGGACCATCCCAGGACCGGCTGGGACATGGCATCCCCCATGTGCTGTTCCCTGCAGCCAGCAGAGATTATGTCTCCACAGCGCAAACAACAGCTCCCAGCAAAGTGGACTGCTTTCTCACAGTCCTGATGGGAGATAAGGTCCCCACAGATTGGAGCAGCCAGTTCTGGAAACTCTCACCTTTGCACTGCAGCCCAATACTTCAACCCCAGCTAATCTCCAAGTTTGGGTATGCAGTAAGCTCCCTCAAAATCCCAACACCCCATGCCCTTCAACCTACACCTGTGGGTCTCTGAATACCCAAAGTGCCTGAGATGGGGATCAGATGCTCAGGAGTTAGCAGATGGGAGAGGATCTGCCTGTCTTTCATCAGGGTGGTTGGTTTTGAGGTCAGGGTTAAGGGAAGTCCAAGAGAGAACAGAGAGTCAGACAGAGAGGCTCATAATTCTCACGTCCTCTGGGTCCCTTTAGTTCTGCTCTAGGGAGCCTTTGCTTACCCCGTCTGACTCTGGGGTAGACTCTAATCCGCTAGAACAAAGCCGCCCAGGGAACAGTGCCAAAACTCAGGCAGGCTTGCCTCTCCAGCCTCTCCCCCTTCCCTCCTACCAAGATTTCTCTGATACACCCTTTGCAGGATGTTGCAAGTCAAGAACTACGCTGCAGGATCATAAAGCCAAGCTGAGCTCTTTTTGTTCCCTGGGGAACTAGATACAAATGAGGGGGTGTAGCCCCCAAAGTGGCTGGAAATGATGAATCAGTTGCTACTCCCCTGCTCTGCTATCTCTTTGTAGACAAAAACTATCAGGTTTTGCTCTAGTTGGCTACTTTCTAGCTATGCTATATGATCCCGGCCAGTTTTATAACCTGTCCCAGCCTGTTGCCTCAGGTATAAAATAGAGGATAATGGTGTATCTGTTTCACAGGGTTGTTGTGAGGACTGATTCATGCAAAGGCTTAGCAGAATGTCTGGCACATAGCAGATGCTCAATAAATGTTGCTTGTATGGAGTCATATATTAATTCTAATAAGTAGCACAGTGCTAAGCATAAAGAAGGAGTTCAGAGAGGGAGGGAGGATGGAAGGAGGGACAGGAGGATGGATGGACAGTCTACTCCTTTCCCTACACCAGCACCATCTCTGATTTGTAGGCTGGTACATTTTTTTTTTTTTACCAGGAGTCACTGGGTGGAGCAATCGGTTAAGCACTCAGCTACTAACAAAATGGTTGGTGGTTCAAACCTGCCCACAGGTACCTCGGAAGAAAAGCCTGGTGATCTGCTTCCAAAAGGCCAGAGCCTTGAAAACTTTATGGAGCAGAGTTTTACATGAGGTCGCCATGAGTGGAATTGACCCAAGAGCAGCTGGTTTGGTTTTACCTGGAGACCAGCAGACTCCAGTGGCCCCTCCAAACAGAAAGGGACTGGGCAGTTCTATGAGTCATCTAAAGCTGGGATGGTTGGAGGAGTAGAGTGAACAAGAGGAATTTGATAGTGATGGGTGATCAAAGTAAGATGGTGGGAGATCTTGGGAGACACATTAAGAACACACAGGATAGGGAAGGAATCCCAGTGCCTCAGCTTAGGAATCAGATCTGCTGTTAATTGCTCACGCGACTGGGTAAGTCATTTCCCCTGTGAGCCTGTCAAAAGTCAAGTGAGTGGCACTAAAATCCCTTCTAATGCCTAAGACCTTGATTCCAAGAACCTAGATGAAGGATAGTGAACTGAAAGTATAAAACAACCAGCCTGGGAGTGGGTCTGTGCTTGGAAGCTGATGAAAGAGGCGATGTTATCTGTCCTCTATTAAACAACCCCCAGTCGTTGGTGTGACACCAGTGAGGGGCCAATGGGACACTCTGTCCATAGGAAGCGCCTCTGGTCCTCCTGGTCTCCAGGCCCTGAAGGCGGGAGGGAAGCTAGGCAAGCTTAGGAACCACTGCCTCCTAGTTAGTTCCCTCGCAGTTCTCAGCTGCCACTAAGCAACTCGTAACCTGCTGAACTGTTCCTGAGCAGGTGGGTGGGTGTGTTTCCTGAACCTCCGCTTTGTCTAGAATACTTAGGCATCCTCTCACCAGCTGCCAGAGGCTGCAAAGTGGGCTTTTTAGGTTGTTATTGCTCTTGTTGGCTCCCCACCTCCACCCACTCTTCTCTCCCCTCCGCCGTCTGAAGACATAAGCTGGTCCCATGACCAGGCTGTGGCAGCCAAGGGCAGCTGGCCAGGGCTGACTCTGGACATTACATAACCAGAAGGTTGTGGATGTTTCCAAAATACAATCCAAAGCAACAGGTTACACAAAATGAGTACATCTAACCTCAGGCTCAGGACACAGGAATAATGACACCTAGAGGTCTGCCCCTGGGATGCCTGGGTACCACTCATGGGCTGTGTTGCTCCCCCAACTCAGTTTCCCCTGGGCGTCAAAGCTTGTCTCCTCTGGGGAAATTCCAGGCCAGTTGGGTCTTACCCTCATTCCCCCACTGGATGAATAAGCTTTTATCGGTTACCTCTTGCAGAGTTCTTGGGTGGTATAAACAGGTAAGACATTCAGCTGTTAAGCTAAATGTTGGAGGTTCAAGTCCACACAATGGATCCTCAGAAGAAAGGCCTGGCAGTCTAATTCCAAAAAATTGGCCACTGAAAACCCTATGGAGCATGTTCTACTCTGACACACATGGGGGTCGTCATGACTCGCAGTCCACTTGATGGCAACTGGTTATTAACTCTTGCACACCAGCCCCCACCCTAACTGCTGTGGATGCAAATATGAGCAATTGGTAAAAGGGTTGGCTGAGCACTTGGACCTGAGCACACTCACCCTGAACTGCTCTTTAGTCACAGACATGTGTCTTCTTCTCCTACTCTGAAAGCAAGAACTGTGTCTTCCTCGTAGCCCCCATGGGTCCTGGCACAGAGTTCTGCACGTAGGGTGGTGCTTACAAAGGTGGGTTGATGGGCCAATTGCTGAGTTATCCCAAGTGGAGCCCTAGCCCTCTGTGTTGAGGAAAACAGCAAGTATACGCTTCTGGCACCCACCACCACCTCCTGCTTAAAAGTTAACATTGCCCATGTTCCAGCCACTTCGAATTCTGAAATGCCAGAGCTGGAAGAGCTCTTAGGAACACAAAGCCCAATCCTACACTAACAGATGGAGAAACTGAGGCCCAGGCAAAGGGACAATTCCAAGATAATAGAGATATTTGGGAATGGAGCTGAGACCTGGGAGCTGGTTCTCTGGATTTCTAATCTGATGTTCTTTTTCTTAAGGAATACTTCCTTAATGTGATTCATGACGGTACTATGTACAATACTGTGCTTGATAGTACAAATATGCTCAGCGAACCTTGCTAACTGGCTGGGATGCAGGAAGACAATTAAAGCTGGACAAATAGGGAAAGAGAGTGTAGTCCCTACCTCAGAAGGAGGTTCCTATAATCAGCACATGTTCAATATAAAGACCTGATGGGTACAAACCTAAGTTGTAACCTGGCAACTGCATGCAACCTGTAGGCATTGCCGAATGACAGAATGTTAGAGTTCAGTGGAGCCCTTACAGATAATCTAGTCCAACTCCCTCATTTTACAGATGGGAAGACTGAGGCCCAGAGAGGGGCTGCAACTTGACTAATGTCTCATAGTTACCAAGTAATAAAACTGCTAGTTCCAGAGCTCAGCCTCTTAATAACTACCTCTGAGCCACTCCACCTGTGCTGTCTCAGGGATGAAGTAGCCACCATCCCTCCCCTCCCCGCCCATCCCTTTCTGCTGCCTCAGCAGGGTGGAAAGGCTGGGGCTTAGACATTGAGCAAACACATACCCCACATCCAACTTAACTTGCCTTCCTTGGCCAGGACCCTTCTGGCATAAACCTAGAAACGCTCTGAGAACCAGGTTGACATCACTCACCTTCATCTGCTTGACGGTGTAGACCAGCGTGCCAAAGGGCCCATCCTTCACCAGCTTCTTCCCCACTACCTTGGCCCGGATCACTGTAGAAAGAGACAAGACAGAGACAGGCATGAGGTTATGGGGGGCTAAGCCACATAGGGATGGTATCTCAGGGCAGGCATGCTAGCCCCCAGGGTACCTGGAATTGCCTTCTTACCTGTGAGCCAACTGGGATTTATGTAGAGCAAGAATTCTGATGAGAGAGACTGGGGGGAGAAGGAGGGGTAGAGGAGGAAGAGTAAGCAGCCCAGCCATCCTCCAAGTTAATTACCCCAAATGTTCACAATTACCTGCCCTGGAAATTCCTAGCCTACACTCATCTCCTGGGGTTTCACCCTAATCCAAAATCAACTTCTGTTAGAGCTGTTTGTCCTCCCCCCATTGCCCACCTGACAATTCTACGGTCTCCCAGATCCACTCTCCGTCTACAAAGATTCCTTCCTAACCATCACTGAACGTGAGACCCCCTTCCTTTGCACACATAAATTCACTCCCTCTGACGTGTCCACAGGGTTGTGATGCACCCCAGCCTCCCTCAATGCCCTAGTCAGATTCTGGATCCGGCTCCGGCCCTCAGTATCCAGCACTTAGATGGCAAGGGATGCAGTTGAGTCTAGCTCAGTAAGGGTGTGGTGGAAGAGGGGGAGGCTGGGAGTGGGGGCTCAGAAGCCAGGACGTACAGCTCCAATCCCACTTCTGCTGTTTATGGCTGTTATGACTGTAGGCAAGTAATTTTGTTACTAGCCTCGAATTCCTCTTCTATAAAACAGGGATAATGATAGTACCGACCTCTGAATGGAAGGAGTTAGGCAAGATAATGCCTGTGAAACTCTTGACACAGTGTCTGAGACAGAAATTAATGTTATTAATATCATCTCCATTGCCAAAAGCTGAATGGGCTGACTATGCGAGTTATTACAATAAAAAGGGCTCCCGTTTATTATACACCTGCTGTTGTTGAGTGCCACTGAGTCGATTTTGACTCATAGTCACCCTTTGTGACAGAGCAGAACTGTCCCATAGGGTTTTCTAGGCTGTCATCTTTATGGAAGGAGATCATCAGACCTTTCTCCCACGAAGCCACTAGGTGGGTTTGAACCATCAACCTTTTAGTTAGCAGCCGAGCGCTTAACCACTGAGCCACCAGGGCTCCTGATTACAGACCTACTATGTGTCATTTCTCTTATTTACTCCTCACGACTGCCTTACAAGGGCAGTATTAGATTTACATTACACATATAAGGGCACTAACAGAGAAGTGAAGCAAGCCGCTTCCTCTTACTCAACCTCAATTTTCTCATCTCTAAAGAGGGTGTAACTATACCTACCTCAGGGGAATTGGAATGAGGATTAAACAAAAGACCATATACAATTTCTTACTACAATGTCTGGCAGAAAGGAGTTGCTCTGTAAATACTAGCTGACTGTGAATGCATACAACGGAGCCCTGGTAGCACAGTGGTTAAAGTGCTTGGCTGCTAACCGAAAGGTCAACAGTTCAAACCCACCAGCCATTCTGCAGGAGAAAGATGTGGCAGTATGCTTCCATAAAAATTTACAGCCTTGGAAACCCTGTGGGACAGTTCTACTTTGTCCTACAGGGTCGCTATGAGTCGGAATTCAACTGGAGGGCAATGGGTTTGGGTTTGGGTTTGGGTATGAATACAGAAATAACTAGACAGACCCAGTGTTACAAGAACTCGAAGAGAGGCATTTACCACATGAAGTGGGAACACGAAGAAAGGAATTGACTTTGAGATTACAGAGGCTCTCTTCAAATATTTGTAAAACTGCCACATGGAGGAGCAAACGGTCTTGAAGACAGAATTCAGAAATTACAGAGAAGTAACAGTCATTGGCTAAGTAAAGAAAAAGTCGTCTAATAACTAGAGTTAACAACAAAAGGGGTGCCTGTCTGAGAGGCAGATAGAGTTTCCATCAAGAAGGGCTGGATGTGCTCATACCAGGACACTGACCAGAATGGAATGGGCTTTGTATGTATGGCAGCCTTGCTTTGAATCACAAATGGATCTCTTCCAGTTCTTAGTTTCTGTCCTTTTCTACCTCAAATTGCACTTATCCCAAAAAGGAGTAGGCATTCACTTAATGTCTGCTAAAGACAACACCGTTTACATTGCCCCCCTCCCCCATTTATAGGAAATTCTGGTAGCTCCATTATCCTTCCCTACTGTGTATGCCCCACCGTGTTTCTTAATTTGATTTTAATTTCTTCAAGGAATGCTTGGGTGGTGCAATCAGCTGCTGATCAAAAGGTTGGAGGTTCAAGTCCACCCAGAGGTACTTTGGAAGAAAGGCCTGGCAACCTTCTTCAGAAAAATCAGCCATTGAAAACCCTTTTGAGCACAGTTCTACTCTGACATGCATGGGGTTGCCATGAGTCGGAGTTGCACATGGCTTGATGGCAACTGGTAATCTCTCAAAAAAAAAAAAAAAAAAAAATTTTTACTAGAAACCAATTCCGCATCTCTACGGGGTTCTGTCCTGTCCCTCCCCAGTTGAGCTTGGATTCTCCCCTCCCAATCAGACATGAAGTCAGGACACGGATGAATCAACGACCACTCCAGACCTTCCCTGCCTGTGATGGCAACACACCGAGCCCACTGGCAAATTAAGCTGGGGCAGCTCAAATGGGGAGGAGGTGAGTGGCCGTTTCCAAGTCTGCTGTAAAAATGAGAGGTTGCCATGATCCCAGGCCAAGCTCCCTCAAGATTCTGCATCCACCTCTGTGTTTAACCTCGCAACAGTATCCTCGGCAGGGAGCCATCCTCCCTGGGGCCTGGGGACTGTTTCCTCTCTATTAACTCCCACAGGCAGGTTGTAACAGCTTAACTGCTGGATGGAATGCATATCTGCCAGGACATTACAACTGATACTTCCTGAATTGATTTGGAGCTGTCTTCTTTCTCATCAACACAGAACACAGAAGGTAAACTAGGGCGTGAGTCTTGGCCTTGGGGAGGGGCGGGGGCGGGGAAGCAAAAGGCAATGTCTACCCTTTTCTGGCCCCAAAGTGGCTTGCCTTGATTTAGACTTAACAGGTCATAAGCAAACCTGTACACACAGCCAGCTAATTCATTCCTTACCCTGAAATGCCCTGAGCTTGGGACATTTTCCTATGAGGATAGTTCTGTGAAAAGAGTAAGTTTTTGTAGCCAGGAGGTCAGATTCAAATTCCAGTTCCGCCATTACTGTGTGGCCTCAGGCAACTTCCCTGGGCTCTTTCCTCCTAAATCTCTCTGGTTATTTTAGCCCAATGCCTCTTAGTTGCTTACAGATGAAGTACTTATTACTAGTAGAGCAGCAAGCAGGCAGAGCTTTGAAGAGCACGGGCTCTGGAGCCCCGCTGCGTGGGTTTGAATCAGCTCTGGCACTATGTAACCTTGGGAAAGTTACCAAAACTCTCTGTTCCTTAGTTTCCTAATCTGTTAAATGGGAATGAGAATAACAATACCTCATGAGGTTGTGGTGAAAGTTAAGTAGAAGCACTGAGAACAGTACCTGGCCCATCCAGAGCCCTCTATGTGCGCTATCACTCACTGTTATTAGAATTGCCGTCCCTACTGTGACTTCTATGTTATTTGACTGTCCATCTTGGCTTCTAACATGCACTGTAAACAGTACTAACAACCGGGGGTTCTCCCTCAGATGAGAAGAAATGGAAGCTCATCACACAATCCCAGCCTTGCCGAATTTTAAGGAGAGGCGGGGAATCACAGATGAAGTGGTCAGAACTAACATACAAAGTATTTTTAGGCCAGGCACCTCAATCCACTGCCATTACCTGCCCCATCTTCTCACCCACATGTAACCCCTGAGTGGCCTACCAGGACCATTCAAACAAGAGCCCATGGTCATGATCCAGAAAGACTAAGGCCCAAATGACCAAGCATCGAGACCACACCAGTGTTTTCCTTACAAAACAAAACTACACTAAACTGAGCTAAAATGAGAAACATTCTACCCTCCCAAATAGACTCCCAAAGTAAAACTGCCAGCCAGCCCCAAGCCCACCTATTTGGTTTTTGAATTAATGTTTCTTTATTTGCTCAGTTTCTTCTCTGCAGTTCAAATGTGTGCTATTTTATACTTTCCTATTTGGCAGCAACAAGCCCCGGGGCCACAGAGGACAAGGGAGGTGGTGGGGGGAGGTAGCCCTGGTTCTCCAACAACAGAAGACAGTTTCCAAACTGGGGGCTGGCAGCACATCCAGTGTTGCCTCCACCTTTATGTGGCAGCTAGAAGTTAGCTTTAAAGATGGACTGGGCTGCTCACAGGTTTTCTTTATTTCCTTCTTGTTGCAGAGTGGCCCCCACACTGTCTCCCCTGTGTCCTCTAGCCACTAAACTAATGGGGACATAAACTGGGTTGGTGTCCAAAAGATTCAGTTGGGTACTGGTAGGGGTGACAACAAAAAATAGAGGTCCCGTATCCTGCTTTCCCAGAGCAGTCTAGCCTGGGAGACAGGTTTAAAAGTTCATGGCTAGAGGGCTAATCTCCAAGGCACAGAAGCACTGCTGGGAGAAGGGAGGGCTGAGACACGGCCTGAATCTCAATCTCGAAGCCTCTCTCACCCTTTTATACTCCCCTGATGTGCCTGGGAAAAGACTCTGGCTTCTGGGAGTACAGAGGTCAAAAGAAACAAGATTAATTAAGGAATAAACAGTATTTTAGGAATCCCTGGGTGGTGCAAATGGTTAACATGCTCAGCTGCTACCTGAAAGGCGGGAGGTGTGAGTCCACCCAGAGGTGCCTCAGAAGAAAGGCCTGACAATCTATTTCCATAAAATCAGCCACTGAAAACCATGTGGAGCACAGTTCTACTCTGACACACGAATTGCCATGAGTCAGAATCGACTCCAGGACAACTGGTATAAAGAGTATTTTAATTTAAAAGTGTCTAAGAAGAAGCTGACCAAACCGTGTGTGTGTTTCTATAACTGGCCCACCAATCTGTATATATGTTGTGGGGCCCTTTAAATACATCGTACACCTCGGAATCCAGGTGCAAAGGCATATCACTATGGAATTTTCTTTACTTCCTTTAAATAGTTTTTGGGAAGACGGCTAATAAGAGCTTGCAAAAACAAAACAAACAAGGTACAACCCTCCCGGAAATATAATTTTGTACCTGTCCCCCCACTCCCAAACCCTAGCAATGTGAACCACAGGCAGCACACAGTTTGAGCAAACAATTCTGACAGCACACAGGATTCAGCTTCCAATGCAACTCACTGGTGTGTTTCCAGAAACTGCACATCTGCTGTTCATCAGTATATTCAGAAGGGGACAAGACACCCTTGAACTGGCCCCTGCCTCTCTCCCTCTCTTTCCACCCTCATGCAACCATCTTCAATCAAATCCAGACCTTTCTTCCCTGAACTGATGGCTGGACTATCCTAGTGGTAAGCTGAAAAGCCGAGCAACAATGCTACCAGTCTGGCTGATTTGGGGATCATTGGTCCCTTAATTAATGTATACCAACCTAAGACATGGAGTCCCTGGGGGCTGCAAATGGTTTATATGCTCAGCTCAACCTTCCAATGGTTGGGGGTTCTTTTCTACCCAAAGGTGCCTCGGAAGAAAGGCCTGGCAGTGTACTCCCCAAAAATCAGCCATTGAAAACCCTATGGAGCACAGCTTTACTCATACACACGTAGGGTTGCCATGAGTGGGAACTGACCTGACAGCAACTGGTTTAACCTGAGACTGGATTTTGCCCATCGTGGTATCCTGGCAAGAGCCATGGAATCCTCTCCACGCTCTAGGTATGGATTCAGCCATCTGGTGAGGTAGATACTACTCCTGCCCCCCCGCCACACACACTCCATTCCTGCCTCTCCGAGGACCCTGTAGAATGACTTTGCTGCCTTAAAGTAAGGTGTTTAGAAGGATGACAAGAGAAAGTAAGGCACACGTGGCCAGTGGGTAAGCTTGAATCTCTCCAAAAGGGGAAGTCACTGTGAGTGTCAACCTCGGGGGAAAAAGCCGGTCTTCTGACAGGACCCCAGCAGGCAGGTTCTAGGTAAGCAGAAAAGGCTGGGCCATGGGCTCACTGGTCTCTGGCCTGGACTTGGTGGAGAAGAGGGACCTGGGAGTGCTAAAGTGATCTCCACATGAAGGCGAATCAGAAACTAGGAGGGATACCAGCAAACTGGCTTATCTGACAGTCGATTAATGGATGACACAAGAATACTCCTTTTCTGGAGCCAGTGTGTTCATGGTAAACAAAAAAAGCAAGCAGAGCCACAGTGAGGCAGGCCCACAGCGTGTCTGGCTCAGCCACCGGCAAGTTCCCTTTCCTGTCCACCTTGGAGAGTCTGTACTTCAGGCGGGTCAAAAAGGGCACGGTGGGGCCCTCTTGCTAATTAACTACCACTGCATCTCATCACCTGGCATTGCATTGCAAGTTAAGAAGAGAGAAAAGGGAAATTGGTGCACTGATAACAGCTACCATTTACTGAGCACTTCAAAGAAAGAAGTTGCTGTTGAGTCGATTCCGACTCATAGCAACCCTATACGACAGAGTAGAACTGCCCCATATGGTTTCCAAGGCTATAGTCATTATGGAAGCAGACTGCCACATCTTTCTCTCGCAGAGCAGCTGGTGGGTTCAAACCACCGTCCTTTCAGTAGCAGCCGAGTGGTTAACCACGGTGCCACCAGGGCTCTTACTGAGCACCTACGATGTGCCAAGCACTGCTGTTCATATTATCTCATTCTATCCTCATGGTAACCCGAGGAGCTGGCTATTGTGGCTGCTGTCAAGTCAGTCCCTGACTCATGGTGACCCCATGCACAAAGGACCAAAGTATTGCCTGGTCCCACGCCATCCCCATGATCAGTTGCAGATCAGACCCTTGTGATCCACTGGATTTCCACTAGCTGATTGTCAGAAGTGGACCGCTAGGCCTTTCTTCCCAGTCTGTCTTAGTCTGGAAGCTCCACTGAACCCTGTTCAGCATCACAGCAACACACAAGCATCCACTGACAGATGGGTGGTGCCTGTGTGTGAGGTGCACTGGCTGGGAATCGAACCTGGGTCTCCCACATGGAGGGCGAGAAATCTACCACTAAACCACCACTGCCCCCAAGCGGTTATTACTGTCCCTGATTTCCAACTATGGAAATGAGGGTCAGGAACTCTGAGCAGTTTTTTACCCCAGTAGAAAAATATTTTAGGGGTCCCTCAGAAAAGCAGACCCCAGGAAAGCAGAATGCTAAAAACATTTAGATGGGATTCGTACTGATTTCAAAATAGCTCATAACTGTACTCTACCTCCCGTCTGCTCCCCTGTCAGCCCTACTGAGGATCAGAGAGGAGGACTGTACCTAGCAGGAAGGACCCTTGGTAACCCCCAACTCCTTGGCTACCGCCCCCACCACCCTTCACAATTATTCACACATACACATTTAACTGTTTTACATATAAAACTCCCCTAGTGAGGATTTCATGGGTGGAGGGGGAATACTTGGAAACCACAGAACCAGGTGATCCTGAAGGTTTCTCACAACACTGTGAGCCTGAGGTTAATTAGACTGATTAATTAAATGAGACAATGTATACATTACAAGGCACTCTGTAACCCTAAAGCTGAACGGATGATACGCTCTCACGTCACTGATGACGATTAGGTGAGGATTCTTAAATTCACTCATCAGAGGAAAACAGCAAAGGACCTGAAGAGGAAATGCGGTTTAGCATTTCCTCACTCTTTGGGGATCTTGAACATCCTTCTCCAGTAACCCTACCTTTTCAATGTCTTCCCCAAATATCTGCTGCCTCTTTGGAGACACTTGATGTCCAAGTTTCGGGAGAAAACAAAAAACCAAATCCGTTGTCGTCAAGTCGATCCTGACCCATTAACAACCCCGTATGTGACAGAGTAGAACTGCTCCCTAGGGTTTTGTCTGTAATCATTTTATGGAAGCAGGTCACTAGGACTTTCTTTCCTGGTGCCACTGGGTGGGTTCGAACCACCACCCTGTAGGTTAGTAGCCAAGCACAAACAGTTTGCACCACCCAGGGACTCCTAGTTTGAAGGAAGGGCCTTAGAAATTAAGCGTAGAGGCAGATGTTTGAGAGGCCTGTCCTAACTGGATCCTTCTGGCTCCTGATGATATGTTCAAAGTGAGCAAGCTGAAGTCTTATCATCCTCACTTCTAAGGAACATTCTGCTTGTATTTTTTCTAAAACTGATTTGTTCCTTCTTTTGACAGTCAATATGTATTCTTTATTCTTTGCCAACACCAGTCTAGTAAGACATGTCAAATTTAACCCATCCAAAATTAAGCTCTTGATAAGGGCCCTCAAGCACACCTGGGCCCCCCGTGGCCTTCTTCATCTCAGAAAATGGCAACTGCCCACCCTTCTCGAGCACCCTGGCCTCCTGGCTATTCCTATATCACCCCAAATACCCTGTGCCTAGAACATTCTTCCTTCAGTATCCACACGGCTCTCCCCTGACCTGTTTCAAACATCGCCTTGTCAGGAGACTTTCCCTGACTCCCAGCACATACTACCACCACCCTGCACTCCCCATGTCCCCTCACCAGCCTCTACTCTATAGCACTCAGCACCGTCGGAGGCAGTATAAATCCACTTGAATCTTCAGGTGGGCAGGTTCTGTGTTTTACTTTAACTGCTGTATCCCAAGCAACCAGAAGAGTGCCTAGCATACAGTAGGCACCTAATACTTATTTGCTAAATACATGAAGTTCAGTGTGATTTCATGTTTAAAATGCCATGCACATGGAGGGTGATTAAAAAAAAATAGGTAAATAACTCCTTTGTGTATGCTGGGCAAACGACCAAGCCTTTCTGAGCCTTATTCGTTCAAAAGCAATTCCCAGTTCATAGAGTTAGATAAACATCTGTTCTACAATCATTTAATGAGTACTATAATTTTTATAATTGGCTCAGAGTCCCGGGTGGTGCAAATGGTAGCGTGCTCAGCTCTAACCGAAAAATTGGAGGTTCTAATCCACCCAGAAGCACCTTGGAAGAAAGGCCTGGAAATCTACTTCCCAAAAATCAGCCATTGAAAACCCTAAGGTGCACAGTTGTCCTCTGACACACATGGGGTCACCATTAGTTGAGGTCGACTCATTGGCAACTAGTACTGGGCACATGGGGATATGAAGGTAAATGAGGCCTCTAGGAACACACAGGCCAGAGGTGAGAGAGACAGACAAGGATACAAGTAAATGTCTGTCATGGACTGAATTACGTACCCCCAAAAATGTGTGCATCAATTTGGCTGGGCCGTGATTCCCAGTATTGTGTGGTTGTCCTCCATTTTGTGATTGTAGTTTTATGTTAAAGAGGATTAGGGTGGGATTAGTAACACCCTTACTAAGGTCACATCCTTGATCCAATTTAAAGAGTTTACCTGGGGTATGGCCTGCACCACCTTTTATCTTACAAGAAATAAAAGGAAAGGGAAGCAAGCAGAGAATTGGGGACCTCACGCTACCAAGAAAGCAGTGTCAGTAGCAGACTGCATCCATTAGACCCGGGGTCTCTGCGAGGAAAAGCTCCTAGTCTGGGGGGAAGATTGATGAGAAGACTGATAGAGAAAGAAAGCCTTCCTTTGGAGCTGATGCCCTGAATTTGGACTTTTAGCCTATGTTACCGTGAGGAAATTTGTTAAAGCCGTGCACTTGAGGTATTTCTGTTATAGCATCACTAGATGACTAAGACAATATCTTTAAAGTGTGACAAGCTCAGTGATGTAAGAAAGAACAAACTGGTATGGCACAGAAGGGATGACCGCTGTCTCGGGGAGGTCACGGCTGATCTGGGCCTTAAGCAAGGCGCCTGTCCACGAGAGGAGACTCAGCTTGTTGCATCCGAATGCAGAGGAAGCAGAAGTCTGGACCAGATCTGGGTGGGGAGGGGGCCTGGGAATGAGGCAGTCATAGCCAGGCTCTGAGCAAAGACTTCCTGCCTCTTCAGGAAGATGGCCCGGAAGAATGCCAGGATGGGGGCACAGGGCAGCCCATGTGAGGAGGCGCTCTCCTCAGAGACATGCTTACAAGTAGGCTTTTCCTGCATCCTACCCATGTCCCCCAGGGCCCTCTCTCCTGTCATTTTCAAAGACTCTTTTTTGTTGTTGTACAAGCAGAGGCCAGACAGTTAAAATGTACTCCCAATCAAGATAAAGAGTCTCTAGTTCAAAGCTTGCCCTGACTAACTCTTTCCGTTAAGTAAAAATATTAATCTTGGTTTTATTTAAGCAGAGTTTTTGGCAAGAAATGAACCCCTGTGGCTAAAAATAAACCCAAACACACACACACTTTGAAAATCTGGAGAGCTGCAAATCATTTCAGACCAAGTTTCCATCTCAGGGAAAGCTATTAAAATGGGGAGCTGCCTGGTGACTCCTGTCTTCTCAGAGTCTGCCTTGTTTTCTGGGGTCCCCCAGGCCAGGCTGTCCAGGGGGTGCCCTTTCTGAGGGTGCCCTGGCCTGGGCCTCCCAGGAAGGGCGTGGAGGGGCCTGTGCTGGCTCCCAGCTCTCCTCACTTTGTAGGCACTATGGAGTACTACTTGAACAGTCTGGTAAACACTCAGGGGCGGCTGATGTCTGCTGTCTATGAAATGAAGGGGCCAGAGAGCAGATGGGAGGGAACCCTGTTGCAGAAGGTCACGTTGCTGGAACTTTGAGATCCTCCAAAGGAACACAAAACAGCATCGACATCCCAGCCCTCCCCTGCTTTCATGCTTTAACCAGTTACCTCAGTTTTAAACTATTAAAAGGCAACATTTAAGAGCCACCAACTGGGCATAAAGAGCCCTGGTGGCACAATGGTTAAGCACTCAGCTGCTAACTGAAAGGTTGGCGGTTTGAACCCACCAGCAACTCTACAAGAAAAAGCCCTGGAGGTGTGCCCCCGTGAAGATTACAGCCTAAAAACCATATGGGGCAGTTCTATTCTGTCACACGGGGTTGCCATGAGTCAGAATCAATTCGACGGTACCCAAGAACAACCAGTAGGCATATGCCAAGACTTTGGATCAATACACATAATCTCCAATCTCACAGTTTTGAAAGTCAGCCGTCCTCAATTTCTTCCTGTGGCAACAGCCAATTTGGGAGAAAGATAACGGTCATTTGGCCCAGGACAGGAGGAGAAAGCCCCAAGGCCAGGAGCTCCTGGACCATGGCTGACTTACCTTGGGAGTGAGACCCTCTCACTGTAGAAGGGAGATGGAGTTTCTGTGATCTGGGTTTCTTAGAGGCCAGTAAGGTAACCAACCCCAGAGAGTTTACGAAGCAGGATTAGAATCGCTGGGGCCTTTACTCTGCAAAGGGCAGTCATGTGGGGAATGTCAAAGCCCAAAAGACAAAAAGTGGAAAAGTAGTTCTTCTCCCACAAGCCCCCCTCATGCTCCTGGGAACAAATGAGATCAACAACCCCACCCACATCCCCACCCAAGCCTCCCTCGGCTCCCCAGCATCTATGGTCTCATTCTGAACAACTCCATGATGTATATGTAGCTCTCCAGAGCTGGGGTCCCCAGCTCAAGTCCTACCACTCCAGAGCCTCCAGCTCCATACCTCCCTACTGTCCCAAGGCTTAGCATCCTACAGGAAGTCCACTGACACCAAAGTCAGCCCTGGGGAGTCCCCACCTAAGGCTCTTCCTGTTAGCCCCTGGCCTTATGGAGAATGCCTTTCTCCCCAGATCTGCCCACTTGTTTGTCTTCCTGCAAGACCAACAACCCAGCTGAAAGGCCATCTCTTCTCAGAAGCCTTCTGCCCACCCTGGGCCAGGTCAGGCCATCCTTTCTTCTGCTTGGCTTCACCACCTTTCTCCCAGTACACATTCTACTTCAATGATGGGGTCCTCAGGCACCCAGTCTCACTAGCCTGAGTTACTAGAGAGGAGGGACTACATCTTAGGACATGAGCATTTAGCACAGTGCCTAGAACATGGCAGGAGTTCCCCAAAATGCTTGTTGAATGAGTGAATGAAGCTGTTGGGGGGAATCCAAGGCAATGAGATAAAAGAAGATGGGATGATTTCGAATTTAGCCTTTGGAGTAGGAATAAGGTGTCTTAGTTCCTAAGGATCACCTAGAAAAGAAGGGGAAGCAGGAAAAGTAAGGGGCCAAATTGGGACACTGATCCCCAAATACTAAAGATTCACACCCAAAGAGAGGTTAAGTCATGGGGTCCTGTTACAGGTGGCCCCAGTTAACATGTTGATATGCCTGTGGAGGGGCAGCACCCAAACTCCACCAAGAGATGAGAAACCGAAGGCTTGGCAGTGACACCAAAGTTAGCCCTGGGGAGTCCCTGCCTAAGAATCTGCTGACCCCTGTGCAGGCCCACCGGCCCCCTTCCCTTCCAGTTGTGGTTGTTAGGTGCCAGTGAGGCACCTTCAACTCCTAGCTACCTCATGTGACAGTGCAGCCCCACAGGGTTTTCTAGGCTGTAATCTTTATGGGAGCAGATTGCTAGGTCTTTCTCCTGTGGAGCTGCTGGGTGGGTCTGAACTGCCAACTTGTCAGTTAGCAGCCAAGCACTTAACCATTGGGCCACCAGGGCTCCCTTCCAGTAGCCCTCAGGAAATATGAAAAGCAGGTCAGGATTTCTTCAGGCCCTGACTCCCCGTCCTGTGTCCCTCTCTGCCATGGAGTTTTGTTGTGGTTTGCTGGTTTGTTTTATTTTTGTGTTATTGTTCTTCTTCTTCTTCTTCTTTGCTATTGTTTTCTTCTATCATAGGGTACATAGAATTCATTCATTCACTCATTCATTGTTCGTTCAGAAGTACTGAGGGACTGCATGTCTCAGAAACTGTGCTGTGTCTTAGAGATTCAGCAGTAAGCAGGTAGACAAAATTTCTGCCCTCAAGAAGCTTCTTTCTATCTTGTGAGCCAACAGGTGGGCCTTTACAGTATGGGCAGCCGTGGGAACGTGCAGCAGGCACACCAGCCATGCTGGAGGGCTGTGAACCCAGGCCTGAGAGAGACATCATGCCTGAGCTGGGATCTGAGAAATCACTGGAGTTGGCCAAGAGAAAGGGGTGGGGAAGGGCCTTCTGGTAGAGGAAGGAGCACAGAGGCCTAGAGGCTAGAGAGTCTAGCCCCTTAGTGTGAAAGATGAGTGTGTGGTGTCAGACAGGTGGAGGTGAAACCCAGGAAGGAGGCAGGAATGCCTGGCTTTCTAGGTCTTGCTCCAACATGGACAGTACCATTTCCCAGGTGCCCTCATTGAGGGCATTGATGAAGACTTATCACTTGGTCCCTGCCCACAGCCCTTAGGGTAATATGAGTCCACATGGATGCCTGAATAGTTGGCTGATAGGAGCCCCCCCCTCCAGCGTCAAGAAACCCCTAGAAACAAGTCTGGGCCTTGCCTGTCCCCTCTTGCCTCAAAACTACAAATGGTCCCCTTCTAATTCATATCCCAGAATGAGTCTCTGTCTTCAAAAGTTGAGGTTTAATGAGTCTCTGTCTTCCCCCACAGCTTCCCTCCTCTCAAAACCCTAAACCTCTTCGAGTAGTTTTTCTCTGGGTGTTTTGGCTGGCTCATTCATGCTATATTCCAGCATGTCCCAGAGTTTAGAGTGCATGCCAAGTCTAGGGTGCACAACAGGTCTAGGGTGCACAACAGGTCTAGGGTGCACACTGGGTTTAGGGCGTATGCCGGGTCCAGGGTACATGCTGGGTCTAGGGCACACATTGGATCTACTGCACATTGCGTCTAGGGTGCACACTGGATCTACTCCACACTGGGTCTAGGATGTGCACCAGGTCTAGGGTGCACACTGGATCTAGGTGGACTCTGGGTCTACAGTATACACCACACCTAGAGTGCACAGTGGTTCTACTGCATGCCAGGTCTAGGGTGCTCACTGGGTCTACTACCTGCTAGTTCCAGGGTGCATGGTGGGTCTCCTACACGCTGGTTCTAGGGTACATGCTGGGTCTAGGATGCACACCGAGTCTAGGGTGCATGCTGACTGCTTGAATGCTCAATCCACTCAGGGCTTGGAGGCACTGGCTTCTCCCTGCCATGAAAGCGCACCCGGAATGGGAGGCTCGGAACACTCCCCGAGGGCTTCAGCCCCTCCCCAGGGGCCCATGGGAAATTTTATCCCACACAAGTGGCCACCAGAATAGCAGCCTGGTCTTCAATCACAGCCCCTTTGAAGCAGTGCCCAGAAAAATACCGTGCTGACGAGTGGTTCTCAGAACTCCAGCTTTCAGGTCGCGTCGTTTTGTGAGACCAGAACAGCTGGCAACATCTCACGAGCTGTCTACAGCATTTTCTTGTTCTGCTAATGGGGATTTTGTTTGCAAGGATGACTGAGAGACCACCACTAAGCCAAGAGTCCTCCCTCCTTCACACACCAGACCTGCAGATGCAGCCTTTGCAGACAGACAGCGAATCTGTTTCCAAAATGCACAGGGGGTGAGCGGAAGGCTTTGTTGTGGTCCAAACAAGCATCAATGTCTGCTCTGTCTCTGGGGATTTACACAGTTCAGACGCCAAGGAGAGACTGCTCTGTCTACAGCTTACCCATTGGGTGGCTTTTAAAATAGTTAAGGCTTTTCTTCTCTCCTTTAACTTCCCTGGGAGTCCCTGGGACGTACAAATGGTTAAAGTGCTTGGCTGCTAACCGAAAGGTTAAAGGTTCGAGTTCACCCAGAGGTGCTTCGGAAGAAAGACCTGGCAACCTAACCGACTGCCATCAGTCGATTCCGACTCATAGCGACCTTACAGGACAGAGCAGATCCGCCCCATAGGGTTTCCAAGGAGCAGCTGGTGGATTTGAACTGCCAACGTTTTGGTTAGCAGCCAAGCTCTTAACCACTGTGCCACCAGGGCTCCTCCTGGAAACCTACTTCTGAAAAATCAGCCATTGAAAACCCTATGGAGCACAATTCTACTCTGACACACACAGGGTCACCAGGAGTTGGAACAGACTCAGTAGCGACTGGTCTGGGTTTTTGTTAGCTTTCCTGAGCTTAGGCCAGGAAGGTTGTGGATACCAGGTGGACATAGCTCAGAGGGTCACATTGAAAGCAGGTGATCAACTGCCTCGATTTACTTGGAACCTCCCCAGCAGCTCACAGCCAGGGCACCTAGCTAGTGGGCTCTCTCAGGCAGAAACAGGTACAAGAAAAACAGTCCCAGCCTACAGATCTTCAGGCCCCAAGATGATGATCAGGGGTAGTTTGTGCTGAGGGTGGAGAGGAGCGATTACAGATGAAACCCAAGTGCCTTTTAAGGAGCTAACCTCTGTTTAAAAATAAATAAAATAAGTAGGAAAAGAATGCTAACTGCTGCCCTCTTCAGTCAGAGTGGGTAATGGCAGAATTAAAAAAGCCAAGCCTGGTATTTTTTAAGACCCTGCCCTCACCTGATGCCATAGTGGTTAAGTGCTACAGCTGCTAACCAAGAGGTTGGCAGTTTCAATCCGCCAGGCGCTCCTTGGAAACTCTATGGGGCAGTTCTACTCTGTCCTGTAGGGTTGCTATGAGTCGAAATCGACTCAACGACAATGGGTTTTTTGGCCCTGACCCAGCAGTGTGATGGGAAGATGGTACCAGTGATAAAGGAAAAGACCACTTACTCCTCAACCACCTTCTATATGCAGTCCATATTGTCTGAGCCTCTTATTCATTCAGGAAATATTTCCTAAGTGCCTGCTATGTGCCAGGCACTGTGCTAGGGGCTAGAAACACACCAGTGAAGAAGACAGGCACATCTTACGAATAGATCTAATTCTTAAAGCTAACTTGCAAGTACAAAACATCATTTCTAACTGATAAATAGAGAAAACAAGATTCAGGGCAGTTAACAAACTTGCCAGGGGTCACACAATGAAGAATTAAATCCAAATATAAACCCATAACCTACTGCTGTCGAGTTGAAATCTGACTTACAGTGACCCTAGAGGACAGGGTAGAACTGCCCCACAGGGTTTCCAATGCTGTAAATCTTTACGGAAGCAGACTGCCACATCTTTCTCCTGTGGAGTGACTGGTGGGTTTGAATAGCCAGCCATCTGGTTAGCAGCCAGGCATTTAACCACTATGCATCAGGACTCCTTTAAAAAAAATCCAAATATGCCTGACAGCAAAGCTCATGGTCTTTTGACATTAACAAATCTGAAACAATCAGACTAGGAGTGAAATGCATCATAAATGCAGAGACCAGGAAAATCCCCAGGGCTAAAGTGTCAAAAAGGACTTAGTGATAGGTAGAGAACTTTGGAGGGGGAGGTTAGTTCCCCCAAAACCCTAGTCATATCTAAGAATCTCATCCAATAGTAAAATATTGATTCAAACCTCCACTTACAGCTGGCTGTGCCCAGGGCTCTCCAAGCCAGGTTGAGGGCAGGAACAGAGAAGGCCAGTAATCAGCCTGAAGTCCCATGGTTTGGAGGCAGGGAGCACAGTCTTTAGAACTAAGGAGAGTGGCAAGGTGGAAACGAGAGTGCTTTTCTGGACGCCTGATCTGCAGGTGGTGGCCTCAGGGCATTTGCCCATGCCATTCTCTCTACATAGGGCCCTCTTCTGCTCCCATTTACCCACATTTCAACTCAAAGGCCACTTCCTTAGAGGAAGCCTTTCCTGACCACCTCCCCCGACACCAGTCTAGAGTGGAACCCTGTTATATAGTCTCATGGTTCCCAGTTTGTAAGTATATGTTTGTGCATTCGTTTGAATAATACTGCCATTAATTATAATATGTGCCATCATCTGTTGAGTATGTTCGGTGCTAAATACCTTACACAGGTTATCCTACGTAATTACAGGATGTAGAAAGAAAGTATCATAGATCTGAGCCTCATAAAGACCCTATGAAGTAAGTGCTATCCTTGTTATTAGGTGCCTTGGAGCCGGTTTTCAACGCAGAATGACCCCATGTGACAGGGTAGAACTGGCCCTATAGGGCTTTCTAGGCGGTAATCTTTACAGTAGCAGATCATCAGGTCTTTCTCCCGTGAAGCTGCTGGGCAGGTTTCAACCACCAGCTTTTCAGTTCGCGACCAAACACTTAGCCATAGGGCCACCAGGGCTCTTTAAGTGCTATCATTTGCCCCATTCTATAGAAACTGAGGTTTGTAGTGAATAAGCAACTTGCCCAAGGTCATTTAACTAGGAAGTGGTGGAGCCAGAATGCCCATCCAGACTGCCTGACTTTGAACCCCCTGCCTTTGATCACTGGGTCTGACCTCCTTTCCAGAAGCTCGTGTTTAACCACGGCATAGCGGGACAGGCACATTTCACAGGCCACAGACTCTAGGTGACTGGGACCTTCACAGTCACTCAATGCACCTCCATGCAGCCTCCTTTGAATTTCCTCCACAGTCTCATCCGAGGGTCACTATGACCTAGGTCACCTCTTGAATGTTGAGCCCTATTTCGACTGTTAAGAAAATTCTTCTTTGTACTGCACCTCCTTGTGGCCTTCCTCCAACTAGTTTACATCTTGGGCTTAAACAGAGCAAGATCTTTGAACAGCATACCTATATTCCCTAAGTCATCTCCAGGATAAATATTTTAATAAAATACTTGGTGAAATGAACATGAAACTGGCATGTATTTGTAGATCTGGATGGCCCTTCCCCACCTATGATGTGGCTCCAAATCCCCTCACCATCCTGGTCTCCCTTAGGGCCATTAGCCCTCTCAGTGCGTTGGTGAGAGGTGAATGCAAATTTCCCTAGGGTGGAGGATCCGCGTATAAAGTTGGGAGAGATTTCCTCTCCCCCCTCTGAATTCTTTTACTTCGGGTAATGTAGTCTAAGACTTTATCACCATGAATTAAAAATCCCAAGTACTTTCAGATTCTGTCTCCCTACTTGGACATAATTTAATAAATGACTCTACCTAAAGGATCCCTGGTGGTGTAACAGTTAAGCACTCAGCTGCTGACTGAAGTTTTGGTGGTTCGAACCAATTCAGCGGCTCCACGGTAGAAAGGCCTGGCAATCTGCTCCAGTGAAGATTTACTGTTGTTGTTGGGTGCTGTCAAGTCAATTCCAACACAGAATAGAATTGCCCCAGTATCGTTTTCTATGCTGTAATCCTTACAGTTAAGCACTTAGTTGCTAACAGAAAGGTTGGTGGTTGGAGCCCACCCAGCAGCTCCGACAGGAGAAAAACCTGGCAATCTGCTTCCATAAAGATTAAACCAAAAAAACCAAAACCCACTGCCATCGATGCAATTCCAACTCATAGCAACCCTGTATAGGGATTGCAGCTAAGAAAACCCTAGACGGGGCAGTTCTGCTATGT
Source organism: Elephas maximus indicus (assembly GCF_024166365.1). Taxonomy (NCBI): domain Eukaryota; kingdom Metazoa; phylum Chordata; class Mammalia; order Proboscidea; family Elephantidae; genus Elephas; species Elephas maximus. Next base: position 175,636,952 of record NC_064822.1, on the reverse strand, counting down.
CATATGGGGTCCTTATGAGTTGAAATCCACTCAACAGCACCCAATGACAACAAAGGATTAACATTCACTTGGGTGTGGACATACAGAAACTTTTTTGGAAAACAAACAAACAAACAAAAAAAGCCTTGTTACATACAAAGTACCGAGTAGTAGGAAAAGCCCTGGACCGGGAGCTGGGAGCCTGGTTATCTTTCCGTTCTTCCACTAATTTGCTATGTGACTTGGACAAACCACTTCCTTCTCAAGAGTCCTACTTTTTTATTCTGCAAAATGAAGGTCTTAAGGGTCTAAGGTTATTTTACTATCACCTTATATTTCTAACTCTTGCATTTCCCTGAGTTCTACTTTCTCTTCATCAGTTATGGTCCAAGGCATCATATCGTCCCTGTCTGCTGGGTCTAGAATCATGGTTCTAGAAAGTCAATCAAACTTGAGTAAGTAAGTAGGGTGCTTCAGGTACCTCCTCTGGCCTTGCCTTAAAGGTCTTTCTTGGCCTGTTCTCTGCATGATTTATAATTGCCAAAACTGGGGATAGATGAAAGGTCAGAGTTGGCTCCTAAGTCACCCCACCTGGCCCATCCATTGCAGCACTCAAACTCTCAGAGCCCCATGTACTAACTAGTTGGACCTTACTGATACGTGACAGTGCTCACCATGTTTGCTGTGCCTGCTGCTAGACGGCTCATTATTTCACTCCTTTCCTGAATCTGAGTGGCCCTCACTAATCTCTTCATTTTATGTATTAGCTAGTCTTTTTTATCTTATTTTTTGCCATTAACATTCTATTTTCCAGGTTGACAGTCCAGCAAATTGTTTATTTCCCCAAACATAGACCAATACAGGATACTTTTAATGGTTAAAGTGTATTATAGTAGCACTGGGTATGATAGCCAAGTAGGGTCAGGTAGATAGATGTCTACTGCTCTACCTACAGAAGAATTCTAAAGAATGCTGAGACAATAAGGGCTTCCACCTTGAATCTCTCAATGGTATGTTAATCACAGGTAATAAAAAAACTGTCGGAATGGTCAACAATTACTTTAAAACAAAGATGAGAATGTAAGGGGGCAGGGAAAATAGATTAATGGAAACAGAACAACGAGAACAGAAATAATGAGAATGTTCACACATTATGAAGAATATAACCAATGTTACCGAACAACTCGTGCAGAAATTGTTGAACGTGAACTTACACTGCTATGTAAACCGTCATCAAAAACACAATAAACTGTTATTTAAAAAAGAAATCCTGCCAGGAAGTCATACAGGAACTGTACTGTAATGACCTCTTCCCCGCAAAAAAGCCAAACCCATTGCTAGAGTCCGTTCTGGACTCATGGGTACAGAGTGGAACTGAGCTGCACAGGGTTTTCTCAGTTATAATCTTAACAGAAGATCACTAGGCCATTCTTCTGCAGCACTGCTAGGTGGGTTCAAACCGCCAGCCTTTCGGTTAGTGTTGTTGTTGGGTGCCGTTGAGTAGATTTCGACTCATGGCGACCCCATGTGACAGAGTAGAACAGTCCCATAGGGTTTTCTAGGGTATACTCTTTACAGGAGCATATTACCAGGTCTTTCTTTCACGGAACCACCTGCCTTTCAGTTAGTAGCCAAGTGCAAACTATTTGCACCACCCGGAAAAACTATAATGACCCCCACACACCCATAAAGGGAAAATTTGGCTGCAGCTTCCCTGATCATCTGGTTTAAAAGTAGCTCAGACAGTGATCTAATAAACATATAGGTTCTTCAGAGGATATTAACTTGCTCCAACTTTCTGAATACCTTTAATCACTCACTTCTCTTCCAGGTCAATCCACTTTTCCTGTAGAATAGGTTAGGGCACCACCTGCCCCTCGTCTCTCTCTTAGGGAAGAGAGCACACCCTGGATGGCTTCTTTCAAAGCTCCTTGCACTCCTCAGAAAAGGCTGCTCTTAAAACAGGAGGTGCTCTCTTCTACCCGCCTCGGGCTCCCACACCCTCCTGAAGGGCATAATTTGAGGCACAAGAGCCAAGCTGCCACCTTGATCTCAGCTCCAACCTCAGGCCACCCCAAACCCAGCCAACCTGCATCCCAGCCCTGGAGGTTCCTATTTTTGAAACAGAGGAATATTTAATGATTTTCCACTCTGTCAATATTTGTACCTTCATTTCCCTCCTCCAGCCCATGCCCCCAGTAGGAAAAAGATTTTTCTAAGGCCAAACAAAAACAAAATGTTGTGCAGGCTGAGGCCGGCAGATCACGATGTTCTGGGCGGATTTCAATACATGCCAGCCAAGATAGGTCAGCAGGATCTGCAGGAAACACCTTGCAGAATCCACTAGGAGTAGCCAGAGGCCACGGAGAAGTGTCGGGCCGGATGCACTCGCAGCCTGCGTGACTGACGCTCAAGGTCGGGGTACAGGAAATGGCGGCGGGATTCCAGGCCTCGGCAGGGCAGAGGCACAGCTGTGTGAGGGGTTGGAGGTCGAGCTGGTGTTTTCCACCAGGAATTCCTTTAAGGTGCATATCTGTTCCCAGCTGTCTGTGTAGGATCTGTGCTGAGGGCACTCAGTTTTTCTTTTCAGTTGTCATTAAGTCAATTCCAACTCAAGGCAACCCCATGTAAGGCACCTCTGAGTTTGGTTAGCAGCTGAGAGCATTAAGCATTTGTACCACCCAGGGACTCTGAGGGGACTCAGTAAGAAAGTCAAAGGTAGCTTCTCAAGGGTCTTCTGCTCTGGAGTTTAGCACAGCCACATTTTCTCTGTAAGAGGGGCATGTAGTGCAGTGGTTAAGAACGAGAGGACTTGAGCATCCAAGAACCTGGGGCTGCATCTCAGCTCCATCATCTACTAAGCTATAAACTCTTGGGCAAATCATTTAACCTGTCGTACCTTTAAAACCACCACCTTTCTGTCAGTTTTTCATTCTATGTTGGCTTCTGTGTTGCTGTGATGCTGGAAACTATGCCACCAGTATTTCAAATACCAGCAGGGTCACCCATGGTAGATAGATTTCAGCAGAAATTCCAGATGAAGTAAGACTAGGAAGAAAGTCCTGTTGATCTACTTCCAAAAATCAGGCCATGAAAACCTTACTGATTACAGTAGAATACTGTCCCATACAGTGCTGGGAGTTGAGAAAACGGGCCAGGATCAGGCAACATTTCATTCTGTCGTACGTAAGGTCACCATGAGCCTGAGCTGACTGGACAGTGACTAACCACAACAGCCTTTAAAATGGAGATGCGATTGTACCTGCCCCACGGGGTTGTTGTGAGATAGGAGTGAGACGCTGTACCTAAGGTACTCAGCACAGTGTCTGGCACTCGGTAACCACTCAATAAACAGTGGCGGTGGTTATTATTGAACCAGAGGCCCTCTGCTCAAGGCAGTGAAGAAGCTAGAGGGCAGTAGGAAAAAGAACTAAGCACTTCCAAGAAGAGAGAAGAGAAAATGCACCATACTAGCCGGGACCCATATGGAGCATTGCAAGCTCACAGCCTGGCTGCCAACCTTCCCCCCTCCTGAAATGTCGGCTGCCCCACTTACTCTTGTTTGGGGCATTTCAATTTCAGGTCAGGTTGAAGCAAGGGACAACATTCACTGTATCAGTCCAAGTGGAATGAACGCCCCAGAGCAGTGCAGAGAGGCTCAGCAAGAGGCAAGGAGAGGAAGGATTTCTCAGAAACCCTAATGAATAGTCTATGTCCTTCAGAGTCACATCTTGATCCCTTCCTGCCCAGGGCAGGGGGAGTTTGGATGGGTCCAAAGTGGTCTGTCAGAGGGTGTGGTGAAATCCACCAAAACTATCCTCGTGGAGAAGCAGGGGCGGGGGTGGGGGTAGCCAGCCCGGCTATGCAAAGTGAGGGCTGAGAAGCGATGGAGTTGGCAGGCCTGTGCTGGCCAGGGTCAGTGGCCAGAGGCCGGCATTGTTCAAGCCGGAGGAGGGAACAGTCAGTGGCCAGCATTCTGTGGGGAGGCCAGGGTAGAGAGAAGGCCAGGCCCAGTCCAATTAGGGTCTGATGGAAACCAGGGCCATTCTTCACAGAACTGGAGGCAGGCGGCCCCACTGTGGTGCGGCCACTAGCTGGATGGAGCATCTGGCAGTAATCACTTCCCAAGCCAAGAGGCCAGCCTACATGTGGGTGCAAATGACATGCCAGAGGCATGAGGGACGGGGTTCACCTCTCCCGCCCCCTCCATCTCAGTTGCAATGAAGTGCCAATTGGGAGCCAGCTGGGCAAAGAGGACAAGCTTCTTTGCTCCGTCCACTGTTTGGTAACAATTATGGGCATTCTTTTGGCACCACCAGGAACAGAGATTGGGCGGGGGGGGGGGGGGGAGGCAATTCTTTGAACCACCAGGCGTGATCATGAAAAGAGGGTTCAGATCAAAGAGGGCATCAGTTGGATATGCAACGCAGCTCACGCTTCTCTGGCTTGGGGCTGCAGTCGGCACTGGTGGGAGAAGGGGGGCCTGCTAAGAAGTGCCCGCTGAATTCAGCAGTTCCTTTTATATCCCTTTCCCCTCTTCTTCAGCAGTACACTCTGGTGGATAAAAACAGTGCCAATTTAAGCTCCTTCCTTGTGCCAAGTTCAAGTCTACTATAGGGGACGAGCGGGTAGTCTTCCACCCCCAAGACTACTCCTGGGGCAGCGGGAGATAAAACTAATTTGTCCCATGAAGTCCTTGTTTTTGCCCTCCCCTTCCCCATGATGGGGACCCCTAGTAAGACAGAAAGAATGTACATTTCCTTATGTGAAAATCTCCCTGCAGTTTCGCCAATGGGTTCTTCCACCCCAACACTCCCCTCCTCTGCTGGCCCCAGTGTTGAATCTGGGAGGGCTCAATCCTGTGTGCTGATGAGCCAAACACATGGAAGCAATGTGTGCGGGAGGATGATGAACTCTGTTTCCCAGGACCAGCCCAGTGAGTCTGCAGCGGGTAGACAAGAACTCCCAGTTGAGGGTCAGGAAACCTTGGTTCCATTTGACTGGACCACTAACTCACTGGGTAGTCTTGGCCAAGCCACCTTCCATCCCTAGGCCTGTTTTCCCAACTGGGAAGAGAAGGATTGAATAAAAGCTCTTAAAACTCAAGGATTCAAACCTTCATTCATTGCTATTGGGATTGTAAAATGATGCAGCCACTGTAGAAGACAGTTTGGCAGTTCCTCAAAAGTTAAACATAGAATTAACATGTAATCCAGCAATTCCACTTCTAGGTATATACCCAAAAGAACCGAAAGTAGGAACGCAAACAGATACGCGTACACCAATGTTCACTGCAGCACTGTTCACAATAGCCAAAGGGGGAACCACCCTAAATGTCTATGACAGATGAATGCAGCACATACGTACAACGTGCCATAAGGAACAATGACGTCCTGATAACATGCTACAACAGGGATGAACCTTGAAAACATCACGCTGCATGAAATAAGTCAGTCATAAAAGGACAGATATTGTATGATTCCACTTACATGAAATATCTAAAACAGGTAGATGTAGAGAGAATAAAGCTTATTAGTGGTTACTAGGGGCAGGCGGGAAGGAGGCGGAAAGGGAAACTCATTGCTTAGGGGACACCGAGCTTCTGTTAAAGGTGATGGAAAAATTTGGGAACAGATAATAGTGACGGTTGCACAACATGATGAACATAATTAATGTCACTGAACTGTACACGTGAAGAATGTTGAGATGGCAAACATTGTTACATATATATTTACCACAATAAAAAAATAGAGATGAATACACACATACAGAAGTCAATGATTCCATGTGGCCCCGCCTGTGGTCTAGAAAGCTCATCTAGGGGGGTTGTTGTTAGGTGCCATTAAGTACATTTTCAACTCATGGTGACCCTGTGTGTTACAGAGGAGAACTGTGCTCCATCAGGTTTTCTAGGCTGTATTCTTTACCAGAGGAGATCGCCAGGTCTTTTTCCCACAGCGCCGCTGGGTGAGTTTGAACCACCAACCTTTTGGTTAGCAGCCAAGCACTTAACCATTGCATCACCAAGCCTACTTTATCTAGAGGGGTATGAAAGGCTTTTCTCAGTCCTGGTCCTTCCTCCCCATGAAAGCTTTCTCTCCTGGGGCCACACAACTCCCCGAGTGGCTAGATGGCTGACCTTCTTCTGAGGCTCAGTCTAACACAGCAGCCACCAGGTGGCAAAATCATCTAGAGGCCTGTCTCTGAAAGATCTGCTTCACATCAACATTAAAGAATGTTGTTTTGAGAGGCCATCTGCTCCTAAGTGGCCCTGGAAGAACTTTCCTTCTTGAGTTTTGCCCATCACAGGCTGGAGCACAGGAACTAGGTTTGAGTGCAGCATTGCTGCTCACTGAAGAGTAACTGGGGCAAGACACTTCACCTGTCAGAGCCTCAGTTTCCTCATCTAGCAAAGGGACATTCTTTCGTACATTGAACAAACATTAGAGTTTCAAGTATGTTCTAGGCAGGGAGCAAGACAAACAGGGTCCCAACTCTCCTGGTGCTTAAATTCCGGTCGGAGAGGCAGACAAAACAATAAACAAATGCCCATATGATGTCAGGTGCCATGGAGAAAAATACAGGTAAAGGGATAGAGAATGGCAGGTGGTAGAGATGATATTAAGATAGGGTAGGCAGAGATGGCCTCTTTGGGAAGGTGACATTGAATTGAGAACTTCATGATGAGAAGGGGCCAACCAGTGGAAATTTGGGGACAAGGTGTTCCAGGGAGAGGTGACAACAAGTTCAGGGGCCATGAGACAGGGACAAACTTGGAGCCTGAAGCATTCATGGAATACTAGGAAGCCATTGTGGCCAGAACAAGGCAAGATGAGTGAGATACAGACCAAATCCTGTAGAATCTTCTAGAGCTTGTTAAGGAGTTAAAACGCCCCTGGAGGACTTTGAGCAGGGAACTTCCAAGATTTGATTGACATTTTAAAAAGATCACTCTGGCTGGTTTTTGGAGAATGGATTATAGAGGGGCTGAAGTGAAGGCAACAGGGTTAATAATGGTAATCACCACCCCCTCCCTGCCCACCTCCCAGGTCATTGTAAGGCTCATAATGAGATTCATGCTGACACCAAGAAAAGCCCAGAGCACGAGAGGCAGGATGAATCTGCACAGGTTTTAAAATCCATTTTTACAAGTAGGAGCTTGCAGAGCCTGGCACCAGGCTATTGGGAACTGTGCTCCTATATAGATTTCAAGGGAAGAGGGTAGGGTGGCAGGTTCGGTCCTGCCTAGGCTATGCAGCTGTCCAGGCCCAGATGAATTCACATATTTAAACTGGGAGCTTTGCTATAGGCCACACCTGGCTCTGTGTTTGCTGCTGGTGCCTGACAGGGGTAAGCTAATACCCAGCAATGCGGAGAAGCTGACATTCCACGCAGACTGGCTCGCTGAATTCCTGGCGAAAGCTCATCTACCCTGGCCTCACTTTCAGGGCTAGGAAGGCAAGAGCAGACAGCTCTGCACTTAAAAAAAAAAAAAAAAAAGTTGCTGTCAAGTAGATTCCAACTCATGGTGACCCCATGTGTGTTAGAGTACAATTCTGCTCCACTGGGTTTGCAATGGCTCATTTTTTGGACATAGACCACAAGGTCTTTCTTCTGAAGCCCCTCTGGGTGGATTCAAACTGCCAACCTTTCAGTTAATGGCTGAACACTAAATGTTTGCACCAGTCAAAGACTCATTTTGTTCATTTAGGGGTTCTTCGTTTCCGAGCGGCCCCCTCCGAGGGTGATGATCAGCAAAGCCCCAGCATCTCAAGAGCACGCATCCCAGGGCTCAGAGCTTCAAGATTTTAAAGTATCATGGGCTCGGGCTGGGGTTTGGAGCGCTGACTTGCGGACCAGAGACCCAGATTCAAATCCTGCCCGACTCTGGGTTTCCTCAAGAGTAAGAGACGGATGGGGCTGTCATGGAGGGGATCAAATGGACAACAGCAGTGAAAAAACCTAGCTCAGTACCTGCCTCCACTCATTCATTCATTCAGTCCTGGATACCTTCTAGATGACGGGATTTCGGTAGAAGAGTATACACCCTTGTTCTCAGTAAATGGTTCTGGAATCTGAAGATAAACAGTAAATTTACTTCAGCCAAATTTTAGTATTATCTAAAATACCAGGAAGTTCAGAGAAAAGACTAACAGGTAGTGAGCAACCAGTTTAAAAAAGTAGCAGTTATTAAGTCTTAACTTCTCAGAACCTCAACTGCTCGTCTTCCGTAAAATGGGGATAACTGAAATTTCTCCAGGCCTCACAGCTGGAATTTAACAAAGTGAGATCAAGGTATCTGTTTTTCCACTGCAGCTTCTGGTCCACAAACTACCTTTAAGTTTTCCAGGGCTGCCAGGATCTCTTCCACACTGTTATTTATTTTCTTGTATTATTTCTTTTTGACACAGCTAACACAACTTCACTGAAGAAAAGTTGAAAAAAAAGAGGTAAACAAAATAAAAACTGTAAAATAATTTTTTTAGATAACCTAAACACCCATCCACCCAGTAATATCTACTCTTCCTATTTATATGTTACCTTCAAGACTTTTTCCTATGCTATTAAAAACTTGCAGCTCTGGTGGTGCACTGGTAAAGAGCTTGGCTACTAACCAAAAAGTCAGTGGTTCGAATCCACCAGCCACCTCTTGGAAACCCTATGGGGCAGTTCTACCCTGTCCTATAGGATCACTTTGAGTTGGAATCAACTCGATGGCAACAGTTTTGGGTTTAGGTTATTATAAACTTGTGAATATGTTTTCTTCTGTAATGGAATCATGTAAAAGATACTTGTTGGTGATTTTTTTTTCCCAGTCCCCAAATGTCAGTTCATATGACTCAGCCTCACCCCTTGTTTCCATAGCTACATTGTTTTTTTCAGTTGCATAGATATAGCACAATTTGTTGCATACTTTTATAAACCACTCTGTGATAAACATCCTTGTGTTTATGTGTACATATGTATATATATACACACAATGTTTATATGCATATATACACACAACACACACAAACATATGCCCATACCAAAAACCAAGCCCACTTCCATCTAGTCCATTCTCACTCATGACAACCCCATGTGCTACAGAGCAGAACTGGACTCTAAAGGTCTTCTTGGCTGCGATCTTTATGGAAGCAGATTTTCAGGCCTCTTTTCCACGGCACCAGGTGGTTTCACACTACCAACTTTTAGACTAGCGGTCGGGCGCAAACTGTTTGCAGCACCTAGCATATATACACATACACACATCTTAGCACACTTACGTGATTATTTTCTCTCAATCTAGAAGTTATCTGCTTTTTTGAAATCTGTTATTTTAGGAGTAACTAAATCCAAATGAGCAAACCCTTGCCACCCATGAGCTGACTCCTCTGCAGACCCTTAAGTCTGGGACTGAGAATAACTAAGGAAGCATTAGATGTGGTTTCTCGGGTCCCAGAGCACACTTCTGCCTCCCCCCACCCCGGTCTTCCCCCTCTACCACCCCTGTCCCTACCCCACAGAGGACGGCTGATGATAGCAGGAACCAAATCCCATCTGCCTGAGCCCCATTTCTGCACCCTGGGACCCAGCCTGCAAGTTCAAAGTTACAGGGCTTGAGCAAACATCCCAGGCAGGCAGGGCGAAGAGGAACCCAATCATTTATGTCATAAAGTCACTGGTCCAGGGCACCTTCCGAAACAAGGTCCCTTTCTGCCTTCTGCGTGCCTTTTCTACTCCACTTGTCACGGGCAGCTTTAGTATGCTGAGCGAGTAGTAAGCATCCCTTCGGGACAAAGAGCCAATGCAAACTGCTGTCTCCTCTCTTTCCTCAGTATCAAAGGCATTTGCCTCAGACACTGGTCCTGAAGCAAAGGAATGACCGCAAAAGCAGAGGAGACGGATCAGAAGGTTTCTTGTGAAGGCAGCTATAATAACCCATTCAGCTAATAAAAGTGACTCCCTTTCTAAATGTATATGTAAACTCCCTTTATATATTTACATATATACACACACATACACACATATATATAAAAACAAAAACCCGTTGCCATTGAATTGATTCTGACTCATATACGTACACGTTCAATGTATATATATTGAAGAAAAAAAAAAAAACCGGTTGCCATCCAGTCGATTCCAACTCATAGCAACCCTATAGGACAGAGTAGAACTGCCTCACAGGGTTTCCAAGAAGCAGCTGGTGGATTTGAACTACCAACCTTTTGGTTAGCAGCCAAATGCTTAACCACTGCGCCACCAGAGCCCCAATGTATATATATACACATATATATTCAATTGAATATATGTATTCAATAAATATATACATTCTCTCTCTCTATATATATATATTCCATACACACACACAAATATTCAATTTTAAAAGCCCTGAACAATTCTTCCCACACCTGATTCCTGAGTGAGCTGGAGTCAGGGACCTGCTGCTCCCCAAGGAGGAGTGCCAGTCCTGTAGAACTCTACGGTTTAAATATACAGCACACGATTTGCTTAGACTGTGATCCTTCCAAACGATCCGGCTGATTTACCTGGGGCTGCTAAACAAAGGGAGTCCCTGGGTGGCGTAAATAGTTAATGCGCTTGGCTGCTAACCAAGAGGTTGAAGGTTCGAGTCCAACCAGGGCACCTTGGAAGAAAGGCCTGGCAATCTACTTCCAAAAGATCAGCCATCAAAAACCTATGGGGCACAGTTCTATTCTGGTATACATGGGTCGCCCTGAGTCACAGTCAACTCGACAGCAATTGGTGGTAGCGGCTCAACAGGGAAACAGTGCTCCATCCCAATACTGAAGGGAAAACTGGCTCAGAAGAACTTATTGAGAGACGGCACTGTATCGACGGGGCGATTAAGGGCTGTTTGACTCTCTGAACATGACTGTCTGCCTTTCTATGTGCCGACTTCATGATGCCATGTCCTTCACATGCCAAGTGTCAGAAATCTTCCTCTATAGTCACCTGTGGCAGAAACCATAGGGAAACCCCATTTACAGGTGTGAAAATAGTAGTCAGATACAGAATAACTTGCCTAAGATAACATGGATGATTAAGGATGCCATGCAATTTCAACCCAGACCTCTTCCCTCCAAGTCCTTCTTCCCTTCCCATCTCCCCATGCAGGGACAAGAGTCCACCAGGACGCTTCCTGCCTCATCCAGTCACCAGACTGGATGTCAAGAGCCCAGCTTCATGGCCCAAGTTTCTCATGGTGACTCTTCCCCCTCTCTCTCAACTGTTATTCCTGCTGGTGGGCACTCCCCTAAACCTTGACCACGCCCCTCCAAGCCTGGCCAGGTCCATGCCAGACCACAGGACCCTGGCTACTCCTGCGCTGGAACAGCTAGGCCAAATGATTCCTGGTTTCTCGGTGGCAACTCGCTTTGGCAATCCCCCAGTTGCAAGTCTGGCTCATGTATTTAGCAGACAAGCAACGGAAGCTCATCCCACCCACAGCCTCCAACATCCTGCATCCCCTGTGGCAAGTCTCAGCACGTCTGGGGCTCCCTCACCACTAAGCATATCTTGGAGACAGGGGAAATCCAGCATCAGGTCTCCAAATACAGCACTGTGAGCAACAAGGACTCCCAGGGAATCGACCACAGGATATAAGAGCTTCCTTAAGGTGCCAAAGGGAAGTGCCGCCCAGGGAAGGGGGGCCCAGGGAAGGGATGCCCAGGGAAGGGGCGCCCAGGGAAGGGGCGCCCAGGGAAGGGGCGCCCAGGGAAGGGGTACTGTGCTGCTGGTGGTTTCCCACAGGATGCTCTAGTCCTTGTTTCCTCACCATTGTTCTTTTATCTGATTATAAATGTGTCACCACTGTAAAATTTTATTTTTCAGAAAATACTAGTTAAAATAAAAATTACCCTAAACCCACAACCCAGACATAACTGGTGCTGATATTTTGGTGTACAGACATTCAGACTTCTCTCTCTCTCTCTCTCTCATCTATCTATCTATATATATATATATATTTTTTTTTTTTTTTACAAACTGGCTTCTCTCACTCCAAAGTACACCATAAGCATATTCCCACATCAATACAGAATTACATTAAGCAACTGTATAAATGTACTATAATTTAAGAAATCTACTCACCACCACAGACATTTTAGATTAAACCTCCCTTTAGTTATAAACAATGCTGCAATGGACCCCATTGCTAATTACTTCTCTGGACCGAATTTTTCTATGTGAGATTGCTGGTCAAAGGGGATGCACATTTTTGAGGCTCTTGATTATTAGGACCAAACCATCCTCCAGAGGGGTCACAATTGTTGCTTTTCTTATCAGCAGCCTGTGACAGTGAGAGACCCAGTGCCCTGAGGATGGGAAAATGGAAGGACCAGGGTCAGGATTCCCTGTACCTCTCTGCCAAGTCCACAGATGTCACCTGGAAATCCCCAAGTGTATCAGCAAATGAAATGCTGAAATAGCTGCTGGGAGTTTGGGAAAGGATAGGAGGGGCCCCAGCTTCTTTTGGAATAATCAGAAGCAGGCATGGAGGCAGTTAATGTTGGGGTGGAGCGAGGCTGGAGCTGGGCCAAGCTTTGTCTCCCCAGAATTGGCCCTCCACGGACTAGTGCATATGGTGACAAGGGGGATGACACAGAGCAGTGATACATACTTGGCCCAAGAATCCAATCACTGGAAGCTGCACTCCTCACCCTCACTGGTTGTGTGACTCTGGGAAAGGCTTCAGCTCTTTCAGCCTCCCTTTTTCCATCTGATCTGTTTGGTCCTTCAGTTGAAATATTCCCAATTCTCCAATCTCAGAACCAGCCTTAAGACCAGCGCAGAAGGTCTCCTTTGGATCCTCACCCTCCCTCTATCACCAATTCATTTGCTTTTCTTTGGTCTCACCATTATTTCCATACTTGGATCCACAATCAACACCCATGGAAGCAGCAATCAAGAAATCAAAGGATGTATTGCTTTAGGCAAATCTACTGCAAAAGACCTCTTTAAAGTGTGAAAAAGCAAAGGTGTCACCTTGAAGACTAAGGTGCACCTGACCCAAGCCACGGTATTTTCAATCGCCTCATATGCACGCGAAAGCTGGACGATGAATAAGGAAGACTGAAGAAGAATTGATGCCTTTGAATTTTGGTGTTGGCAAAGAATATTGAATATATCATGGACTGCCAGAAGAACAAAAACATCTGTCTTAGAAGAAGAACAGCTAGAATGCTCCTTAGAAGCGAGGATGGCAAAATTTTGTCTCATGTACTTTGGACACGTTATCAGGAGGGATCAGTCCCTGGAGAAAGATATCATGCTTGGTAAAGCAGAGGGTCAGTGAAAAAGATGAAGAAGCTCAACAAGATGCATTGACACAGTGGCTGCAACAAAGGGCTCAAATATAACAAAGATTGTGAGGATGGCGCAGGATCAGGCAGTGTTTCATTCACTGTGAGTCAGAACTGACTCGATGGCACCTAACAACAACAACCTCCGTGGAGGGTCATATGTCAACCTTTTTTGACTTGTTTATTAGCACCAATGATGCCTTAATGGCTAGCAGAAAAGAGAGGATCTTCACTGGAAAGTATAAAGCATGCTTTTTAAATTCAGCTCCAGTCCAACATGTACTGAGAGCCCCTGCCACGTGCTGACATAGCTCACCCATCTTCACATTGGCTCTGCAGTATAAATGAGATTATTCCCATTTTGCAGTTGAGAAAACTGAGGCTCAACATTCACAACATTCTAGCCAAGCTTATGCCATCAGTAAAGGGCAGATCTGGGATTGAACTATAAGTCTATTTGACTCCAAGCCCCATCTCTTTCTAACACCCTCTACTGTTTCTTCAAACAAGCCCTGTGGAAAAGTCTAGGACATCATGCCAGGGGAGTTCCTCCTGCTTAGAAATATGAGCTTCCCCAGCGCAGGACCGAGGGCTGGAAAAGCATGAAGCTACCTGTAGTTCTCAGATTGGCTGTGTTTGGCTCAGGGCCCTTGACATCAATTAACATGTCTCTCCCTAACTTTTATCATCCATGAAATGAGCAGTGAAAGACTCAAGTAACAAAGTCTGACAAAATCTGCTCAGCTGCTTTATCATCCATACAGTACTTTAATCCACTAAGTAAATAGTAAGCATCCTTTCTTCCTTCCAAGAGTCAACATATATAGACTCAGGTTTCAAATAGGTGTGAGTGAGCTTCTGAGATGCCCTACCCCATAACCAATACCAAAGCTAAACTTCTCCTTGGTCCCAATGCTCCCTGGCACCTGAGGTAATCAGATCCTGGTAATGCCAAGTCTTGTATTCTCTGCCCATCCCTAAGCAAGCATGTTGCAGAAGCAAGGTGTTCCAACTAAACGTGAATCAGAAAAAATCTCAGGCTAGCCTGAAGACTGCCCCCGTCCTAAAAGTAAATGGGGTTAAACAAAACACTAGCTCGCTGCCCTCTTCTGGTCTCTGGTTCCAAGTTCAGGTTTGCCAGGCCCCCAGGTGGCACAGGGTTCTGTCATAGAATGGGTGGATGGCCAGGCCAGGTCAGATTCACTGCTCTTGCTGAGCAGGAGACTGCCTGTCTGGCAACTGTGTGTGAATCAGAAAAATACCCCCTCTAGGTATGGCCTGTATCACACACCGAAAAATGTCCTATAGGCCTGATTCTTTAGCTCCAGAAAAAAAACAAGTTGATGGGTTTCCTAAGAAGCTGCATGGTAAGGTGGGCTTCAGAGAAAACAACTATGGTTACAGAACCACCCTCGGACCCATGGGCAGAAAGGAAAGTGGGCAGTGAGCGGGCTATTAGGGATTTAATACGCTGGCTGCTTCAAAATCCCCCTTTCTTGTTTTCTCAACCTTTAAAAACAAAAAAAAACATGGCAAAGACCATGGGGCCCTTGAAGGTACTTCCCACACAGCCTCAATTGTGCAAGCTGGAGCAGGGAGGGCAGACCTAAGCCACAGGGCAAAACACTGAGCCCCTGGAGGGTGGGGGCCATGGCTAATTGATCTTTATATCCTCAGCCCCTCACCCACTGCCTTTAAAAAAAAAAAAAAAAGCTGCTACTAGTCAGTTCCGACTTATGGCCACCCTGCGTGTATTAGTGCCTCTTATTGTCAGTTGCCATCGAGTCAGTTTTGACTCATGGCGACCCCATATGTGCAGAGCAGAACTGCTCCACAGGGTTTTCAAGGCTGTGACTTTTTGGAAGCAGATTACCAGGCCTTTCCTCCAAGGCCTCTGGGTGGCTTTGAACCACCAACCTTTTGGCTAGTAGAGTGCTTAACCGTTTGCACTACCCAGGGATTCTTAGAACATAGTAAAAAAATCAAACACATTGCTCTCAAGTTAACCCCAACTCATGACAACCCCATGTGTGTCAGAGTAGAACTGTGCTCCATGGGGTTTTCAGTGGCTGATTTTTCAGAACTAGATCACCAGACCTTTCTTCTAAGGTGCCTCTGGGGGACATTCCTCTGGCAGTGGATTCCAAATGCCAACCTTTCCATTAGTAGCCAAGTGCTTAACCATTGTAGTACTACCCAGGGCCTCCCAGAGCATAGTAGGTGCTCAATAAATCTGCTCAAAGAGTGAATGTGTCTGTAGTGTGTGCATTAATGGGACCTTTTCACAGTCACCATACATAGAACTCGGAAGCCACGTACCCAGCTGGGTGGGAGACAGCGGAAACCCAGGCCCACAGCTGGTGGCTGAAAAGGTTGAAACAGAGAAACTGCCTTCTGTGTGTTTGGCGTCCCACTTGGGACCAGGCTGAGGTTCAGGAAGGTGACCACAGGTCCTGCCAAACATGGCGCAGTGCCCTGTGAGTATCCTGAGATATCTCCTCTCTAAGCCTCTTTCCAGCCCCCCAGCCCTGGGAATCTGAGCAGAGAGGGAGCCCCTTGCAGGTATAACCCAGCACCAGCCCAAGGAAGGCCTAGCCTCCTCCAGCCAACACAGACTATGTCTTCTTTCACTACCTCACTCCCTGGTGGAAAAAACAAGAAAACAAAATTCCCCCCAAGCAACCTGAAACTCTGTGACACCCCCTTGGCCAAATGGCAGGATCCACCTTCATCCCCCCCCCCCACTTTCCTCTGGCTCACCTATACTTAGGCCCAGAGGCCAGCCTCGGGGTTATTTATAACTGTGTCAGAGGAGAAGGAGGCAGGAAATAGGAAATTATGAAGGAGGGGGCAAGGAGGAGCTGAAGGGGAGCGCCAGGGGCCAAGTGACCCCACTGCTTGGAATCCTCTGCCTGCCTGGCCCCTGGCGCTCCGTGACAGGGAGCTCTTCCCCAGGACAGGGAGTTCTTCCCCAGCCCAGATTCCTTGGCCTCAGAGCTGTACCTGCTACCCTCCCGCCAGCCCCAGGTGGAAGCCGTCTCACCCTCAGGCTCTTCCTCTGTCTGGCCACGGAGTCCAGTCTACATTTCCGACTGAAGTTAATGGTACAGGAGCTGGGGGGCAGGTAGGCGGCCCAGCCATGGGGTAGGGGGAGGTGGGGAGCATGCAAACACCCAGCCTTTCACCTCTGCTAGCCCCGCCGCCAGCCCCCACCCCACAGGATGAGGAGTTGGAAATGCAGCCAGCCTGGAAAAAGCATTTGTGGGTTTCTCTTCACTTCCTCCGCTCTTTCCTCTCCTCTCTTGTGTAAATATCCTGAAAGCCAGAGCCTGGATGTCAGCACTTACGGACCCAAGATTTCTCATTAACTATGTCACGAGGCCCCAGTGGGGAGGTGACTCACCCTGAACCACACAGTCAGAGGAGGCAGAGCCAGGCCCTCTTTTTGGGGGCACTGATCCCTTCTTCTATACCACCATACTGCCCCCACCACCCGTCTGTCAGTTTGTCATACTGTGGTGGCTTGCGTTGCTATGATGCTGGAAGCTATGGCAATAGTATTTCAAATACCAGCAGGGTCACCCATGGTGGACAGGTTTCAGTGGAGCTGCCAGACTAAGACAGACTAGGAAGAAAGTCCTGGCAATCTACTTCTGAAAATTAACTAATGAAAACTCTGTGGATCATAAGAGAATGTTGTTAAATATAGTGCTGGATGATAAGCCCCCTAGATTGGGAGGCACTCAAAATACACAGTGGCTACAACAATGAGCTCAAGTATACCAATAATGGTGAAGATGGCACAGGACCAGGCAACGTTTTCTTCTGTCGTACATGGGGTCGCCATGAGTCAGAGCCGACTCAACATCAACTAACAACAGCATATTGCCCCCAGGACCTTGGCCAACTAACACTCTTCTGATGTAAACATGAGTGTACCTGATGTCCTCCATAGGCTGGGAGTGTCCACCCTTGCTTTCCCCAGAGCCACATCCAAGGAGATGGAACCCCAGTTGGCCACCTCATATCACTTGTGGACTATCAAAATATCCACCAGTCAATCACTCACCCAAACATTCCAACCCATCGTTGAATTTGCAGTGCCCTTAACTTTCAGACAAGTTTGGATTAAATCAGGGTTTTTTTGTTTGTTTTGTTAATACATCATCACTGATTCAGATATTCTCTGAGATAAGTGGTCTGAATTGGATGGGTGGAGGTTAACTATGGATGGTCTTGAGGAGGCTCTCTGAACCCCTTGAAATTTGTATGCACAGCTCTAATCAGATTCTGAAGGGGCTCCTGTCCGTAAAATGATTAAGAAGCATGATCTAAGAGAAGAATAGATGAGAGAAGTGTGAGCTGAGGCTAAGATGACCAGGGGGCCAGTGGTGGGGACAGACACGTACGGGATACGTGCCTGGAAGCCCCCCTGCCACTCGTTACCTTCTCTCCACAGTACGCCTGTCTCCTGGACCAGAAAGTCATAAATAGCTCACCTTCACACCAGCCACATTTTCCTTCCATCAAGCCCTACCAGTATAAACAGATACTAGGATTTAAAAGTCTGATGTCCACCCAAAACTGAGCCACATAAGATTGTAAAACGAGTCATGGGTACAGGACTGGTTCTTAAATCTGGCTAACGTTTGGCCTTAAAGGTCATCCCCCCACCCCTTTTCTTCTGGCCACTACAAAGTGTTTACTCACAGGGATGCAGCCATTTCTGTCTGGCAGTACCAGGTGAGTGGCTTTCCTGTGCAATGTAGAGGCTATTTCTTGCTTTTTCCTTCCTACTCTCCAATCCCATGGCAGGCAAATGGTTTTCAGAATCCTTATCTGGGCCAAGTCTCACAAACTGAGTTTATGGGTGTTTCTTGGGAAAAAATTGGTCCTTTGGCCAGATATGTTTAGGAAACACTGGATTAAATGGAGCTAAAGAGGTTTCCTTGCAGCAGGACTTCTCAGAACCTTTACTATATTAATGTGTCTTCAAGAGCAAATGTAAGCAGCTTTCCCAAATTTGTTGGCCAAAAGAGCATTTCTTAAGACTGGTATTAGGAGGACTACACCATAGGAAACACTGCTTCGGGTCTTCCCACAGCACAAGGAAATCCTCTATGCTCTCAGCTCAGCGGAGGACGGAAAGAGGGAGCTGTGCTGAGTTTCTGCCAGGAAGGCGACCTCAATTCTTCTGAGCCAGACAATGATGAGATCGCCTTTAGTTAAGAACCCAGGAGCTTGGTACTAGAGGATGGATGTCTCTGGAGGCAAATTTGGAGGCGTCCATCTTCAGGCTGCAAGGGAGTGGAGTTTGCAAAGTGCTTTCAAACCAGTTGACGTCAAGTCAATTCTGATTCGTGGCAATCCCATGTGTGTCAAGAGGAGAACTATGCTCCATAGAATTTTCAACAGATGACTTTTCAGAAGTAGATCAAAAAGCCTTTTTTCTGAGATGCCTCTGGATGAACTTGAAGTTAGTAGCCAAGCATTTTAACTGTTTGCACCACCCAGGGACTCCATGACATACTTTAAGGAACACCTAAGTCTTAATAATAGGACAAACAGAAGTCATTCCCACCTTTCCAGCCTGGTGGGATAAGCCCATTGCTGTTGAGTCGATTCCGACTCACAGCAGCTCTATAGGACAGAGAACTGCCCCGTGGGGTTTTGAAGGAGCAGCCTGATGGATTAGAACTGCCGACCTTTGGGTTAGCAGCCCAACGCTTACCCACTGTGCCACCGGGGGCAGGATAGCAGGTAGCAGACCAGGAATAAGGGGAAAGCAAACTGAACATGTCTTTCCCTCACATTCTAACTGTTCTCCCAGCCCAAAATAAAAAAAGTTGGCCCCATGACAACAAAAGTAGGCAAGCAGAGGCCTCCAGCCTGCAGAGAGACTCAAACCACCTCGGCCCGAAGCTCCCTTTATACAGAACACAGAGTCTTACAGGCGAAGTACTCCCCCAATGGCCCATTTTCAGGGTTGGTTTATGCCTTTTTTTTACCCACATTTATTGAGCATCTACTAAGTGTGATGACCTGTGGTCAGGAAAACCCATCAATTTCCAGGCAGCAGGGCTATTCTTAGTTTTCTGATGTCTATTTAAAGAGTGTTAATCCTCTCAGCCTCCCCCCTGCAATTAGCTGCATACCACTTTCCAACTTGGTACACTGGCCTCACCCAACTGGGAAGGCAAAATGGACAAGTGTTCTTCTTCCCACCCTGCTTAGCTTGGCCAGGAATTTGGCCACTGCCACCCCACCTCATGACCTGGGGCAGCCTCAGAATCAGCTAAGCCCAAGGAAATACGCCAGCCTTGCCAGGACCCCTTCAATCGGTTGTGGAGGAGTTCAGAGCCTTCCCTGTTCTGGCCTTCATTGGCAGCACCGTGAGGCAGAAAGCGTTAGAAATCAAGAGAAGTATGATCCAGGCAAGAAAGTGGGAAGGTTTCAAACCTGGATCATGAAAGCAGATATACCAGCCCCAATACCAGCTCTGCCCATTGCACAGCTGTGCAACCTTGGGCACGATTTGTGATTAAGAGTTAAGACTCTGGAGTCAGATGGCCTGGGCTCAGTCCTGGCTCTCCCAGGTATAGCTGCATACTTAGTCTCTTTCTCTCAGTATCAGTTTTCTCATCTGTAAAATGGGATAATGAGAATGATAATTCCTAACTTGTAGGTTTATAATAAATAACAGATAGACAGGCAAATGTATGTGTGTGTGCGTATTCTTAGAATGTTGTTGTTGTTGTTGTTAGGTGTCATTGAGTCAATTCCAACTTATGGGAGCCCCAGTGACAGAGCAGAATTGCCTCATAGGGTTTTCTTGGCTGTAATCTTTACGGAAGCAGATCATCAGGTCTTTCCCCTGTGGAGTGGCTGGGTGAGATCCAATCACCTACTGTTCGGCTAGCAGGTGAGAGCTTAACAGTTACACCACCCAACCAAAAAAACAAACCCACTGCCATCGAGTCGATTCCAACTCATACTGACTCTACAGGACAGGTAAGTACTGCCCCATAGGGTTTCCAAGGAGTGGCTGGTGGATGTGAACTGTCGACCTTTTGGTTAGCAGCCAAACTCTTAACCACTGTACCAGGGCTCCTTTGTTCTTAGAATAGCTCTCATTAAATGTTAGCTGCTTTTATATTTAATTCTTCTAAGTCTCGGCTTCTTCCTCTGCAAGATGAGCACCTACCTCATTGGATGGTTTTGAGAGTTTAAAGAGTTAAAAGCCTTCGACATATAAAACCAACTCAGTAAATGTCAGATTTCATCAGATATTGTTATTTTTTTACTCTACTTCTAGCTCTGTCATAGACCAAACTTCTTTACTCTCTGGACCTCAGTTTCTCCATTTGTCAAGACAGAACATTCGGTCAGGTGGGGACCCACGTGGCCTGGAAGTCAGTTTGCAGCAACGCTGAGGCAGTAGACCTCGGAGCCTGAGTCAGCCCCAAAGCACCCTAGTTTTCCTTGTGTGCAGCTCATAAAACAGGTAGAAGGGGAAAAAAATGCCTCTGTTTGCAGGTATTGGCTAGACTGGCACTGTCCAATACAGCCAACCACATCAATGTCGCTAGTGCAAACTGGGAGATGCTGTGAGTGTAAAACATCAGATTTCAGAGCCTTAATAAGTAAAAAATCTCAATAATAATTTTTTAAACTGCTTACATTCTGGATATATTGGGTTATGTAAAATACAGTATTATATCACTGAGTCCCTGGGTGGTGCAAATGGTTAAGTTCTCAACTACTAGCCAGAAGGTTGGCAGTTTGAACCCACCCAGAGGCACCTCGGAAGACAAGCCTGGCGTTCTGCTTCCAAAAAGGTCACAGTCTTAAAAACCCTGTGGAGCAGCTCTACTCTGCACATGTGGGATCGCCATGAGTGAGAATCGACTCAGTGGCAACTAACAACAACAACAACAAGGAAATTTAAAAGTACACACTGACTTGCACTTGTGGCTCACAAAATATTTCTACTGGACAGTGCTGAGCTAACCTTTCCCTTTCTGTTCCCCTGTTGTGAGTCACCTGGTAAGAAACTTCTCTAAAGGATACCAGGAGGAATTTGAACTATTTGGGGTTAACTGTTTTAAACAAAATAGAACACAGATGTTAACTATCCAGATGGGGCATTAAATTTTAGAATCTCCTCTGGCTTAAAGGAGCCCTGAATAAATAAAATCCGTCAAGCTGCCAAAGCGCCCCATGATGTTAGCACACTCATCAGCACCTGTGGTCCTAAATCTTGACTCTGGTTTTCCAAGCCACCTCTTGTCTTCCCGCCTAGGAAAGGGTGAGCAATGGCTTTTATTTTATTTTCCAAGATACTTGTCACAGTTTAATACACTATCTTAGCAGTTTAGAACAGCTTTTTCTCAACAAGCTGGTCAGCTGGTCAACATGTAAAAACTGATCCAGTCTTACCTCCTTTCTTTCTCCAACACACACACACAGCTCAGTACACTATGGTACAGAAATCTTGGAATGCTGTCTTTCTCAAATGTCCTCATTCATTCCAGATTCAGTGGTAGAATTCTCCCCTTCCATGTAGGAGACCAAGTTCAATTCCCAGCCAATGTACCTCATGCTCGGCCATCACCCATTTGTCAGTGAAGGCCTGCGTGTTGCTATGATGGAGAACAGGTTTCAGCAGAGCTTCCAGACTAAGATGGACTAGGAAGAAAGGCCTGGCGATCTACTTCGGAACATCAGCCAGTGAAAATGCTGTGTATTACAACAGTTTGATCCTTTTGGGCATTGGGTTGCCATGAGTCAGGGGCTGACTCGAAAGCAGCTAATGACAACAACACTATGTGTCAGGCAATGTGCTGGTAAAAGTTAGCGACCTGTACCCCACCTGGTTCACTGTTTAGGGGGAGGCAGTAATGAGAAGTAGTAATAATATGATGGCGGACATTTATCAAGCCCTTACCACAAGCCAGGCAATGAGCCAAGCCTTTGACTCCCACTATTCTCGATGAAGTCTCCCACAGGCTAAACGTACTATTGCACATTCCATTTTGCAGACAAGAAAAATGAGGTTGAGAAAGACTGACTTGCCCAGGGTCATATAGCTAGCACTAATGGGGCCAAAGTTCAAACTAGGCAGTTTTACTCCAGACCCTGTGTGCTTAGCTACCTCAGGAAGTGAGGACAGTACAGTAAGAAGCATATGAGCAATGTTCTCAGGGGACAAGAAGGATGGGGTCCATCACTTTGCCCAAAAAAGCTGTTGGTTTTATTCACTCAGAGCTTCTAGAACCCAAAGAAAATTCAAGATATTAAATTTAGACTCAAGGTCACCAAACTGGTGACCCACAGGGCTGAATCTGGCCCAGAGACATGTTTTGTTTGGCCCACACATATGTGTGTGTTGTTTTTTAATTGCACTGATATTTAAAAATCAGAAGATTGCACATTAGAAAGTTAGGTTTGTAGCTTATCCTAAAAGGCTAGAAATCTGGCAACACTAGACCCACATTCTCATAGACTGGAGCTAGATATGAACTCCTTAGCTCACCACAGTCCCCACTACTCTCTATTGTCTCCCCAAGACAAAGATGAGTTGCCATTTATCATCACGTTTGCTCATTGTTTTGTTGTTTGTCTTATAGTAACAAAATAATACTTAGTATGTGTATTAGCTTCCTAGGCCTGACATAATAAATCATACAAATTGGTGGCTTATAAGAACAGAAATTTACTGTCTTAACAGTTCTAGAGGCTGGGAGTCCAAAACCAGGCTGTCAGCCATGTTGATTCCTTCTGGAGGCTCTGAGGGAAAATCTGCTTTATGACTACCCTCTAGCTTCTGCTGACACTGGTGATCCTTGGTGTTCCTTGGTGTGTAGATGTACCTGCTTGTGACATCCTTTCTCTGTGTATGTGTTTCTCTGTGTCTCTTCTCCTCTTTTTATGAGGATACCACTCATATCGGATTAAGACCCACCCTAGTCAAGAATAACCTCATGTTAACTAAACTGATAACATCTTCTGATACCCTACTTCCAAACAAGGTCACATTCACAGGTAACAGGGATTAGGGATTAGGACTTCAACATATCTTTTTGGGGAACACAATTCAGTCCCTAAGAGCACCCATGTTTCCTTCTAAAGTGGGAAAACAAGAAATGGAGGAACCATGTATTTCTTGGTAGAAGTCAGTAATCTTCTAACATGTTTAACATGTACACACCCAGATTCTCTGACCAGCCCCTGTAGGCATTTGGGTCTGAGACCTGAGGAAACCCAGGATAAGAGAGAATCAGTCCAAGAAGGAACTGGAACCCACACCTACCTGCTCACCTCAGGTGTAAGCTTTTCGCACTGTACCCATCTGCGCAGAGCTGCACCCCAAGAGCCACCTGTAACGTTGGGGTTCTCTTGCATCTCTCAGTCCTTCCAGTGACCTTTTATGTCAGAAAGCTCTAGTCACAGGATCATTGGGTGTCTGTGAGCTATCTTTGGAGAAGGGCGGGGATTGACATTGCCCAACAGGGCACATATGTTTAGTCTGGGTCTTCCAAACCCCATTCTCCTTCATGTGAACAAAGATTTCATCAGAACACTCACACCTTAATTGAAGGTCTTCATCCGAGCTGGTCTTCCCTGAGAGAAGTCTTCTTAGCTATAGACAAATGTTTCAGTTGAGTTATTATCCATGTATTCTGGAACAAGGGACTGTTCAGGGGTAGACAGATAAGGAAGGCTTTGTTTTCACAAGTATTGGGTCTCAATCCCATTCTCTTGCCTGTATTACTTTGGTTCAAAATAATTTTTGCCAGGCCCTCCAGTGATCAGTGGCAGACACTGAAGTGACCTTGATTCTTGATTCTAGCATTGACTAAGGCTGCTATCTGTTTGACATATCAGCTTTCCTCCAACAGGAAGTTTGGTGGTCAAATATGTCATCAGACAAAGTATCTCAGCTCATAAAAGGTTTTGTGCAAAACCTCATCCGCTTTTACAACCACAGAGACCCCAGCTCTTATCTTAATAGACCATATTTCTAAAGAAGTTACCTTCTAAAGGGTGTCACTGATGGATTTAGGCACTCAATCATTCAGCTAGAGCAAAGAGCCCCTTCCAAGGGAACTTAGAGCCACAAATACTTGACACATAGTAGACATTCAGTAAAATATAGATTACTATAAGTACATGTGAATAAAATATATGATGCATACCACCTATAGCCAATCCTGCTACTTTGCAGATAAGAGACTGAAAGCCAAAGAGGCCGAGATCACTAAGGTTATTCCAGGGTCAAGAGGTGACCTGGGACTAGAACCAAAGTTTTGTGACTCGAGGTCAGTACTCTCTTCTCCACACCACACTGCATCTCTCAGCCCTGGGGGAAGGAGAAACAGGGGGTACCAACTTGATGTCCAAGTTCAATGTCACCAATCCATTTCCCCAGCCCTCCCTTTGGCTACCATAGCATCTTCTACCTACACCTACAGAGCAAATGTGCTGAAGCAGTCTCAAGAAGGGAAGGGCAGCACCAGACCCTTGAAAGAGTACTGGCATTGGCCTCAGAAGACATGGGTTCAAATCCCAATTCCATGTGGCTTGGCTGTATGGCCAAGCCACTGAACCATCAATACCCATATCCACTAAATGAAAATGACTCCACCCTCTGACCCCTCCCCCTGCTTTCCTCACTGAGGTGGTGTGATCACCAAATGTGATCAAGTGGACATAAGACTGTAAAATAGAGTCATGAAAATATTGAATAGGGAGCTTGTTGGTTGGTTGTCTGTCCTGTGGGAGGTAGTGTGAGGAAGTGGGAAAGCATTAGACTTGGGTGTCAAGAAAACCATGATTTTGAAACTCAGTTTTCTCTATGTGACCCTGGAAAAGGTCATATCACCCTCAGGGACCCATTTTCCGTATTTAAAATAAAGGGATAATATTTTCCCCGCCATTTAACAATAAGCCAGTCACTGTTGAGTCAGTTCTGACTCATGGTAACCCCATGTGTGTCAGAGTAGAACTGTGCCCCATAGAGTTTCAGTGGCTGAATTTTTGAAAGGAGATAGCCAGGCCTTTCTTCTGGAGCCCTTCTGGGTGGACTCAAACCTCCAGCCTTTCAGTTAGCAGCCAAGCATCTGAACCATTTGCACCACGGAGGGTACTCTGTACACATGCAGTTGCCAAGAGTTGGAATCGACTAGACGGCAACTAACAACAATAAGAAGTAGTAAAAGCTAAAACATTTGTTGAGCTTTTACCATGTGAAAGATTCAGTGCTACACACTTTCTATGAATTATTTCATTTAATCTCCTTACCAGCCCAATGTGGTATGTACTATTATTCCCCTCCCATTTTACAGATGAGCAAATTGAGTCCGGAGAACCTGTCTAAGCTTGTAAGCAGCAGAGCTCACAAGAGCTACTGTTTTTCTAAACTAACACCTCCAAGTCTCTTCATGATGATGGTATGGTCTAGGTCAAAAAAGAATTCTTCCCAGCTCCTGAAGTACAGCATGTTAGCCAAGCCCCAGTGGTCCATCAAATCACGAAACCAAGTCTTCATGAAGTCTGACCCTGGTCGCGAGGCTCACTTTCCTTGCACCCTAATCTGGGAATTGCAGGAGCCCTGAGACTTCTGAATGAAACAGTCCCTCTCTGTAGGCAGCTGGGCTATCCAATGCCAGGCACCCTCATTCCAAGAGGGGATCAAAGCTGTGTGAATGGGGGAGGGGTAATTGCTGTGTAATATGTACGGTCTCTGGTTCTGGAATGGCTCTCAGTGGCTTGCTTTATTCAGGACTTCCCCTCATATCCCTCCCCGACTCCAGTCATCTGAGGGCTCTGTTTTTCCACTGGCTGAACTTTACCTTGGGCTCCCCGAGGCCAAATCTTACAGCTTTCCTTCCCTTCCCTACCCCCACAGAAAGCCAGGTGGCCGCAGGCCTGAGAGAACTTAAAGTCTCTAGTCCCTGAGCCATGAATGCCACCACTAGGTGATAAGGTTTAAGTGAACATAAATTGGAACTGGGTGTTGGGCAGTGTGGACCAGCCCTTCTGTGGTAGCCAAACCATCTCAGGCTCACAGATGGCCTGTAAATGAATCAAGAAAGGTTTTCAGGGGCCCCACTCCCTCTCCAGACACTATTTTTTAGCAACCAACCAAGAAGGCCGCTTAGTTCCACTACAGCTGGGGTAGACACCGCATGGCCTCCTGTCAAATGCTATTTAGTAAGTCCCTTTAGCTAGCATAAATACTTGTTCTCTCCAGCCCGTCAGAGATTAATATAGGAAAACAAATACCCGGGCTCGTGTCACCTCCTGTGACATGAGATGCAACTCAAGGGTGACATATTGGTAGCCTGCTACCTCCGCCAGCCCCGTTCTCAGCACTGTGGGTAATGTAGAAAGACGGCAAGGGCAGCAGGGGCATGGGACCTGCCCATGTAGAGGAGGTAACAAGCTGGCCTGAAACTGTAAGAACCTTTCTCAAGAGAGTAAAGTACAGTGACTTACAGAGGGGTCCACAAGCTATTTTCAGTATTTCAGAAAGCCAACCAAAATCACACAATCATCCAACAACCCGTGAGAAAGCTTCCTGGGCTTACGAAAATGCCAAGTTGCTTTGCTTTTTGGCTGCAAGTAGTTAGTGTATTACTAGCTGATTATGTCAGAATAATGATTGGCTAGAGTTGGCAGTTACAGATGTATTTTAGCTTGTTTCTTTTTTAATGGAAAAAAAAACTAACACTCAATACATGAAGTTTGATGGATATTTTTTCCAAATATGGGATCCACTGAGAGGAAAAAAGAAAAATACCCCTTGGTGTTGACAAGGTTGGGAGCTGCTGATACAGCGGAAAGAGTATTGGATTAGGAATCAGAAATGGGGAATCAGATCGGTTTTGCTGGGATCCAAGAATTGACTATGCAGTAATAAAATTGGGGCCAGCAAGGAAGTCAGGTGCCGGAGAGGCTGGCTCTGAAGAAAATCAAAGATAAGAATTCTGAGGGGAATCCTGACAATGGGGAGTCAAAAGATCAATGTGGGAAGGTTGCCAAAGAAGTAGAATCTTACCAAGGCTGAGGAGCCCTTAGTCCATACTAGAGGCTGGACAGGAATACAGTGTTTGGAGATAACCTAGGTGTGAGTTTCGGGTCATCCATTTCTTAGCAGTGTGATCTTAGGCAAGTGATTTTACCTCCCTGAGCCTCAGGTTGATAATCAGCCATCTGGGGCGGGGAATCTCCCCGTCATGGGAAGGCTGACTATGATGAAATAGAACAAGGAGTTTGGTCCGGTGCCTGGAGCGCATAAGTGCACCTCAGTGAATCTAAGCCAAAAAAGCAAACCCAATGCCATTGAGCCAATTCCGACTCATAGCGACCCTATAGGACAGAGTAGAACTGTCCCATAGGGTTTTCAAGGAGTGAATCATGAATTCGAACTGCTGACCTTCTGATTGACAGCCTAGCTCTTTACCACTGTGCCACCAGGGCTCCCAATGAACGGTAGTTGTTATTTTTGGTGATCCCTTGCGGGGGTGGCATTTAGAAATCTCCGTTTTTTTTTTCTCTGAGAGGGTGGAGGAGTGTCATGTTCACTCCTGATCCTATCTATGTGAAGATGGGACTAGACTTATCAAGTAATGAGGACAACATATCAGAGGCCTCCCCTCTCCAAGGCATTACATGCATCCATCTAGGGGGTACATCTATCTCCCTTAGGTCTTTCCTGGCCCAGGGATGACCCCCTCTGGGAATTTCCCATTTCTCAGGTAGCTTCAGAGAATTTGGCTTCTACTGGAGATTTAAAAAAAAAAAAAAAAAAAGATTTGGGCCATGCGTGACTGTTCTTTGGCACCAATGCCAGGGAGTATGCAGGGAAATGGGACCAAGTGAGACTTGGAAAATGAGATGCTAATAAGGGGTGTTCAAAACCAAGGGGAGAGCTGTACAAACACCCGGAGAGAGAATATGCATGGCTGGAGTGGGAAGGGCCAGTGATGAGAGCTAGATGAAGTGGGCAGATACGGCTCTTGTAAAGGCCACTTTATGATACTTTATCCCAAGAGCCCTGGGAAGCCACTGAAGGGTCTTATGTAGGACAGTGACATTCTCTCTTAAACCAGCCCTTTCAGCTCCCATAATGACGAGATCTCTGAGTCTTTCTTGGCTAGAGCCCACCCTGCTTCCCTCTCAGGAGTCCATCTCCATCCACATGGCCACCCCACCATGCCTCTCCAAGCACAGTTCGAATGCAGGAATAAGGGGGTGGAGGGACAAAGAGATGAGTCCCCTTGCTGCCACCAAGAGTCTGACCGGGGCCAGTCAGCTAGGGGACATCTTTGAGTAAGCAAACAAAACCCAGTGTGGGTCCACAAAATACAACTACGTGTGCTTTTGAACCTGGGTGCCTGCAAAAGCCCAAAGTCAAACAAATTCAGTGTAAGAAAAGCCGTTGCTTATTAGGAAAGCAAAAAAATAAAACCATCTTCAACTGAATTACTCCATAACCTTTAGCAAGTGAAGGGCCATCGTTTTCCTAGCACTTAAGGCCCTCTTTCCCTATAAAAACATCATGATTAGCTTGCTCCAAGTGGACCCAATTTTGTTCCCTACAAAGGGTCAAAGGGGTAGTAAGGAAAAAAGAAAAAGAAAACTTTAGAAAGGCATAGAAATTATAAATAGTTTTCCCATTTGAGAGATGCCTGGAAGTATCCCAGGGACAGGGATCTACTAGTTCCTCCATCCTTTCAAATTGTACATCCAAAAGGAACTACGTTAACACAGCCACTCTGGAGGGAAAACTGGCAGGACCTATTAAAACATATGTGGGAGAAAGATGTGGCAGTCTGCTTCCCTAAAGAATCACAGCCTTGGAAACCCTATAGGACAGTTCTACTCTGTCCTAGAGGGTCGCTGGGAGTGGGAATCGACTCAATGGCAGTGGGTTTTTTGGTTTTTATTAAAATGTGCATACCTATATCCAATAATTCCAAATGTATATTTGCATAGAGAAACATGTACATATGTGAACAAGAGGACTGTACAATGATTATTTGTTGCAGTGTCCTTTTTAAGGATAAAAAGCTGGGAAGAACCTAAATATCCACCAATAGGGGACTGGTTAGATAAATTATGGTATACTGAGAGGCAGGAGCCCTGGTGGCACAGACGGTTAAGTACTCAACTGCTAATCAGTTAGTGGCTCGAAGCCACCCAGTGTCTCCACAGGAGAAAGACCTAGCGATCTGCTTCCATTAAGATTAAAGCCAAGAAAACCCTATGAGGCAGCTCTGCTCTGTTACGTAAGGTCACTATGGTGTTCTACTATTCATATTTTTAAGAGGAAAAAGTACTATAAAATTTCTATGGTCACCTATGTTTGTAAATACACAAGGAAGAAAGAGTCTGGAAAAGGGACCAAAATTTGAGGCAGTGATAAAAATGGACTTTACAGTTATCTGATTTCAGATAAATAGATGATAGGTAGATAGAGACATGGATAGAGAGAGAGAGATACAGACAGATGCAGATGCACACAGACATACATACACGTACACAGAATGTATTCATATAATACTTATAACTTCAACAATTAAAGGACCGAGGTGGTATAAATCACCATTCCCCTTTGTGCAAACAGTTTACGCACTCAGTTGCTGACTGAAAAGCTGGAAGTTCAAGTCTACCCAGAGGTGCTCAGAAGAAAGGCCTTGCAATCTACTTCCAAAAAATCAGCCCCTGAAAACCCAGTGGAGCACAGTTCTACTCTGACATATGTGGGGAAACTGTGAGTTAGAATTGACTCGATGGCCACTGGTTTGGTTTTTGGTTTTTTGGCTTTTATATAAGGAAACTAAAGCTTAAAGATGTCCCGTAATGTGCCTAAGCACACACGGCCAGCAAACCCCAGAGGAAGGATCTGAGCCCAGATCTGCCTGCCCCAAAGCCTCCCCACAACCCCACATGGTCTCTTGAGGCCACCCAGGAGTTGACTATAATAAAGGCTAGAAGAAGGGGCCTCCTTTTCCATAATGGCTGCAACGGTAATAGCCCAATGCAATGGACAATTGTGTTTTTGTTTTTGTTTTTAATTAATGAACCTGTTGGAATGTACATTCAGCAGTTGATCTGAATGGTTCCTGCAAAACAAACAAAAATCCTTCCACACAAACCATTTCCACAGCCACTTTTCCAACCTTATCTATCCAGGGATTGCGAAAGGAACATACAACTGATTTGTCAGTGGGGTACCTTCTCCGGCCAGACCCTGTCTCCTGGCTCCCTCCCTGGCTTCCCCACCACCACCCAGGCCATCTGCGCAGACTGGTCACCTCCCCATGGGCTGTCTAATCATCCTCACCTAAAAGGAAAAGAACATTAACCCTTGAGATTTTCTGTCTCTGTTAGCTGTACTTCTCCCTGGGCCTCTGTAAGGCAAGGTGAGTCCTTTATTATTTATTTTTTACTTTGGTGTGATGGTTTTGAGGATCCCTTCAAGTTCTAATAGTCAAAGCCAATTGCTCTTGAGTCAGTTCTGACTCATGGTATCTCCGTGCGTGTCAGAGTTGAACTGTGCTCCACAGGGAATTTCAATGGCTCTGATCTTGCAGAAGTAGATCAACAGGCCTTTCTTCCACGGTGCCTCTGAGTGAACTCGAACCGCCAACCTTCTGGTTAGCAGCCAAGCACATTAACCATTTGTACCACCTAGGGATTCCTTCTAATAGTCAAAGAACGTTAGAAATATTCTTTACTTTTCTCTATTCATATCCTAAAATAAATAAACAAACCAAATTCTCTCTCCCTTAGGATGCTGCTTAACTGGCCATTTTTGACTGTCTTCATAATATAAGGAAAACTTCCCAAATCAAGAAGTAAAGCATTCTTAAAATGTTAACAATCACTCTGTCTCAATCCTAGGAGGAGCCACCTGCCTTAGATTATCATAGGTTTATGATGGGGTTATGATACGTTCAAAAGTATCTGAAGAATGACATACTAAAGGAAAAAGGTTAGCCCTACCCTTTAGTAGCTGAGTGGCCTTGGGCAAGAACTACCTTGTTCAGCCTTGGTGTTTACCATCTGGAAAATGGGAGAAATACCTACTCTGAAGGTTGCTGGGAAAACCCTGGTGATGTAGTGGTTAAGAGATACAGCCGCTAACCAAAAGGTCAGCAGTTTGAATCCACTAGGTGCTCTTTGGAAACTCTGTGGGGCAGTTCTACTCTGTCCTTTAGGGTCGCTATGTGTCAGCATCGACTCCACGGCAATGGGTTTTTAGTTTTAAGGTTGCTAGGGCGGATAAAAGAGACAGCAACTGTGAACTGCTTGCTCCCAGCTGAGGTCTTTTCCCTCTTCCACCCTCCTTTAAATAATAGCACCTCTCCTCTTTGCGTGGTCCCTGGATGTCCACAGCCTGGGTCCCTTCAAGTGGCTAGATCCTCCCTGAAGTCTGATCCTTTTTTAATTTTTTTTAAGTCACAGAGCCCATTGTCAGGGTGTGACTGTGTGTCAGAGAAATAGAGAATTGATCTGGTTTCTTTAAAAATGCCTTCTTTGCTAAAACCACAACCTCAGATCTGATAGTGAAGGAATCCGCTGGCACCAGCCCGTATCAAAACAATTTGGAGATATCCAGGGACCATCCTCTGGGGCTGGCAGCCAGCCCCAAGATGAGCCGCCCTCTCGAATTCCCAATAAGCTCTGGGGCCATCCCCCCAACACTCTACCCCATGGATGAAAATGGGACCAGAGAGAGGACTTGGCAATCTGAAACAGAATTCTTTCTCTTCTGTCCCCTCAACCCTGCAGAAACCACACAAACCCCTCAATCTTCAGAAAGCTCTTGGCACTGCCCACCCTTCCTGAGCTGGACAGAGCTGCTGAAAAAAAAGCAGGATCCATCCAGCCCAGGGGGGCCACCTTCTTCATTTCCAGCCCCCTCTCCTTCCTCCTCAGAGTCAAGGTTTTGTCAGGAGTTTCAGGGGCAATGACTGGTGAGGCAGGGGCCCACACACGTTCTGGCTGCTGCCAAGTCCTTTTCTTTTCCCCACAGGGTATTTTATAAGGCAACATGTAGTTTATTCTTCTCTTAAACACTTGCGCTGGGGTACAGGGCCCGGAGTTGCCATAGAAACACCTTTTAACTCCTCCTCATCTAGAAGGTTGTGCCAGTCCCCAGGGCTTTTGGAGAAAAAGGCAAAAAGAGACACCTGTGAATGGGGAGAGAGGAGTGGGGTAGGCCATGAGGGGAGCCCACAGAGAGGCCAGGCAACATGGCACCCAGCCATGAAAAGAAAACAACCAAGAAGGTTCTAGAAGGAGAAGCTGGTGAGCAGAGCATTAGTGGGGTGGTTGGGGTCAAGGGGAATGGGGTCAAGGGAGAGAACGAGGAGAGCTTCAACCCAGACTGGAAACCAAACCAGAAAGGCTCTGAGCAAGGAAAATCTGGAGCCACCTACTGGATGCCAGCAGGGTGCTCTCTGTAAGGCAGTGGGAGGTCAACACGCCAGGCAGCCTGCATCCACACCTCCCATTTTTAAAAGCATTAGCTCATCCCCGCCACTAGTGCAGTGCACCAAACTCAGGCAGGACCGTTTTGGATCAGTGCCAACGCATGTAAGATTTTTGGTTTCTTTTTTATTTTTGCTATACCACAACGTTTTGGCCGTTAGGTATTTTCTGGTACCTTAGCTTTTCTTGGGGCAGTTTATTAAGGTGGAGGGGGTGGAGCAGCTGTTTCTTGAATAAATCCCAGAGAAACTGCAAGTGACTTTCTGCCTCAGCCCATACCCACAACAAGAAGCATAAGCGGACAGAGAGCAGAGTCCAGGAGGTCTCGCGGAAGCAGGAATCACTTGCCCCTTTTTCCACTGTTCCATAGTGAATTTACAGGGTGGACACCTAAAAGCCAAGGGCAAGGGGGAAGGATGAGGTCCCGTTCCCCCACCACCACACATACACACAAAATCCAGTGAACACACCCAACCAGTTGTCAAGCAGAAGAGTCATTGGATCGCAGGTCCGCCCACCCTAATTCCACCTGTTAGCTTCTGGTCCCTCTGCATCTCACTCAGCAAGACCAGAACCCAGGAGCAGCAGCAAAGCCCAACACTAGTCAGGTGGGAATGTCACCCACTGGGGTGAGGAGGGAAAGGCCATTGGAATTTGGGTGGGGGCAGTCAGGGGAGGAAGAGAAAACCGTCCCAGGCTGCAGGCAACCAGGATCCTCCCAAGCAATGCAGAAACCCAGGGCAGCCCGTTCCCCAAGGGAGGGAAGGGTGCCCAGGGCAGGCCCCAAGAAACTTCTAGCAAGGGCGACCCCAGGTCGCACAAACACGCACAGCTGCCGACTGGAATGACCGTCTGGTCACCACAGCTCCCCCTGCCCAACTTCTCCTAGACTCAGCCTGGCCCACCAGCTGTGCCCCTCCCAACCCAGGCTGCCCTCCCCACCACCCCACCACCTCCCTGCCAGGCTCCTGCCGCCTCCCTTCACCCACAGCACACTGGTGGAGGCCCTTAACCAGGACCCAGTGGAAAATGTTCTTCCCCTTTATGACTGTACTTAAAACACACATGCTCCATTCTTCACCTCTGAATCGCCACCCACACCCAGCACACACACACACACACACACACACACAGCAGGGGTCACTGGACTGGTATGCTTTATGAGCTGGAAAGGAGAAGATGGTTCACAGCTGCTGCTCCACCTCTGGACATCCAAACACCAGTGTCCCAAACAAGTTTCCCAGGACACTCCCAAGGCCTTCCATAAAAACTGGTTTCACTTCTTGCCCTGGCCTCTCTAGTCGAGATGGGAAGCCCAGTTTCGAATTGGCACCATGGTGTGACCCTTGGCATTTTAATTCTTTTGGTGACAAATATATTTTCCACTGCTTATTCTCCCCCTCCTTGCACACATTCAAGGAATAAAAAAAAAGTAGCCTTCCTGTGAATTTTCACAGCTATGTGATAAGTGAGCCCTCACACACTCCACCTCCAGCTTGCCATCAACACTCTTAAATTCAGTTCCTCCAGGGAGAGGGTCAACCCCATGACTTTTCTTCTCATTCCCCCCGCCCCCCCCCCCCCCTTAAATCCACCCAAACTTGGCAGCCTGCAGCTCTCAGTGCAAGAAGCTCCGTTAGTACTTGTCTGAGAAATGCAGGGCTGGGCTGCGTCTTAATGAAAATGTTAAACTTCAGGGGTGCAGGAGATGATGCAAACTCTAGAATACTCCAAGTGTCTCCTGCAACTTTCCACGCACATGGCTGGCAACTTTTTTTTTTTTTTAAACTATCCAACATCGTAGCACTTTAGTTAGCATTGCAAGTTTTAGGAAACCTCTCCTCTAGCTTTCTCCAGCCCTTTCTCCCACGACAGTGGACGGGCTAATTTTCCAGATGTCAAAAGGACTAGTAGGTACTTCACGCCCCCAAAAGCAGAGCAAAGGCTGCAGGGGTTCATTCAGTTACTATGGGATTCCTCTGCAGGGTATCTACCCCTCGGCTGTGCCAGGGCCTCTCCTGAGGAAACAGAGGCTTCCCAGCCCGCCCCAAGCCCATTTGCACAGTAAAAGAACAGGGCTAGCCATGCCACCGGGAGCAGCGCCCCACCCGGCTGCAGCGCGCAAGCGGGCACCGCGGGGGCTCCAGCGGGGGCCCCCGGGGCTTACCTATGTCGGAGTTGCAGAAGGCGTCCTGGGGGTGGCTGGGCGAGCATGTGCACGCCTCGGCGCCCCAGTTCCCCAGGCTCCAGGTGCCCAAAAGCACAACAAGCCCGAACCAGGGAGTCATTGCTGCTGCCGCCGCTGCCGGGGTTGTTTTTCGCCTCTCCAAAGTTGCCGTGCGCGCCGCCGGCGAGGCTGCTGCAGCCGAGCTTGTCACCCGGCCAACCGGGGCAACTTTGGCCTCGGATGCGCTGCCCTCCGAGTGCCCAGGAGGGACGGGATAGGGCGCAGCGCGGCTGCCTCAGGGCCGGCGCACACTCAGCGAGCGGGCTCTCAGGGCTAAGGAGCGGGCGCAGGAGCAGGAGCGCAGGAGCAGTAGGAAGAGAGGACGTCCGAGCGCCGGTCTGCTGCCCACTGCCCGCTCTGCGCCGCTGCTGGGGCCGCCGAGTGTTATAGCGGCGGTCCCCTGGGCACCACCCCCCTCGGGCCCTCGCGGCCCGCCCCTCCGACCAATGGTAGAGCCGCATTACCTCATCGGCCCTCCGAAAAAGGGGCGGGGCCGGGGGCGCGGGACGCGGGGTGGGGCAGCCCCGGTCCGTTCAGCTCCTTATAGGGAATAACGCGGCTGTGGGCACGCGAGTGGGTGGGCTGGGGCGCGCCCCGGACCCGAGCTCGCCGCCTGACCCCCCCAGCGACGCCCCCTGGGGCCCTTCCCGCATGGCCCCTCGCTGCACGTCCACCCCATCCTCTAGGCGCCTCTGACCCAAACCGGAATTAACTTCCAGCCAGCCACCCCAGCATAGCCCCCTCCGCAGGTCAAAGGCGAACGGGCCCTAAAGATCTTGACTGCGCCAGGGGGAATACCTAGGAGAAAATGTTGGCCCTCCACCTCCTCTCCCAGGGACAGAGAGGAAAGACTCAGACAAATGACCTGCTCTCTGCCTTCCCTGGATTTGAGAAGTCATCTAACGTTTGGAGCTGGCCACAAAGATGGTTGTTTTCCCTCCTCCTCCCCAGCCCCTGAAAATGGGGCTGTGGATTCATTCATCAAACACTGTTCTGGATGCTGAGTTGAGCAAGACAAAGCCCTTGCTCGGTGGAACCTACAGACAATATATCAGTAAATCATAAACACATGCAGTACATTTCTGTAGTATATGTGCTATGAAGAAAACAACGCAGAATAATGGGTTAGAAATGGCTGGGGAGGATGCTACTTTCTATGGGCTAGTGAGAGAAAGTCTCTCTGAGAAGGGGGCATCCTAGCTGAGATGGAAACAAGGAGAAGGACCAGCCAGGTGGCAGGCTGGCAGGAGAGAGCTCCAGGCAGGAAGAGCAGCAAGTTCAAAGGCCCTGGACTCATTGGAAGAATAAAGTAGAAAGGGCAGAAGGAAGTGGTAACCTTGCCTATGGCAGGCAGGTTTCCATCCTTTGGCAAGGAATTTGAGGGTGAACTGTCCCAAAACTGGGGTAAATCCAGATCCTGGAGAACTACTAGCTATAATGAATGATTACCAATAACTAATACTGTTACTATCATTATTAAGTAACACCTTGACACTGTTTTTCATTTTTTAAAGCAGGGTTCCATACCACATCTCATTATATCTCACAGTAATCCTTCTAGGTAGGAAAAGTGCAAAGTGTCATTCACACTTTCCAGGTGAGGAAACTGGCACAGAAAGATGAGATGACTCAGTGACCAGGCAGGAACTCAGCTCCTTCACTTACACTGATTGTTCTATTCCAAGAAACCAAAAACCAAAATCATTGCCATAAAGTCGATTCTGACTCACAGTGACCCTATAGGACAGAGGAGAACCACCGCGTAGAGTTTCCAAGGAGCACCTGGTGGATTCAGATTGCCTCAAGCACTTAACCACTACACCACCAGGGTTTCCTCTATTCTAAGAGATACATTTCCCCTAGACTTTGTTGTTGTTACTTGATGTCAAGTCAGCGTCCACTCATGGTGACCCCATGTACAACAGAGCTAAAAGTTGCTGGGTTCTGCGCCGTCTTCACAATCGTTGCTATGCTCGAGTCCATTGTTGCGGCCATTGTGTGTTTAGAGTGACTTCCAGCCTAGGGGGCTCATCTTCCAGAGTTATATTGGACAATATTCTGCTGTGCTCCATAGGGTTTTCATTGGCTAATCGACTCGATGGCACTGGGTCTGGGTAATTTCCTTGGTGATCTGGGAAAAATCTTATAAAGCCTTCCACGTGACTGGGACTGGGCAGGGGTAAGCGAGCCTGGCAAATCCCAAGTGTGCCCTCCTTCAATCCGCATCCACGAGGTGCCCTCCTGAGCCCTCTCAGGACTCTGTGGGCTGCTGGCCACGCCCGTGTCCGAGTCTCCTGGGAGCCGATGTTCTGTTCTGAGGCCTTCACAATCACCGGGACTTTCTTCCTAATCTGTCTTAGTGTGAACTTTAACAGAGGTTAAATCTAAATCTAACTGTGCAAACACCCTTTTGCAAATATAATCTTCCATCTTTCTACCCTTGTGTCTCTCTTCCTGTCTCTCCCGCCTCATCCTGTTGGAAAGAGACTTGTATGTTCTAGCTATAGAAATGCTAAACATTTGGAACAAAACAAGGGCTGGGAATACTGGTCAAAAATGCAAGCTCACCCTCATTCTCAGAAACTCCTCCATTTACAGCTCAGCGAAGTGAGATTAGGATGACCTAAGTAGAAAATTTCATCAGAGATGGTATTTCCAAGAACAATTTTCAAATTCCGTTTTCCAAACCCTTAAACATTTTAGCCATAGGGAGAGGAAGCTAATTTCTACATTTTTTCGGCCTTGTTCACCTTCCAGCTTTAAGACCCGTCTCACCTTACCTTTAACTATAGCCTAACCCGTAGAGATCTTTTCCCTCTCAAAGTTTACTCCAACATTTTCATTGTTTCATGGAATATGATTGTATTATTTCCCCACCCAGAGTCCCTGGGTGGTACAAATGGTTCATGTATTCAGCTGCTAACTGAAAGGTTGGAGGTTCAAGTCCACCCAGAGGTACCTCGGAAGAAAGGCCTGACAGTCTACTTCCAAAAACTCAGCCATTGAAAACCCTATGGAGCACAGTTTTTCTCTGACACACGCGGGGTCACCATGAATCAGAATCAACTTGGTGGCAACCTTTTTGTTTGTTTATTTGTTTTGTTCTGTTTGTCATCCCCTCAGCCACACTAGAAACACTTTGAAGCCTGAGATCTTTAGCCACTCATCTCCCTCAGAACGGAAAATCGGTTCCCAGGAGACTTGGACATGGGCGTGGCCAGCAGCCCACAGAGTCCTGAGCAGGCATTCAGGCGGGCACCTCGTGGATGCAGATTGAAGGAGGGCACACTTGGGATTTGCCAGACTCGCTTACCCCTGCCCAGTCCCAGTCATGTGGAAGGCTTTATAAGATTTTGCCAGACCACATCCACTTTGGATAAGTATCTTACATGACAGAGGCCCTCTCTTCTTTTCTTTCTTTTTACTTTTATGGTTTTGTCCAAAGTGCCAGTATTTTCTCCAAGGAAAGGACTTGCCTAGAATATGAGTATCAGGCTTTTGCTGAAACTTTTGCTAAATTCAAACAGCAGGCTTCTCATCAAAAACATCCGAAGCATCTGATTATGGCAGCTACCTAATTACGTAAACCAAGAGTAATCTGATTATTTTTCCAGCTGAAAGGTAATGAAATTGCCTTTTGGTTTATTTCCTCTTGCTCCCTATCCTAAGCTGGTACACACAGAGTCTTTGGAGTTCAGTGAAGCTCTTTCCCTTGGAAAGTTCTCCCTAATACCTAACTTGAGGGGAATCCTCTCCACCCACCCATGTGAGGTCAGCTGAGTCTTCACCCTGAGGAACAGAAAAAGCAAGTTCCATGCATCCTCATTGAGGGGACCCAACCTGTCAGGTCACTCCCTCCAACAAGCCTACTTCAAGGCCATCCATCAGGTTGTCACCATGTCCACGGGCCTAATAATAGCTAAGAATTGCTTTTTCAAGGCCACTTTCTCAGCTAGATGGAATGAACCTGGAGCTAATGGTTAAGAATGAAGATACTGCCTCTTTGGCTTTCTCTTGACAGCTAAGAACAATGATAAATTTATAAACCTGGGAAGAACTTAAGCTTCAGCATCTATATGCCCTGTCCTCAAACCTACCAGGCTGACCTAGTAGTCCCTTTTCTGAAACTTTCCTGGAAAAGATGAGTCTATGTCCACCTCCTTCATATCAAAGTTTAGGGTGCTAGAATCTATAGCAAGAGTTCTTATAAACATTCAGAACTAAAAAGGACCTGAGAAACCCACTGTCCTCATTCTATAGGTGGCGAAAATAAAGTTCAGGCAGATGAAGGAATTTGCCCCAAGTTTCAAAGTCAGCTAGTGGCAGAGTCACGGATGTCCAGCAATTGCCTTTCATACCCGGGGCTGTCTTCAACACACCCATGGGCCTTGGTCCTTCCAGCTTCAGCATGTGACTCTGTGACTCACTCTGGCCGTGAAAATTCCAGGCCCTCACTGCTCCTGGAATCCAGCATTCCAGATCTGTCGATGACCCATTTCAAGTCTCTTTGTACAGTGTCCAGCACCTGGAGAGTCCTACCTGCACTGGAAAAGTAGTTCTCCTTCTGATAATAATCACCCTTCGAGCCAATCAGGACAAAGGGAGCCCTGTACTCACCAGAGGTTTATCTCTTGTGTGTTTACTTTTTCCCTTTCTAAATTATTACCTAGTACTTTTGGATAACATTCTGAACATATCTCTGTGAAGAAATACACGAAAAAAAAATTTTTCTGGAGGTGAAAAACGGGCTGGTAGAGAAAAAGCCAACAAACAAAAAACCTGAGATTTAGCCCAAAAGTTGCAGGAGATAGTTATGTGTCTGCCTTGGACAAGTCCTTTCACCTGTATAGGCTTCAATTTCTGTGTTTATAAGATGGAAAATATACCTCCATGGTCTTCAAGGGCACTCTTGGCTCGAAAATTCTAAGACTCTATGGGAAATTCTCACGGACAAGGTCAGTGTTTCTGAACGGAAGATAGATCTTGCCACTTAAACAGGTTTAAGACAAATCGAATGTGGCCAAGACTGAAAAGTATCCATCAATCTCTCAATCAACGCTTATCGAGTTCTTCTTCTGCTCTCTCTCCTCCAAGACTCCAGGCTGAAAACAAAGAATTTCAGAGAAGATTGTGATGGCAGGCTCATAGGAGAGAGTCAGAGTCTTGTCCCTGGTAGAGCTCAGCTTTAGGTGCTTGTTTATTTATTTGCCTCTTGAATTGTAAGCCCTCTAAGATCAGGAAACATGTCTTTTTGTTTCTATACGATTTCTGAAATTCATCGAACTCCTACACATCCTTCAGAACACAGCTTAGATGTCACCTCCTCCAGGATGTCTCCTCTAATTCCCCACCCCGAGCCTGGATCAAGCCCCCTCCCATGTATCCCCATAGCACCCTGTGCTTCCTATTTTCACAACACTTAGCCAGCTGTGGTTATCTGTTTACCTGCCTGTTTCCCTTCCTGGACTGTAAGCACCTTGAGGACCGGGGATCGAATGTGCTAACAAGGAGTTCAATAAGTACTGGTTGAATAGGTTGAACAGAATTCACAGATTCTTCCCAGTATTCACATGGGCAGGTGTTAGCTCCTCGTAGAGTTCAACCAAGCCCTATCCCTCTGGCCAGTGCTAGGGGGCGCTATAAGCCAGAGAACACCCTTTCCCTCAGCCTGCTGTCTCCACCAGTCTCCCTGAGAAGGCGTGAGAGGCGCAATTCCATACTAGTAAGTGTTGTTCGGGTGCCTTTGAGTGGGTGAAGCTAATCCTTCCCGTCTGCGATAGCCGCAAAGCTTTCAGTCAATATTCCGTCCGCGGCTGCCGAACTTCTCCACCTCTGAGTCGGCGGCAGTCAGCCCCAAGGAGAGCCGCTCTCTGGAAGCTACATACTTGTGAATCGTTGGTCTGGGGGCCTGGGCAGGTTTGGGAACACAAAGCAAAGGATGCCACAGCCCCACTCTTCGAGGGCAGAACTGGCCTCTGGAAATTAAACCTGAGAAGGTGCTGACAAGACATGTGTCATTTCTCGTGCCTCATAGGGAGACACCTCCTTTCTTCCCTTTCACTCCAGACCCTAGCCGCAATACCCTCCTTCAAACCCACAGTCCATCTGAAAGTCATTATATTCAAAATAGCCTTTTCCAAGCAGCAGCCCTGGTCCGCCCATCACCCTGTGTCCTGGCCAGACCCTCAGAAGGGTTGCCGCCCAGCAGTAGGTAATTATGAACCTAAGGTGCTAGGCACGTCAGGTTTTCTCTGTGTCTGGCACCAGCAGGGAGTAACCACCTTTACTGGCTTCCATCTGCAGTCAATTTCATGGCAGTAAAATTGCAGGGCGTCTCTGGCCCCAGCTCTCCCCCAGCCCCACCACCAGGGAATTGAAGACCCTTCAGTAAGAGTCACTGACTGCATTCACAGGAATCCTGGGGTTTTTGTGTTTCTTTCCATAGGGAGCAACTCCCAGGAATTTTAAGCCAGAAAACACATGTGTGAAGTAGAGACATCTCCTGCCCTGTGTTTTCTGGGGAGGTGGGAGGTGAGGAGCAGAGTTAATCTCTTAGCTCTTTCCCTTTTCTCAATGGCTTATATGTGCAGGGGGAAACCCTGGTGGCACAGTGGTTAAGTGCTAAGGCTGCTAACCAAAAGGTCTGCAGTTTGAATCCACTAGGTGCTCCTTGGAAACTCTATGGGGCAGTTCTACTCTGTCCTATAAGGTCGCTATGAGTCAGAATTGATTCGAAGGCAGTGGGTTTGGCTTTTTTTGGTTTGATATGCTCAGGGAGCCAAAGATTTCCTTGAAGGACAATAGGAAGTGGAGGGAGAAGGACTTCTGCTCAAGTTCGTCTTAATGTCTTCCTTATGTCCGTGGAGTTCTTGTGTTTTTCCTTTAGAAATGAGTAGCTTCTTTGTGGCTTCTTTGAAGGTTGCATGCTCAGCTTCACGCAGAGGATGCACACAAAGATCTCAGTGGGTGCTCTTGTGGGCTGGGCAGGAACCGGTGGATGGATGGATGGTTGGTCTCTAGTCATCTGGGCTGGAGATCTGGCATCTGCCAATGCACTTGAGCTCTCTTCAGCGGAACCTGCTGGAACTGAATCGGACTTGTCCTGTGATGTGGGGAAGGAGTATTTGACACTCTCGATCACGCCCTTCTTAGATTTGGCTGCTGAGACTTCACTTTCAGTGAAGGGTTTTTGATTTCTACCTCTCAGACTCTGCCTTCTCAGTCTTCTTGGCAGACTCTTCAAGCTCTTCCTGCCACTAAAATGTAGGTGTGGTCCAATTCTCTGTCCTTGACTCTCTCCCCTTCCTTTTTAGCGGCCACACTCTGCCTGGCTAAAACCACCCACTCCCATGGCTCCAAACCTCCCACTGTGCTGTTTGCATTGGGAAGGGCACTGCAGGCGCCGGGATCCCTCTGAGCTCCAGAACTCTCTATCCAGCTTCCTCCTGGACAATTTCACCTGCAGGTCCCATGGCCTGTTGAGACTCTAAGCATCCAAAACTCATCTTTTCTGCTCAGCCCCCTCGGTGTTTCCTGTCCCCTCGAATGGCACCATCATTCCCCATGTCCTACAGATTGCTCACTTTACAACATCTAGTCACCCCTGGATCTCCCCATTCCCACCATTTTTGCCTTGGATCAGGCCCCCATAGGCACTTGCTGGACAATCGCAATAGCCACCTAATTGATCACCGTACCCAGAGTCTTACAACTTTTGTGCTGCTGTTCATGTAAATGTTTTCAAAAGTGAATCTGAAATCATGCTTAAAATGATTCATTCTTGCTTAAAGTGATTCATTCATTCTTCATGGCTTTCTGGGCAAAGCTTTAAACTCCAAAGAGAGACACACAAGGCCTTCTGTGATCTGGCCCTTCTTAGTGCCCCCACAGTCCACAACTCTAGAGGGCACTGTTCACATAGAAGACAATGAGATCACTTCTCCTACAGTAAAGCAGGAGTCCCTGGGTGGTACAAATGGTTAATGGATTTAGCTGCTAACCAACGGGTTGGCGGTTAGCATCCACCCAGAGGCGCCTTGAAAGAAAGGCCTAGAAATCTACTTCCCCAAAAAATCAGCCGTTGAAAATCTTGTGGAGCACGGTTCTACTCGGAAACACGTGGAGTCGCCATGAGTTGGAATCAATTGACAGCAACTGGTTACCGTAATGCAACAGAAACCTCTGTGCTTGCTTTCCAAATGTATGCTGCTCTCATTCTCATCTTCCAACTGTTCTATTCCAGCTGTCAGTTTCCTGCCTCTGAGCTTTGTTCATACTGCACTCTTTGCCTGGAATCCACACTCCACCAATGTTTTCCCCACCTGCCAGGAAACATATATTCATCTTTCAGATTTCAGATGGAGTTACTACTGCATGAATGTTTCCTTGACCCTCCCTCTGTCCCTCTTTCTCCCTTATGCCATACATACCCTGTCCCTGCAACAGATCTCCCAGACTTCCATTTGGGCACTTCTCAAACTCCATTACCCCTAATGGTTGGTATATCTGACACTCTATAAGCTCCTCTGTTACCTAGCACAGTATCTGCACACAGTAGGCACTTACCAAATATTGAAAGAATAAACTAACCAATGAATGGCAGGAAAAAAAAAAGGGAGGAGTCAGAGTATCACTGTCACAAATTCATCTTGACAAAGTTTCTGAAATCCAGCTTCTTGGGTCCACAAACTCAACTGGATTAGGCTCCCAGAGCTGATGGGTCCCAGAGACACTACTCAACGATTCACAAGAGACCAGCAAACCAACCACAATTCC
Source organism: Elephas maximus indicus (assembly GCF_024166365.1). Classification (NCBI taxonomy): domain Eukaryota; kingdom Metazoa; phylum Chordata; class Mammalia; order Proboscidea; family Elephantidae; genus Elephas; species Elephas maximus. The sequence continues at coordinate 175,593,161 of NC_064822.1, read as the reverse complement.
ATCGTCTTTATTTCCCCTGAGGTATTTGTCACGTAGTCTAGAACACTCATGTCAACATGATCCTCATCTTTTCTCCTGATAACCATGGAGAATTCATGTGAAGCCAGTTTCTCATCAGAAGGTGTGTATGAAGTACGAGGTGATCATAAATGCCTTTCAGCTGAGATACTTTGAAATTCTCACAAAAACGAAGATTTTGCCATGGTAATGCTCATACCCACTCTTCTCTCTGAACAGTGCTGGCCACACACTGCCAACTCTGTCTGAGGTCTTTGGTCAGTTTCGTTGCTCCAGACTAGCCACTACCTCTTCCCCACTCTCCTCAGACTCTTTCTGCACTGGGATGATTATAATTCATTTGGTTTCTCCTTTTTAGATTACAGTAACCATCAAATGATTACCCCCAGGTCAACTAGTTTAGGTCCTGGGTGCCCTCAGATTTTCAACTCTATCTTTACTATGTCTTGATTTACTACCAACATGACTAAACACATGCATGGTGTGTGGGTTTATGGCTTTGGTGCTTAGAAGACAGCCTTATTTCTGAGTTGTGATTATATCCTTCATTCTCTGTTTTCCCCCGTGTGTGCCATGGTGTGACGATCAATTCTTGGGAGGAAAGGGACAGTGTTCCCTCCTTCCTTTCCTTCTTCCTTCAGATACTCACCAAATACTGATTGAGTGCCTACTACAGGATGGACCAAAAAAAAAAAAAAAAAAACCAAAGCCATTGCCGTCAAGTCAATTCTGACTCATAGCAACCCTATGGGACAGAGTAGAACTGCCCCATAGAGTTTCCAAGGAGCACCTGGTGGATTTGAACTGCCGAACTTTTCATTAGCAGCTGTAGCACTTAACCACTACACCACCAGGGTTACCACAGGATAAACACTGGGGCTAAAATAGTGAAGAAGGCATAGACCCACCTTCAAGGAATTCCCAGTGTAGTGAGAAAGCCAAGAAAAAATAGTTGGTGGTAAGAGCTACAACAGGAGGATCAACTGTTCCTAAGATTCCAGTGTTGGGTGGTCCAACCTGGGACGGGGCAGATGTTTGAGAAACCATATTATGGTAAGACAGAGGGTCAGAACTAGGAGAGAACTATAGTTATCAAATCCAACTCCTTCATCTTCCAGGCATGTAAAGAGGCCCAGAGGTGGACTTTTATGTGACCCCACAGGACTGTTGTCACAAATAAGACAAGGAATCCGGCCCCTTAGTACCTAGTCATCTTCCATCACTCCAGGTTAATTCAGGGCTGAGCCCATAATTCAGTAAATCGTTATTTCCCTGTCTTGTAACATTCGTGAATGTGGGGATGGCACTGAAAAAGATTTCAAGACAAGGCAAAGAAAGGAAACTAGCAGTTGAATACCTGCAATGTACAAGGCACTTTTGATACAGTACTTCCTCTGATCCTCACAACCCTAAATAATAGATGTTATTTTATGACCATTTTATGGTCAAGAAAACTAAGGCTCAAAGAAGTTAAATTGCATGTCTAAGTATTTACAAGTGAGGAAGTGGCAGAGGTGTGATTCAGGCTCAGAAGTCTCTTTCCAAAACTATTGCTCATTCTGGAGACTGCGAAGTCTCTATGTCCATGGGTTCATCAGAGCACTTGAAGTGTTGTCGTTTGGGTTCTTGTTGAGATCTCAGAGCTTTTGATCATTGTGTGATTCAACTACAGAGAGAGAGAGAGACAGTGCTCTCTCCCTAGAGATCAGGAGGGAGCTTTATCAGCAGGCAAGCGAGATGTGTCTTATGTTTTGCCTGGTTTGAAAAGGCAGGAGAAATCACATGGAGAGCAGTTTATGGGGGGGCGGTGCCCTTCCTTACCTAGAATTTGGGTGGATGCCGCAGCACAATTACATTTGTATTACAAAGAAAGGGCCCAGAACCCAGAGCAAGCTGATGGAATACTGATGAGTATATTTTAACAGCTGTTGAATATGGCTTCATTCTCTCTTGAAATTTCATGCATGAGATGGAGACAGTATACCATGTTTTTGTCCCAGTTTTGCCATATACAATAACTATGTGCCCTTGAGTAAATCGGTGAGACTCCCTCCACCCCTGCCTTCAAACGTAAGACCAGGATATTGGATTTAATGATCTTTCACAACTTCCAAATCAAATGTTCTAGAAGGCATCATTTAAAAAAAAAAAAAAAAAAAAGCTGCCATCGAGTCAATTCCGACTCATAATGGCCCTATAGGACAGAGTAGAACTGCCGCATAGGGTTTCCAAGGAGCAGCTGGTGGATTCTAGCTGCCGACCTTTTGGTTAGAAGCCAAGGTCTTCACCACTGTGCCACCAGGGCTCCTCCAAGCATCATAGCAACAGGTAAACCACCACAGTGACAAACTGGCATACCTTCTGCCTGAAGAATTGATATTTATTATGTGCCAGATCCTGTTTCAAGAACTTTGCAAGTATTAACTTATTTAATTCTCACAATTCTATGACGTAGGGGCTATTATTATTACGCCCATTTTGCAGAAAAGTTGCCTGAGTTACAGAGAGGTTCGTTAACTTGGCCAAGGTCACACAGTTAATAGGTGGTAGAGCCAGATTTCGAAGCTCATCATTCAATCCTGTGTTCTTCATCCTGTCTTCACTGCCTCTGATGATCAGTTGAAAATGTTTTGTAAACAATAAATATTATTGTCTTTTTTTTTTTTTTTTCCTCCTATTCATGTCTTAAGCATTTGTTCATGCTATTTCCTTGGCCTGGAGTGCTTTTCCTTATTTCACCTGGCTACCTCTTGCTTGTCTGGAGTGGAGAAGAATGTGGCTCTGAAGCCTGGAATTTTGAAAGTCAGTTATTAAGCACAGCCATTATTGCAAATTTAATTCTATAACCTTACCATTAAATATATTAAGCACAAGGGTAGTGAATATTTAAAACTCATTACTTCCTAATTATTTTATTACATTTTACTCTTATCTATGCTCTTGAAGTTATTTGTTGTGGTTGTCGTTAGTTGCTATTGAGTCAGCTCCAATCTACGGTGACCCCAAGTACAACAGAATGAAACAGTACCCGGTCCTGCTCCACCTTCAGGATCATTGGCATGCTGGAGTCCATTGTTGCAGCCAGTGTGTATCTGGAGTGTCTTCCAACTTAGGGGGCTCATCTCTCAGCACTATATTGGACAATATGCTGTAGTGATCCATAAGGTTTTCATTGGTTAATTTTCAGAATTAGATGACCAGGCCTTTCTTCCTAGTCCATCAGCCTGGAAGCTCCCCTGAAACCTATCTACCATGGGAGACCTTACTGGTATTTGAAATACCAGTGGCATAGCTTCCAGCATCACAGCACCATGCAAGCCACCACAGTATGACAAACCGACAGATAGCCAGTGTTATTTACATCTGTAATTTGTGTATGGTGGAGATAACTACACGTGGTGGCTACTGAACATTCTTCCCAACTCCGCAGTCAGTGATGTCATATTAAAAACCAAATCCGTTGCCATGGAGTTGATTCCAACTCATTGCAACCATATAGGACAGAGTAGAACTGCCCCATATGGTTCCCAAGGAGCACCTGGTGGATTTGAACTGCCAACCTTTTGGTTAGCAGCCATAGCTCTTAACCACTACAGCATCAGGGTTTCTGACATCATGTTAGTAGTTTAGAATTGGCTATGGTGGGAGGATTTACACTGCAGAAATTGGCAAATGCTACAAATCAGGACTTTTTGTCCAGGAGAGCTGGTTGTTAAGTAGTTACCCACACACCATGGAGCCAGACCATATTGGCTCTAATCCCAAGCTCTGCTATTCCCTAACTGTGTGACTTTGGGCAGGTAGCTTAACATCTCTGTGCCTAAATATCCTCTTCTGTAAAATAGGAACAACAATAGTGCCTACCTCATTGACCTGGGAGGAATAAATGAGATGATACTGGAAAGGATCTCACAGGCTACGTGGCACAGAGTCAGCAGTCAGTGAATGGCCACAGTCATTATTATTATTTATTACTAAAACAGTATTATTATTAGGCCTCATCTTCTTCAAATAGCCTTTCCTCCCATCCCTGCTCCCGGACAGGGTGCCCCCCATCAGGGGTTATCTCTGATTTGATGTTCATTACACTGTACTGGGATTGTCACTTTCCCTTGTTAGAAAAAGTGAGCTAATTAGCAAAGGCTAATTGAATTGTCTCTTCTCAGCACACCATAGATCCTCAACAAATTGTTAGCTCACATTCTTAGCTGAGAAAGAGTTCAGAGACTACTGAAAAATCAGAATTAGGAAACATGGAGGTTTCCCTAATCCCACTGCAAATTTTTAGTAATCCTTCTCCATGTCAAAGCATGCTAGGATATTGGGCTTGGGGTTCTCACCTTGGCAGTACCTTATAGTGAAGTCATTTTGGAATTTCAGGAACTAAAACCCCCCTAACTTGCTGCCCAGACAGACCCACCATGCACTGAACTCTGTTTCATGACAAAGTTCTCAGTGTATATATATAATGGAGTGCCTATATAGTCCTAGCGTGTCAAATAGGAATACGACCAGTAACTTTCCAAACTGCTTCAAGGTAGCTGGAACTGCTTCTGCCTCAAGTATTTAGAGAAAAAAGACCTTGATGTCACTTGCTCAAACTCTAAACGAGACTGCACGTATCTGGAGTGCTCTCTAAGGCCTCTGAAGCCAGTGACTGAAGGTTAGTTTCAGGGGGAAAGGAAGGGAGAGGCGAAGGCATGTTGAAAAATCATTTTTTTGTCTGTTGTTCCTTTGTATGAACTGGTTGCTGGCTTATGCAACGCCCGGTAATTAAAATGGCTGGAATGCTTTGCATTTTTACAGCAATGTGAAGGCGGCTTGGAAGCCTGGAGCTGGAGCCAGCTGGAGGTCAGCCCAGAGATGCTACCCTGACTGCCCCTTGGCCTGGCAGAGGTGGTTGGCATCTGGCTTGGGGGGACAGGGGGAGGGAGGAAATCAAAGGGTCAGAAGTTGTTTCTACTCCTCTCCCCTTCCCTAGTCAGGTGCATCCAGGTGAACCACTTCTAGAATAAACATATGCATGGCCACCCACCCTCTGTAAGTCTGTAATGATTAGTGGTGATACCTAGGAATGGTAAACAATAATAAAACTGTTCTTTATTAAATATCTACCATGTGCCAGGAACTGTATTAAGCACTTTACATATATCATCTGATTTCAAGCAAAAATCAGATTCTATTACACTTCTGCTCAAAAGTCTCTGGAGGATCCCCAGTGCACTTAGAGTAATTTCCAAACTCCTCACCCTTTGAGATCCAACATGTTTTAGACCCTGCTATTGCTACTCTAAATGGGTAAATGCTTGCCTACTAACTGGAAGGTTGGTAGCTAGAATCTACCCAGAGGTACCTTGGAAGAAAGGCCAGGTGATCCACTCCCCAAAGATCGCAGCCGTTAAAAATCTTATGAGGCCCAGTTCTACATGACATCACCATAAGTAAGAATTGACTTGATGGCAACTGGATTTTTTTTTTTTTTAATCACTACCCTAGGACTCCCTGGGTAGTGCAACAGTTAATGTGCTTAGCTGCTAGCTGAAAGCTTGTAGGTTTGAGTTCACCCGGAGGAGCCTCAGAAGAAAGGTCTGGCAATCTACGTCCAAAAAAATCAACCATTGAAAACCCTATGGAGCACAGTTCTACTCTGACACACATGGGGTCTCCATGAGTTGGAACTGACTTGATGCCAACTGGTTTGGAGGGTCAACAGTGATTCAGTGGTTAAATTCTCTCCATCCATGCAAGAGACCTGGTTTCAATTCCCAGCCAATGTGTCTCATGTACAGCTACCACCGGTCTGTCAGTGGAGACATATGTGTTGCTATGATGCTGAACAGGCTTCAAAAGAGCTTCCAGACTAAGATAGACTAGGAAGAAAGGCCAGGCAATCTACTTCTGAATATCAGCAAGCAAAAACGCTATGGATCACAATGATACAATCCACAACCAATCATGAGGATGGCACAGCATCAGGTAACATTTCACTCCATTGTGCCACAACATTACTGCCCTGATCTTTCACCACTTTCCCTCAAGCGCTCCATGTTCCTGCCTCACTGGCCTCCTTTCCATCTTTGGCCAAGCCAAGCTCATTCCCCACCCCAGGACTGCCCTCACTCTTCCCTCCGCCTTCTGCAGGGCTTCCATGGCCAGTTCCTTCTCATGATTCAGTTTTCAGTTTAGATGCCACCTTCTCAGCGCAGTCTTCCCTGGCTAAAATAGCACAAACCACCCCCAGGCACTAGTGTCTCCTATTGCTCCATTTTTCAGATTTCCTTTTTTTCACTATCTGGGGGGGGAAAATAAAAGCTCATTTATTTGTTTCTTTGTGTGTTTATTAATTGTGTTTTCCAGCGAGAATGAAAACTTTATAAGGGCAGGGTCCTTTTCTGTCTTGTTCACTGCTGTATTCCCAGCACCTAGATCAACGCTCAATAAACTTTTTGACATAATCAATTTTCATAACTACCCAAGGTAGACATTATGGTCCTCATTTTCCAAGTGAGAAAATTGAAGCTCAGGGAGGTTAAGTCACTTGTCCAAGGTCACCCCTAGGAGATGGTGTCACCAAGCCCATGTTTTGAGATGGATATTGTCTTAGCTATCTAGTGCTGCTATAACAGAAATACCACAAGTGGATGGCTTTAACAAAGAGAAATTTATTCTCTCACAGCATAGGAGGCTAGAAGCTTGAGTTCAGGGTCCCAGCTCCAGAGGAAGGCTTGCTTTCTCTGTCAGTGCTAGGTGAAGGTCTTTGTCATCAATCTTTCCCTGGTCTAGGAGCTTCTCAAGACAAGGACCCTGGGTCCAAAGAATGTGCTGTTCTCCTGGCTCTTGTTTCTTGGTGGTATAAAGTCCCCCTGTCTCTCTGCTCGCTTCTCTCTTTTATATCTCAAAAGAGATTAGCTTAAGACACAATCTGATCTTATAGACTTGAGTCCTGCCTCATTAACATAACTATCGCTAACCCCACCTCACTAACATCATAGAGGTAGGATTTACAACACATAGGAAAATCACATCAGATGACAAAATGATGGACAGTCTCACAATACTGGGAATCATGGACTAGCGAAGTTGACATACATTTTTGGGAACACAATTCAGTTCACAAAAGGTATGTAAAACCTTCAACATTGCAACTTGAGGCTTTAATTTATTCTTCAGTTCTTTCAGCTTGAGAAATGCCAAACACGTTCTTCCCTTTTGTTTTTCAAACTCCAGGTCTTTGCAAATTTTATTATAATACTTCACTTTGTCTTCTCAAGCCATCCTTTGAAATCTTCTGCTCAGCCCTTTTACTTCATCATTTCTGCCATTTGCTTTATCTATTGTATGTTCAAGAGCAAGTTTCAGAGTCTCTTTTGACATGAAGTTGCAATATTGAAGGATTCTATGGGTAAAATATTGAATGGCACAGGAAGCATCAAAAGAAGATGAAGGAATACAGAATCATTGTCCCAAAAAGAATTGGTCTACATTCAACAATTTCAGAAGGTATCATAGAATGGTGTTGAAGGAAGAAGTTCAAGCTGCACTGAAGGCATTGGCAAAAAAAAAAAAATCCAGGAATTGATGGAACACCATTGAGATGTTTCAACAAAAGGATGCAGTCCTTGAAATGCTTACTTGTCTACGTCAAGAAATTTGAAAGACAGCTACCTGGACAACTGACTGGAAGAGATCCATGTTTGTGACTACTCCAAAGAAAGGTGATCAACAGAATATGAAAATTATTGAACAATACCATTAATATCACAGGCAAGGAAAATGTTGCTGAATATCATTCAAACCGTTTATAGTGAACATTGCCAGAGAACTGCCAGAAATTCAAACCGAATTCAGAGGAAGACTTGGAATGAGGGATATCATTGCTGATGTCACATGTATCTTGGCTGAAAGCAGAAAATACAAGAAAGATGTTTACCTGTGTTTTGTTGACTATGCAAAGGCATTTGACTGTGTGGAATATAACAAATTATGGATAACACTGTGAGGAATGGGAATTCCAGAACATTAATCGTGCTCATCAGGAACCCGTACACAGACCAAGAGGTGGTTGTTAAACAGAAAAAGGGGATACCGCATGGTTTAAAATCAGGAAAGGTGTGCATCAGGTTTGTATCCTTTCACCATATTTATTCAATCTGTTTGCTGAGCAAATAATCCTATTAGACTATATGAAGAAGGATGAGTATCAGGATTGGAGGAAGACTCATTAACAACCTGTGTTATGCAGATGACACAACCTAGCTTGCTGAAAGTGACTAACTAGATAGTAAACAAGAATCATCTTAGGTGAAGGGAAGGACAGCACACAATACAGGAAAAGTCAGCATAAATGGACTAAAGCAAAAGCTAAGAATTTTCCTGAACACAACCAAACACTTTGAGGGGCAGTGTAGCTGGGGATGGGGTCTGGGGACCACAGTTTCAGGGGACTTCGAGGTCAATTGGCAAAACAAAGTTTATTAAGAAAGTGCTGTGCATCCCACTTTGGTGAGTGGCACCTGAGGTCTTAAAAGCTTGCAAACAGCCGTCTAAGATGCGTCAATTTGTCCCAACCCACTTGGAGCAAAGGAGAATGCAGAACACCAAAGACACAAGGAAAATATTAGCCCAAGAGACTAAAGGTCCACATAAACCAAAGATTCCATCAGCCTAAGACCAGGAGAACTAGATGGTGTCTCGCTACCATCAATGACCGCCCTGACAGGGAACACAACAGAGAGTCCCTGATGAAGCAGGAGATGAGAGTGGAGCAGAACTCAAATTCCCATAAAAAGAGCAGAATTAATGGTCTGACTGAGACTGGAGGAACCACCCAAGCCATGGCCTCTGGACAGTCTGTCAACCCAGAACTAAAACCATTTCCAAAGCCTACTCTTCAGACAAAGGCTAGACTAGATTATAAAACATAAAATAATACTCATGAAGAGTGTGCTTCTTAGTTCAAGCAGATATACCGGACCAAATGGGTGGCTTCTATCCAGAGGCAGGAAGGGACAGGAACTGGTTGAATAGACACAAGAAACCTGGGATGGAAAGAGAGAGTGTGCTGTCACATTATAGGGATTGCAACTAATGTCACATAACAATATGTGTATAAAGTTTTGTACAAGAAATTAACTTGAGCTGTAAACTTTCACCTAAAGCACAATTAAAAAAAAAAAAAAAAGAGGACTTAAAGCAATTACTAATGAAGACCAAAGACTACAGCCTTTATGTTAAATCTCAATATAAACAAAAATCCTCAGAACTCACCAATGAGCAACATCATGATAGCTGGAGAAAAGATTGAAGTTGTCAAGGATTTCATTTTATTTGGATCCATAATCAATGCCCATGGAAGCAGCAGCCAAGAAATCAAACAACATATTGCACGGGGCAAATCTGCTATGAAAGACCTCTTTAAAGTGTTAAAAAAAAAAAAAATCAAGATGTCACTTTGAGGACTAAGGCGTGCCTGACCCAAGCCATGGTATTTTCAATTGTCTCATGCTTATTCAAAAGCCGGACAATGAATAAGGGAGGCTGAAGAAGAATTGATGCCTTTGAATTATGGTTATGGCAAAGAATGTTAAATATACCATGGACTGCGAAAAGAAAGAATAAATCTGTCTTGGAAGAAGTACAGCCAGAATGCCCCTTAGAAGTGAGGATGGTGAGACTTCATCTCGAGTACTTTGGACATATTATCAGGAGAGACCCGTCCCTGGGGAAGGACATGATGCTTGGTAAAGTGGAGGGTCAGCGGAAAAGAGAAAGACTCTCAACAAGATGGATTGACACAGTGGCTGCAACGATGGGCTCAAACATAGCAAAGATTGTGAGGATGGTACAGGACTGGGCAGTGTTTTGTTCTGTTGGGGTCATTATGAGTCAAAACTGACTCAATGGCATCTAACGACAACAACAATGCATAACCTGCCCCAAAGGACAGCTACTGTGGATAACAATGGAAAGCTGGTGTCTGTATTTCAAGCGAAGAAACTAGTAAGTACTCAGGCTAACTCTCAGCTCTTTGGTAGAACGTGATAGTGGTACAAAGAAATGAGAATGCAAACACTTGATGGGAGCTAAGGACACTGCATCCTAGTCCAAGTGCTGCCACCTGTGTGAGCTTGCATAAGTTAATTACCCTCTCTGCGGGCTTTCTGGCATGTGCAGAGGGTGTTTACTGTCACTTCAGTAGAGGGCAATTACATGACAGTGCAGGAAGCCCCAGCACCCCAATGTCCATTCCTACCCTGGGATGGGGAGGGTGGCGCATTGCATGGAACACTAGAGTAGAAACCACACAGTGGGATAAAATGCTCTCCCTGACCAGGTGTGTATGCCTGCCTGTGGGTAACTACAAGAATAAGGCCACTGGATTTGGATGTTGGCCTTAAAACATGTTAAAACCCGTTGCTGTCTAGTCAATTCTGACTTATAAGCAACCCTATAGGACAGAGTAGAACTGCCCCATAGGGTTTCCAAGGAGCCGCTGGTGGATTTGAACTGCTGACCTTTTGGTTAGCAGCTCACTGCACCACCAGAGCTCCTAAAAGATGTTGGGTGGACTTAATTAATAAGGAGTGTCATCATTGCTCCCAACTGTGTTCACACTTTGCTTCGCTAGTAAAGCCTAACTGCTCAGCCTGGCCTTCTGCCTCCAGAGTCTGCCCCAGCCTCCCCTACCCATGCATTCTAACCAAGAAGGAGCTGTCCTTCCTCACCATGACATAAATTTTATCTTCTCCCCACCATCAGCTTTTTAAAAAATGTTTTGTTATAAAAATATTACAGAAAATTTGCAAGAATAGTTCAAAGAATTACTAGATACCTCAACCAGATTCCTCAGATGTTAACATTACTACATTTCCTCTCTCTTTCCCCCTTCTCTCCACTCCCCTCTAGTCTCTTCTACCCCTCCCCTCCCTCACTACCTTCCTCTCCTCTTCCTCATCTTCTTCCTTCTCCTCCTCCTCCTTCTTCCTCTCTCTGTCTCTCTTTCCTGTTTGAGAGTAAGTTATGGTTGTGATACCCCTGTCTCCCTAACTATTTCAGTGTGTATTTCCTCAACACCAGACCACCACAGGCTTTTGCGTATTGAATAGCTCAGCCTCTGGAGTCAGGTCTGCATTCCAAATACCAGCTGTACCCTTAGTAATTGTATGCTCTTGGGCAGGAGATTTCACTTCACTAGCGTTCAGCTTCCTCATTTATAAATCGGGACCACTAAGAGTGCCAAGCTTGTAAGGCTCCAATGAGAATTAAATAGGATGCTCCGTGTGAAGGGCTCAGCATTGTGCTTGGGACCTGAAAAGTGTGCGATAAGTAAATGGTATATTTTGTTAGAACACTGCCGTTTTTTAACCTCTTCAAAGTGGTTTGAATTGCTTGGGTTTCTCCTTCTCCTCCCCTACCCCTCTTCATCATCATCCTCTTCTCTTCCTCCTCCTCTTTCTTCTTCTGAGTAAGCCTCACAGGAAAAACATGACAAGTTCTGTCATTCATTCAGCCCTTGTTTGTTAAGCACTTGTGCCAGGCCTGATGCTGCTCTAGGTACTGACACAGCAGGCGACAAGACAGCTGCAGCCCCTGTCCTCAGAGAGCTTGTAGTCCCGTGGTGGAGACAGACAGTAGACAGGAACACAGATAGATGAACCATTTATTGGGTCACAAGTGCAATGAAGAAGATAATTTACAGCAAGGGAGCATGTGAGGGATCCTAGCTGGGGTAATCAGAGAAGACTTCTCAGAGGAGGTGAAATGTCTACTAGATGTTGGGAAATGTCAGCCACTTCTTAGTTGCTCAGTAAATGTTTTCTCAATGATTGAGTAAGGAGCCCTGATGGCACAACGGTTAAGTGCTTGGCTGTTAAAGGAAAGGTTGGTGGTTCAAACCCAATCAGCGGCTCCACTGGAGAAAGACCTGCCGATCTGCTCCTATAAAGATTTAAAAAAAAAAAATTACAGCCTAGAAAACCCTATGGGGCAGTTCTACTCTGTCACGTGGGGTCACTATTGGCAAAAATTGACTCGATGGCAACTAACATCAACGATTACATGTGTGGTGGGATGCACCAAAGTTCTAAATCCTCACAGAAGAACATAATAATGGGAGTGACCACTTCTCTACCACTTGCTTGGAGCCATGCGTTTTGCATATATTGCCCCTCAGCCTTCCTGGACTCCCTGTGCAGTTGGTATTATTAGCCTCATTTTATAGACAAAGAGGCTGAGGTTCAGAGAAGCGAGTTTATTTGCTGAAGAACAAACAGAAAGTGAAGAAGGGCCCTCTGACTCCACTTAGCACCAAAGCACCATCTGGAACTATAGTGTCAATCTCCTGATGCTCACAAGGAAGAAAATGGCAGGTTTTAATCTGAATAATTTAACTCTAGCAGGTATCGGAGGACACAGTTCTAACCCTGGCCCTGCCACTTATGAGCCATGGACTCTCAGTATAACCCTCCATAACACAGTGCCATACTGGATGGTCCCTTAAGATCCCCTCAGCTATAGCAAACCATATGGTTTCACCGTGTTTTTTTTTTTTTTTTCTTCCCTTTTCTCCTCTTTAATGAAGTAAATTTGCACAAAGAGAGAAGAGCATTAGGAGGAAAACTGTTGAGTTACAGGTGTCACCTATACCAAGTGATCACATCCCAAGCCAGGGAATGTATCAGCCTCAGAAGGAGGCATCAGGTGAGAGATGGACTCTTGTGTCTCACAGTATCCAGCCCAGTGCTTTCCACACAGTACGGGCTCTGGCCTGCTCTTGCACGAACAAGGGTATTTGTTTTCCTATGTCGATTAAAAAAGCAATGGCATTATTTCATGGCCAAACCTCAGGCAGCATGCAAATAATGCCAGCTGATACTCTGTTCTACTCCAGGGCTCCTGTCTTAAGCAGGTCATTGACATATTGGAGAGTTTCCAAACTAGGGTGGGAGGAGAAGAGTTATCATTGCAATTAGCTGTATTAATTATCTATTGCTGCGTGACAATGTTTACACCCCTACTGGCTTAGAACAACACACATTTATTATCTTATGGTTTCTGTGGGTCAGGAGTCTGGGCATGGCTTAGTTGGGTCCTCTGCAAGATTGTAATCATGACGTCAGCCAGAGCTGCAGTCTCATCTGGAACTCGACTGGGGAAGGATATGCTTCCTTGCTCACGTGATTGTTGGCAATATTCAGTTCTCACAGCCCTCAGTTTCTTGCTGGCTGTGGGGCTGGAGCCACCTTTAGCTCCCTGCTGCATGGTCCCCTCCATAGGCAGCTCACTATATGGCAACCTACTTCTTCAAAGCCAGCAGGAAATATAGACTCTACACAAGATGGGCATTACAGCCTTATGTAATGCGGTCATATGCACATTATCATGTACATTCTCTTACCTTTGCCCTATTCTACTGATTGAAAACAAGTCACAGGCCCCATCCCTACTCAAGGGAAGGCCCCACCCACACTCACTCCACAAAGCTGAGAGGGGGGTCATGGGTGCCACATTGAATCACTCTCCAGGGCAATCAGAATATTGAAAACACTAAAAATCAAGGAGCATGGAGAACAAATTGTTGAAAGCACTTGAAAAGTTTAACCTGGGAAATATGAAAATAATGATAACAACCACTTGTATTGCCTCAACTAAAGACTTTTCACATATTAACTCATTTAACCCTCATTCAAAGCTGTAAGGTAGGTACTATTATCACCCCCATTTTACAGGTGAAGAAACTAAGGCACAGATAGTTTAAGGTGGCACAGTAGTATTGGTGGGAGTTGAACCCAGAAAGGCTGGCTCCAGGGTTCATGTCTAGCAAGACATATCAATCATTAGAAGAAGAGGCTGACTTCTTCATTTACCCTAAAAAAGACACTAAAACCACTGGGTAAAAGCTATATGATGATAGATTTGAGATTTAGGTTGATAAAGAGCAAGAAAAGCTGTGAGTCCTGGTGAAGTCTGAGCTGCTTATCATGAGGAAATAAGGGATTGTTCAAGTGGTAGCTGCCAAAAGGACCTCAGAGGTGCTAGAGATGTGTGGTAAAGAATGGAGGACAGAACATCCTTTAAACTTCCTTTAAATCAGTGGGTTAAAAAAGAACTTTTAACACTGGCAACTTTAAGGCCAGATTTGGCCTACAGAAGTCTTTTGTTTAGTCTGTGCAGCATTTTTTGTTCTGTTTTCCTCTTTTTTTTAATCCCACTAACTTTCAGAAAACTTCAGATTTCCGATAAATTAGATTTCCAGCTTCTCCTGAAAACCCAGAAACTCTGTGCCCACATTCCCAGGGTATAATTAGCAGGTGCTGAGGAACAGCTGTCCAGGTTAGACTAGGCAAGTATGCTCCAGCTCACCACAGTCCCCACCACTCCATATTGTCTCTCTAACTGAAGCCATAGGTCTGTTTTCTTTTCCTTTCTCATACTTGGCTATTTCAAGGCCCCAAACTGCATTATTAACTCCTAGGCCAGGCATCCAGGCAATATAAACACATGGTTAAGGGAGGAAGCTAGAATCTAGGCCTTGGTGACTACTGTCTGAGACCCCATGGGACAGGGGGCTCAGGGGCCAGGGTGTTGGCCTCCATCATGAACTGAGACCAAGGACCTAGCCTCCCTGGGTCTTCAGTTTCCTTACCTGTATAATGGGAATGGAAGTTCCTGCTCCCACCTTTCCTTAGGAGGATCCAGTGCGATCCTTGAGAACTAACTACGGTGAAACCTATGAGAGCCAGAACTCGACGGAACTGCCTTGTTTTTCTGGGTCTTGCAAGTTTTCTGCCTTGGATAGGGTGCAGTCTTACCACTTTCCTATTATTTGTTTTGGTGGAAAATATTTGAGTTTTCCTTTTCTGACGGGTTACTGCCTTATACAGGTTCCAGCTTTTGTAGGTTTTACTATACCTACTTAGTTAACTAACTCATGATGATCCTTCACCACCCAGATCCATAGATGAAAGGAAGCCAGATTCCTTGTGTTAGAATTTTTGTTGTTGTTGTTGTTAGTTACCCTCGAATTTATTCTGATTCATGGCAACCCCATGTGTGTCAGAGTGTGTCCATAGGGTTTTCAAGGCTGTGACCTTTCAGAAGCATATCACCAGGCCTATCTTCCAAGACACCTCTGGGTGGGTTTGAACCACCAACATTTCAGCTAGCAGTCAAGCCCTTAACCATTCGCACCACCCAGAGATTCCTTGTGTTAGAATTACAAGTCCTGAAAGCCCATTTGTTTTCCTTGTTGTGGAATTTCACTTCAGAAATAGTTTGGAAGAGGGAAAAAAAATCAGCCCTTTGAGAAGATAGGAAGGCGAGGACTAGATAGAGAGAAGGCTTTATTGTGAGGCAAGGAGTCCTTTGCTGTTACTTGCTTGTTCTGCTTAAAAAGGAAACTGTTCTGTATGAGAATGAAAAGAAAAGGGAGGGGGAGAATGGTATTCTCTGTAGATCTCTGCAGAACTCTAATTTTTACTCTCTTCCCAAGAACCCCCAGGGAGGCAGCCCCAAGAGAAGGGAAACATGCATCAGAAAAAGAGCTGAGAGACCTTCAAACAGCAGTTGAGTCTTACTTAGCCTTGGGGTTGACAGAGAACATACCCCTCCTCAGCCAATCAACAACAATAATAATAACTAACCCTTAGTAGCACTGACTCTGTGCCAGGCTCTGATATAGAACTTTATTTTTAATCCCTTTAAGCCTCAGCCCAGCCCTGTTGAGTAAGCACATTATCATAACTCCGCTTTTTATGAAACTGAAGCCCAGAGAGGTTATGTAACTTGCCCAAGACCACACAGCCCATCAGTGGCTCAGGATTCAAACTCAAGTAGTCTTGCTCTAAGATTTGTGCCCTTAACTACTACTTAGTCAGGCCCTCAAGGGGGTGGGGAGGTCTTGTGTAAGGCAGCAAGCTAGTTACCATGGGAACGAGAGGGCAGATGAGGGAGGAGCTTGGAAAGAATAAAACCCTAGAGGTTAGGTCTTCCCAGCTATTCTACTTTCTGGCAGCAGGACTTTAGATAATAGTGAGCTTCCAGTTGGACCTCAGGGTAGCAACTCAGTTGTTTGTAGTTTCAGCACTTTGTATAATTTCAAAAAGTTTGTTGGAAGGAGGGAGGAAAGAAAGAAATGGAAGTAATAACTATAGTAATAATAGCAGCTTGCTCTTATCAAGTACTTGTTATGCCAGGTATAAGCTCTTTACCTACATTTAACCTGCATAATTACAATCCTATGACATGGTTAATGTTGTTGTTGTTGTTGCCACTCGCCATTGAGTCAGCGACCCCATGTACAACAGAACGAAACATTGACAGATCCTGAGTCATCTTCACAATCGCTGGTATGCTCAAGTCCATTGTTGTGATCACTGTGTATTTTGAGGACCTTCCAACCTAGGGGGCTTATCTTTTGACACTGTATCAGACAATGTTCTGTAGTGATCCATAGGGTTTTCATTGGCTAATTTTCAGATTTAGGTTGCCAGTTCCTTCTCCTTAGTCTGTTTTAGTCTGGAAGCTCTGCTGAAACCTGTACACCATTGATGACCCTGCTGGTATTTGAAATACCAGTGGCATAGCTTCCAGCATCATAGCAACATGCAAGCCACCACAGTACCACTATGTGGTGATTAACGTGAGTCTCTCCATTTTAAGGATACAGAAACTGAGGCACAGGAAGTTCAGTAGCTTGCAGCTGGCAAGTCAGAGAGCCAGGGTTCCAACCAGGCAGTGTAATAGTGCCCAGGCTCTTAGCCAGAAACCAAAACAGTGAATATTTGAGGTCAAGGTATAATCCTTCCTATTTGCAGAATACTTGATGTATTACAAAGCTCTTTGTGGTGAGGCATCCAAAGGTGGCAATGAGGACAGAAATTTCCGGGGTCCTCGGCCAGCAAGTCTCAGCTAACACTTAAGTGGAAAATAGCAGGACTGCACAGATGTGAAAGGAAAACCAGACAGCCGACAGTGCAGGGCTCTGAGGCCCTTCAGTTCTCTCTCCTCTCAGGAGCTCCTCTGTCTTGTGCACCAGCAGTCTGATCAGCTGAAATCTTACTCCCAGGAACAGACTCCGGAGATACCCATCTGATTTCCCTCCTGGTCCCCCCAGGACCGGCTGTAACCCGCCAAATTCCAGTACAGTTCAGCAAAGCACACACAAGGTGCTGTGACTGACGCCGGTGAGCTGGCAGCTGCTTAAATTGTAACTAGGCAGCTAGGCAAAGGAGAAACAAGAATCAAGGCAGAAGGCTTCAGATGGCTGGGCCAGGGCACAGGCTTCCTGTGTTGGATTCAGCATTGGCCTGGGGCTGAATCCAGAGTTCGTTTGCCTTTGCCCAACATACCATTAGAGGGAGCTCTTCTGGCTCCCTCTACCACATTTTCCTTTTCTGCCTTGGTTATTCCATTGCAGAATTGGAACATGTGTACTTGCCCAACTTGTATCATCAACAGTAGGAAGGGTTTAAATGAGTTCACGTAGATAACATTACAATTGTACTTGCAAAGTATGCTACAGCTGGTGGTCCTATTTTTCCTATTAATGCCTCTCCTAGGAGGCAGTATGTATCTTGGGGGAGAGTATGGGCTTCCGAGTCATGCAGACCTGGGTTTGACCCCCAGCTCTGCCACTAGCCAAGCCATTAGACTTCTTTCCACCAGAATCTCCTCTCCCATGAAGTGGAAATGGTAATGCCTGCTTCAGAGAGTGGTGGTGAAGATTCAATGAGATGTGGCTTGAAAAGATGGAGCACAGCCCCTGACATGAGTCAGGAAGGAACTTAATGAAGAATGACCAAGATGTTTCTATTACTGGGTTCACACCCACAATTCTCAGCTACTGTCATTCTCTCAGGGCAGTCTTCTCTGACCTTGGGGACTGGATCAGAATTTGCTGTTATAAGCCAGCACTATATATCAATCCTTGTAGCAACATCACTAAGGAGCCCTGGTGGTACAACGGTTGAATGCTTGGTTGCTGGCTCAAAGGCTGGCGGTTCGAACGTACCCAGAAGCTCTGTGGGAGGAAGACCTGGCAATCTGCTTTCATAAGATTACAGCCAAGAAAACCCTATGGGGCAGTTCTCTTCTGTCACATGGGGTCACTATGAGTCAGAATTAACTCAATGGCACCCAACAATAACAGCACACCTCACACTTTACATTTATTTTGAAGAGTTTGTGATTAATGTCAGCCTCCCTTACTAGCCTTCTGGAGGCTGGGACTGTGTCTGTCTTGGACCAAGCACAGAGCCTGGCACATAAGAAACCAAAAAACCAAACCAGTTGCAGTTGAGTTGATTCTGACTCACAGTGACCCCATGTGTGCAGAGTGGAACTGTGCTTCATAGAGTTTTATGGCTTTCTTCCAAGGCACCTCTGGTGGGTTTGGACCACCAATCTTTTGGTTAGTAATCAGGGGCTTAACAGTTTGCAGCACCCAGGGACTCCTCGGCCCGTAATAGGTGCTCAGTAAATATTTGTGGACACTCAGCTGCTAGCTGAAAGGTCTGCACTTTGAACCCACCAGCTGTTCTGTGGGAGAAAAGACGTGGCGATCTGTTCCTGTAAAGATTACAACCTGGGAAACCCTATGGAGAAGGGTCAGAATCCACTTGGCTGCACCCAACAACAATTTTTGTGTGTGTGTGCTTTAGATGAAGTTTTGTAGAGCAAATTAGTTTCTCATTAAACAATTAATGCACATATTGTTTTGTGACATTGGTTGCCAACCCTGTGACACAACACTCTCCACTTCTCTACCTTGGGTTACCCATTTCCATTTGTCCAGCTTTCCTGTCCCTTCCTGCCTCCTCGTCCTTGCTCCTGGGCTGGTGTGTCCATTTAGTCTCATATACTGTGGCTGAGCTACATGTATTATCATTTGTTTTATAACAAACAAACAAAAAAAACCCCATTGCAGTCGAATATGGGCCTGTCTAATCTCTGGCTGAAGGGCAAACCTCACAAGTGACTTCAGTACTGATTTAAAAGGGTGTCTGGTGACTCAATGGCACTGGGGTGCTGGGTGGGGACCATATTCCTGGGGTTTCTCCAGTCTCCGTCAGACTAGTAAGCCTGGTCTTTTTTTTTTTTTTTAATTAATGAAACAGGATCCCCCGCAGCACAGTGCTTAAGTGCATGGCTGCTAACCAAAAGTGGGAAACCACCAGCCACTCCACGAGAGAAAGATGTGGCAGTCTGCTCCTGTGAAGATTTACAGACTTGGAAACTCTACTGGGCAGTTCTACTCTGTCCTATGGGGTCATTATGAGTTAGTTTCAACTCAATGGTAATGGGTAGTAGTCATAGTAAATTAATCAAGGAAGTGAGTAGTACCCCAACACATTGATAACATCCTATTTATTTGGAGAGACTGTTAAAAATAAGCATTTGTAATTGACAGTGAATGTCCTGGAGTTTATGATTTCCTTTTTTTAAAATAAAGCATGTTCAAGATTATCTTTAAAACGGTGTCATCCTCTTTTGTTTACTTTTTGATATGCTTTTTCGGGCGGGCTGTAGTTAAGTGTGAGCCCTGGGGATTACACTCCACCCAGCATGAGCCCATGAGCATGTGTCTCCCACGGGAATGCCCTTCATTCTTGGGTCCGGGTGAAAACAGAAGGCTGGCAACTGCGGTCTTACATCATAGATCCCCTTTGCCTGTAGGCTCTGGTCTAGAAAACTGGAAAAAGAATGGCCTTGTCTCTCCCTCAGATGGCATGAAAATTGAGAAGTTAATGCTTCTAAGATCCTAGGGTGAAAGGCACAGAATTATCTGCTTCCTGCCATAAAACTTCCTGCCTTGAGACGCTACTTATCAAACGGTTAACCCTAATGTTTCTTGCCCAGTTAGGGCTTGATAGGATGAAAGCGTTTTCCTCTTGGTGTGGTGGCCTGCAGACCTCCATTCCGGCACGTATCGCCCTCATTGCAATAATTTAGTGTTTCCCACAGGGTGATTCACAGACCTCTGGGGGAACACAAGATGGTTTTAGGTGATCTCCCCCTGAATCTTTTCTTTTTAAACTTTTTTTAGAGCAGTTTTAGGTTTACAGAAAAATTATGCAGAAAGGGCAGAGAGTTCCCCTGTATCCCCTGTCCCCCCTGCATACAGTTTCTCCTCTCATTAACATCTTGTATTCATGTGGCATGTTTGTTACAACTGATGAACCAATACTTATACATTATCATGAACTAAAGCCCATAGTTTACACTGGGGTTCACTCTTTGTATTGTGCAGTCCCACGGTGTTTGACAAAAGCATGATGTCATGTGTCCACATTACAGTATCACACAGAATAATTTCACTGCCCTGAAAATGCCTTGTGCCACTATGGTACCTTAAAGTCAGTGGGTTATTTGAGTGTTGTCAAAGCAATACCACTACCATTTCCCACTCCCAGAGACTACCCATGTGGTTTGCACAGCCTGGAGGATGTGCTAAGCTAAAGTGGGTCTTTGCTCCCATGTGAAGGCCAAGAGCTCCCTTTGCCTCTCCCATCCACAGTCTCCTCCCCCACCATCCCTGGCCAACACTTCGTGGCTGTGGGAAGTGGGGATGGGAGGCCAGGTCACCACTCTCTTGACCACAGGTGTTTGGGGCTCAGACCGGTCAGATGAGGAAGATCATCAGCCACTTTGGGACAAGGGCTTGTCTTATTAATCCTGGCTCCCAGGAGGCCCGCAATGAGGGTTTGTTGAATGAGTTGAATGAGTGACTGGTCACAGGCCACAGTCCACTTTCTAAAAGCTCATTTGCAAAATTGGAGCAGAGGAGAGGGAGAGCCATAGTTCAGGCCCTCCAAAGTCTTGTCTGGGCTGTTACAACAGCCTCCTAACTGGCCTCTCTATCTCCAAATCATCCCCTTCCAGTACGCCCTTCACCTGCAACCAGAGGGGGCCCCAGCTCCAAGAGTTCAGGATGAGTCCAGGATCCATTCATGCCATCAAAATCCTCTCTCCCTTCCTTCCATACCCATCGCACACTCACCCTCTTCCTTCCCATCCTAGCAACCAGCACACTGGACTTCTTGTTCCTCAGACACATTCTCCTTCCTCAGGTCTACCCCTTCCTTTGTTCCTGCTATTCCTTCTTTTAGGAGTTCCATCCATACTTCATCCCCTTCTGAATCCGAGCTTATCTTGCAAGACTCACTTTGGGCATCAGTTCTCCCTACAACCCTTCTTCACTCTCCCTCTTCGTCCCCTTCAGGTAGAAGTGGTCACTCCTCCTCCCCTGTAATCTCTACCCAATTCCATTGCAGTCTGTAATACTTTACAGCACTTAATGTATCTGTCTCCCTCACTGGACTCTGAATTCCTTGAAGGCAGACACTGTGTCCTCAATGCCCAACCCAGGGCCTGACACACAATAGGCCAGAGGGTGCAAATTGGTACCACATGGGCTGACGTGGCCTGCCAGATGTATCTTTATTTGGCATGCGCAGTATTTAGTAAAATTCAAAACAGCTACCAACCAATTAAATCTAGATGATTTCTCATAAATATTTGAAATTCCAGCTTCTCTTAAGAAATGGAAAGTTATGGCCATTTCAGCTGAAGCTGAATATATGCTGCCCTCAGAAATATATTACTACTCTGTAGGCCAAAGTCCAAAATCAGTATCACTGGGCTGAATTCAATGTACTGACAGGACCTCCCTGGAGGCTCTAAAAGAGAATCCATTCCTTGCCTCTTCCAGCGTCTGGTGGCTGATGGTATTCCTTGATTTGTGGCTGCATCACCCACTTTCTGACTCTACGGCCATGTTGTCTTCTCTTCTGTCTGTAATCTCCCTTTGCCTCCCTCTTACAAGAATATATATGATTGCGTGTGGGGCCTGTCAGATTGAATTGTATCTCCAAAAATTGTGTGTCAACTTGCCTAGGCCATGATTCCCAGTATTGTGGGATTGTCCACCATTTTGTCCTCTGATGTGATTTTTCTGTGTGTTGTAAATCCTACCTCTATGATGTTAATGAGGTGCGATTAGCGGCAGTTATGTTAATGAGGCAGAACTCAATCTCCAAGATTAGATTTTTTCTTCAGCCAATCTCTTTTGAGATATAAGAAAGAGAAGCGAGCAGAGAAACGGGGGCGGGGAGGCTCATACCACCAAGAAACAAGAGCCAGGAGAATAACACATCCTTCAAACCTTGGGTTCCTGCACTGAAAAGCTCCTCAATCAGCAGAAGATTGATGATAAAGACCTTCCTCCAGAGCCAAAAGAGAGAGAAAGCCTTCCCCTGGAGCTGGCATCCTGAATTTGGCCTTCTAGCCTCCTAGACTGTGAGAGAATAAATTTCTCTTTGTTAAAGCCGACCACTTGTGGTATTTCTATTGTAGCAGCCCCAGATAATTAAGACAGGGCCCACTTGAATAATCCAGGATAATCTCTCCATCTCAAGATCCTTAACTTGATCACATTTGCAAAGACCCTCTTAGGATTTAGGGATTAGAACTTAGATATCTTTTGGGGGAGCATCTTTCAGCCTACCACATATCCCTTTGCTGAAAAAGTTGCTGACTCACGTTCTAGAAGGACAGAGAAGCCACTCACAGAATGATCAGCTCCCACCCTCTGCTTCTGCCCTTCTTGAGGTCCCTAGTCTCACTGTACGTCCACACCTGGCCCACACCAGGGTTCTCCATTTTGGTAACCACTTCCTAGGATTGCCTTTTGTCCCTCTCACCCTTGCTTCCCTCCCTGCACAAAAAGAAATAATAAAGTAACACCAACGTCTACAGCATTTCTTGACCTTCTGGTCCTGCTTTCATCTCCCCTGTGATCCAGCGCAGCCCTCAGGGACCAAAAGAATGAGAGAGGTTCCTAGCAGAGAAGTTCTGTTTTCCAGTGCAGGACTCTTTCTTCACCTTATCTGGCAGTCCTGATGGCTTTTCCAGATGTCCTAGGAGGGTTTTGCTCCATCCTCTCTGGGCTAAAGCTGCTCTCCAGACATCCAGTTCCAGCCTCAAGCAAATACTGTCCTTTCTGAGTAGAACTGCTCTGCTCTCCATGGCTCACACAGACCTGCCTCCGAGCAGCAACTCTCGGGGAAGTGTCTTCCCCCACTTTCTAGATTTGATCATGGAAATAGATATGCTAGTTTCTAGTTGCTGTATTATAGAGGGGGGAAGGAAAGTCTCTTTGATGAGGTAACATCTGAACAGAGCCCTGAATAAAGAGAAAGTGAGAGAACCATGTGGCTATCTAGGAGAAGAGTTTCCAGACCAAGGGAAAATCATGTGCAAAGGCTCTGAGGTAGAAGCATCATTGGCATGTTTAAAGAGCAGCAAGTGGAGCAGAGAGGGTGAGAGGGTGGGGTGGGAGATGAGATCAGAGTGGTTATGGGGATGGTAAAACTCTAGCATAAATGTAGTGATGAATGAACATTTTCTGTGGGAAGGAACGGATACCACGCAGGCTTATGGATAATCTGCACCCTGTGGAATGTGCATCTTATTATACAGTTCATGTGCTTAGAAATGGAACAAAGAACATTACTAATATTTAATGGGGTGTATTTGAAATGGTCAGTCATGTACACTGATTATGAGTCTTGTGGGATGAATTTTGTCCCCCCAAAGAGATATGTTCAAATCCTAACCCCTGGTACCTGTGAATGTGATCTTATTTAGAAATAAGGTCTTCGCAAATGTAATCAAGTTAAGATGAAGTCATCCTAGATTAAGGTGGGTCCATTTTTTTAAATCCAATATGTCTGGTGTTCTTATAAGATGAGGGAAATTTGGACACAGACATACAGGGAGAATGCTATGTAATTACTGAGGCAGAGATTGGAGTAATGTGTCTACAAGTCAAACATCACCAAGAATTGCCAGCAACTGCCAGAAGCTAGGGAGAAGCAAGGAAGGATCCTTCCCTAGATCCTCCAGAGAGAGCCTGGCACTGCCAACACCTTGGTTTTGAACTTCTAGCCTCCAGGATGGTGAAAAAATATATTCCTGTTGTTTTAAGCCACCCAGTTGGTGGCAATTTGTTACTACAGATTTGGACATTATATTTAGTCACATGAAGGTCATTGATGACCTTGACAAGAACTGTATCAGTAGAGAAGTGGGAAAAATACCTTAAAAGAGTGAGTTCAAAAGATAATAGAAGTGAGGAAGAAGAATCCAGTAGTATAAACTTTTTGCTATAAAGGTGAGCAGAAAATTTGGGTGGTGATTGGAGGAGAATATAGGATCAAGGAAAGATTTTTATTTCTAAGAGAGATATTACAATAACATGTTTGAATGCTGATGGGAAGATCCAATAGAAAAAGAAAAGCTGATGCAGGAAAGAGAAGAGAAATTGGTAGAGCAATGTTCTGGAACCAGGGAATGGGGGTGAGATCTAGGGCACAAATGAAGGGTTCCCCCTGGATGGGATAACAGAATTCATCCAAAGGAACAGGAGGGAAGGCAGAGAATACGGCATAGATACTGAAAGGTAGATAGATATGGTGATGGGAGCTTTGGCAGTTCTCTTCTGATTGCTTCTAATGTTTTCAATGAAATATGAATCAAGGTCATCATTACCAAGACTCTAGAGAAGAAGAACATAATAGAAGTCTGAGAAGAAAGGATATAATGTGCCATCATTGCCTAGAAGTAGGAGACTGAAAGTCTGGGGCAATGTAGTAAGATGGCAGGACTGTCCTTGAGGACTCAATTGACATTAATGCCACATTTTTCTTCAACCATGTTCAGATGTGTTGTATACTGGTCACCTTTCCAGCTGAAGGCCTAAGATAAAACAGAAAGAAGTTTTAGAAAGAGGGCAAAGTCAGTTTTAAACATGAAGTGCCTATGAGATGCCCATGTTAGATGGTCAGAAGACCATTATTTATACGGTCTGGAGCTCAGGAAAAGTTCTGAGATGAAGGCAGAGTCGTCATCATAGTGGTGGTAATTGAAACTGAGAAAGCAGATGAGGTCTCCAAAGAAGGAAGTATAAAGAGAAGAGGATTGGTTAGAAACTTGGGAAATGCCCTCATTTTAAAGCGTAAAAAGAGGAAAAGAATCCATCAAAGGAGACGGAGAAAGGAGCTGAAAACATGGATGAAGCATGTTTTTCTTGAAGCCCGGATATAATTCAAAGAAAAAGAGTGTAAAAGCATTCGATGAGGCCAGGAGAAGGAGGAAGACTACCAGATTTGCTCAGAAGGAAGCGAGTTTTGAGTTATTTCAGTGTAGGAAAGAGTTGGACAGAATATTTCAAACAGTGACTTGAGAAGACAAGGTAAAGTATTATTATGACATGTGAAAAGACCTGGAGATGTAAAACCAAAAAGGAAGAACAGGTTCTGCATTTCTCAAGCTGAAAGAATTGAAGAAAAAAATTCAAGCTTCAAGTTGCAATATTGAAGGATTCTATGGGGAAAATGGAAATCCTCGTGGCATAGTGGTTAAGCGGCATGACTGCTAAACCAAAATGTCAGCAGTTCGAATCCACCAGGTACTCCTTGGAAACCCTATCGGGCAGTTCTACTCTGTCCTGTAGGGCTGCTATGAGTCAGAATCAACTTGACAGCAACAGGTTTTTTTAATGGGGAAAATATTAAATGACTCAGGAAGCATCAAAAGAAGATGGAAGGAATACACAGAGTCACTATACCAAAGAGAATTGGTCCACGTTCAACCATTTCAGGAGGTACCATATGAGCAATGACCAATGGTACTGAAGGAAAAAGTCCAAGATGCACTGAAGGCATTGGCAAAAAAACAAGGCTCCAGGAATTCACAATACCAACTGAGATGTTTCAACAAATGGATGCAGCAGTGGAAGTACTCTCTCGTCTATGTCAAGAAATTTGGAAGACAGCTACCTGTCCAGCCGACTAGAAGAGCTCTATATTTATGCTTACTCCCAAGAAAGGTGATCCCACTGAATGTGGAAATTATCCTTTCACTTTAGCTACTCTACGTTCAAAAACAAGTTTCAGAGTCTCTTTTGACATCCACTTTGGTCTTTTCTTTCTTTCCTGTCTTTTTAATGATCTCTTGCTTTCTTCATGTATGATTTCTTTGATGTCATTCCACAACTCATCTGGTCTTTGGTCATTAGTGTTCAATGTGTCAAATCTATTCTTGAGATGGTCTCTAAATTCAGGTGGGATATATTAAAAATCATACTTTGGCTGCCATTGACTTTTTCTAATTTTCTTGTTTCACCTTGAACTTACATATCAGCAATTGATGGTCTGTTCCACTGTCGGCCCCTGGCCTTGTTCTGACTGATGATATTGAGCTTTTCCATCATCTCTTCCCACAAATGTAGTTGATTTGATTCCTGTGTATTCCATCTGGTGAGGTCCATGTGTATAGTCACCATTTACGTTGTTGAAAAAGGTATTGGCAATGAAGATGTTGTTGGTCTTGCAAAATTCTATCATGCAATCTCTGCCATCGTTTTTATCACCAAGGCCATATTTTCCAACTTCCGATCCTTCTTCTTTATTTCCAACTTTAGCATTTCAATCTCCAGTAATTATCCATGCATCCTGACTGTATGTACGATCAATTTCAGGCTGCGGAAGTTGGTAAAACTCTTCAATTTCTTCATCTGTGGCCTTAGTGGTTTGTGCATAAATTGGAATAACAATTGTATTAACTGGTCTTCTTTGTAGGCATATGGTTATTATCCTATCACTGACAGCAATGTACTTCAGGAGAGATCTTGAAGTGTTCTTTTTGACAGTGAATGCAACACTATTCCTCTTCAAGTTGTCATTCCCAGCATAGTAGCCCATAGGATTGTCCAATCCAAAATGGCCAGTACCAGTCCATTTCAGCTCACTGATGCCTAGGATATCAATGTTTATTCATTCCATTTCATTTTTGACGACTTCCAATTTTCCTAGATTCATACTTTGTACATTCCACGTTCCAATTATTAATGGATGTTTGCAGCTGTTTCTTCTCATTTTGAGCCATGCCACAAAGGCAAATGAAGTTCTGAAAAGCTTGACTCCATCCATGTCATTCAGGTCGACTCTACTTTGAGGAGGCAGCTCTTCCCCAGCCGTATTTTGAGTGTCTTCGAACCTGAGGGGCTCATCTTCCAGCACTATATCAGACAATGTTCTGCTGCTATTCATAAGGTTTTCACTGGCTAAATCTTTTCAGAAGCAGACTGCTGGGTCCTTCTTCTTAGTCTGTCTAAGTCTGGAAGCTCGGCTGAAACCTGTCCACCATGGGTGAACCTGCTGGTATTTGAATACCAGTGGCATAGCTTCCAGCATCACAGCAACACACAAGCCCCCACAGTGTGACAAACTGACAGACATGTGGGGGATTTTAGTGAAAGTATATTTAATTCTGTAATTTGGGAGTGTAGCCCTGTCAGCCCACCATTCAGCTGTCTATAGTTTCCTATTGCCACATAACCAGAGTAGAACTCTGGAGTAAGGGCACAAAAGACTGACAAGTTTTTTGAGAAAGGATGAATTAAATAATATTGAAGAGTCCTAGACTGGGTACCAGGAGAAAAGTGCCAAGACATTTGATTCTCAGCAGCATGACGGAGGCACGGAAGCCTCAAGGAAGCAGGGACAGGAACCCAAGACAAAATCAGAAAACTTTGTATAACAACCTTGAATAAGAATGGAACTGGCTGGAGATACAATGGGCATGGATTTCTGAGCAGTGAAGGTTCAAGTGTTGGCTCTCCTTTGCTGTGGGGCCTTGGGAAAACGATTCTACTTCTCTGAGCATCAGCTTTCCCCTCTATAAAAGAGGTCAATACCTAACTTGCAGAGATTTTCTGAGTATCCCATTCATCCAACAGGTTGTTGTTAAGGACCTACTATGTGCCAGGCATTGTTCCAAGTGCTAAGGATTCCCTGGTAAAGAAAACACTCCATGTTACTCCCTCCTGGAGCTTCCAGTCATCACATGATTTTAGCGAACATGGGAGGTAGAGCAAGAAAAGCTGTAGGCATAGAACTTTGGGCATGAAAACCAGAAAAGTTGCTCAGCAGATATCCACTTCCACCCTTTCACTTCCTTTGCTCCATCCCCAGTTTCACCCCCAGCCTTCCTCCTCCTGGTTGACATGGGTTGTATGGCTCTGACTACCTCACTCTAATCTCCATTGTGGAGTCCCTGGGTACTGCAAACAGATAACGTGCTTGGCTGCTAACAGACAGGTTGGTAGTTCCAGCACACCCAGAGGTACTTTGGAAGAAAGGCTTGGGAATCTACTTCTGAAAAATCAATCATTGATTTGGGTTTGGGATCACCATGAGTAGGAATCAACTCAACGACAACAGTTTTTTTTATTATTATTATTTCCATTCCACAAAGGTGCAGACTTCCTTGTTCTTTAGTAAAAATCGCTGAAAACCAAGCTCCACCATCTGGAAAAGGAGTTAGAAGAATCCTAGTGCTTGGGGTTCACAGGCTAGAATCCCAAGCCCAGCTTGTAAGGGCTCATTCTCAAGGGTTCCCTGTCTCAGGCTTGGCTTTTTGCCCCTCCCCAACATTCTTCCACCTGGTTTGTGTCTGGTGCATGAAACACAAGATCCCAAACTCAGTAGGATCAATTTCTTTTAAGCACTCAATCTTTGTATCTGTGCAAAGAGGTGCTCATTCCCCAGCCTTCCTCCTCCTGTCATCTTTCTCAAGCCCTTTCCCAGGCTGCTGCCTTCCGTCAGCTAGGCTTGATGTCTTACTCACGTGCCCAGCTCTCCCAGGGGACACTCCAGCGTGTGGCGCACCCTGTTCAGCATATGACCCTCTTCTACTGTCACCCTCTCGCCTGGATGGGCCTGTCATTTTCTCATTACTGTCACCACCCCAGACCCAAACTTGTCCTCTGCTTTCCTGTTTCCAATTAAATTCATCCTATCAGGAATCCTGGGCCACATTGTTCTGTGGTTAGCAGAGAGGAAAATGACAACATGCAGAGGGAAATTCCCACTGACCAGCCTTGTGGAGTTGGCCAGAGGTATTCTGGGGGTGGGTTAAACACTGGAGACCCCAGGGAAGATGGAGTGGGAGGGCAGAGGCTTCTGGTGGGTGTGGGGTGGGGTGTAGTTTCTTTCCTCTTCTGATCTTTCTTTTCACAGCTGCTGCTCCTCAGAGACCCCAACATTCCATTTCCAGAGCTAATTTTAGGTTTTTGTGACTGGCTCATTTTGAGTGACCCTCACCCCCGCCTTTCCCCTTCGCTCCCTGCATTCATTCTGGCTCTCTCCGCTCATACAACCCACATTCTAGCTCTTGCTCCCAAACAAGTGAAGTGTCATTGTAATTTAGGCCAACAAATGGCAAGGTCTCCCCACCAGCTCGAAGACCCTCAGGAAGCAGGAAACTGAGCGGAGGGGGCACAGAACAGGACGGGAAGCCTGGGAGGACAAAAGAGGGTGGGGGTGGGGAAGAGCTTCCTGGTTCCCAAATAAGGAGATGATGTTTATCACATCAGTCAAGAACTCAGCAACCTTCTTCAGTGAGAAAGAGACTATGAGGGAGGACGAGTGAGCAGTAAAGAGATGAAGGAAGCTTGTTATAACTTTACCCACCCCAGTAATTGCACAGCATGTGAACCAGGCAGTGACCAGCTCAGAGCCTCACTGGGCTCTCCAGTCACCGTGTAAAAATACATTGTTTTAAAGTGGCAGAAACAGATGTTATCTCCTTCATGCCTTTAATTGCACAGCAGGGGGAACCAAGGCCCAGAGATGTGACTTCCTCAAGGTCAGGGTCTGGATGGGAGATTATACAAAGCGAGAGGTGGGGCCAAGACTAGATCTCAACCTCTTGAGGGGCTGAGTTTTTCTCCGACCCCAGGCTGCCTTCAGCTTTGGCTCTGGTTTGTTACCCCCAGGACGGGGGCCTTGCCTGCCTTTCTCACAAGCTTTGTTCCTCAGCACTAGCTTTGCCTGCCTTTTTACAAAGGTGAAGTGAAAGCTCTGGGAGAAAATGGCATCATGGGGAAACGAGGGGGTGCCAGCCATAGGCCCCAGACTGGGAATGGTGAGCAGCTACAGAGAACAGGGGAAATTCCACTTCTGTGCTTGATCGTTGGCTCTGCCAGTTCATCAGCAAAGTGGGTTAAGAACTGAGACTTTTACCCCAAATTTTGGAGGCATCAATCATCATCCTTGACCCCT
The DNA here is from genome assembly GCF_024166365.1 of Elephas maximus indicus. Lineage (NCBI taxonomy): Eukaryota > Metazoa > Chordata > Mammalia > Proboscidea > Elephantidae > Elephas > Elephas maximus. The sequence continues at coordinate 175,563,018 of NC_064822.1, read as the reverse complement.
CCCTATTCCAGACACCAGCAGCCATTGTCTCCTTTTCCTCAAATTCCCTGTCTTCTATTTGAATCTGCTTTTCCATTCCCTGTTCTCTTTCTCTCTTTCTATTCAGCTGCATTCACTTTCTTGCCCTCAGCTTTGGACCCTGGGCTTCCTTTACCTGGCAGAGTAAGTAAAAGGCTCTTGCTAGATCTGAACCTTTCCTTGGCTTCCTGGAGATCTCTCAGCCTCCCAATCATTGATGACTCCAGAGACTCTCTTGATGTACTATATCCCTCAGGCAGTACAAAATGGCTGAGAGCATGGAGACAAAAACAGTCTGCCTCAGTCTCCACATATGTAAAATGAGAATCAACAGTACAGAGCTGTTAGGAAGATTAAATGAGTTCACGTGATATGTACAAGTGTGAAAACTCATCAAGCACTACTTTTAAGAATTTTATTAATTTACTGTATATCCAAAAACCCATTACTGTTGAGTTGATTCCAACTCATAGTGACCCTATAGGACAGAGCAGAACTGCCCCATAGAGTTTCCAAGGAGCACCTGGTGGATTCAAACAGCTGACACTTTGGTTGGCAGCTGTAGCTCTTAACCACTACACCACCAGGGTTATACGTATGTTATACTAAAAAAAGATTAAATAAATTTGTATATTTAAAGCACCGAAAACAGTGTCTAGCGCATAGTTAGCACTCAATAAATGATACTAAGGTAATGTAATTATTATTATTGTAGCTATTATTGCTTTACCTTGGTCCCTGTGAGGGTTATGCCTTACTTCTTAAGGTTTAAGGTAATGATAATACCTGATATTTGACTCATGCTTTCCAGTTTGCTAAGCACTTCCCCATACATTCTCATATTTTTGGTCATCACAACTCTTTGAGGTGGGTAATATTCTTTCTCACTTTACAGATGGGGAAGCCGAGGCTCAGAGAGATGGAATGACTCACCCAGTCAGTAAGTGGAAAACCAGGACATGACCCCAAGTCTGTGTGAATCTTGGGCGAAGACTTATGCCTCAGTTATCTAGTGCTGCTATAACAGAAATAATACAAGTGGGTGGCTTTAATGAACAGAAATTTACTTTCTCACAGCTTAGGAGGCTAGATGTCTGAATTCAGGGTGTTGATGCTAGAAGAAGTAAGTCTCTCTCTCTCTGTTGGCTCTGGAAGAAGGTTCTTATCTCTTTTCAGCTTCTGTTTCTTGGTTCCTTGAAAATCCCATGTGGAATGGCATCTATCTTCCCCTATCTGTACTTGCTTGTTTAGTGGCTTGCTCAGTCTACGCTTTTATTATCTCAAAAGAGATTGACTTAAGACACACCTTACACTAATACTGCCTCATTAAGATAACAAAGAAAACTCGTTTGCAAATGGGGTTATAACCACAGGTGTAGAGGTTGGATTTACAACATATATTTTAGGGGGGACACAATTTGATTTATAACACCTTCTACCCCAACATAACTAACGTTGCAATACCTATCAGCTCCTCTGTTCCCAGATTCTACTAACATCTTAATTACAGATACGTGTTTTCCTGGCCCTGAGACATCTGTATGCCCTTAGAAAAGTGACCTTGCCTAGGGTCCCATGTGACTTAATATTGTTAAAGCTGAAATAGAACACAGGTCTCTTGAATTCCCAGTGTGGCACTCTTATTTCTACCACCACCTTTCATCTTGTTGGTCTGTTTCCAGTTTCAATGCATTATAACAAAAGGAAAGACTTCTTTTGTTTGTGTGTTTGTTGTTTCCATTGATTTAAAGAAAGCAAAGCCATCGCGTTGGGTATTAAGATGTCTTACAATGGAGGTGAACAAAATATGGACAGAAGAAAAACTAGATAACTGGGAGCTCCTAAAAATCAAACACCTATGCTCATCCAAAGACTTCACCAAAAGAGTAAAAAGATTACCTATAGACCGGGAAAAAGTTACTAGCTATGACATTTCCGATCAGTGCCTGATCTCTAAAATCTGCATGATACTGCAAAAACTCAACTGCAAAAAGACAAATAACCCAATTAAAAAATAGGCAAAAGATATGAATAGACACTTCACTGAAGAAGACATTCAGGTAGCTAACAGATATATGAGGAAGTGCTCACTATCATCAGTCATTAGAGAAATGCAAATCAAAACTACAATGAGATTCCATCTCACTCCAACAAGACTGGCATTAATCCAAAAAACACAAAATAATAAATGTTGGAGAGGTTGTGGAGAGACTGGAACACTTCTACACTGCTGGTGGGAATGTCAAATGGTACAACCACTTTGGAAATCGATTTGGTGCTTCCTTAAAAAGCTAGAAATAGAGCTACCATACGATCTAGTAATCCCACTCCTTGGAATATATCCTAAAGAAATAAGAGCCTTTACACGAACAGATATATGCGCACCCATGTTCACTGCAGCACTGTTTACGATAGCAAAAAGATGGAGGCAACCAAGGTGCCCATCAACAGATGAATGGATAAATAAATCATGGTATATTTACACAATGGAATACTACACATCGATAAAGAACAGCGGTGAATCTGTGAAACATTTCATAACATGGAGGAATCTGGAAGGCATTATGCTGAATGAAATTAGTCAGTTGCAAAAGGACAAATATTGTATAAGACCACTATTATAAGAACTCGAGAAATAGTTTAAACAGAATATTCTTTGATAATTACGAGATGGGGGAGAGAGGGAGAAGGGTATTCACTAATTAGATAGTAGATAAGAACTACTTTAGGTAAAGGGAAAGACAACACACAATACAGGTGAGGTCAGCACAACTGGACTAAACCAAAAGCAAAGAAGTTTCATGAATAAACTGAATACTTCGAAGGCCAGCGTAGCAGGGGCGGGGGTTTGGGGACCATGGTTTCAGGGGACATTTAAGTCAATTGGCATAATAAAATCTATTAAGAAAACATTCTGCATCCCACTTCGGAGAGTGGCATCTGGAGTCTTAAACGCTACCAAGTGGCCATCTAAGATGCATCAATTGGTCTCAACCTACCTGGATCAAAGGAGAATGAAGAACACCAAGGACACAAGGTAATTATGAGCCCAAGAGACAGAAACGGCCACATAAACCAGAGACTACATCAGCCTGTCAATATACCTTGCTTGCTGAAAGTGAAGAGGAGTTGAAGCACTTACTAATGAAGATCAAAGACCACAGCCTTCAGTATGGATTGCGCCTCGACATAAAGAAAACAAAAATCCTCACAACTGGACCAATGAGCAACATCATGATAAACAGAGAAAAGATTGAAGTTGTCAAGGATTTCATTTTACTTGGATCCACAATCAACAGCCGTAGAAGCAGCAGTCAAGAAATCAAAAGAGGTATTATTGCATGGGGTAAATCTGCTGCAAAGACCTCTTTAAAGTGTTGACGAGCAAAGATGTCACCTTGAAGACTAAGGTGCGCCTGACCCAAGCCATGATTTTCAATCACCTCATACGCATGTGAAAGCTGGACAATGAATAAGGAAGACCGAAGAAGAATTGACGCCTTTGAATTGTGGTTTTGGTGAAGAATATTGAATATCCCATGGACTGCGAAAAGAACGAACAAATCTGTCTTAGAAGCAGTACAACCAGAATGCTCCTTAGAAGCAAGGATGGCAGGACTACATCTCACATACTTTGGACATATTATTAGGAGGGATCAGTCCCTGGAGAAGGACATCATGCTTGGCAGAGTACAGGGTCAGCGGAAAAGAGGAAGACCCTCGACGAGGTGGATTGACACAGTGGCTGCAACAATGAGCTCAAGCATAGCAGCGATTGTGAGAATGGCTCAGGACCGAACAGTGTTTCGTTCTGTTGTGCATAGGGTCGCTATGAGTCAGAACTGACTCGTCAGCACCTAACAACACCAAAAACAACAACAACACATCAGCCTGAGACCAGAAGAACTAGATGGTGCCCGGTTACAACCGATGACTGCCCTGACAGGCAACACAACAGAGAACCCCTGAGGGAGCAGGAGAGCAGTGGGATGCAGACCCCAAATTCTCGTAAAAAGACCAGACTTAATGGTCTGACTGAGACTAGAAGGACCCCAGTGGTCATGGCCACTAGACCTTCTGTTAGCCCAAGACAGGAACCATTCCCAAAGCCAACTCTTCAGACAGAGATTGGACTGGACAATGGGATAGAAAAAGATGCTGGTAAAGAGTGAGCTTTTTGGATCAAGTAGACACTTAAGACTATGTTGGCATCTCCTGTCTGGAGGGGAGATGTGAGGGTAGAGGGGGTTAGAAGCTGGTGAAATGGACACAAAGAGAGAGTGGAGGGAGGGAGCCGGCTGTCTGATTAAGGGGAGAGCAATTAGCAGTATATAGCAAGGCGTATATAAATTTTTATATGAGAGACTGACTTGATTTGTAAACTTTCACTTAAAACACAATAAAAATTAAAAAAAAAATATGGAGACAAAGCAAGAAGATTCCAATGCATATTTCAGTGCTGACCATTGTGCCTTGTACTCAAGTCACTTTTTTTCTCTGTAGAGTTCAAACCCTTGACTCATTGTTCCTTGAGAAGATGGCATTCTCTGCAAAGCAAGCCCTAGAATCTCTGAGATGGGGAAAGCTAATGCTAAGACACCCACCCAAGCCCCCACCATGAAGAAAAGATATTCAGGGTAGTCACTAACAGTTCCCACTCGTTACCTGAGTCCCTCATGAACCCCACGGTACTTTGTTTTCAGGTCCCTCTCTTCCCCCACCCCACCCTAACGATCTCCTGATGCAGTTATTTTAAGGAAAGTTCCACAAGGCCAAACCTCACAGGGACAGTGTTTGAGGGTTTGGTTCTTCCTGCCTTCCACTGGAACTGGTTTTGAGGTTGATTCGCTGAATCACTCAGCAAAAAGTAAATAAATAAATGGAGGAAGGAAATCTTGCTAAAAAAGAATTCTGTTTCCTCCCCCAAAAAACAAAGCAGCTGTCATCACCAAAGGAATCCACAGGACCTGATCTCTCCGGGGAATGCTTCATCCTGGGGTTCTGAAGCACCTCCACCAGAGAAAAACCCACACAGCCCTCCCAGAGGGTGTTAAAAACTAGGCTGCCAACCCTTAAGGTTAAGCTGGCTGTGTCCCAGGACCTCTGGATGGCCCGACCTTGCTTCTGTTCCCCGGGCAAGAGGACCAGTGACCTACCCCTGGGGACTGACGTCCTGTGTGTTTGCTTGGCTTCCTTTGCACAGGTCACCAGCCCCTTCTTGTGACTTGTGCACATGACTTCCATAGCCACCCCTTGCCTCTCACTCATCTCTTCTCTGGCTTCCTCCCCTTCATGAAAACAAAAGCAGAGAAGGCTCTTGGTAATCAACTACTCCAGTTCTGCCAGTCAATAGCAATCTAGTCAATAAATAATTTTTGTTGTTGTTAGTTACCGTCAAGTTGGCTCCAACTCACGGTGACCTCATGTATGACAGAATGAAACGTTACCCAATCCTGTGCCAATCCTGTCATGGTCATTGGTATGTTTGAGGCCATTGTTGTGGCCATTGTGTTAATCCACCTCACTGAAGGTTTTCCTCATTTTCACTGAGCCTCTGCTTTACCAAACATGATGTTTTCTTCTAGTGATCGGTCTTTCCTTTTTCTGATGATGTGTCCAAAGAAAGTGAGCAGAAGTCTATCTTATGGCTATGGAAACTGAGGCCATGGGTCACATGGCTCCTTTGTGGCAGAGTTAAGACTAGAACCGAAGACTTACTGCCATTCCATGGCTCTTGTTCAGCAGATGAGTCAATGGACCCAACCTTTCCGCTCCCTGGACTTCAGAGGTTGGCAGCTGCCACTACTCTCTGAGTTGAGGTGTTGGCTTAGATTCTATGCACCCTGTGACTTCCTCTGCTAGAGTGACAGGCAGGGAAATGGGACATTGAGAGAAGCATTAAGAGAGAACCTTTATATAATATCTGTGATGTCAGGCGTCCTTGACTTTGGACTAGCCTCCTGACCAGTTTTGAAGTCTCCTGGTCCGTCATTGTCAGTACACTCTTCTTAAAGCATCTCACTCAGCTCTCCTTTGTCCTGCTCAAAATTCTTCCAGTGCCTCAGTCCCAGTCAACTACTGGTATTGTGTCCTTTGAGGCTATTATAGATTGAACTGCATCCCCCCAAAATATGTGTTGAATTCCTGGCCCTTGTAACTATGGATGCAATCCTGTTTGGAAATAGGGTTTTTGATGTTGATGAGGCCGTACCAGAGTAGGGTGGATTCTAAACTTAATCACTTCTGAGTCTTAAAAAGGGCAGAATGGACACAGAGACACATGTGGGAAGACAGATGCAAGTGAGGCTCATCTACAAGTTACCTCAAGGAAAGCCCAGGACTACCAATAAGGAGGGAGTCGATATGGCTGAGACCCTGATTTGGGCTTTTAGCCACAGACTGGGAGAAAATACATTTTTGTTTAAAGCCATTTACTTGTGCTATTTTTGTTGTTGTTGTTACAGCAGCACTCGAAGACTAAGACAGAGGTCTTCTGACATTTGCTTCATCTTTTTTTATATATATAATTTTTATTGTGCTTTAAGTGAAAGTTTACAAATCAAGTCAGTCTCTCACACAAAAACTTATATACACCTTGCTACATACTTCCAATTGCTCTCCCCGTAATGAGACAGCCCACTCCCTCCCTCCACTCTCTGTTTTCATGTCCATTTCATCAGCTTCTAACCCCCTCTACCCTCTCATCTCCCCTCCAGGCAGGAGATGCCAACATTGTCTCAAGTGTCCACCTGATCCAAGAAGCTAACTCCTCACCACCACCAACATCCCTCTCCAAACCATTGTCCAGTTCAATCCCTGTCTGAAGAGTTGGCTTTAGGGATGGTTCCTGTCCTGGGCCAACAGAAAGTCTAGGGGCCATGGCCACCAGGGTCCTTCTGGCCTCAGTCAGACCATTAAGTCTGGTCTTTTTACGGGAATTTTAGGTCTGCATCGCACTGCCCCCCTGCTCCCTCAGGGGTTCTCTGTTGTGTTCCCTGTCAGAGCAGTCACTGGTTGTAGCCTGAGTTTTTCTGGTCTCAGGCTGATGTAGTCTCTGGTTTATGTGGCCTTTTCTGTCTCTTGGGCTTGTAATCACCTTGTGTCCTTGGTGTTCTTCATTCTCCTTTGATCCAGGTGGGTTGAGACCAATTGATGCATCTTAGATGGCCGCTTGCTAGTGTTTAAGACCCCAGATGCCACTCTCCAAAGTGCTCCATCTTTTTTCCCTCTCCTCCTTAACACTGACCCTCCAATCCAGGCACGAGGGGCAAAGGAAGCACATTGCCAGAGCCTGGTTACTTCTAGGGGCTGGGGTAGTGTGGACATCGGGTGGGGTGGAAGTGGGGGAGGCTTGCATGTGATATCTATGCCCACAGGGTGCCCTGCATGTGCCTTCTGTGTAGAAGGAGCACCCACTCTGCCAGTCTCTGCCTGACTCTCACTCTGAGACCCTGGGCAAGCTACTCAGCATCTCTGTGGGATATTGCTCCCTACCTCACCCGTTGTGAGGATGAGTAATGACACAGCTTAAAAACAACCAGACCAAACCTGCTGCTGTTGAGTCAGTTCCAAATCATTGTGACCCTATAGAACAGACTAGAATTACCCCATAGGGTTTCCAAGGAGCATCTGGTGAGTTCAAACTGCTGAGCTTTTGGTTAGCAGCCCTAGCTCTTAACCACTATGGCACCAGGATTTCCATGACACAGCTTAGGGAAAAGTAAATTTCCCAGCATGGAGGAGGCACTCTGTAAGCATAATCACTCTTCTCCACCACCTGAACTGCAGCTGGGAGAACTCAGAAGGATGGGGGGAGCTCTCTCCTGGAATTAGTTTAGGCTCGAGTGGCAGAAAGACCTCAGAGAAGCCTGGGTGCTAACGGTGGTGGGCGTGGGAGAAGCAGCCAAGTGAGGTGTGGGTGGAGACCATCTCTCCTCACCACCAGCTCTGTCTAGACAAAGGGCCTCAGAATTGCCAAATCTCAAAGTTAGAAGGAACCACCTTTCAGAAACGTCAAGTAGTCTAGTCAGAAGCTGATTTGAAAACACTCTGTTAGCTTTTTCATGATACAGAGCTTCATTCCAGCCATGTCATAGCAGGACCATGATTTTAACTGTACAGTAACAGAAAAAAAAAAAAAAAAGAGCTAATTCCACATGTCCAGGGCTTTCCCAGTCTCATTTAATCCTCTCAAGAACCCCATAGTGTGACTAGCATTTTACTATGAGAAATCGAGGTTCAGGAATTTGAATGATTTTCCCAAGGCCACATGGCTAGTAATTTCTCTTCACAAATATCTATTGAACACCTGTTATGCACCACCTAGGCCTTGGAATACAGCATTAAGCAAAGGAATAAGCTTGCTGGCTGCCTCTTCCATCTGGGCTCCACTACTAAACCCAGGGCTTGAGTAACTTAGAAAACTATTTACGGGTTAGGGTATAATCTTATGATTAAAGGTTAAAGTTGTGATCAGTAGTTCTCCACCGAGACGGTACCATCCCTTGGGGCGCAGCTTGGAAAATTGTGGGAATGTTTTTGGTTGCCATCAGAAGCAATGGACATTATGTACACTTAGTGGGAGGGGCCAGGAATGTGCATGGGACAGTGCCGCACAGCCAAGCACTGCCCTCCCTCTCCCAGAACCATTGACTATCTCACCTGATCCTCATGGGAGCCTAAACCCGAGCTCTATTTAAAATTCAAACACAAAGCATTTTTTTTTTTTGTATATGTGTGTGTGTGGTAAAAATATATATAACAAAGTATTTGCCATTCAACCTTAATCACATTCATCATGTTGCACAATTATTACCACTATCCTTTTCCAAATTACTCCACCACCATTAACAGAGAAACTCAGTGGTCCATAAGCAATGACTCCAGGGAGGGAGGATGTTTTAATATAGTCCATTTTATTCCCCAAAGGGGAAAAAAAATGGAAGTAAAGGGGAGATTGCGCTTTGTTTTTGTTTGCATCTTTACCAAGAGTTGTTAATCATTTCAAAAAGTCACATCACCGATAGCATTCCTGCTTCTGGCCTTTGAGTTGTTAATGAAACATCTGAATCAGCCCACATTTGTAACTGTTAAATTCGCGGTGATTCTATGTATAGGTGCAAACATCAGACTATCTCATTGTAACTTCCAGTATAGACGTGGGTGAGTATTTATAAATGGAGAATCATGTTATTTTATGATAAATTACTTTTATTTGATTTTTATCATAAATTGTTTCTATTTGACTTCTCCTTTGTAATTTTTTTGTAGTACAGTTAAAGTACCCTATTAATTTTTTGAAAAAAATTGTACATGTAGGTGTTGTTCGCTGCCATCAAGTCACCTCCCGACTCATGGTGACAACATGCACAACAAAATAAAATGCTGTTCAATCCCGTACCATCCCTGTGACCGGTTGCAGATCAGACCATTGTGATCCATAGTGTTTTAATCAGCTGATTTCTGAAAGTAGATTGGCAGGCCTTTCTTCCTAGTCTATCTTAGTCTGGAAGCTCCACCGAAACCTGTTTAGCATCACAGCAACACACAAGCCTCCACTCAGAGACAGGTAGTGGCTGCGCTTGAGATGCATTGGCCAGAAATCAAACCCAGGTCTCCTGCATGAAAGGTGAACCACCACTACCCCCAGTGCATGTAGGTAGATTATGTTAACTATGAATTTTATTATAACATGGCACAAGGGGCATTACGAGATATTTGTTATAGATGGGGGCATTAGGTATGAGTTGCTGGGCGACCCCGCCGTGGTAAATATGGAGTCACTGGCTGCAGAATGGCAACAAGCTCTTCGTCATCACTCCTCTGAGGACAAAAGAAAGCTATTTGCAAGTAGATAACTGAGTGGAAAGAGCACTGAAGTTGGAGTCAAAAGACTTGCATGTGGGTCTCTGTTCTACCACTTTTTGAACTTGAGACCAGGTAAAACCTCTTTGGCCTTTGTTTCTCCATCACAAAAGGAATGTCTTGGTCCAGAACTAGGTAACCTTTTGGTGTAACATTATCTGGCTCTAGGATTAGGCTTTAGAGGGCTCTCAAGATTCCTTGAGCTTCTGGAATAACGAGGCAGTGCTGTATAGTGGCAAGAGTATCAACTTGGTTTGAACCTGGGTGGGCCACCTTGGACAGATCATTTTATTTTTCTGAGCCTCAACTTCAGCCTCGGTAAAATGGGAATTATAATAGTACTACCGCGTTGGAGTTATGAGATTTAGCAAGGTGATATTTGTGAAAGTTTCCAGCACGGTGGTGGAACTCAGCAACTCTCCTTAAATGTTAAATGTAAATTCCCTTCCTTCCACTCCCCCTACCTTCCCCAAGCCCCCCAGACCAAATCCCAACCCCCACCCCTCTGCTCTGCTCTCCTTTCCCTTTGATCATGGGGCAGGGTCAGGGAAGGGAGGAAACGGAGCCGTGCTAACTGTCCACCTTGTCCTTTGCACAGAGAGCAGAGGTTAGCAGTCCCTTCGGACATGAGGGAGTTTCCATTTCCCTCTCTGGGCCAGCTGTGGAGTCCATGGGGATAAAAGTGACTAAGATAGGGAGAATTTCTGGAGGCCTCTCTGGCCCCAACCCAAGGCCCCACCACTGGGAAAAACAGAGGAAAGTGGTTTCTCAGCTTGAACAATGACTCCAGCCAGTGACAGATGGAGACTCACCTTCTCTTTCAGTGAGCGCCAGCAGCCTTCAACTCTGTTGGCTCCAGAGCAGGAACCTCGACATAACACCCTCCCACTGCTGGCTTGTCTCTGGTGGGAACCGATGGGCCAATTTTGCTGTGTTGGGCAGTGTCTTCTTTCTTTTGGAAAACGAGCAGCCCGTCCCTTCAGGTGTCAGTTGTGCAGGCTCAGGGCTGCATTTGATGCCTCTGGATTTGGCTGGAACCAGACCTCCTCCCAGCCACTGAGAACACAATTGAACAGCCTGGCTCACTCTGCTGGACTCACTGTCAGTGACCCTCCAACCAGGCCTGGGGGCTTTGTTTCTTTTCTCAGGGCCCCCGCTGTCTTTCCTGGGGATGGATGCAATCGTGCACAATGGCTGCAAACCTATTACTAAGTCTGGAGTCCCTGAGTGGTGTAAATGGTTAACACACCCAGCTGCTAACCAAAAAGGCTGAAGGTTCAAGTCTACCCAGATTCGCCTTGGAAGAAAGGCCTGGTGATCTATTCTGAAAAATCAGCCATTGAAAACCCTATCAGCAAGGACCAGGGGCCTCTGTAGGTCCCAAAGTGGTCACTGAGCCTCTCCTAAAACGATATTTTAGTGATAGGGCAGTGAGAGAGTATGCTTGGGGTGTACAAAGAAGAGCAAGGAGACCAGTGTGGTTGGAGTGGAGTGGGCAGGGAAAGTGATAGGAGATGAGGTCGGAAAGGAACTGGAGTATTGTAAGTCTCTGAACACTGGCCTCACTCAAGTAGGGCCTTGAAGGCCATTGTAAGGAATTGAGCACTAGAGATGGGAGGTAGGGTTTGGCCTTGACATCTAACTCATGCCTTCTGTGAGCTATGCCCTTCTTTATTCCCCTTCCCCAAGAGTTCATGATGCCCACAGTGTGAAAACAGTCAGTAAACCAGTGAACCCAGAGTCTAATAGAAACTCATTGCTGGATTTTATAAAGCCTGTTACTAAGTTGGAAACCCTGGTGGCTTAGTGGTTAAGTGCTACGGCTGCTAACCAAAGGGTCGGCAGTTCGAATCCACCAGGCGCTCCTTGGAAACTCTATGGGGCAGTTCTACTCTGTCCTATAGGGCCGCTATGAGTCGGAATCGACTTGACTGCACTGGGTTTTGGGTTTGTTACTAAGTTTGGAATCCCTAAACCAAAAAAAAAAAACCAAACCCTTTGCCATCGAGTTATTTACCGACTCAGTGAGTTGGAGTCCCTGCATGGGGCAAATGGTTAAATCGTTCAGCTGCTAACCAAAAGGTTGGTGGTTCTAGTCCACCCAGAGGCACCTTGGAAGAAAGCCCTGGTGATTTACTTACAAAAAATTAGCCATTGAAAATCCTGTGGAGCACAGTTCAGCTCTGATACACACAGGATCACCGTGAGTCGGAGTTGACTCAATGGCAACTGATGAATTACTAAGTTCACGTCTCCCAAATATAACTAGTTTACACGTTTGCCCAAATAATCCACTGTCTCTCCTGAACTCCTACTACATCCTCATACCTCAAAACATACTCTAAGTTTGTCCACCTCTCACTGTCTTTACCACCCACACTCTAGCTCAAGCCATCATCATCTCAGGCCTAGAATGCTACACCAGCCCCCTTCAGGGCAAGACCCTGTTGGCTGGCCCTGCTGTGTTCCCAGCAACTGGATCAGTGCTTGTTCAATAAATATTGGGTGTAGACAATTATATGTTCATTCATTTGTTATGAGTCTTATCCCATTAGAACATAAGCAGTAGCTATTGCTTGTTCAGTATTCTGTCTCCAGAGCCTAGAATGGTTCCTTGTACACAGTAGATGCTCGGTAAATACTGGGTGAATAAATGAATGAATAGGACACAAGGTAGCTCCAAAGCAAGAGTGGTAGACTCTTCTGGTGTCAACACTGAGGGCTTCATGGAAGAGGTGACATCTGAAATGGGTTTGCTACATGGCTCACAGGGAGAAAAGCGACTAAAGTAGGGAGAATTGCTGGAGGCCTTTCAGGCCCTGACTCAAAGCCTCACCCACCAGGAAAAAACAAAAGAAGGTAGTTTCTTAACCTGGAGACTTTGGACATTGGCCTAGGCCAATGGCAAATGAAGACTCTCGTCCTTTCTTTCAGCAAGCACTGAAGGTAGGAAGGTATCAAGGTGTAAAACAGTATGGGATGTTCAGAGAACATTTGGGAACTTGCTAGAATTCATGATGTAGATCAAATAAGGGAAGGAGAGGGGGCAGGTAGAGGAGCTAAGACAAGACTAGATACTGAAGAACATTTGCCTTGCTAAAGGGCACCCCCACGTACAGTAGAATGAAGCTCTGCTGTGTCCTGCACCATCCCCATGGTTGGTTGCAGAACGGACAATTGTGATCCGTAGGGTTTTCATTGACTGATTTTTGGAAGCAGATCACCATGCCTTTCTTCCTAGTCCATCTCTGCCTGGAAGTTCCTCTGTAAGTTCAGCATCATAACAACTTGAAAGCCTCCAGGGACAGACAACGCACATCAGGTACATTGGCAGAAAGTTGAACCCAGACACTGACTCAATGGCAGCTCCAAATAACAACAAAGGGCAGGATCTTGATGTGGCAGGAGGTCTGCAGCCACAGCCAAAGATGGTCAGATTCATGTTGGGAATGTTCGTTAGTTCAGGACTGAGAGAATAGTCAGAGTATAGGGCAGGGGGCAGAAACCAAGGCACCTGCCACCAGGCAGCCCCTCCCCCATGGCACTCCTGTGGAGCACCACTGGTGATCTCTGCCTCCTTAGAGCCAGCTCACAGAATCTTGTTCCCACCGAGGTGCACGTGATTCAGGATAGCTCCTCCAGAGGCTAGTTCATTTCAACAGGAATCAAAGCTGTCCTTCAGGGCAGTGAGTGCTTTCTCCACTATGTCTAGCTGAGCCCTGGGGAAGTGTCTTAGGACAAGCAGGGCGTTGAGCCGGCAGGGCCTGGGCCCCCCACCCTGCTTCACTCTGAGCAGCACCTTGGCTAGATGTTGGTGACTTGGACCTGAGGAGGCACAGTCCTGCCAACAGAGACCCACATTCTAGTGAGACCAACAGTCAAAGAAGGACATGAGCAACCCCATCCATGGAAGGGCACCTGGGGTGTCTGGGAGTGGGGAGCAGAGTAGGGCAGGGGACTCTGCTCCCAGCCCATAGGCAAGGGGTGAGTGGGAAAGGCTTCCTAAGGGCACTGAAAGCCAAAGCCCCAGGTGTGTGGAACACGGCCATGGTCATGGGGCTTCAAGTAGTTACAAGAGAGTTTGTGGCATTAAAGGACTTCTTTGGAGTCAGGCAGACCTGTGTTCAAATTATTGCTCTATAGCTTACAGCCTGTCACCCTCTCTGGGCCTCAGTTTCCTCATCTGTGAGATGGGGACAATAATTCCTCACTGGAACTTAAGTTCTGTGAGGACAGATCCCCTGTCTCTCTTGTTTGGACACATAAGCCCAGGGCCTCAAACCATGCCTGGCCAGGGTGAGCCCTCAAACAGTGGTTGCTGAATGAATGAATGATTGCATGAACGACACAATGCGTGTCAAATATCTGGCTAAAAGTAGATGCACACAAACAAAGATGTTTGTGAAGTATGGGGTTTTTAGAGGACACTATAGACAAGAACGAGAAAGTGGTGGGGACATTAGAAATTGAGACTTTGTCTCTAAGCAGTGGGCAGCCATCTAAGGCCTCTGAGGAGCTCAGAATGCCCCCACAGTAGTGGTAAAGCCCCTGGTGGAGAGTCTGACCATGCCTGGGCCCTCCCTATGATGCAGCCAACCCTTTGTGTGACCATTCCCCAAGAAGCTCTGGCATGTAGAAGTCACAGAGTGGGCAGATTCTTCTAGAAGCAGCTACAGGGACAGCCTGAGTCAAGAATTGGGAATTTCTGGAGGTGGCCATATGCCACTCCCTCTGAGTTAGTCCTCAGGGCTGGGAAGAGGCATCCGCCTGCCTGAACTTGGAGTCATGAGGTGAGCATCCGCAGGCCTGCAGGACCCTTGACCTTTGACCCTTCTCTTGCTCCCAGCCCTGCATGGCCTCTTGACCCTGCCTGGCTTTAGTGTTTAGTTTACTGAGAGAAGAGGAAAGCTCAGGCTGAGCTGGGAGGGGCAGTGCTGCTGAAGAAACTCTGTCACATGGCGTCTTACTCAGGGGCCCCGAGGCTCCTTTGACTTCAGCTGGAGGCGCTCAGGCTGTGCTGGCTGCCAAGAGGAAGTCCATGCTGTTCCAGGCAAGCCCCTGACCCCTCTCATGACTTAGTGGGCCTGGTTCTGGGAGAGGATGAACTGCCCCCAGAGTGCTCGGTTTCCCCTTTGATGGTTCCTGGGGCTTCCACTCCCCCTCCCTATGTCTCCACTTCCCACACCCCTTCTGCATGGAAGCCAGCTCATGTGCTCCCAGGGGTGAGACCTGGCACGTGCACCTCCCTGTGCTCGGCCTTGCCCCTGGCCATGTCGGCTTCAGGGTCTCCTCTGGACACGGGGGGAGACTGACAAACGAATCAGGTTCCCCAGAGAAAAGACGGAAAACAGCTGCCTTCAGTCGACTCCAACTCATGGCAGCCTCACAGGAGTCAGCGTAGAACTGTGCTCCATAGCATTTCCAATGGCTGGTTTTGGGGAAGTGGATCGCCAGGCCTTTCTTCTGAGGCACCTCTGTGTGGACTGGAACCTCCAACCTTTTGGTTCACAGCCAAGCATGTTAACTGCACCATCCAGGGACTCCAGGGCCCCCAGAAGAGTATAAATTATTGGGCAAGAGCTTGGGCTGCTCCCTTTTCTGTAAAATAGAAATGATGGGGTATACTTTGTAAGGCTGCTGTGAGGAGCAAAGGAGATGATTGGAAAGAGATAGCAGAGAACTGACACACAGCAAACAGTAAGAAGGCAGTTATTGTTATTATCACTAATTATTTGTAGTAATAGTAGTACTTTTTAAAATATAACAGGGGAGGGAGAGGAGAAGAGCCCTGGTGGCACAAGAGTTAAGGGCTCAGCTGCTAGCTGAAAGGTCAGCGGTTCAAACCTACCAGTGACTCTGCAGGAGAAAAGACCTGGCGATCTGCTCCCATAAAGATTACAGCCTAGGAAACCCTATGGGGAAGTTCTACTCTGTCCTATAGGGTTTCTATGAATCGGAATCAACTTGATGGTGCACAACAGCAGGGAGAGGAGACTCTAGAGAAAGAAAAATGTAGGAGCACAATGCAACCTAAGGAATGCAGAGAAAGGCATCTCAGACCCACACCCATGCACTGAGTGGACTAGACAGAGGCTAGGGTCCCAGACCGGCAAGCCCAAGCAGGACTGTCTACAAAGAGGGATGAGTTCATGAGGGTGCGAAGTTTTGGTAGCAGGGAGTTTGGCTCCTTGGTGAGGAGGAAAGAGAGGTGTACTCTAAACTGAGTCAGTGGCCAGGACGCAGCAGCCCCCAGGTGGCTACAGGATCTGGACCGGAGACATGTACTTAACAGAGTACAGACCTGTCACTTAGTACACAGTCAGTGCTTAATAAAGGTTTGCTGGTGCTCCTGGAGTTCCGCTCAGTAAGGATTCACAGTGAGAACTGATAAAGTCCAATACCTAGGGCATGTGCTTTCATGCACTCATTCAACAAGTATTTATTGAGCAACTACCACATTTCAAGCAGTTCCAGGAGTTGGGGATACAGCAGTGAGCAAACCCTGCCCTCGAGGATCTTACCATCCAGTAAGAGAGAGGCAGACAGGAAAAAAGGGACCTAGAGAATGTATGGTATGAATTATTTTTTCTTAGGGAAGGACTAGTTTATTATGTTTTATTAAAAATCCGAACATATGTGAAGTGCTTAAACAATGCCTTGCTGGTTTATAGTAAGCATTTAATAATGGCTTTCCCAGCTCAGGCCACACCAGTCTGGGAGCAAAGATAACCATGGCCACCATAGGATAAGATTTCCCTGGCTCCGTATTGTAGCCCCTGCAAACTCTTCCCAGATGGCTCTGGGAAGACTTGTCACACGGGCCCCCAGAATTTGTCCTCTTGGCAAACAGGTGGCATTATTCCTCCTCGTCTGCCCCTTCAACTCCAACTCACCAGGGTGATATCCCACTGCCGTCACCACCCTCTGTCGAGGTCACCACCAGAAACCGCTCACAGGCCAGTTCTGCTGGGCACTCACTGAGGCCTGTGTGGCAACTGACAATGGCTAGACAAAGGAGTGGACCTTGTCTGAAAGTGCTGTCTCCATACCTCCCACTACTTCCAACATCTACAACTCCCAAACCCAGAGAAACATTGGAGAACCACATCTTGGGTTTTTTCCCCTTCCCTTTTCCCCCCTACATCAGCTGCACCCTGGAACTCGGAGTTGAATTCTCAGGGTTAGAGCAGAAGGCATTCAGAGGGGCCATTGGGCTTGGGCAGCCCACCACTGCACTGCAACTGCCCCCATGAACCTCCTCGGCTCCATCTTACCTCACTCGGCTTACAGTTGGTCCATTGCCTCTCCTTGAAATGCTCCATTTACTCAGCTCCCAGGATGCCACGCTTATCAAGTTTTCTCCTGGCCTTCCTGCTGCTCCTTCTCAGTCTCCCCTGCTTGCTGTTGATCATCTCTGACATTGAGTTTTGTGTGATGGTTCAGTGCTTGGTCTTTCTTTACCAGCATCAACACATTTACTCCTTTGTGGATGGCATCCAATGTCATGATTTTGAAATCTATCTGTAAACTGATGACACCAAATTTGTATCTCCAGCTGGGACTCCAGATTCATGTAAACAATACTGCTAAGAAGGATCTCCTCTTGACCATGTAATAAAATAGAGATTACAAATCCACATGTCCAAAACTCAACTCCTGATCTTTCTTCAGTGATGGTTGGTTTCATGTGTTGTTAAGTGACAATTCTGGAATGGAGTTATAAAAATTTTAGCAAAGATTTTATTTGGTAGTAAACCTAATTGCTGAGGCAAGGAAGCATGGCATTTAAGAGCAGATAACAAAGACTTTGGTTTGAGATCGATACCGGTCTCCATTTATAAGAAACTTTGAGGAAATTTGTTGGAAAAAAAGGATTAGTTTCTGGAAAGTTGTCATTTAAACATTCGCAGGTTCTTTTGAAGCAGGGGCAAAATTGTAATTGAGCCATGTGTCTTTTCTTTGATTTGTAATAGATGTAAAGGTTCTTGGGTTCATTATGATGAAATCTCAAGAGAAGGTGGGTGTGTTAGTCATCTAGTGCTGCTATAACAGAAATACCACAAGTGGATGGCTTTAACAAAGAGAAATTTATTCTCTCACAGTCTAGTAAGTTACAAGTCCAAATTCAGGGCGCCAGCTCCAGCGGCAGGCTTTCTCTCTCTGTTGACTCTAGAGGAAGGTCCTTGTCTTCAGTCTTCCCCTGCTTGAGGAGCTTCTTAGGCGCAGGGGCCCCGGGTCCAAAGGATGTGCTCTGCTCCCAGTGCTGCTTTCTTGGTGGTATCAGGTCCCTAACTCTCTACTTGCTTCTCTTTCCTTTCATCTCTTAAGAGATAAGAGGTGGTGCAGGCCACACACCCCAGGGAAACTCCCTTTACATTGGATCAGGGAGGTGACCTGAGTAAGGGTGGTGTTACAATCCCACTCTAATCCTCCTGACATAAAATTACAATCACAAAATAGAGGACAACCACATAATACTCGGAATCATGGCCTAACCAAGTTGATACACACATTTTTTGTGGGGACATAATTCAATCCATGACAGTGGGTTTGGAAAATATCGGTTAAGTAAGGTTTATAGGTGGAAGCACCCAGGGCTGTTCTAAACTGGTTATGGTTGTTTCTGGTTAACAATGTCAGTTTGGCTAGGCTAGGTTTCCAGCTCTTGGCCAGACACTAGTCTAGTTGCTGTTATGGAATAGTTACATGCTATAGAGTATCAGTTGCTGTCAAGTTGACTCCTACTCATGATGACCCATGTGTGTCAGAGTAGAACTGGGCTCTATAGCGTTTTCGGTGACTGCTTTGTTGGAAGTAGATTGCCAAACCTTTCTTCTGAGGCACTTCTGGATGGACTCAAGCCTCCAACCTTTCAGTTAACAGCCAAGCATGTTAACAATTTGCACCACCCAGGGTCTCCATTATTAAGTAGTTACATCCAATTAAATCATTTGACCTAGGGTATTACCTTCCATAGTACAAAGTAATGTAATTACTTTACATCTGTTGTTGTTGTTAGTTGCTGGCAAGTTGTCTCCTACTCATGGCAACATTGGGTATAACAGACCAAAATGTTTCCCAGCCCTGTGCCATCTTTATGATCATTGGTATGTTTGAGTCCATTGCTATTGTGTCAATCCATCTCATTGAGGGCTTCCCTCATTTTTGCTGTCCCTGTACTTTACCAACCATGATGTCCTTTTCTAGCGACTTGTCTTTCTTGAGGACGTGTTTGAAGTAAGTGAGCTAAAGTCTTACTATCTTCACTTCCAAGGAACATTCTCTGGTTGTATTTCTTCTAAGACTGATCTGTTCATTCTGGCAGTCCACGGTATATTCAATATTCTTTGCCAACACTGCAGTTCATATGCATCAATTCTTCATCTAGTGTAATGTAATATAATCACTTCACTTCCCATAAAGTAATCCAGTGTAATATAATCAATCAATCAATTGAGGGCCTTGGGAGCAGAGAGTTAGTATCCCTAGGGTGCGTTCTGCCTTCAGACCGTAATAGATGTTCTGGTGAAACGCTCACGTACACTCTTCCCATTGCCTGACCTGTGGAGCTTGGGACGAAAGCCAGGAGAAGTATCCAGCCTGCCACCTGACATACGGATTTTGGAGTTGCCAGCCCCCGCAAAAATCACGTGAGTGAATTCTTCAGAGTAAATCAATCTCTCCTCTCCTCTCCTTTCCTCTTCTTTCTCTGTTTCTCTACCTCCCTTTCTCTCCACATACATATATTACATATATGTCACTGGTTCTGTTTCTCTAGAGAACCTCGACTAAGCTGTCCCCAAGCTTGCTCCTCCCTCAGCCTTCCCCATCTAAGTTAGGCAACTCTGTCTCTAATGACTCCAAACCTTGGAATCATCCTTGAGTGTTCCTTCTCTCCCCATCCTTCACTCCCAATCTAATCCATCAGCAAATCTTATAATCCTTCTAAAATCCAACTCTTTCTTACCTGGTTTATTTAAGCAGCCTTCTAACTGGTTCTTCTGCTTCTTGCCTACTTTCAGTATATTCTTCTCGGCAGAGCTGAATGATACTGAAAAGTTTAAGTTAGATCACAGCCTTCCACTGCTCCAAGCTGTCCATTGGCTTCCATCTCACTCTTAGTCAAAGTCAAACTCCTTACTGGGTCCTACAAGGTGCTACGTGACCTACATTCCGCCCCCCATCTGTGATTCTCTGACTTCATCCCCACTGCAGGAAAGGGATTTAGAGTAATAAGAGTCCAGATACTGGCTGTAGTTTGCACACATCAGGAAGACTGTAATTCCAGGTCCATTGCGCTTTTCCTCCCTTACCTGAAATGATCTTCTGCAATCATCCACATGGCTCTGTCCTTCCCCTACTTCAGGTGTCACTTTCTTCTGGAACATTTCTTTGGTTCTACTATTTAAACCTGAGCCCACCCCAACCTCTGGCATCCTCTATCCCCCTTGCCTGCTTTATTTTTCTCCATCCGACGTATCCCATCTAACACACTATATAATGACTTATTTACTGGTCTATCGTCTGTCCACCACCTCATTGCCTTGTTCACCACTCTGTCCCCAGCTCCTAGCACATGAGTCAAGGAACGAATTTGTAAAAGAAAGGACTCAGGATATTCACCCCACTACCTTCCAATCTTGTCCATTTTCTGGGACTCCATTTATGGGTACTGAACCTCACTGTATTTACAGGGAGTTTTCAGACTTTCATTCAAGTAGACCCCAATTTGGACCTGACTAGTTGCCCTCCTGCCCTAGTGGCACAATGGTTAAGAACTTGACTGCTAACCAAAAGGTCAGCAATTTGAATCCACCAGCCACTCCTTGGAAACCCTATGGGGCAGTTCTTATAGGGAATTGACTCGACAGTAAAGGGTGTGGTTTTTTTGTTTGTTTGTTTGTTTTTGGTTAGTTTCCCTCTAAATATTCTTGGCATCCTAAATTTGGTCTGGGACTCCTTATCTAGCTCTTTCCTCCACCCACAATTCAAACTCTGCCAAATCAATGCTTACATCTGCAAGGGGACTGGGGATGAGGCCTCCAGTGCTACCAGGCAGGATCCTTAGATAAAGCTAACTGTGCCATTGTCCAAGGGAGCTGAGCCAGGACAGCTATTTGGAGAGAGAAGGGGTCGGGGGTGGGGAGGGGGGAAGGGCAGAATGACTGAGAGGTTTCAGTGAACCACAGTGCAGGGAAAGGGAATCTGAGAGCATCACCAGAGTGGAGTTTTGATCAGTCACAAAGCCAGAGCTGAACAGCTTCCAGGGATGGCTCAGGAATGCCAAGTAAAACAGAGGCCACAGGCATTCCTGGGGAGGCATCCGAGGCAAAGACCAGGGGCCGCTGAAGCTCCATCTGAGTTGATGCCATAAGGCACACGAGCCACCTCCACGCTAGTGGAGGAAAAAGCATGAGTCTGCTTGCCTATAACTGCTCTGTTACTAGCTTGACAAGAGCACTTTGCACACAGGTCAATCTAAGCTCTTTCCAGACTGTGTCATGATTTATCTGCATGGCTGACAGTCTCCTCCCAAAAGATAATGAGACCTTGGAGCTCATTTTGGTACCCCCCAAGAATAAGTCTGGGGCCTGTAATATAGACAGCTTTTCTACATGTTGAATGAATGAATGAATGGATACTCCCATCCTCCACTACAGAGAAAGAGGGGAAATCAACTTTATCATTGTTGGTAGATATTCTCTTCTTTGAATCCTGATTACACCCCTACTAGGTCTTGTTTTTCCAGCAGTTCTCAAAAGTAGTTCTTGTCAGCTTTTTTTTTTTTTTTTGGTGAGAAAACGAAAGCTCGGAGAGGTTGTTGTCTGCCCAAGGTTATAGAGCTTACAGCTGGCAGAGTCAGCATTTAAGACCAGACCTGTCTAACCATACATCTCGTACTCTTTCTTGCCACCTTGCCTTAAATGAGGAATTATTGACTAACTACCGTGTGCTGGCTACCATGTTAGATGCCTCGGGTAGGTTATTCTATTTAATTTCCATGCTAAGAGACCCATATTATCCCTATTTTACAAATGAGGAAACCAAGTTTTGATGTGGTTGCCTACCTTGCCCAAGGTCATCCAATGGCTGGATTGGAACTTTGCTTGACCTCAAAGCCAAGCTCTTTCCATTGTACCACAGTGTCAGGATGCAAGGCAATCTCCATGTTGGTTGACTCTTGATTATGGGCACAAGCTGTTGAGAGCAAGAGCTCAGTTGGATCTATTGGCTTGGTACTGTCCCAGATCTGCAACTGTGGCTACAGTAGTCTCAACCTGGCCAGGCCCAGGGAGGAATCAAGGAGCCAGCATAGAGGGCAGGCCCAGGACAGGTCAGTCTCTGTGTCCGGAGAAACAGCCAACAACATGCTTCATTGACAATGGCTCACGGGTTCATCTTCATGTACTAGAGGCATGATCTCTGCTTTGGTGCAGAGAATTAAATCCTATCAGCATGGTGGATGGTTAAGAGCTCAGACTTTTGAATCCAAGTACTTGGGTTCAAATCTATACCACCCACTAGCTGCATGACCTTCAATTAGGTCCTCATTCACTGAGCCTCACTTTCCTAATCCATAAAATGAGGTTAATAATAGAACCTACCTCATAGGCTCATGGAGTTCCTGGGTGATTCAGAAGGTTAATGTGGTTGGCTGCTACCCGAAAGGTTGGAAGTTCAAGTCCACCCAGGGTCTTCTCTAGAGACAGGGCTGGTAATCTGCTTCCAAAAAATCAGCCATTGAAAATCCTTTGGGGCACAGTTCTACTCTGACCCACACGGGGTCACCTTGAGTCAGAAGCAACTCTATGGCAACTGTTTTTTTTTTTTTTCCAGTAGGGTCATACTTCAGTTTAAGTGAGATAATACTGATCAAGTTGTCGGAACAATACAATATCAGCCATTAGTCATAATCTCCCCAGTTTAATAATTTTGCTAATATAGATGTATTGAGATAGACTGAACAGTTCATTAAGCCACCTATGACTCAGGAAAGCAATCCAGATCCCACAGGTACCACCTCCCACCTTTCTCTTGGTCTTGGAGGAGGGACACTGGACCTGGATCCAAAGATCCAAGTTTAAGTCCAGCAGTATGACCTCTGCCAACTCACTTCATCTCTCTCAGTCTTGTCCTAGCCATTTTCTAAAAAGTGGTGATATTTGAACCTGCCCTACTTAGCTCCTAGGAATCTCATGAGTCTCAAACAAAATAGGGTATGTGGAAATATTACGTAAGCCATAAAATCCTGGAGAAATGCTAACTATTGTGTAAAGATTATTCCCCTTTCTTGTCCCCCACCCTGCCCAGGCTCTCCCTAGCCAGCGAGTCCACTTCCCACCCTTTCTGGCTCTCAGCTGCCCTGGAATCTCAGCTGGCTCCCAGAACAGATTCAGAGCACAGCACATATTGTCCAAAGGTTGCTTCCAAAGCCTCCGGCTGCTCAGTTTGGCCCCAACCCTTCTTTCTTGGAAATGTCTGGCCCAATGTGAAGGAATGTGGGCTGGCAGCTCAGTCCCAATCAGGCCCGCAAGCACCCATTGAGTGTCTGCAATGTGCCAGGCCCTGGGCACTGAGGATCCAGGGGTGGGCAGGATACTCTGCTCTCAGGAATTCACAATCTAGAGAACAGTCACATCACGGGCAACGACAATACAATGCAATATGATAGGTAGTACCATGACAGGAGCCCAGAGGAAGGCCCTGTGCCTGGCCTGGGAGAATCAGGGAAGGCTTTCTAGAGGCGGAGACATCTGAGGGAAGCCTGGCCTTCATCCAGTCATGGCTAAATTTCAGAGCCTTTATCATATGAGGAGGCCACTATCACTTCCTCATCCCTGTGATCATAGATTTGTTGACACCCCACGCTAGAGGAGGCTTTAAAATATAATTTAGTCCAGTTGTCATTTTGAAGCAGTTCCTGAATAGAGCAAATGGTTAAATGCTTGACTACTAACAAAAAGGTTGGAGCTTCAGACCCGCTCAGGCACCTCAGAAGGGCTGGCGATCTGCTTCCAAAAGTTCACCACCTTGAAAACACTATGGAGAACAGTCCAATGATGACACAAGTGGGGTCACCATGAGTTGGATTTAACTTGATGGCAGTTGGTTTGGTCTGAGGGTTTTTTGTTTTTGTTTTTTTAGTCATTTTGAAGAGGACTAGAAAGCTAAAATAACTTTCTCAATGTCACCCAGCTAGATCTGCTGGAAACATTGGTCAGCTTTATGTGAAGCTCAATCTATGTCTTCTTGGGCATCCATTTCCAATCAGACCGAGTCTTAAAAAATAAATCTGAAGGGTAATCCTTAGAGCTCCCTCTTCTGCTGCTTCTCAGGCTGCTACAGTGAACTGGGTCCTCGCGCAGCACTTGTGTTTATCCCACTTGGTCCTCACAGCAGCCCTGGGAAGTAACTCTCAGTTAACCCACCTTACAGACAAGGAAACTGAGCCCAGACAAAAGTCCTTACGAGGTGACTGTGAAACTGAGAATTTGATTTCAGGAGTCAACATCATGATTTGACTTCAAACTGGAAAATCAATTTTATTACTTAGGAGCGGATAGTTGTTCCCTTGCTCTCTGCTCTTTTCTTCTTTCTTTTTCTTTTATAAAATTGCCTTCTAAGAAGGAGTCACTGGTTGGCATATGGTTCGAGTGTGGTCCCTGGACTGGTTCTTTCTTTTCTGCCTTTTGGTCCTGCCTCTTTCCTCCTCATCTCTCTCTCTCTTTTTCTCTCTGTGTGTCTTTCCCAACCCTCTCCCTCCATCCCTGCTCTGCCTGACTCTCTGTCTCTCTCTTTCGGTATCTATCTTCTCCCCCCCAACCCACGCTATCCTTTCTCCCACTCTCTCAGCTTTTTCTCCCCCTCCATTTCTTCCTCACTCTCTCCCATCTCTTCTCTGTTTCTCCCCACTCTCCCACTCACACCATCCCCTCTGCCTCTCTCTCCCCCATTTTCTCCTCAATTCCTTCTCTGTATCTCTCCCTCTTCCACCCACCCCTTCTCTTCTCCGTTTCTCCTCTCTCTCCCCTCTGCCTTTTCCCTTCCCGGGCTGGTTTCACAGGTCCTGGGAGGTGCCCCTAGCTTTGCTCTCGCTAACCCAGGCCTGAGCAGTCACTGCCTCTCACTGGCTTCTCTGGGTCCCCAGCCTCCATCTAGCTCCTGAGGAAGCGGGAGAGGGGAAGGAGCAACCAAGGAAATCTGACAGGGCCCAAAGCTGCTCATTCCTTTGGCAAGAAAGGCAGGAGGATTTCCAGAAAATAGACAAACAGGAGGAGTTGGTCAGCGACAGTCCCCCTGCCAGCCCCTCTGCCCCCTAACATCTGGTTTGAGGAAGGGTGGTGTCCAGCCTCCCAGATGTGTAGCCTGAGCCTGGACCACTTGCAGCAGAGACAGGTAGTGACCTTAGAGCCCACTGAAGCAAGAGAGCAGAGGGTGTGGTCGGGAAACAGGAGTCAGTGTTAACAAAAAGCAAAAGCGTGGGCTCTTCATCTGCTCTGGATGGGAAGCTAGGTGCTGGAAGCTCAGAATTCAGAGGGAGAAGAATACAAGTCCAGAAGGCCCCTCATCCCTGCTTGCTGGGTTCAAGCCCAGCTCCTCCCTTTTGGTAGAGTGGTTTCCTTTCCCGGCCCTTAATTCCTCACCTGTCAGATGTTGTTGTTGTTGTTAGGTGCCATCCTGTCAGTTCCGAGTCATGGCAACCCCATGTACAACAGAATGAAACTCTCCACGGTCCTGAGCCATCCTCACAATCTTTGATATGCTTGGGCGCATTGTTGCAGCCACTGTGTCAATCCTTCTCCTTGAGGGTCTTCCTCTTGTTTACTGACCCTCTACTTTACCAAGCATAATGTCTTTCTTCAGGGATTGGTCCCTCCTGATAACATGTCCAAAGTATGTGAGACATAGTCTAGCCATCCTTGCTTCTAAGGAGCAATCTGGCTGTATTTCTTCCAAGACAGATTTGTTCATTCTTTTGGCAGTTTATGGTATATTCAATATTCTTCCCCAACACCTAATTCAAAGGCATCAGTTCTTCTTTGGTCTTCCTTATTCATTGCCCAGCTTTCACATGCATATGAGGTGATTGAAAACACCATGGCTTTGGTCAGGTGCTTTTTAACTTTTTTTTTTTTTCCTGCTTTTTAACACTTTAAGGAGGTTTTTTGCTGAAGAGTTGCCCAATGCAATGTGTTGTTTAATTTCTTGAGTGCTGCTTCCATGGGTGTTGATTGTGGGTCCAAGTAAAATGAAATCCTTGACAATGTCAATCTTTTATCTGTTTATCATAATGTAGTTTATTGGTCCAGTTGTGAGGATATTTGTTTTCCTTATGTTGAGGTGCAATCCATACTGAAGGCTGTGGTCTTCGATCTTCATCAGTAAGGGCTTCAAGTCCTCTTCACTTTCAGCAAGCAAGGTTGTGTCGTCTGCATAACACAGGTTGTTAGTGAGTCTTCCTCCAACCTTGATGCTCTATTCTTCTTCATATAGTCCAATTTCTCCAATTATTTGCTCAGCATACAGATTGAATAAGTGTGCTGAGAGGATACAACCCTGATGCACACCTTTCCTAACTTTAAACCACACAGTATCCCCTTGTTCTGTTCGAATGACTGCCTCTTGATCTATGTACAGATTCCTCATGAGCACAATTAGGTGTTCTGGAATTCCCATTCTTCGTGATGTCATCCATAATTTGTTAAGATCCGCACAGCTGAATGCCTTTGCAGAGTCAATAAAACACAGGTAAACATCTTTCTTGTATTCTGTTTTCAGCCAGGATCCATCTGACCTCAGTAATGATATCCCTAGTTCCACGTTCTCTTCTCAATCCGGCTTCAATTTCTAGCAGTTCCCTATCGATGTACTGCTGCCACCGCTTTTGAATGATCTTCAGCATAATTTTACTTGTAGCTTATATTAATGATACTGTTTGATGATTTCTGCATTCGGTGGATCGCCTTTCTCTGGAATAGGTGTAAAAATGAATCTCTGCCGGTCAGTTGACCAGGTAGCTGTCCTCCATATTTCTTGGCATAGATGAATGAGCACTTCCAGTGCTGCATCCATTTACTGAAACGTCTTAATTGATATTCTGTCAATTCCTGGAGCCTTGTTTTTCACCAGTGCCTTTAGTGCAGCTTGGACCTTTTCCTTCAGTACCATTGGTTCCTGATCATATGCTACCTCCTGAAATGGTTCAGTGTCGACCAATTCCATCTTCTTTTGATGCTTCCTGCATTGTTTATATTTTCCCCATAGAATCCTTTCAGATAGAAGTGATAATTCTTCTCTCATAGAGCAATTGTAATATTTTGTTAAATGAAATCACTTCTAAGAAGTGCCTGGTATAGAACTTGGCACATGGTGGGTACTCAAAGAACACTGGTGCCCTTCTTTACCTTCCAGAAACTCTTCCTGGACAAACTCAATTCCCACTGCTGTCCCCACATGCTCACTGTTTGTCTATAGCTCTTTGCAGGTCTTTACCCATCAGCAGATCTTCCCCTGGAGTCCCTGGGTGGAGCAAACATTTAGGGCCTTGACCACTAGCTGAAAGGTTGGCAGTTCAAATCCACTCAGAGGCACCTTGGAAAACAGGCCCAGTGATATGCTTCCGAAAGATCATAGCCTTGAAAACCCTATGGAACAATTCTACTCTGCACACGTGGGGTCACCACGAGTCAAAGTCTACTCAGTGGCAACTAATAACAGCAAACCTTCCTTCCTCTCAGGCTGCCTCACTTGTGGGCTATTATCACCTTTATTGTTACTGTTATTATCATCATTGTCATTTATATTGGCTTCTTGGGGCTGCTGTAACAAAATATCACAAACTGGATGGCTTATAAGAACAGAAGTGTATTGTCTCAAGGTTTTGGTATCTAGGAGTCCAAGATCAGGATGTCAGCAGTGTTGACTCCTACTGGTGCCCTGAGGGAGAGTCTGTTCCATGTCTCTCGCCTAACTTCTGGTAGCTCCAGGTGTTCCTTGGCTTGCAGCTGCAGTCTCACATGGGCTTCTCGTTGTGTCTCTCTGTCTCTGTGTACCTTTTCTCTTATAAGGACACCAGTTATATATAGGATTAAGGCCCACTCTACTCAGCATGACCACATATTAACCTAACTGGTAACAGGTCACATTCACAGCTACAGGACTTGGGACTTCAACATACATTTTGGGGGAACACAATTAAACCCATAACATCATTGTCGTTGTTAGTTCTTAGACTGTTTGCATGTTGATCTTGTCTCCTCACTGTGAGGAAAGGCTTTTGTAGATGTGTCTTTTACGTAAAGATAAAGGCCCTCACCACAGTATATTGGGTAAAAGCATGGACTTATGGATTGGCTAGACCTTGGCTTGGATCTGGCCTCCTCTATTTACAAGCCGTGTGCCTGGGCAAGTGACTTCATCTGTAAAATAGGGTAATGAGAAAGGATTGGGGTTCCAAAGATAAAATATGATGAATAGCTTAGCAGGGGGTATGGCATACAGCAGGTGCTCAGGGAATCATAGGCTTGACTTTTAGCTATTATTATGCAGCATTTTAACTCCTTCGATATCTAACATGGAAACCCTGGTGGCACAGTGGTTAAGAGCTAGGGCTGCTAACCAAAAGGTAGGCGGTTCGAATCCACCAGGTCCTCCTTGGAAACCCTATGGGTTAGTTCTACTCTGTCCTATAGTGTCAGTATGAGTCAGAATTGACTTTATGGCAGCGGGGTTTTTTTGGTTTGGTGTATAACATAGTGCCAGGTGTGAAGCAGGTGTTCAGTAAGTAGAGGTGGAAGAGACTGGAAGAGCCGTCGCAGAGAAATTGTTTCCTATTGGGTGACTTTCCTGCTAAGGCAAGCTTGGACAAGGGCTCCTGGAAGTGCTCAGCTTCTCAGATACAGGAAGATTTCAGGAATCATCTATTTCCCCCCACCTGTTTACACGTTTAGAAGGGAAAAATGAGGCCTTAAAGAGTGAAAGTTGTTTCTTTTCTATTAAAGTGCAGAGGAAATAGCATATAGGGCTTCAAGGTACATTGGTGGGTCAGTGGCAGAATTCTTGCCTTCCATGTTGGAGACCCAGGTTCTATTTCTGACTAGTGCACCTTATGAGCAGCCACCACCCAGGGCCAGATTAAAGCGTGTAAGGGCCCTAAACACTGATAATATGTGGTGCCGCTTCCTCTGCTTACTCATGCATTAGAACAGATTGAGTTATATATATACATGTATATGTATATGCATATGTATATGTGTGTATGTCTTAGCTATCCATGATGTAACTTTTTTTTAAATACATCTGTAATATTAGCAATTGAACACAAAAGTGACATATGACATTTTAACAGAATGAGATGAACTGGATTATAAAAATACTAGTGGGTGCAGAGTACTAAGATTTTTACTATGTAATACATTTTCTACAAAAGAATATTCCACATACTACTCCACAACAAAGAAAATGAGTTAGTGAACTTAGTTATTTCAACAATCAATGTAAAATTCTGTTGATCTCCCACAATGAAAAATTGTCTTTCACGAATTTTCCTTTAAATGCTTCATACTTCAATTTTGATGCTTGTTTCATAATAAATGCTATAATTATAAATGAACAAATGAAAAGATGTCATAAAAGAAAATTTAATTATCAGAAAACAAATATTACAACATATTACTATACAGTCTTTTATTTTTAGATAGATCTTTCATCTCTAGCATGTTATAATTAAAAACATTTCTTTCTATTCTTTGCTCTTACAAGTTCTTCACTGATTTCATCACAATTAAGCTGCCAAACAATATCTATTTCCATACATAATAAAGATAATGAATCAAATCTTTCTTAAATCATTGTTGTACACTGAGGTCTTTTGAGTACCTTTAGGGATGAAAACAAGCATTCTGTTGTGCAGTTTGTGATCATTAAAGTCAGGAATATGCAAAAAGCAATTTCAATGTTGGGAAATACACATTATATTTTATCTTCTATTATGAAATCATACATTCCTACATAAGTAAAATTTGTCTTTCCTGAATCTGTAAACCTAGTTCTCATGTAGGAAAATCTATTTGGAAGAACTCCATACACTTGCGCCCTTCCTTTCATGCAAGATTCAAGTATGTCAGTGATGGTATAGCGTGCGCTTATGTGAAATTGATCTCTGGCACTCAGTACTTCTGGAACACTTATGTCATTTACTTGTTTCCTTCTAATGCATCTGTGACAGTGAACTGCTTGCAAAACAAAACATATTTTGCACAATAAATGCTGAATTTTGTGTCCTCTTAATGTGTTTAATATCTCACTTATTAGCATATATAGAGTGACATCAAGCACTATGTCCCATGCAACAGACAATAAATGCCCTTGATACATAAATTAAAACTTTTTGTGTTAGATAAATTTTAATATTTCCAGCATTTTTTGACATTTACTATGTTAGTATTTTATTAAATTATTACCCATGTGCTCATCTGCTAACCAAATGGTCAGCAGTTCAAATCTACCAGCTGCTCGTTGAAAACCCTACGGTGCAGTTCTGCTCTGTCCTGTAAAGTTGCTATGAGACGGAACTGACTCGACAGCATCTAACAACATGCTAGATTGTGTCTGTGTGTATGCCAAACATATTTTAGAGTTAAAGTTATAATATTATTTATAAGACCTAAGACATAACTCTGTATGTAAATGCTATAGAGTTAAAAAGTAACTTGATTGAATTCATTGCGATGGTCGACTTACTCAAGTTCCCTTGCTTTCATGTGTCATCTGGGACTGGAGTCCCCATTGGTTGTTTACCAGGACATGTGCAAGAGCATACCGTTTCCATCTTGGGAAAGAACATTGCTGGCCCTCCTGGCTAGAGATACTGGATCAGCAGACAGGGATGTAAAAGATGGTTCTCTCAAAATGGATAAGAGACCTATTATCTATTAATATAATCCATCCTTCCCCAGTAACTGGTAATGTTAGATTCAATTGCATATGGGGTGAATGTAGCAAGAATTAGACTTGACAGACCACCCCCACTTCTTGTTTATTAGAAAGAAATAGCATACTCTCAAGAGACCCACTGAGATAAGGAGTTTCAATTACACGGAAAGGGATGGTAGGACACAGATGTCAATGAAGGTGTTGAAGTGGTAGGGGCCTCATAGCTTCAACAACTTTGCCTGTAGGCACCGTTGTGACCCTGAGTAAACTTTTTTTCTGGCCGGCACATTCTCACACACTGGAGCTGGTATGCATTTCACTTAGTGCCCTGCCGGTTCCCTTCATTGCAGCACTCACTTTTCCTTGTATCCCATCTGGTTGATGTCTGTAGGTCTTGGTTTTGAACAATTGGTGCCCCTGTTTAGTTGATGCCCTAAGCACATGCTTACCTTGCTTTTTGGGTAAATCTGTCCCTGCCACCACTTGTCTGTCAGTGGAGGCTTGCGTGTCACTATGACGATGAACAGGTTTCAGCAGTGTTTCTGGACTAAGATGGATTAGGAAAAAAGGCTTGGTGATGTACTCCTGAAAATCAACCAATGAAAACTCTATGGATCACAACGGTCTGATCCAAAATCAATCACGGGTTGGCACAGAATTGGGCAGCGTTTCATTCTGTCGTGCATTTGATGGCCATGAGTTGGGAGCCAACGTGACCACAGCTGCATCCATTTGTTAAACATCTCAGTTGGTATTCCATCAATTCCCAGTGCCTTGTTTTTTGGCAATGCCTTCAGTGCAGCTTGGACTTCTTCCTTCAGTAGCATAGGTTCCTGATCGTATGCTACCTCCTGAAATGGATGAACATCAACCAGTTCTTTCTGGTATAGTAACTCTGTATTCCTTCCATCTTCTTTTGATGCTTCCTGCATCGTTTAATATTTTCCCTGTAGAATTTTTCAACATTGCAGCTTGAGGCTTGAATTTTTTTCATCAGTTCTTTCAGCTTGAGAAATGCTGAGCGTGTCCTTCACTATTGGTTTTCTAAATCCGGCTCTTTGTACATATTATTATAATGCTCTACTTTTTCTTCTCAAGCTGCCCTTTGAAATCTGTTCAGCTCTTTTACTTCATCATTTCTTCCTTTCACTTTAGCTACTCGACATTCAAGAGCAAGTTTCAGAGTTTCTTCTGACATCCATTTTGGTCTTTTCTTTCTTTCCTGTCTTTTTAATGATCTCTTGCTTTCTTCATGTATGATGTCCTTGATGTCGTTCCACAACACCTTTGGCCTTCGGTCATTAATGTTCAATGCATTGAATCTATTCCTGAGATGGTTTCTAAATTCAGGTGGGACAATCTCAAAGTTGTACTTTGGCTCTTGTGGACTTGTTCTAATTTCCTTCAATTTCAACTTGAACTTACATATGAGCAATTGATGGTCTGTTCCTCAGTCAACCTTGGCCTTGTTCTGACTGATGATGTTGAGCTTTTCCATTGTTTCTTTCCACAGATGTAGTCGATTTTATTCCTGTGTATTCTACCTAGTGAGGCCCATGTGTGTAGTCGCCACTTATGTTGTTGAAAAAAGGTATTTGAAATGAATAAGTCATTGCTCTTGCAAAATTCTATCATGCCATCTCCAGCAGTGTTTCTATCACCAAGGCCATAATTTCCAACTACCCATCCTTCTTCTTTTTTTCCAATTTTCGCATTTCAATCACCAGTAATTAATGCATCCCGATTGCATGTTCGATCAATTTCAGACTGCAGAAGTTGGTTAACATCTTCAATTTATTCCCCTTTGGCCTTAGTGGTTCATGTGTAAATTTGAATAACGGACGTATTAACTGGTCTTCCTTGTAGGCATATTGATATTATCCTATTACTGACAGTGTTGAACTTCAGGATAGATCTTGAAATGTTCTTTTTGACAGTGAATGCAACTCCATTTCTCTTCAAGTTGACATTCTCAGTATGGTAGACCATATGATTGTCCAATTCGAAATGGCCAATACCAGTCCATTTCAGCTCCCTAATGCCTAGGATATCGGTGTTTATGTGTTCCACTTCATTTTTGACAATTTTCAATTTTTCTAGATTCACACTTCATACGTTCCATGTTCTTCTCGTTTTGAGTCGTACCAAATCAGCAAATGAAGGTTCCAAAAGCTTGACTCCATCCATGCCATTAAGGTCGACTTTACTTTGAGGAGGCAGCTCTCCCTCATTTGTCTTTTGAGTGCCTTCCAAGCTGAGGGACTTGTCTTCCAACACTATATCAATGTTTTGCTGCTATTCATAAGGTTTTCACTGGCTAATTATTTTCAGAAGCAGATCACCAGGGCCTCCTTCCTAGTCTGTCTTAGTCTGGAAGCTCAGCTGAAACCTGTCCACCAATGGTGACCCTGCTGATATTTGAATATCGGTGGCATAGCTTTCAGTATCACAGCAATATGCAAGCCCCCACAGATGATAAACTGAGAGACACATGGGGGATAGCTCACCCATAGTGAATTTAGCATCCACAAAAACTCTGAACTGTTGTTTGCAATTCTCCACTTTCTGTTTTTTTGGATCCAGTGATTTATTTTCAGAGAATTGTGTCTGCTTGCTTACTGGTGTAGCCAGGGCCTAGTACATTACCTGGCAGTGAGCTATTTCTCAGTAAATGTTTGGTAAATAAATAATGTGGTGGCGTTTGACTTTGACAATGAAGAATACACAGGCTTCAAGTAAGGAAGAAGCCAGTGGGGTGACCCCACTTCAGAGGGGGCCACATGATAGGCTGGGAATCCAAGCACTTGCATTGTCATGATATTCTGCTCCTGGCTTGCAGCCTAATACTGGTCACATTGCTTCCATCTCTGCTTCTGTATCTCCATCTGTAAAATGGGCAGGTGGTAGAGCATGATTCTTAAGGGCATAGATCCTAGAGTTATGACATCTTGGTTCATATACTGGTTCCAACTTTTACTCGTGTGTTTTAGGATAATACAGTATCCTCAATTTTTCCAACTCCTAAAAAAGGATACTAGTGGTACCTACCTCATAAGATTGTTATGGAGACTCAGGGAAGAAATTTATGTAAAGCATTAGCACTGCATTTGTCAGGCATGAATGCAATAATGTTGGGTAAAGAAAACCAGTTGCCATCGAGTTGATTCTGACTCATGGAGACCTCTTGTGTTTCAGAGTAGAACTCTACCCCATAGGGTTTTCATAGCTGTGACCTTTAGGAAGTGGATCACAGGTCTTTCTTTCAAGGTGCATCTGGTGGACTTGAACAGCCATCATTTCAGTTAGGAGCAAGTGCTTAACCATTTTGGCCCCATTAAAATGAGGGAATACTATGGAATACAAGAACCATGCTGGTGCAAGGGTTAAGAGCTCAGGTGCTAACTAAAAGGGTGGCAGTTTGAAGCTACTCAGTGGCTTCACGGGAGAAAGATGTGGCAATCTGCTTCCATAAAAAATTACAGCTTAGAAAACCCCATGGGGCAGTTCTACTGTCACATAGGGTCACTATGAGTCGAAATCAACTCTATGGCACCCAAAAACAACAACAATAGTTATGGAATCCTATTCAGCAATAAAGGAGAATGAAACATTGATATAAGCAACAATGTAGATGGATCTCAAAAACTTTATGCTGAGCAAAAGAAGCCAGATGAAAAAGAATACATGCTATGTAAGTCCATTTAGATGAAACTCTAGAAAAAACAAAACTAGTCCACAGGGACAGAACACAGATATGTGGTAATCTGGGGCCTGAAGTAAAGGGATCTGACTGCACAGGAGCATTTGTCTTGGATGACGGACATGTTCTATATCTTGATTGTGGTAATGGTCACATTTGTCAGCACTCTTGGAACTGAGCACTTAAAACCAATGCTTTTGTTGCATGTAAACTATACTTCAATAAAGTAGCTCTAAAAATTAAAGAAACAATGCTCCAAAATGAGAGAGTCAGACCAGATGAGTTATACCTTGGACTCCAGGAAATAAATTCTGCTAGGTGGGGCTCCTTGCTGTACCCACCAACTAGGGTTGCTGGCCGGGAGCCCCTTTTCTCCAGTCGGCCCTTTCTCCAAACCTCTGTCCCTTCTGTGCATGTCCTCATCCCTCTCTCCGTCCACAGGCCAGCCAGCTCCAGCTCTCAGCTGTGTCAGTAAACCAAGATAAGGGTGTGCGCTGACCAGTACGAGGCCTCAGACATGAGTGGGAGCCCCAGAGATTAGCTCATGGTGGGATGAAACTTTCAGCAGCCTCCCCACAGGGCTGGGGACCTGGTGACCCGACTGGCTGCTGGGGTCTGCTGACTATGATTCACGAGGCAGTGTAGGCAGCAGCAGGGAAGTCAGATGATGGTAATGTTTTGCTAACCATTAGCAAGCATGTCAGGAACAAGACAGGTTCGTTTCAGGAAAACAAGATCTCCCACAGCCACCAAATTCCACGACTGGAAATGAAGCGCGCTGAAAGGGGGACAGAATGGATTTTTCAGCCTGTGCTAGGTGTTTTATACAAATTCTGTTGTTTCCCACAGCAACATGGTGAGTTTGCGTTGCTAACGCTAGTAATGGTAATAGTAACAGTAGTAGTAATCATAATAGAAACCAAATTCGTTGCTGTCAAGTCAATTCCAACTCCTGGCAACCCCATATGTTACAGAGTAGAACAATGCTCCATGGGGCTTTCTTGGCTGTAATCTTTACAGAAGCAGATTGCCAGGACTTGCTTCCATGGTGCTGCTGAATGGGTTCAAACTACCAACCTTCGTTTAGTAGGCAAGAGCAAACCATTTGCACCACCCGGAGATCTTAGCTAACATTAACTGAGAATTTACTATGTACCAGGTTCTCTTTTAAGCTGTATACATTCATTATCTCAGCTAATCCTTAAAATAATACTATGACACAAATACCATCATTATCCTCACTTTGCTGATGAGAAAATTCAGGCACAGAGAGGTTAAGTAACTTTCCCAAGGTCTCATAGCCAGAAATGGCAGAGCTGGGACTTGACCCCAGTGCATCTGACTCCAGAGCCCACAAAAAGCAGATGCCTCGTGTCCTGCCCCTCAACACATCCAAAGCAAATGACCAGAAACCGGACCACTGTAAACACATCCACAGAAGAACCCAATGGCAGCAGCAGAAGCAGCATGAGGATGGCCTCCCCTTCCTTTCTGCCTCCCAAATCTTGTACAAGTGCTCCCTGATTGGGGAAACCTACATCACACCTGGAACCACAGCTCCAAGGAAATCTGGGGAAGGTAGTTTGAGCTTTTCCCGATTCCTACAGAAGAATTAGGCACATTAGAAGGAGAGTGGAATGGATGCTGAAGACCATACCTACCCCAAGAGTTAGCTTTGGGTTTGGGGTGGTGAATGGCTATGGAGGCAATGTGCAGGGTTTTAAACATGACTCTTAAAAAATAAGTAGCAGAAACCAATGTAAGCATCCTATAAGGGGATTTTGCCTAAGACATAAGAGGAGTGTCTCTAATGCACTCCAAAGACAATAATAAACCCAGGGCCCAGGGTTATCATGGAACCAGTAGACCATGGCAGAACTTTCCCTTCACCTCTGATCTCAGCCCCACAATTCATCTGCTTTATTCTTCTCCTTCTCTTCGGATGGGACTCCTCTGCTTCTCAGCCCCACACAGCTACAAAGCATGGCTGATTCTTATAGGGCCAGTCCCACAGAAAGACTTGCTCTCTGTCAACCTCTTTCCCTATCCCTCCACCAATTCCAAGGTCCCAGGGAAGACACTTGATTCAACTTCAATCAAGTGTCTACCCCTGGTCACATCTGCAAAGACTGAGGCAGCCAGGACATGTACAAAAGAGCAGCTGCCTGTCCACTTTTCCCCATCCATCCCTTGCCAATGGAGGGAGGATGGGCAGTTCAGATGATGGTGGAGGGAGTTGTTGGCATATGTAAGAACAGTCTCCAAAATATATCCACTACATACATTTAACTGACCTCATCAGGCTCAGGGGTTTTTCAGATTGCTCCCATGTGCAAAGATGTCGAACCCAGAAAGGTGGGCCCTTGTCCAGCATGCTCAGACTTGCCAATTATCTGGACACCAGTCTTTGGGAAAGAGAAAGTAACTTTATCACAATGTGCAGAGCAAGGAGCCAGGAGGAAGTTTCTCAGATCCGGCTCACCAAGCTACAGGGAAGCAGGGCTTATATGTGATTTAGGTAGCAAGATGGCGGCTGCGTAGGTGTTCTGGGAAGGGAAAACTCTAGAAGGTGGCCAGAAAACAGGAGGTGACATCATGGTTCCGGTTGGACCCCTCGCTTCAAAATAGTGTCTGGGTGATGATTTTCCTTCTGATCTGTTCTTCTTGTTGCTGTGTCTTCTGTTGAGGTCAATTAGCAGTCACAATTGGCCCTTCTGCACATGCGAGGCAGGCCAAATCTGATTTGGGCTAGTTTAAGGACTAATGGAAATTTACTGGCATTAGTAAGGTCAGGTTACATTGACACTCAGACCTTAGACACCAGATGAGGAATTGTGTCTGTTCACCCAGCCCAGACCCTTTAACGTAGCAGACAGCCACTCTATACACCCACAGACCATGGCAGCAATAGCCCTAGACGGTCTTCATTTATTTACAGACATTTTTTTCACTCAGATCACATCTTCTCTAAAGTCTTGGTTCTTTGCTCAGCTCAATCCAGGCTTCTGGCCCTTTGGACTATTTGTCCGTCCTTGATTCACACAGTATAAATTTCTTTTCCCTCAACCAGATTCTAACTATGCTTGGCCTATGAAACTAGAATGCCCCTCCTTTGCCACCACAGTGCCCTCATGCACGCCACTGCCCACAGCCTCAGAACTCAACCTCCAGCCCTCATTTGTCAGCATCCTGGCTGGGCCAGCATGAGGTGTCCACATCAGGGCTTCAAAAGCATTGCAAATGGCTTTGGCCATTTGTATCTGAAATTTTCGGGCTTTGGGTCTTCTTTTTGTGAACTTTCACTCTACACCAAGGCCTACTCCAGACGCTGGGATACGGAGGTAAACAATATAAGTAGTTGCTTTCAGCAAGGCCATAGATATGGCAAAGGTTGAGCTTCAGCAGGCACTGCCCATGTTAAACACTGGATAGCAACCAAGAGCTAGTTATAAGAAACCGCTCTTCTGGGCACAGACAGCCAAAGGAGAACTCACGATGGCCCAGAATGTCATGGATAATTCTGATCCTGGCATAGGAAGCTGGAAGATAAGAAGTCTTTGTTAGTTTCTCCTCCATGGGTACAATGAGGTATTCATGCAGTTCCTCTCAGGTGGGAAGCATTTTAGGCCCAAGAAAGGTCTGTGCGTCATCACGATTGTATAATATGGCTGCTCTCTTTCCGCCCCACCCATTGACATATCCTGGTCAGGCAAGATAAAGTTGTGTTGATGCTGCTGCTGCTGTTGCTGTTGCCACCATCAATCAAGCTTCCTTCAGTGGGCTTTGATTTAGACCTCCAAGGAGCTGGACATCTAAGGGCCACATCCCTCCATCGCCCTCATCCCCACCCTCAACCACTGTGTAAAGAGATTGGCCAATTAATCAAGCACTTTGAGTACATATTTAATTGAAAGGCATCATGGTGCGGTGAAAAGAACATGGCCTTTGATATTTAACCACCCTGAGTTTGAATGACTTACCAGCTGTGAAGTCTTCGACAATACACATAATCTCTCTGAATTCAGGTTTTTGTTTTGTTTTGGTTTTGTCCGATATGTATAAAAAGATTTGTGGGAACAGCTTCCTAGAGCTGATGACAGGAAGAAATGAGACAGTGTATGTAAAGCCCCTAACACTTTGCCTAGCACTTAGTAGACGCTCAATAAATAGGGTTTCTATCTCTAGGTTCTAAGCAAGTAGGGTGAAATAAATGGACATGGACCCCACCTTCAAGAAATGTATGATCTTTAGTAATTAGGCCCACTTCTAATGTACGTAGAGATGCAGAGAAGACAACAAGATCAACCCTGTAAGGTAATAAACCAGCTGTCATTGAGTAGACTCTTACTCCTGGCAACCCCAGGTGAGTTGGAGTAGAACTCTGTACCACGAGGTTTTCAGTGGCTGATTGTTCAGAAGTAGAGTGCCAAGGCTTTCTTCTTAGGTGTCTCTGGGTGAACTTGAACCCCTAACCTTTCAGTTAGCAGCCAAGGGTGTTACCTCTTTGCACCACCCTCGTGACTCCCATTTTACAGGTAAGATAAGGAGGCACCGAGAGATTAAGTGACTCATCCCTCTGGTCACAGAGCTGGGAAGTAGTAGAGGTCAGATTTCAACCTACTCTTCTGACCTCGTGGAAACCCTGGTGGCGTACTATTTAAATGCCACAGCTGCTAACCAAAAGGTTGGCAGTTTGAATCCACCAGGCACTCCTTGGAAACCCTATGGGGCAGTTCTACTCTGTCCTATAGTGTCACTATGAGTCAGAATCGACTCGGCGGCAATGGGTTTAGGTTTTTTTTTTTTCTTCTGATCTTAGAGTCCATGCGTTGCTACTTCACTGTGCTGCCTGCACCATCTTGCTGGGCTAGGGTGAGCATGTGGCATCACCAGAAAG
The DNA here is from genome assembly GCF_024166365.1 of Elephas maximus indicus. Taxonomy (NCBI): domain Eukaryota; kingdom Metazoa; phylum Chordata; class Mammalia; order Proboscidea; family Elephantidae; genus Elephas; species Elephas maximus. The sequence goes on along the minus strand of NC_064822.1, from coordinate 175,523,605 downwards.
CAGAACATAGTGGAAAATGGGTAGGATTTGGGGTCAGCAAGGTTAGAATTTGACTTAGCAATGAATGGTGACTATGGGCAAGCCACTCAGTTTCCTCATTTGCAAAATGGCACCAACAATAACTCTTGCCTCTGGAGTTCTTGTGAAGATCCAGTTAAATCCATTTGTTCAGAAAGTGTTGAAAGCCTGCTAGGTGCCAGGCACTGTCCTAGGTACTGGGGATGAAATCTTGAGCAAGACAGGCATGATCTGGTCCAGCAGCAGGTCCTTGCCTTACAGTCTAATGAGAGAATAAGGTCATGTATTTGGAAGTATCTCCCAAGCAGAGTTATTAGTATTAAGCAAGCGAAAGTGTTTGCCACTCTATTATTATTGTTGTTAGTTGCCATCAAGTTGGCTCCGACTCATGGCAACCTTATGTGTAACAGAACAAAACATTGCCTGGTCCTGTGCCATCTGCATGATCATTGGTATGTTTGAGTCCATTGTTGTGGCTCTTGTACCAACCCATCTCACTGAAGGTTTTCAAACAAGAACAGTAACAACAATAACCGCTAGTATGTATTATATATCTTCTCTGTCCTAGGCACTATGCTAAGCTCTTCACATGAATTTCTCAGTAATCCCTCAAAACGCTGTATGTAGGCATCATAATTAGTCCCCATTTTACACAGAGAGGTTAATTAACAGCCTCAAGCTCAGACAGTTCACTATGTAGTAGAGCTGGTTTCCAAATCTAGGCATTCTGCCTCCAGAGCCTACAGTCCTAAATATCATGCTGTACAACCTCTCTACTGCATCTTATTACTACCTCTGGATGCTTGTATCTCAGTAATATATTTATAAATGCCTAGAAACTTTGTAAAGGGCTTTATCATTTAATGGTGGGGAATTTAGCCCACAAGTTTCCATCATCCAGTCAAGCCTGGTCTTGATCCTGCACCTACTTCAAACATAAAGCTGGAACTCCTCCACAGGGCTGGGAGCAGAGCACATGGCATTCACTGGCAAGGACTCCCAGCCTTGGCAGTTATCTCACCACTGGCCTTGACATCACTGTTGGCCAAGCCAAGAGCCTGGGTTGTGTCCTGAATCTAAAAGCCTGACCGTAGGCTTTTATGAAGCTGTATCTTTCTGAGAACTTCCTGGGCATTACCTCACTTGTCCTCTATCAACTTCCCCAGGAATTGTGGCCAGGAGCCTCATCCCAGATTTATAGATTGCGGAGCTAGAAGCTCCAGAAAAAGGAAGTGACTTTTTCCAAGGTCATCCAGGAAAGGTGGGTGCAGAGATGGCCCCAACACCCAGTCTTCCTGAACCTGAGTCCCAAAATGTCATCTGAAACATTCATGGCCAGAGAGCTCAAATCACATGGCTGGAGCAGCAGAGGTCCGACAGGCCACTCGTGTTCCTGACTCTTAACCCAAAGCCTTTTCCCCGGCACAGCACTGCATTCATTCTTTCACTAAGCAGTTATTTATTGACCACCTACTATATGCCAGTAGCTGGGCTAGGCACTAGGTATAGCCAGTTGGACAAGACAGATGTGGTTCCTACCATCATGAACTCCCTGAAGACAGCGGGTTAGCAAGTAATTGCAACTGTGGTGAGTGTTATGAAAATAAAAGCACAGGGGATCTTTGAACATGTATCAGTAGACATAACCTCATCCAAACCCAAAACCAAATCCATTGCCGTGGAGTTAATTCTACCTCGTAGCAACCCTATAGGACAAAGTAGAACTGCCCCATAGTATTTCCAAGGCTATAATCTTTACAGAAGCAGGCTGATTCATCTTTCTCCTACAGAGCAGCTGGTGGGTTCAAATCACCAACCTTTCAGTTAACAGCCAAACACTTAACCATTGTGCTACCAGGGCTCCTTAAGCTTGTCCAGGAGGTCTGAAAATGCCATCTTAGAAAGTGACATTTATGGTGACACATAAAGGATGAGGGAGTTTTTTAGGCAAAAGGGAGTGAGGAATATTCCAGGCAGAGGTCCTGCATGAGAAAATAGAGAGGGGCTTATTCAAGGAAGAAAAAGATGGTGAAAGGGGGTGTCTTAGTTATCTAGCGCTACTATAACAGAAATACCACAGGTGGATGGCTTTAAGAAATGGAAGTTTATTCTCTCACAGTCCAGTAAGCTGCAAGTCCAAATTCAGGGTGCCAGCTGCAGGGGAAGGCTTTCTCTCTGTCAGCTCTGGAGGAAGGTCCTGTCATCAATCTTCTCTGGGCCTAGGAGCTTCTCCATGCAGGAACCTCAGGCCCAAAGGATGTGGTCTGCTCCCAGCACTGCTTTCTTGGTGGTATGAGATCCCCACCCCTCTGGATGTGACCTGAGCAAGGGTGTTACATTCCATCCTAATCCTCTTTAACATAATCTAGTCTTGGCTCAGAAACCCTAGTGGCGTAGTGGTTAAGTGCTATGGCTGCTAACCAAAGGGTCAGCAGTTCAAATCTGCCAGGCCCTCCTTGGAAACTCTATGGGGCAGTTCTACTCTGTCCTATAGGGTCGCTATGAGTCAGAATCAACTCAACAGCAACGGGTTTGGTTTTTTGGTTAGTCTTGCCTCACTAACCACAGACATACATTAGGATTTATAACACATAGGAAATTACAATCACAAAATGGAGGGCAACCATACAATACTGGTAATCATGGCCCAGCCACATATTTTTGGGAAACACAGTTCAATCCATGACAGGGGGTGTGGCAGGAGATGTGGCTCATGGATAGGTAGAGGAAAGAGAGGAAAGAAGAGGTCGGCCTTGGGACCTGTATTAGTTTTCTCTGCTTAGTAGAAATTACCACAAATGTAGCTGCTTAAAGCAGCACAATAACACACACTTATATCCAAATATCTGTGGCTCAGGAGTACAGCTTAGCTGGATCCTCTGCTTCTCAGTCCCACCAGGCTATAACCAAGGTGTCATCTGGGATTGGGTTCTTATCCAGAAATTCAACTTAAGGCACACTATTAAGCACTACTGACATTATCTCACTAAATCTTCATGGGTAGTTGTTCTAACCCTCAGTTTGCAGAGGTAGAAAGAAGAAACTGAGGCTCAAAGAGGGAGTGTAACTTGCCCAAGTTCTCTCAGCAGATGAAGGGAAGAGAAGGGATTCTAATTACATGCAACACACAGCTGCTCTGCAGCACAAAGAAAATGGATCATGGTTCATATGCCTACTGTAAATCCAGTCTCTCCTCTCGCACTCAAGAATGTAGATTGGATGGCAAGCCAGTGAGAGTGATGTCATTATAAGGGTAACCTTGAACCCACTCTCATTTATTAAAAGAGGAAGTGTTTGTACAAACATCGGTACTCTTGCTAATATGGTGACTGCTGGCTTGAAATTTCCCAAGCATATGGTAGTAGGACAACAGTCCCCATCAATGCAGTCCCTAACTGTTTTTGCAGGGTCACCTAAAGTTGCTTCATATCTCCCCACAAAATAGCTTATCAGCTGTAATCACATATGGGAATCAGTCACTCTTTGTCTCCCAGTGTCATTGCTTCCCACTGTTCAATAGTCCACGTGACTGCTTAGAGCTGAACAACAACAATAACAAAAAACAGCTGCCATCACGTTGATCCCAATTCATGGCAATCCCACGTGTGTCAGAGTAGAACTGTGCTTCGTAGGGTTGTCAATGGCTGAATTTTTGGACGTATGTCACCAGGTTTTCTTCCGAGTCACCTTTGGGTGGACTCAAACCTCCCAACTTTTAGGTTAGAAGCCAGACGTGTTAACTACTTGTACCACCCATGGACTCCACTTTCGGTTTCCTCTCTGCCAAATCTGTGCCATGATTTTACACCTGGACCATGAAGTAACACATTTATTCACTCATTCATTCCTTCATTCAATGAATATTTTTAGAGGGTCTACTTTTTTCCAGATACTATTCTAGGATCTGGGGACAGAATGATGAACAAGACTGATAGGTCTTGCTCTTGTGTAGCTGGTGTTTGCATTGAGGGTGTGGGGAATAGACAACAAACAATTGCTGAATAAATGAACAAGAAAATTTTAGGTAGAGATAAGAACTGTAAAAATAATAACTGAGGGCCTGGGTGGAGAAGCATTAGATGGAATGGTAGAGCAAACCTTGCTGATGCCCCACCCGTATCTCCCAGCCTACCCCTGGGTTCACTTGCACCTGCAATGATCTGTTCCTTCCTCAAACACCTGCATCTCTCTGCTTCATTGTCTGGGAGCTTTCTCTGGTGTCACAATAGTGTGCTCCAGCCACACACAGGGCTTAAGATCCCCAGGTTAAGCCTCAACCAAAGGGCAAGAGCCACTGGATAGAATACTCCAACTTCTGTATCCCTTGGTGGGACAATTCTGAGGCATGTTCTACATGATACCTGAGAGGTCCACATTAGGAATGAAGCCTCAGTTGCCCTCAATTGTAACCAACTGAGTAACCCACCCTGGTAACATGTTCATGCCAGTTCTACTTTCCCAACTCCTTCATTGGTGCTTCTTGGGATCACCTTACAAATAAACTACTTGTACCAACTCTTTCTCCATTTTTTTCTCCACTAATCATGATGTTATTTATCAGTCCAGAGGCCGATAAATAAATTGGAGGAAAAAATGAAGTTGTCAACAATTCCATTCTACTTGGATCAACTCTCAACATCTATGGAAGCAGCGGTCAACTATCGACATCTATTGAAGCAGCAAATCAAATGATGTGTTGCACTGGGCAAATCTGCAAAAGACTTCTTTGAAGTTTTAAAAAACAATGATGTCACTTTGATGACTCAGGTGCATCTGACCCAAGACATGATCTTTTCAATTGTCTTATATGCGTGGTGAAAGCTGGACAAAGAAAAAGAGAGACAGAAAAACTGATGCGTTTGAATTGTGGTGTTAGTGAATAATATTGAATAGACCATGGACTGCCAGAAGAACAAACAAATCAGTCTTAGAAGAAATACAACTAGAAAGCTCCTCAGATGTGAGGACAGTGAGACTTTGGCTTGCCTACTTTGGACACGTCATCAGAAAAGACCGATTGCTAGGAAAGGACATCATATATGATAAAGTAGAAGGTCAACGAAAAACAAGGGAAACTCTCAGTGAGATGGATGACACAATACCCTCAACAACCAACTCAAACATGCCAATGATCATGAAGATGACACAGGACTGGGCAGCATTTTGCTCTGTTGGGGCCACCATGAGTTAGGGCCAACTTAACAGCAACTAACAACAACAAGTCTTTGTTTTGGTGGAACCCAAACTGGGATATATGGTCAAGGACAGCCTCACCAAGAAAGTGATATTTGAGATGAGACCAAAATTATGTAAAATAATCAAGAAGAGGGGGTTTTCCAGGGAAAGGGAAGAGCAGGAGCTAAAGCCTAAAGCAGGGAGGAGCTGGTGCATTTGAGGAACAGAGTACTGGTGTGTCCGAAGCATAGGAAGCGAAGAGGAATATGATGGGAGATAAGGTTGGAAAGGCAGCAGGGCAAGCTGTGACAAGCAGCTTGGATCTCATTCCAAGTTTAATGGAAGCATGGAGGGTTTCAACAGGGGAGGGACCCAATCTGATTTACATTTTTAGAAGACCCCACTGGTACTTTGTTAAGAACAGGTTGTGGGGCAGCAAGAATTGGAAAATCACTTATGAGACTAGTTCTACTGTGAACAGAGTCTCAAAACCACCCTTAAATAGTTTTGATGGGTTTTGCCTCTCACCTTTCTCTCTTCTTTGAGGATGTAATCCAGACAAAGAGACCAAGCAAGCTAATATGCCATTCTATCCCTTTCAGTCTTCTGTTTTCCTCACCATGCCCTCACCCAGCACACTCATCTTGCAAAACATAAGCTTACCTACATGAAAATGGAGACCAATACAGGAGTATACAGTGAGGGAGGGTGGGAGGACTATGAGCTGTATCAACAACAGCCAGACCAAAACCTCTCACTGTATTGGTGACCCAGGTGTCAGCTACCTCCCCTCCAGGTGTGTCATACATACCCTCTGTCATTATTGCTGGCCATATGTGTCCATAATCTGAGAACCTGGACTATATGAAAAAGAATGTAGCATCAAGATTGGAGGACGACTCATTAGCAACCTGCATTATGCAGATGACACAACCTTGCTTGCTGAAAATGAAGACTTGAAGCACTTACTGATGAAGATCAAAGACCACAGCCTTCAGTAAGGATTACACCTCAACATAAAAAAAAAAAAAAAAAATCCTTACAACTGGACCAATAAGCAACAACATGATAAATGAAGAGAAGATTGAAATTGTCAAGGATTTCATTTTACTTGGATTCGCAATCAACACCCATGGAAGTAGCAGTCAAGAAATCAAAAGACGCACTGCATTGGGCAAATCTGCTGCAAAAGACCTCTTTAAGGTGTTAAAAAGCAAAGGTGTCACCTTGAAGACTAAGGTGCACCTGACCCAAGCCATGTTTTCAATTGCCTCCTATGCATGCGAAAGCTGGACAATGAATAAGGAAGACGGAAAAATAATTGATGCCTTTGAATTGTGGTATTGGTGAAGAATAGTAAATATACCACGGACTGCCAGAAGAATGACCAAATCTGTCTTGGAAGAAGTACAGCCAGAATGTTCCTTAAAAGCAAGGATGGCGATACTACATCTCATGTACTTTGGACATGTTATCAGGAGGGATCAGTCCCTGAAGAAGGACATCATGCTTGGTAAGGTAGAGGGTCAGCGAAAAAAAGGAAGACCCTCAACCAAATGGATTGATACAGTGGCTCCAACAATGGGCTCAAGCATAACGATGATTGTGAGGATGGTGCAGGAACAGGCAGTGTTTCGTTCTGTTGTACATCAGGTCACTATGAGTCAGAACCGACTCCACAGCACCTAACAACAACACAACATATGTGCCCATGCAGCAGCAAAGGCTCACCTCATGGACATGATACTTGAAGGTCAACGTGCATACAGAATCAGATCCCCGCTGAGTACCCGTAAAAGAATCTACTCAAGGCATTGGTTGAAAAATACAGACTTTGCTGAATAATTCATAGAAATTATGGATCAGGGAGCCTGCAGTGCATATTGTACATATTCCTGTTTTCCCCAAGACCATCTCCTAGGATGAGAGAGAAGTCAACAGGAGGCTGGAGTGCTGGGAAGGAGTCATATCAAGCAAGACCTCTAATGTCAGGCTCAGGATCGCTTTTTCCATATTCTGGGGATCATGCTAAAAAGAAGACTCAAACTACACATAACAAAGGTCGGGACTGAGATGGCAAAGGTCAGATGAAAGCAGACTCTGGCTAAATGTTGACTAAGTGTGTCAGCTTCCAACTGTGGCTGTAACAGATTGCCACAAACTTAGTGGCATAAAACAACACAGGTTAATTCTCCTACGATTCTGGAGGTCAGAAACTTAAAATGGGCCAGCAGGGCTGATTCCTCTGGAGGCTATAGAGGAAAATCCACTCCCTTGTCTTTGCCAGCTTCTAGAGACCGCCTGCATTTCTTGGCTCATAACCTCTTCCTTGCATCATTCCAAACTCTGCTTCCATCATCACATTTTCTGTACCACTGACTCTGATTCTTCTGCTTCTCTTTTCCATCTTTTAAGGACCTTTGTGATTACATTAGGAGCCCTAGTGGCACAGTGGTTAAGCACTTGGCTGCTAACCAAAGGTCAGTGGTTTGAACCCACTGGCCCCTCCTCAGGAGGAAGATGTGACTGACTGTTTTCATAAAGATTACAGACTTGGAAACCCCATGGGGCAGTTCTACTCTGTCCTATAGGGTTGCTGTGAGTTGGAATGGCAATGGATTTGTGTGTGTGTGTGTGTGCTTGGTGATTACAGTGGGTCCATGTGGATAATCTAGAATAATCTCTCCATCTCAAGATCCTTAACCAGTAAAGTCCCTTTTGCCATGTAAGGTCACACATTCACAGGTTTCAGGGATTAGGATGTGGATGTTTTGGAGAGAAAGGGGGGATGTTATTCAGCCTAGAACACTAAGTAAGTGGGTTTTTAAATATAGAGAGTAAAACTAAATGTTGTGCTGAGCTTCATAAGAAAAGTTAGCTTCTGTTCTATGGCCCCAGGTGGCATTCCCAGTACTATCCAGACAGTCTAGGGGAGTGGGAAAAGACTGGGATTGGCTCTGTGCAAAGGTGTCCCCACTTCTGGAAAGCCAAGACATATTCATTGGTATCATCCTCAAAAGCCACCCAAAACATGATATCCTGGAAGAACCACGTGGACCTGGATTCTGAGCTCTGACGAGCAATAGGTGTTTGACAAATGTTTGGCCCTCCGCTCCTGTCAGTGTCTGCCTCCTACTTTGGGGCAGTGGCTCTGACTGCATCTTTGCTTCCCTCTATCACAGCATTTTTGGAAAATATCAACATTTAATTTTTGCCTCCCCATTTAACTGAGCTCTCTGGAGACAAAATGGTCAGTACTTAGCGAGTATTCAGCACACCGAAAAGATATGGAGGGGATGGGGTACAGGAATACACCCATGAGCATACATAGATTTGGCAGAGGCTATTTCTACATGTGTATTTGTATGTTCTGCAAGCTATCCATGTATATAATAAAGCACACAGGGAACAAAGTTATAAAAACTCCTTAGTCATAATCAAACACCTTGAGGGACAGAGTCACTGGGCTTGAGGGCTTAGGATCATAGTCTTGGGGGACATCTAAGTCAATTGGTATGACGTAGTTCATAAAGACAATGTTCTGCATGTAACCTACTTTGGTGAATATCAACTGGAGTCTTAAAAGCTTGTGAGCAGCCATCTAAGGTACAACTATTGGTCTCTTCCTGTCCGAAGCAAAAAAGAGTGAAGAAAATCAAAGACTGAAGGAAACAATTAGTCCAGAGGACTAGTGGACCACACAAACAACAACCTCCACTAGCCTGAGACCAGAAGAACTAGATGGTGCCCAGCCTCCACTACCGACCACTCTGGTAGGGATCTCAGTGGAAGGTCCTGCACAGAGTGGGAAAAAAATGTAGAACAAAATTCATAAAAAAGACCAAACTTACTCATCTGATAGAGACTGGTGGAACCTCTGAGATTATGGCCCTTAGAAACCCTTCAGACTTGGAGCTGAACCCACTCCCGGAGATGGCCTTTCAGCCAAACAACAGACAGGCCTATAAAGTGAACGGTAACACCCATGAGGAACGTGCTCTTCAGAACAATCAACCCTATGAGACCAAAAGGGCAGTGTTTGCCCAAAAGCAAAGATCAGAAGGCAGGAAGGGGCAGGAAACATGGGCAAATGGAAACGAGGAACCCAGGGAGGAAGTGGGTAGAGTGCTCTCACATTGAGGGGATTGCAACTAACGTCACAAAACAAAATGTGTATAAATGGTTGAATGGGAATCTAATTTGGTCTGTAAACTTTCACCCAAACCACAACAAAATGTTCAAAAAGAAAATATAAGACATGGAGGAACCTTAAATCCACACTGCTAAGTGAAAGAAAAGGAGCCCTGGTAGTTCAATGGTTAAGCACTCAGGTGCTAACTGAAAGGTTGCCGGTTTGAACTCACCTGCTGGTCCATGGAAGAAAAGACCTGGCGATCTTGATCTGTTCCTCTAAAGATTACAGCCTAGGAGACCCTAGGGGGCAGTTCTACTCCATTATATAGGGCCATTAGGAGTCAGAATCGATTCAACAACACACAACCAACTAAAAGAAGCCAGTCCGAAAAATCTACACACTATATGATTCCAACTTACAACATTCTGGAAAAGGCAAAAAACTACAGAGACAGTGAAAAGATCAGTGCTTGCCAGGGTTTGTGGGGAAGGGGAGAGGGCTGACTAATAGGAGCACAGGGCATTTTTAGGGCAGTGAAACTAATCTACATGATGCTGTCATGATGGGCACATGACATTATGCATTTGTCAAAACCCATAGGACTGTACAACACAAAGAGTGAACCCTAATGTTAACCATGGACTTTAGCTCATAATAATGTACCAGTCTTGGTTCATTAACTGTAGCAAGTGTACCACATTAATGCAAGATGTTAATAATAGAAAAAACTGTGTACAGGGGAGAGAGGTAAATGGGAACTCCTTGTTCTTTCTGCACAATTTTTCTGTAAGTCTAAAAGAACTCTAAAAAACAAAGTCTATTTTAGAAAGTCTTGCCAGGTTAAAAAAAAAAAAAGGAACTTCACTGATCACCTATCTGTCAGATATTATGCTAAGACTTCAGGCCCATGGGTGACGCAAATGGTTTACACTCGACTACTAACCTAAAGGTTGGTAGTTCAGACCCACCAGCATCTCTGTAAAAGGAAGAAGCCCTGCTTCCATAAAAGAATACAGCCAGGAAAATCCTGTGGAGCAATTACACTCTGGGGTCACCATGACTCAGAATCAACGCAACGGCAACAGATGTATACTAAGAGTTTACGTAGATTATTTCGTTGAATCCTTCCAGCAATGCTATATTAGGTAAGAAGTCTTGTTATTCCCCATTTTACTTAAAAAAAAAAAAAAAAATTATATTGAGGTACAGAGAGGTTAAGCAACTTGCCTAAGATCACCCAGCTAGGAAAAGGCAGAGTCAATGTTGAACTCTGGTCTTCTGATCCCAGAGTTTATGCTCTTCAAACTATGCTGGGGCGGGTAAATGGACCGGTGGGCGAATGAAAGGGCAACAGGCAAGGAAGTATTGTTGAAAGAGTATTGGATTAGTGCTAGAAAGTGCAGGTTCTTTCCCTGCTTCACTGCTCCTTTCTGGGTGACTTGGGCAGGTTGCTTCCCTTCTCTGGGCCTCAGTTTCCACAGATACAACATGAGGGGCTTACACGAAAGAAGCAGGATTGCTCTGACGCCAGCCTTCAGTGTTTCTAATGCTGGTAGACTGCATGGCCACCCCACCTTGCTTTGACCTTAAAATGCCATGCCCGTGAGATGTGGCATAGCTGTCACATGGCCACATATGGCCAGTAACACCAGGGCCAGGTTCTGAGGCCCCTTCACGTGGCGCCACCAACAGCTCCCCATCCCCGGGGCCTCCGGCAAGAGTCCAGGCAGCAGTGGCTGCCGCGCGAGCATGTGCTGGTTCTGTGGTTTCTACTTAGAACGGTTTCCTGTTTCAACCTGCCAGTTCCTTAAAAGCATTAGGCTGAGGTTTTGCTGACTGACTCCACTCTGTTTTCATAAAGGGGTGGAGGGGCTCCTCCTGGGAGCCCAGCCCAGAGCAGAAATTCCACATGAATTATTAAGGGTATATAGAGAGTGGAAGTCTGTCTCCTGGAGGAAAAAAAACAGCCTGGCCAGGGGTGGCTTTCAGAGAGTCGGGAGAATTCCTCCACCAGCCAGATTCTTGGGCCCAACTTGCTTAGGAGGCTGGCTCTCATCTTCTCTGAGCCTCAGTTTCCCCATCTATTGCATGAAGGGGTTAGATCTTCCCTTTAGGCTGTGGGCACCCCCAGGTCTTGGGTTAGACTGTTCAGTGTGTATTCAAGTAATTATAACAGTAGGAGCCAACACACCTATAGCACTTACTATGGTGTTCTAAGCACTTGGCAAATATTGGTTCACTTAATAGTCATAATAACCCTCTGAAACTGGCCTTCTTACTATACCCACTTCGTAGATAGGAGACTGAAGCACGCAGGAGTTAACTAACTTGACCTTTGGTCACACTGCCTTTAAGTGGTTGTGTCGGGATGTGAACCCTAACAGCCTGGTTCCAAGCCCACCCCACCAGCCCTCTCAAAATAAGGACTTTCTGGGGGTAGACAGCTTGATACTGAGCAGAGTGCAATAGAATTGCTCTCGGAGGGCTCAGATTTGAGTCATGGAACCATCACCTGGGTGACCTTGGAGAAGTCACTGAATTCGTTGGAGCTATAGTTTCCCCATCTACAAAATGGGGCTAATTAGGCCCTGCGGCTAATCTCCGGGGGCATTGGTGGTTGAGTGGTAGAACTCTCATCTTCCATGCTAGAGACCTTAGTTCAATGTGCAGCCAGTGCAGCTCATGCTCAGCCACCGCTCATTTGTCAGTGGAAGCTTGCATGTTGCTGTGGTGCTAAAAAGGCTTCAGCAGAGCTTCTAGATTAAGACAGACTAGGAAGAAAGGCCTGGCAATCTACTTCCAAAATTCAAACAGTGAAAACCCTATGGATCACGACGCTTGATCTCCAGCCAATCATGCAGATGGTGCTTGATTGGCCAGTGTTTTGTTCCATTGTACACGGGATTGCCATGAGTTGGGGGCCCACTTGACAACAACCAACAACATCTAATTTCCCAGAGTCTGTAAGGAACCCAAAACCTGTTACCATTGGGTTGATTTTGACTCATGGCAGGCAAGCCCATGTATTACAGAGTAGAACTGACCTCCATAGGGTTTCCTTGGCTCTAATCTTTAGAGAAGCAGATTGCCGCCCCACTGGGTGGGTTCAAACTACCCCTTCAACTGGTAGTTGTGCACAAATATAAGGTGATGATTTTTTTTTCACTTTTGATATCTTATATTTTTGTTGTTAATTCTCTCTTTTTTTTTTCAAGAAAGTATCCAAAAGTTAGAAAGTCTTAACAATTTTAGACACAACAATAAATGAATACATTCCCTGCAAGGAGAAAATGTTCTGTCATCTAACAGTCCAAGAATGCAAATCAGTGTTTACTGAACACCATACCAATTGTATGAGTCACTGGGCGTGATGCTGGGGATGCCAAGATAAAGGAGACTCTTAGTATAAATTTTGAATCAGTTGGTTGAAATCTTTACTTTTATTGCTCAACAAGATCTGTAAGATGAAAACAAAAATACAGGATATTGAAAGTCTTCACTCATACCACATTTAGCAAAATCTCTACTTAAATTACATCGATGTGCATAATTTAAAACGTAATCACCTGAAGGTACAATGCTGGGTATTCAAATTACTCATTTTTATTCCCAGTGCTTTATAATTTCCAGTTCGAATTGTACTACAGTATACCTAAACTTTATAACTAAAGTTCTTTGCCACATATTTTTTCCCCTCGCACTGTTACTTTCAACAGTTTGGAGATAGCTCTGAGGTTAGATAAAAAATCTTAGCCCCTGCCATTGGTGTTTTTTTTTTCCTCCCCTTGGGGGCAAAATGCTGTTGGTTTGGCTCAGTCCTGACTAGGTAAAGAAAGTCACTCTAATTTTTATTTAAGAAAAAGCAGTTTTCATAAATGGCATACCACTAATGGATCATAATCCTCTCTAAATCCCACAGCAAATTATTCTTAATCCAGTTTGCTGTGTTGCCTTACCTGAGGGAAATAATACCCACCCTTCCTCTGGACAGGCATGCTGTTCACAGGGGCTTCGTCAATACACATTAATCCCATCATTTATCTTTGTCAACTGAGAACAAAAATAACTCGTAGAAGAGTAAACAGAAGCACGTAAAAGGGAGCTTGGCCTTATTAAACAGCGGAAAGCAGGTGTTCTCAAAGCCAAGCTTATTTTTATTGCCAAACTTGAGTTATTCTCCTTCTGCATCTGTGCGTAGTAAATAAGAATGAGGGGAAATCTAATATTTTAGAGGAACTTGAAATCACTTCCGCCAAGGAATGGGGCTTGCTTTTTTGAATCAATCTGAAAATAGGAGAATAATGGACTCCAAAGGGCAGAAAGGAGAATGGAAGAGGTGAGAGTCAAAGGGAACTTACCACTTGGTTTGAAAAACAGAAAATAACAAAACAAACTTCTGATATTTATTTTTCAGGCTCAATTCTGGGTTTTGACTGCATCTTCTGTCTTACCTACAAACTCACTTGCCTATTAGGACTGGCAGTACTCATACGCCTATTAATTTGGTTGCTGTCAAGTTGACTTCAACTGATGGTACCCGTCAAAAAAACCAAACCCACTGCCGTCAAGTCGATTCCGACTCATAGTAACCCTACAGGACAGAGTAGAACTGCCCCACAGAGTTTCCAAGGAGTGCCTGGTGGATTCAAACTACCGACCTGTATATCAGAGTACAGCTCTGCTCATAGGGTTTTCTTTTTTTTTTTTAATTTAAAAAATATATATTTTATTGTGTTTTGGCGAAAGTTTACATATCAAATTAGGTTCTGTAACACTTTGTGTACACATTATTCACTGACATTGGATACATTTTTTACAATATATCAGCTTTTTCATCATTTCCATTCCGGTTGTTCTGTTTCCCTTAATCTAGCTTCCCCATGCCCCCTTACATTCTCCTCTTTGGTCTAGGGAGAATGTTTACCACTTGTTTTATTTAGAGGAGGAGAATACTCATGGGTAATATTTATTTTATGAGTCAATCTGTCATTTGGCTACAAGGTGACCTCTGAGAGATTTGAGTTCCAAGTTTAAAGGGTATCCCAAGGCAATAATTTCAGGGGGTTATCTAGTCTATACAAGTCCAGTAAGCCTGCCCCTTTTATCTGGGAATTTGAGTTTTGTTCTACATTTCTCTCCCATTCTATCAGGGACAATCTGTTGAGTCCCTGGTGAGAATGGTGGTAGTGGTAGCCACGCACCATCTAGTTCTTCTGGTCTCAAGGTAGATAAGGCTGTTGTTTGTGTAGGCTATTAGTTCCATAGACTAGTTTGTTCTTTGTGTAGACTATTAGTTCTGTAGACTAGTTTGTTCTTTGCATCTTTGACTTCCTTCTTGCTCATTTGCCCCACACGAGTAGAGACAAATAGTTGTATCTTAGATGGCCGCTCACAAGTTTTAAGACCCAGACACTACTCACCAAACTAGAATGTAGAACATTGTCTTTAGGGACAATATTGTGCCAATTGACTGAATTACCCCATGAGACCCAAACCCAGTAAGCCAATCCCACGATGTATTTGGTTATGTCTAATAAGTACCCATAACTGTGCGCCCCATGTGCTTTATTTTATATTTGAAAATATACACGACAGGGATTGGACTGGACTATAAGATACAAAATGATGCTGGTGAGGAGTGAGCTTCTTGGCTCAAGTAGACTCATGAAACTATGTGAACAGCTCCTGTCTGGAGGAGAGATGGGAAGGCAGAGGCATCAGAAGCTGGCTGGATGGACTTGGAAGTAGAGGTTGGAGAGAAGGAGTATGCTGTCTCATTAGGGGGAGAGCAACTAGGAGTATATAGCAGGGTGTATGTAAATTTTTGTATGAGCGACTGACTTGATTTGTAAACTTTCACTTAAAGCACAATAAAAATTTAAAAAAAAGAAAATATATGCAGCACACATAAACATATATATACCTACACCGACAGTACTCCTATTCACACCCATGCGTATAATCATATATGCTTTCCTGTACATATATGTGCATACATATGGAACCATACACATATTTTTGGTTATAACTGTTACAAAATTGTATGATCCCTCCCCTTGGGCTCTAATGGATCACAACTACCACAGCCTCCATCAGACTGAGTCCAGTACAGCTAGATGGTACCTGGCTACCACCATCCACTGCTCTGACAGGGATCACAATAGAGGGTCCTGGACAGAGCTGGAGAAAAATGTACAACAAAATTCTAATTCACATAAAAAGACCAGGCTGACTGGCCTGACAGAGACTGAAGAAACCTCGAGACCGTGGCCGCGAGACCTTTTTTAGCTCAGTAATGAAGTGACTTCTGAGGTTCACCCTTCAGCCAAAGACTAGACAGGCTCGTAAAACAGAACACGACTAAAGGGGCACCAGCCCAGGGGCAAGGACTAGAAGGCAGGAGGGGACAGGAAAGCTGGTAAAAGGGAACCCCAAGGTTGAGAAGAAGAGAGTGTTAACATGTCATGGGGTTGGCAACCACTGTCACAAAACAATGTGTGTACTAACTGTTTAATGAGAAGCTAGTTTGTTCTGTAAATCTTCATCTAATGTATAATGATAATAATAATAAAGTTTGTGTGTCTCCCAAGGAATTTTTTAAATATTTTCCACACAAAGTGTTCAATAAGATTATTTAAATTTATCACAATTTGTCAGCATAGTTGTGTCTATACCCTTCTATTTGTGCTCAAACACTCATCTTTGCTATGGTCGTGCTGTGCTCCCTACTTCCACACTTGATACACTCAAGAAATCTTTGTTGAATGAATCAATGAACTTGCTATATGATCTGGAACAAGTTAACTCTCTGGGCTTCAGTTTCTCTGTCAGTGAAAAGAAGGAGAATGAAATAGGTTGTATCGAAGGTTCTCCTGGTTCTGACATTCTCTGACTCTCCAGGCTCACATAAGGATAGGTGGATGATGAACAGATGATTTCTGGGAGTTTTATTCAAGCTACCCAGGATGAAGGAGGTATCAGGAAGAATATGGGGGACAGGGGAGGGGTATCTAACTCTGCTCCTCCTTCCCCAGTTGAAAGAGAGGTACGACCCCCTTCTTCCTCTTCCACCCCACCCCACAGACCACTTTCGCCATGGCTGCCCAGTGGAGGTGGCAGCAGCCGCAGCCTGCAGAGAGCTCCGCCCAGAGGATAAAAGGAACCAGAGGAATGTGCTGGCAAAGCCGGCGTCCCTGTCCTCTCAGGGGTGTAAATGGCTTTTCTGCTCCCACAGGTTCAAAGAGCAGTTCATTTCACAGCAAAAGTACAGCTAACGAGAAACAGATTTGCTGGCTCCAGCCACAGTTCGGAGAACCCAGGAGGCAAAGGAAAGACCCCAAAAACCTGGATGTGAACATCTGCACTGAGGGGCCTTTTCCTCCCCCTCTCCTCTGGGGCCACAGAGCTGTTTTAATGGCAGAGGAAGGAGTTGCTGAGAGGTGGAGGTAGGGGTAAGAGTCCCCATAGGTGGTAATGAGGGGCCTTGGAGATGGGGACTTGGAAGCTGTGGGCTTCAAATCATGCTGAGGCAACACCTAATAATAAGAACAACAACTGCCTTGCACTGGGGGCCTAGAAGGGGCAGGCGGTGGAAGGGCACAGTTGAAAGGCCACCAGTTCTGAGGCCACAAGACCTTTTTGTGGACTCTGGGCCTCAGTTTTCTCAGCTGTCCAATGGGCACACTGGTGGTGATCAGTGAGAATCCCGACATTGCTGTCCATCATGTAGTGAAAATTATACTGGATTGAGGTTCCAGAAGACCTGGGTTCTAGCCTCGGCTCAGCCACTAACCGAGTGTGTGATTTTGGCAAGGCAGGTTGGGATGATGGTCCTTGAGTACTGAAAAAGACCTAAGTTCGAATTCTGATTCTTTGCATTTTGTGAGGAGTCCTTGGCCAAGTCCCTTGGTGTCTCTGAATCTTTCCTCATCTGATGTGGTCGTTGTTGTTAGTTGCTGTCAAGCGAATTACAAATCATGGTGACACCATGTGTGGGGTTTAAACCTTTAGGTTAGCAGTCGAGTGCAAAGCATTTGTACCACCTAGGGACCTTTCCTCATCTGTAGCCGGAATCAATAATATTAACCTCCTCAGCATGCAGTAAGGATTAAATGAGAAGAGCCACATGAACTACTGGTAGGTGCTTAAAGGCAGGGATGGGGCCTTGTTTGCCCAAAGGTCTTAGAAGGAACAGAGCAATCTGTGACCAAACCCAGGTTGGACAATCCCAGGCTGGACCTATGGCCAAACAATGCAATGAAAATAACCAAGAGTTGAGTAATTGCAGTGTCCCATGCTCTGTGCTAAGGATTTTATACTATCTTCACAAAAACCACTTTCCTTAAATAGCTAAAAACCAGGCCCTGAACCAAGGATGCTGGACTCTAGAAGGTGTGCTATGTCACTTAGCTATTCTTCAAGCTTGTCTCTGTAGCCTTCTCTCTCTCCTCTGAGAGCCTGCTTGCCTCCTGAAGTCCAATCAGTGCCCCATTTTCAGTGGAACCCAAGTGCCCAAGCACAGTGGATGGCCAGCTGATTCACTTTGCCTTGCTTCCCCTCCAGGGTGTTAGGAGTATTTCTCTCATTCAACAAACATTTCCTGAACACTTACTATAAGCCAGGTATTTGGGATACAACAGTGAAAAGAACCAAAAAAGAGAAGTCCCTGTTCTCATGGTCATGGACTTTGTATTTGAGGGAAAAGGTGAGAGTAGAGAGGAACGGGAAATAAAAGCCAGTTGCTGTCAAACTGGCCCTGAGTCATGGCGACCCTGTGTGTGTCAGAGAACTGTGCTCTGTAGGGTTTTCAACAGCTAATTTTTTGGAAGTAAGCCATCAGGGCTATCTTCTAAGGTACCCCTGTGTGCAAACTTTTGGTTAGCAACTGAACACATTAACTGCCTGTACCACCCAGGGATTTTGGACATATAAAATAATTTCAATACATTGTGCTAAGTACTGTTTTAGAGGAAGTTCCTCACAGTTTCTCAAAGATAGGGTGAAAGGAGAACCAGAAGCCTGGAAAAGGCTTCACAGGGGAGGTGACATCTGATCTTTGAAAAATGAGGACCATTTCACAATACAGAAGTGTAGGAAAAGACTTTCAGGAAGGAAGAGCACCATAGAAGGAAAAATATGCACAGCATGTTTGGGAACACGGAGTATTCCTATGCGGATGAACCACAGGGTGAATGTAGGAGAGAAGTAAGACTGTAGCGTATGATAGGAACTCTGGGTGCTATTGGGCAAGTAAGGTCATGGGAGATCCCCAAGTAAGGACATGACCCAATCAGACCTGTATTCTACTCACATATCTTCCTCTTCCTTAATCCTCTCTTCAGCTATATCTAAAAGCATGTTAAGCCTATCTTTAGGGTACTTAGAATCACTTATTTCATCTTTGAGTTCTAGGATTTCCAATAGATTTTTTTGTGAAATTCACTTCTCTGCGTAAAGTCTCCATCTTTTCTTCTATTTTCTTGAACATATTAATCACAGTTGTTTTACAGTCTGTGGCTGATAGCACCAATATAAATTGGCTGTGGATCTGTTTATATTGTCTGCTTTTTCTTTTGGTTTTCAGTCCTTTGGTCTTGTCTCATAGTATGCTTGGCTGCCTTTGGGTCAGGTGTCCACCTCTAGTCCAATCAGTGACTACCTGTTACTCAAAGAAATAGTCTAGAGCCTCTTCCTTGGCAGAACATTGAGGACAGGACAGTGTTCCTTTGAAGGGCATGGTGTGCGTAGCAAAAAAAAAATTTATTTGATAGGCCAGAATCTGGGGAGATTCTGATGGAGAGAGTGGAAGAGTAAGGGGCTCAGAAAGGAGAAGTGGAAGAATGTGAGGGACAAGGGTATAGACTCCCCAGCCTGGGCCCACACTGTAATAACTGCCTACTGGCCAGACAGGGAGCAATACAGCACCAATCACTTTCCACTCCACCCTGCTCCAGCTGGGAAAGACATCCTGGCTGTGTAAACTAACCTTATGAGTCGAATTCCAAGAAGGCCAAGGAATTTGACAGGAAACAACACAAGCTAGTTGCCTCAGATCTCTGTCTGGGCTTGACGTGATTGGATCTGAAATAACTACAGAGAGTTTCATTACTAAACGTTTTGAACTCACACAGATACACACACAGACTTACATGCACAAACAGGAAGGTTTAAGACAAGGCCACTAAAAGGGTGAGGCCATACAGGCCTCCATACAAGGCTTCAATTCTAAATTGAATCCTCAGTGGAGGGCGTTTGATACCTTGTCACTCAGCTTCCAAAAATCTGTATCCACAGCCAAGAATCCTTCCCTTCTGTCCCCACTCTTCAGAATGACTCTTCTTCTGAGTTGGAGACAGCTCAGAGATGGCTATTTTCAAATGCAGGGTGGGCCTTCTGTGCCAAGAGCTTGTCTTGCCAGTTGTTTCCTTGGCCCTAGCCCTCAACTCGCCCAACTCTGTCATTACCCATACCCCCCAGTCCCTAAATAAAGAGCCACCTCAAAGGCTGGGGCTGCCAGGCTGGTCCCACTCCTTCTGGGGTATGTCCAACTGACAATTCTCAGAGAGGCAGAATCCCTCTCAGCCTCACACACAGCTCTCAGAGTTCAAGTTGGACTGTCCACCCCAGATCTTCTCCGCTGGGGCCTGTTCATCTGATATAGGAGGGTGATGTCAGATACTGGGCTCCAAAGACCTGGTCTCATGGGGGGCATTTCTTCTGGTTGAGTTTGGGATGAGTTCAACCATGTCCTTGAAGCAGGCAAGAGGTATAGCATCATGGGCTCGGGGTCAGATCTGGCTGGGCTTTCGTTCTGGCTCTGCTATCTCTCAGCTATATGATCTTGGGAAAGTTGCTTCACTTCATTTTCTCTATGTGTAAAATGAGGATAGTTACCCCGTAGGGTTATACATGGATTAAATGATTTTATACATGTAAATTGCTTAGAACAGTGCCTAGGACCTAAGGAGTGCTCAATAAGTGATGTTGTTATTGTTGTTGTGTGGCATTGAGTCAATTCCGACTCATAGCGACCCTACAGGACAGAGCAGAACTGCCCCGTAGAGTTTCCTGAGCTGTAATGTTTATGGAAGCAGATTGCTGATCACTTAACCATTGCACCACCAGGGCTCCTTCGATAAGTGATAGCAATTATTACCACTTGACAGGGTCACCTTCAGCTCCTCATGGGGCTCTAGGGTAAACATGGCATCTTTGGCAGCTGGAATGAGGAATCACCACCTCCTTCAACGTGGAGTTTAGGTTCCATGGTGGACTCAAGCAACTCCTTCCACAGAAGAGAATTAAACTCTGAAGTCTTCAAGGGATTCTACACCAAGGAATTTGTTTACCCGGGGAACCCTCTTAACTACAGACAGACAGGCACAGATACACACAGACATATGCCTGCTTTCAGAGAGACGAAGACACACAGAAGTACAGACCTTTGCTCCTTGAAGCTGAGTGTTATGTTTCAGGTAGGATTTTGAAGGAAACTGGTTGGGGAAGGGAGGGATGTCCTCTTTTAGTGACCAATCTCATACTCATGAAAATACCCAGATCTTTGTTTAAGTTATATCCATTTGCAGTAGCCTCTCTCCCCTGATCCTCTCCAAAACCTCCAAAGCCCACCTGTGCTCTAAGGTGCAGCTGACAGCCACCTCCTGCGGAGAATTCTCTCTGGCTTCTCCAGCCCTCCCTGGGCCCATTCTCTGCACGGGGATCCAAAGCCTCAATTTATTACTTGGTTCTAGCTCAGCTGTTGTTCATCAATAACTTCACGTGTGGCAGTCATGGCTTCCCTCTTAAAGCTAGGAGCTGTTGCTTTTCTTTCCTGTATGCCCCTCCTTGCATGCTGCCCCTAATTGTCCAAGCCATGCTTTCGCATTTTTTAATGATGACATATTGATTGGTTTTTAGAAAAGAAAAAGATTACCTAATTCGAATCACTTCCCAAAGTATGTCCCAGGAAATACCGGTTTACTGGGTTTCAGGAGGTATTCTAAGGAAAGAGGTTTCCATAGTCTAAATACATTTGGCGAACACTGAGTTAAATAAAACTAAAGAGGTTTATCTATTATAGGAAATATCAGAGAACATGTGTCTTAGTCATCTAGTGCTGCTATAACAGAGATACCACAAGCAGATGGCTTTAACAAAGAGAAATTTATTTTCTCATAGTCTAGTAAGATACAAGTCCAAATTCAGGGCATCAGCTCCAGGGGAAGAGTTTCTCTCTCTGTCAGCTCTGGAGGAAGATTCCTTGTCCTCAATCTTCTGGTCAAGGACCTTTCTGGCACAGGGACCCCGGGTCCAAAAGACACACTCTGCTCCTGGTGCTGCCCTCTTGGTGGTATGAGGTCCCCAACTCTCTGCTTGCTTCCCTTTCCTTTTATCTCTTGAGAGATAGAAGATGGTACAGGCCACACCCCAGGGAAACTACCTCGGATCAGGGAGGTGACCTGAGTAAGGGTGGTTTTACAATCCCACCCTAAACCTCTCAAAGTAAAATTACAATCACAAAATGGAGGACAACCACACATGGCCTAACCAAGTTGATACACACATTTTGGGCGGGGGGACATAATTCAATCCATGACATGCTAATAATTGTTTTAGGACTATGCTGGGGCTAAAAAAAAAAAAAGCCCTTACTGGCTCAAAAAAGCAGAGTCTGCAAATCTCTTCCCAACTTCACTTTCAATGACATAACATGGCCCATCAGACATAATGGAAGTATTTACACCACAGAAATCAGTAAACACTACAAATCTGGGATTTTCTTCCCCCCAGAGGGCTGGCTTACCAGCACATCACTATCACTTCAAGAAGGGACTAAGGTATGCAGGTTTTCCTAATGGATTTGCCCATAAAGATTCCTTTATCATTCTTTGGGCAGCATCTTAGGGGAAGTAGTAGTGTTTCACAGAGCACACTTTAGGGAAAGTTGTCCTATGCAAAGATGTTGTTGTTGTGTGCCATTGAGTCAATTCCAACTCAAAGTAACTCTATAGGACAGAGGAGAATTGCCCCATAGGGTTTCCTAGGCTGCAATCTTTATTGCAGCCAATCACCAGACCTTTTCTCCCATGGAATGGCTAGTGGGATTGAACCACCAACCTTTTGGTTAGCATCCAAGCTCTTAACCATTGAGCCACCCCCAAAAAAACAAAAAACAAGCTCATTGCCATCAAGTCGATTCTGACTTAGGGACCCTATAGGACATAGTAGAACTGTCCCATGGGGTTTCCAAGGATGTAGTCTTTATGGAAGATGACTGGCACTTCTTTCCCCCAAGGAGTGACTGGTGGGCTTGAACCACAGACCTTTCAGTTAGCAGCCATGCTTTTAACCACTGCACCGCTAGGGCTCCTTTATGCAAAGATACTCTGACTAAACACTTAGAGTGATGAGTGAGAGGAGCTTACATTAATTGGGCTGCTGCCATGTACCAAGCATGAAATTCGGTGCTTTATGTACATTATCTCATTTAATTATGACAACAGTACGAGAACTATAAGTATTACACACATTTTCCAAATAAGGAAATGAAAGATCAAAGACTTTTCCCAGCTTCCCATAGCCAGAAGTGGCAGCACAAAGACTATCACAATCAGAGATTATAATGTACAGTGGGGTGGTATTTGCAAGAAGCTTTAGGTAATAGTTTTAGAGGAGTTTGTTAAATGAGTATGTAATAGACAGGTTGTAAGCTATATTTAGAAACCAGGCCTTTAGAATTACCAGAGACACTTCTAGAAAATAAAACTTATTAAAAATCTTGGCTAGCCCACAGTCCTCAGTCTTCTTCGTACTTCTCATCTGTCATGGGCTGACACTCCAGAATATACCAGTTTCAGAATCTCTTGGGCACTTTTAAATAATCCCAAAGTATGTTCCTGAGCTCCACCAAGGCAATTCTAAGGTGCAGCCAGGATTGAGAACCCCTGACACTCATATGGAAGGGCCCTTGTTGACCATCCAGACCAACTCTCACAGACTGAGGTTCCCAGAAGGGACATGACCTGTCCAGAGTCACACAACACCCAACTACAGAACATTAGCCTAAAACCTGTGTCTTTTGACTCTTATATGATGCCCCTTCCACTTAACATGAAGGGTTTTCAAACCTCAGTGCCTAAAAAGAGATGATTTCAGCTGAAATCCAGACCCACTTTGGATAACTGAGGGTTGGCTATTTTCCCCACGGAAAAGCTAACCTTATCAGCTAAGGGCATTCAGGAAAAGACGCACTTCCTTGCAAAGAGACCATTATCCTGAGCTGCACACAGAATCAGGCCACTTAATTCTTTTTATGCTCCCTGTGCTCACCCTGGACAGGCCTCCTTCCTACCCTCAAATAACTGGGTTACTGGAAAAGTCACCCAGAGGGGATTTTTTTCCAGCAACATTTTGTGTTCCGTGGTATAGTTTTCCTTGAGATTGATGTGGATTTTGATTGACATGATTGTGGATTTTGATTGATCTCTATTTGCTGGGACACCCTGCTAAGTCTGCTGTTGTTAGATGCCATCGAGTCAGCTCCGATTCATGGTGACCTTATGAACAACAGAACAAAATGCTGCCCACTCCTATTCCATATTCATGATCATTGGTATGTTTGAATCCATTATGGTGGCTATTGTCTCAATTCATCTCGTTGAGAACTCCCCTGGTTTTTGACTCAGACTTGACATTCATTTAGTCATACAACCAGAATGTCAGGTCTGAGTGGAGGCTTACCTCACCTGGGCAAGGAGGTAGGTTAAAATGTACCTGAAGACAGGGCCCATATGGTCTTCAAGAAGGAAGCTGGGGCCCATTAGGGGCCTGGAAAAAATGCCTCCCTGCAGAACATGGAGGCACTACCATAAGTGGAAAATTTCTAAATTTAGGTGAAGCTAAAAGCTCATAAAACTTTTTCTGTATAACATGTAATGTTTAACCTTAAGCATATAGCTTTCCATCATACCATCTAAGATTATTTAACAGAAGAAATGGTCTGATGACTAAGTGAGTTAATTTGATGGACAGAATTATTAACTATGAGTCAGTTCAATGTTTGAGATTCTCTACTGAAATGGCTGGCTTTGATCTTAGTATAGTTCATTTATTCATTCATTCACCCATTCAACAAATATTGATTGAGCATCTATTCTGGGTTTGTGGATATAGTGATGGACAAAAAGAAGAATGTGTGTGTTTGGTGGGCAGGGAGGGTCATGTCATATAAAAGCAAATGGCAAATGAATAAGAAAATATAAGTAGTGGACACATGCTGTGAGGGAAGTGGACAGGTGAAAGTGGTGGAAGCCAAACCCAGGACAAGATGCCATCACACGAGGGGCACAGAAAGCTCTTCTAGGCTAAGAATAAAAAGGCTGAACAAGAGGAAGCATATTTCAGACAGAGGGAACAGTGCATGTGAAGGCCCAGAGACAGGACAGGGCTTGGCTCAAGGAATTCAATGAAGGCCATGGGATGAAGCAGAGTGAGAAAGAGGAAAAGGGAAGAAGATGAGGTTGGGTAGATCAGCAAAGATCAAACGCTGCAGGCCTTGTTGGACAAAATAAGGGATCTGGATGTTATTCCAAGTGCAGTGGGAACCCATGGAGAGTTTCTAGAGGACAAACCACGCCAGTATTCCCGGGAATATGTCAGGACCCCAAGCCAGAAAGTCATAAGCGAGGAAGCTCACCAGCTATTCCTCTCAGGCCAACCATGGCAACAGGGGCCAAACCACCTTAATTAATTAAATCAGTCAGCCAATCAGCTCCTACTCACCTGTCAGGCATTGGCCTAGACACTGGGATACAGGAAGCAAGACATACTGGACAAGTCCCAAGGAGCTTACTTATATCTAATGGGGGTTTTGTTGTTAGCTGCCATCAAGGTGGCTCCATGACGACCTTATGTATGACACAGCAGAGCATTGCCTGGTCCTGCGCCATCTTTATGATCGTGGGTATGTTTGAGTCCATTGTTGTGGCTATTGCGTCAATCCATCTCGTTGAGGGTTTCCCTCATTTTTAGTGGCCCTCTACTTTGCCAACTTATTGTTGCTATTGTCAGGTGCTGTCAAGTCTGTTCCAACTCATAGCAACTCTATGTATAACAGAACAAAACACTGCCCATCCACTTTACCAACTATGATGCCCTTTCCTAGAGATTGGTCTTTCCTGATGTTGCATCCAAAGTAAACAAGCTGAAGCCTCACCATCGTCACTTCTAAGGAGCATTCTGGTTGTATGTCCTCTAAAACTGATTTGTTTGTTCTTTTGGAAGTCTACAGTATATTCAAAATTCTTTGCTAACATCACAATTCAAATGCATCAATTTTTCTGTGTCTTCTTTTTTCATTGTCCCATCTACTGGGGAAGAAAAGCAATAAAAAATTAATAATAATTTAAATCATGATAACAAACCCAGTACAAAACCCAGTGCCATCGAGTCGATTCCGACTCATAGCATAAGTTCTATGTAAAAAATAAAACAGAGTGTTGTTATAAAGAGTGCCTGGGGAGGCAGAGAGCGGGGATAAGTCTCAGTAGATAAGACAGCCAAGGAAGGCTTCTCTGAGGAGCTGATATTTGAGCTGAAACCTGAATGGCAAGAAGCCTCTGGTCTAGGGGAAACTAGAGAGAGAGCTCCTGGAAGAGTGAAGAGCAAGTGCAAAGGCAGCCTTGATTAGAGGATGAGAGTGAAGTCTTTCCTGCTTAGACACAGAGATGAGTTTAATCTGGGTGAGGTTCTCATAGTGGGGTTGTTAAGACTCCAGGAAGCCCAGGATTTAGGGTGGGAGTAGAGGTGATTATAGTCACACAACCAGGCCAGAGTCAATGCTGGAAACCCAGAGAGTCAGCTGCCAAGCTGTGGTCAGGAAAAGCAGACATCAGATGCCCAATCAGAGGGTCCAGCGAGTCTTGACCTGCATCTTGTTCTTCACTGGCCCACTGACCAAATCCCGGAGGCAAGCATTTCCAAGAAGATGTTCAAACTTGGTATTATTCAAGATATGCAAGTTTTAATAAAATTAGACGAGAAGTCCATTTTGGCCAATCAGGTTGGCTGGCAAAGATGAAAAAGATGGGTAATACCCAGGAGTGTTGAATAGACTTCTTTGCTTGCAAGGACCTTATATTCAAGTTATAGCAAGCTAGCGGACATTGGCGGTTCAGTGGTAGAATTCTCATCTTCCATGTAGGAGACCCGGGTTTGATTCCTGCCCAATAAACCTCAGACACTAGCCACCACCCACATGTCAGTGGTGGCTTACATGTAGCTATGATGCTGAACAAGTTTCCATGGAGCTTCCAGACTATGACAGACTCTGAAAAAAGGCCTGGTGATCTATTTCTAAAAATCAGTCAATGAAAATCTTATGGATCATAAAGGTTCGATTCCCAACCAATCATGGGATGGTACCAGACCAGGCAGTGTTTTGTTCTATAGTGCATAGGGTCACCATGAGTCAGGGGCCAACTTGATGGCAGCTAACGGCAACAACAACAAACCAAGTTAATGAGAGGGAAGGGATATAGGCAGTTATTCTGGGAATCCAGTCACATAGAAATACAGAAAAGAATAAGAAAAGCCTCGGGAAGAGCAGGGAAGTTGAAGAATCTTGCTTCTCCATTAACATCACTTAGTTCCTCCGTGTGGCTGAGCCTCTCTCTGCCTCTTACAATGAACTGGTCTTATTTACTCCTAGTCTTTCTTCCATGTTAACTTTGCCTGGTCCTTGCTCACGGAACCCCTTTAACGACCCTCTAGTTAATAAACTTTCAGGTCTATTTCCCACCAATAACTGGTCAGTTCTTTCCTTGTTCCCAAAGAAAATTCACAAGAGAAGAAATCTGACCGGCTCAGATCAGTTCTTTGTGCCAAGTCATTGGCCATCCTTGGTTCAGGTGTCTACTCCTGGCCCAATCAGCCGCAGCAAAATTCAGTGTTGGAGCATGTGGGGCTCTTATGATATATATCCTGGTCACCAGGCCAGGATGCAAAGATTCATGTGCAAAGCCATTAATTGAAGCTTTATTTGTGAAAGTAAATTAATGGAGGTAACTTAAATAACCACCAATAGAGGATTAGTGATAGAACCCAGGAGATATCCAATGGAATACTCTGCAGCCATTAAAAATAATGGTGTGGCTTCCTAGATATTGATATAGAACATTCCATGAGATATTCTTAACAACAACAGCAAGGAAAAAAAAAACGTGACTAATAGTCCATATAGTATGATCACATTTATATTTTAAAAAAGAAAAAGTTGTAGAAGTATCCCAGTGGTAGGATTGCAGGTAATATTCGGTTATATCTTTAAACTTCTTTGGTTTTTCTGAATGTTTTGCAATGGGTGATTATTACTTTCATATTTGGAATTTTTCCTATTTTTTTCAAGAGTGATAAAATCATGCTGGTCCAACAAACCTGATGAAACAGTGTTTTCATTCAAAAACTATTTTTATTTTTCAGTTTTGTTCTAGTTCATAAATGTTAGAACACAGAGAGTCTTGGTTTGGGTTCTAGTTGATCTGCTTGGGTTCTGTTTTGTTTAAAAACAAAAACAACTTTGATTCCATTTGAATTACATTTCCAGGAAATTAATATTGTGGTTTGGTTTAAGGTTCAGCCAGTTGAACAGTAGGTTCCTATTCTTGGTTGGTGGTTTATTGCAGTTCAGGTCTTCCTCAGAATTCCCACAATGACCCCAGATAATTGGAACAAAGGCAGAGAGGGATTTGGAGGCTGGATTATCCAGAAAATTCCTGTCTTGGCCTGGAATGGCCTGCAAGAGGCCATTTTCCCAAGGGTGCAGGATGAAGCCACAGCTGGGACATTTCCCAGGAGGCCTATTGGCCCCAACCACAGTTTGGCCGGAGCCGCACTGCCCTGGGACCTCAGCTCCCCTTGGGCTTTTAACCTCCAGTTGCTCCCACGTGACAGGAGTTAGTCCACTTCTCATGATTGTCCAGCAGAGCCCAGAGGCTTCCCTCTTCCATGCCAGGCCCACGGATGGTCACCCAAAGCCAGTTAATCTGGGCTGTATACCCTGCAGTGAAATTTCTTCAGCATGAAGCAATTGTTTGGTCAAAGCGGTCAGTCCATGCCAGGAAATGACTTGCTTGAGGACAGAGCGAGTACACCATCTTCTGCCTGGGCCTCCAAGTGTAACAAAAAAATGCACCTTGCTCCTTTTTATGTTTTTCTAAGGTGCACCCCTTGGCTGTGTGGAGGACATGGTACCCTTCTCTCATGACATGTAAAAGTGATGATAGGAAGGCAAGCATGATAAAGGTCCAAACTGACTCCAGAGTTCCTGCCCCAGACGCTGCTTTTTTTAATTAAAACACTATTTCTTCAAGTTCATTGGACCAGCATGTTTTTACGTCTCTTTTAAAAAATGGAAAAAATTCAAAATATGAAAATAAGAATTTCTTATTGCAAAACATTTAGAAAAACCAAAAGAGTTTAAACGTTAAACTGTTGCACAGTAGTTGCAAGTTTGGAAAATTGGTCCATTTCACAAAGCGCTTTCACAGACATCTTCCCTCCTAATCCTCTCTCTGAACCCATGAGGTAGGTACAGTTGTGCCCATTTTGCAGATGAGAAGACAGAGGTTTAGGCAGGTGAAGTGACCAGCCCGAGGGCATTCATAGAAAAAACTCTGTGCCTCCAAGCCCAGAACTTAGTAAGGACAGTACTATCACTCCAGGCCATTAGACAGGGCCCCCAAAGGGCCTTGGTAGGTCCCCAGAGACCATCTGAGCCTCAGCCAGGAAAGAGGATGGTCTTAGAGGCTGGGAGTGCTGTGTTCAGACCATGGAACCTCTAGATGGGTGACCTTGGGAAAGTGTCTTAAACTCAGTTTCCTTATTTGTAAAAAAGGAGAAGTGCACCTCCCTCAAAGCTTGGCATGAATATTAAATTAAATGCCCTTTTTGAAATTGCCTACTACAGTGCTTGCCACGAGTGGCATGACAAGGGAGGCGTGATGAGAATGGCCTGTCTTCGGTGCAAGCAAGAAGGGGCTGCATTGTCTGCAGATAATTTAAAAACAATTATAAAGCTGACTAAAATCTGGTCTGCTTTTTATTATCCCCATGCACCAGCATTTCTAAATAATGTCAGTGACAAATACTCTTCCTCATCCCTGCCAACTGCTCCAGCCACCACCACCCCCACCCCCGCATTCTGGGAATGCCACCATTTGCCATATATTGGATACTCCATAAATAGTAGATATTGCTCTTTTACTATTAGATGCTATTAACAATTATCTGTAATTGTCTATCACTCATATGGAATCCCTGGGTAGTACGAACAGTTAATATGCTTGGCTGCTAACCAAAAGGTTTGAAGTTTGAGTCCACTCAGAGGCACCTTGGAAAAAACTTCTAGTGACCTACTGAAGAAAAATCAGCCATTGAAAACCCTATGGAGCACAGTTCTACTCTGACACACATGGAGGTCATCAGGAGTTGGAATTGACTTCATGACAAATTTTTTTTTTAAATCATTCATACGTAATAAAGGAGCCCTGGTGGCACAGTGGTTAAGTGCTCACCTGCGAACCAAAGGGTTGACAGTTCAAATCCACCAGCTGCTCCTTGGAAACCTTATGAGGCAGCAGTTCTACTGTGTCCTATAGGGTTGATATGAGTCAGAGCTGACTCGATGGCAATGGGTATGTAATAATAATCCATTTGTGACTACTAAGCTGTAATATTGTAGATAGGGATATCCTGAGCAGATCATCTAATTGTTCTAAACTGGAGTTTCTCATCTGTGTTGAAGAGCAGTTATAAGTTTGGAATATCAGCCTATTTCACAAAGTACTGTCACACACATACCAAAAACTCATATCTAGGGTTCATCGGAGAGGATACCAAGTCTCAGAAAGGTAAAGTTACTTACCTGAAGGCACAAGGCCAAATAAGAGGCAGAGCTAAAAAGTAAACCCTGGTCAATTTGAGGCCAACGCCTGCACATCCCATGCTATAAAGGCAGCCCTGAACAAATGGAAGACTTGACAATATGGTTGACTGGAAAGGGGGTGAAGATTCCGAGCTTCTGAGCAAGGGGTGTTTGGGAAAAGGAATGCCTGGAGCCCACGCTTCTCAGAATCACCAGTGGTTCCAAGTTGAGGTCTCAGGGGAAGACGATGACTAAAGTTTACTCCATATGGCCTGGGTTTTTCCTGACTTACACTAACATGAGTCCCTGATCTGCTGCATGACCAGTGCCCACAACCCCTGGGAATACTGAGAACATCTCCACATCCACTCATGGGCTCGCTAAGCTTGCATTATTTGAGAAAATCTGGGCCTGGGAATCTTCAATCGCTCATTCATTCGTTGCCAACCATAGGTTTTTATCAATATCATTATTATTATTGTAGAAGTAACACTCACCAAAAAAAAAAAAAGAAAAAACCCATTGCCGTCAAGCTGATTCTGACTCAGGGCAACCCTATAGGACAGAGTAGAATTGCCCCATAGGGTTTCAGTGGAGCTTATAGACTCAGACTGACTAGGAAGAAATGGCCTGGCAATCTACTTCTGAAAGTCCGCCAATGAAAACCCTATGGATCTCAATGGTCTGACCTGCCTCTGATCATGGAGATGGTGCAGGACCAGGAAACGTTTTGTTCTATTGTGCATGGGGTCACCATGAGTCAGGGGCTGACTTGACGGCAGCTAACAACAACTATAAAATTCTAGTTTGATAGTTTTTGTTTCAGTACTTTACAGATATCGTTCCATTATCCTATGACCTACATAGCTTCTGACAAGAAGTCTGCCATAGTTCTTATTTTTGGTCCTCTGTGGCTTTTTTTTTTTGTGGCATAGTGGTTAAATGCTACGGCTGCTAACCAAAAGGTCTGCACCTTGAATTCACCAGGCACTCCTTGGAGACTATATGGGGTGGTTCTATTCTATTCTATAGGGACGCTATGAGTTGGAATTGACTCCTGATGGCAGTGGGTTCTTTGGGTACTTTAATTTTTTTTATGTGTCTTTTTTCTCTAGTTGCTTTTAAAATTTCCTCCTAATCAATGGTTTTCTGCAATTTCAAGTTCATTGGTGTGGTTTTCTTTATTTTAACTCTATTTTTTCTATTCAGGATTCATTGAGCTGCTTGGGTTTATAATTTCTAGCCAATTTGGAAAAACTTTATCCATTAATTTTTTTAATATTTTTAAATGTCCTCTCTCTCTCTTATTCTGAGACTCACATATGTTAGATTGCTTGATATAGCTCATGGCTCACTTAGGGGCTGTTCTTTTTTTTTTTTTTTTTTCAATTTCTTTCCCTCTCTCTGATTTATTTTTGCTACCCTAAATTCTATGTCCTCAAATTCACTGATGTTTTCTTGTACAGTATCCAGTCTGCTGTTAATTCCATCTAGTGTATTTCTTATTTCATATATTTGTATTTCATCTCTATAAGTTCCATGTGCACCCTTTTTGCATATTCAGTTGTTTTCCTCATTATTGCCTTCCTGAGCCAACTCTTTATATTCTTAAGCATATTTATAAGATTTATAATAACATTTTAAAAGTCATTATCTTCTAATTCCATCTCTGTCATTTCTGCTTCTGTTTCTATTATTTATTTTTCTCCTGGTTATGCTTCTTTGCATGCTTGATGATTTTTTATTGAAAGTTGAACATTGTGGATTTTTATGTCATTGGAAGCTGGATTTTGTTGTATGTATTTAAAGAGTGTTAGATTTTGTTCTGATGAGTAGCTAAATAGCTTGGGATACAATTTTGGCATATCAGAGAAGTCCTTATTGTGGGATTAAATTAGTTCCATTACTAAGATGTAACCCTTTCTAGGACTCAATGCCTCTGAATTACAAAGTTTCTTCACTCTGGCTAGAGAAACACAAATTAGTCCCATCTTTGTGTGAGCCCTGGGATTTGGACAGCCTACTGCTTCCCAGTGGATCTTTCCTCAGGGTCAAGGAGCTTCTTCTTATATACCCACAGATTAATTTTTAGCCAAAAACTCAAGGGGACCTCTCTGAAGATCTGAAGATCTTGGTATAGATCTCTGTCTCTCTACAATTCCCTTCTCTCCAGTGTCCTTTCCACAAATTCAAACTGTCTCAGTCTCCCCAAACTTCAATCTGTTTTCTAAACTCAGTAAGACGATCAGGTTCTGTTCAGTTCCTCCTCCCAGTGCTTACTGGCTCTCAGCAGTAAGCCAGGCAATCATAGCATTCACCTTGTTTGTTTCCTTTCTCTCAGGGATCACAGTCCTGTGCTGCCATTTGTCCAATATTTGAAAACCATTGTTTTATATGTTTTCCCAAGTTTTCTATTTGTCTGATGGTGGAATGGCAGTTCCAATAACAGTTAATCCTTCATGGATGGAATAAAAAGCTCTACCATCGAGACTTGTTCAGTAGAAGTGTGGCCAGATCAAATGCATGTTTAGGGAAAAAAAAAAAAATCAGTCTTACTGCTCTGTAAAGAATGGATTGTGGAAGGCCAATTCCAAAGCTGTTGAGGCAAGATATTATGATGATTTGCATTCAGGGAAGTAGCAGTCAAGATGTCACAAATTGAGACATATTTAAAACAACTTTGGAATTTACAGGACTTGATGATTGATTGAAAGTGAGGGGTTGATGTGGCAGGGATAGTTATCAAGGATGACCTCCCATTTCTAGAATAAGCAACTGGGTAGTGGTAGTGTCATTTACTTTAACAGACAACAATGAGAATTTAGAGTGAAAGACCATGAGTTCTGTTCACAAAGATGTTTTGTTGCTTGTGAGACATTCAGCCCAGTTCAGAAGAGATCTGGGCTAGAGCTGCTTAATATCATAGGGTATTTAAAGTTACAGGGAATAGACGAGACACTTTTCTCTACTTTCTGGAAACATTAACCATGTGAATATTTCTCTAGTCTCTTAAATTGTATGATCTTAGCAGTCAGGGTTTTGTTTTCCTCTTTATATCTCCCAACATTGCTTAGCATATGGTAGGTACTTAGTGTTTATGAAAATGGCAATGACTGTCAGGGATTCCTTCTCTCATTTTTCTGAGCTTCCCATTGCCTCCCAGTAGCCTAAAAATTTGCCTTAAATTTTATTGTTCTAGTTTGTTTTTCTGATTGTAGGCAGACTTTTCAAATTAGCAGGTTAGTCATTGTAGAGGGTCATGGCCCTCCCTTGTTCACAATAGGGCTTGTGTCATGGCAACTCAGAGGTTCTATCCTCAAGCTGAAGCTGGGACCAGCTATGCAGGAGGCCACATCCCTTACAGGGTGGCTGCTGTCCAAGACTGAGGTAGTTTTGGGGGAAATGTCCAGGTTCCCAAAGGGATACTGAGATCTTTGGAGCTTCACAGACTTCACATAAGCCTGAGACTCTCATGGTCTCCATGATCATCCCTAAAAGTTGCCCAAAAAAGGAAACAGCCAAACTTATTTTAGAAGAAAATGTATCCAAAAGCCTTGGAATTCAGAGGGCTTATATAAGATTTCAAGCAGAAAATTTCAATTTTTAGAAAGAACTTTGTCTGGGGGGTTGCAGGGGGTGATCAGAGAACCTTAGTTCTGGACCTGAGATTCATTGTACAAGTTGATAAAGTTAATTCCCCTCCCTGGTCCCCAGATTCTATGTCTAAAACTGAAGAGATTGGACTAGGTGACCTCAAAGTGCCCTTCCATTTCTGGCATCCAGAGGAACATTATGTGCTGGGTAGTGTGATTCACAGGCCTTGCCTCAAGGTGCTTAAAATCCTATAATTGAATTGAGGGATGGACTGTTCCCTCTGATATCCCACTAAGACAGCATCCTATTTTCTGCAGATGTGCTTGTATAGAAATATGTGCAGAGCACCAGGAGAGGCCCTGTAGATTAAGAACAAAAATTCCATCTTGGGCTTCACAACTGAAATAGCTCTTAGAATCTTAGAACTTTATCCTGAAAGGAACCTTGTAGTATATATATATATATCTCCTTATCTATTAAAGAAAGAAATGGTGGTCCCAAGGGAGAATGTGACCTATCCAAGATCATACAGTGAGCCTGTGGTTGAACCTAAACTAGAACCCAGGTCCACACAATCCACCCTAAGTCCCATCAAAGCTGTTTCTCCTTCACCCCCTCTCTTTTGGCACCACCTCTTGTCTCTGTAAGCTCTGCTGTCTCTACGGTGGAACATTCCTGCGCAGAGGGGATTAAGAGAACAAAGGTGGAATGTTAAATCTCCCTGCCCGTTGGCAATAGCCTCTCTTCTGAACTGAGCCCAGCAGGTTTTGGCTCAGGGGAGGCCAATGGCCCATGGGGAGCTCTCGGTTGTCAGAACCAATTTCAATCCACATGCCAGAGGCTGTCCACACACTTCTCTGCTCCAGTCAGGTAAAACCACCAAAACAAGTGCTCTTTAATGGGGCACTGCCAAGTTTGGGTGTTGTCCTGAAGTCTTTCTGGGCCAACTCTATCAGTGTGTTCCGCCAAGCTCAACGGAGCTATTGGAGACCCTGAGCCAAGCTTTGTGTGAAGCAAAGCCAAGTTTCAGAGTGTCTTGTGCCAAGGCTGAATGTCTGGTTCAGTGGAGAGAGTAAGAGGTCCAGATGTTTATCTCCAGGTGACCTCTTATTGTCTTTCCGGCCTTGGGCCTTGATGATCTTTTTGGACCTCTTTATGTTGTATAGATTAAATAGAGAAAATGTCACCCTAACATCTTAGAACACATTATCCATCTTCCCCTATCTCATGTCACTGAGTACTTACAGAAGTCTAATGCTACATATCTTCCTCAAGCACAGAAAGAATAAATAATACTGTCTATAGTCAGCTCTCAGTTGCCCACCAAAGAGGGGCATTAAGAGTGTGGATACTCTAAAATTCTTTCAGTAATAATGAATATCTCCAAACCCATTCTCTAAATGCCTTAAGCCAGGAACTTTGCTAGGTTCTAAAGATAACAGAACTAATAATGCACCATCATTGCCCTCAAGAAGCTTTCTAATGATGAATAAAACAAACATTATTGATATTTATATTTATGTTATTGTTATTTGTGCAAGAAATACAGCCAAAATGCTCCTTGAAAGTGAGGATGGCAAGATTTCATCTCACATACCTTGGACATGTTCTTAGGAGGAATCAGTCCCTGGAGAAGGACATCATCCTTGGTAGAGGGTAAGCAAAAAAGAGGAAGACCCTCAATGAGATGGATTGATACAGTGGCTACAACAATGGGCTGAAGCATAGCAACAATTGTAAGGATGGTGCAGGACCGGGCAGTGTTTCGTTCTGTTGTACATAGGGTGGCTATGAGTCAAACTAACTCAATGGCACATAACAACAACAACCTTGTTATTTATAAAGCACTGCCTTCTAAGGAAAGCAGGTCCCATAAACTGGAGGACTAAGCTGACTGCTTGAGTCTAGAATATTTGGGATAAAGCTGAATGGTTCTGTGGAAGAAAGAGTGAGAGATTTTAGGGAAAGGACAGAAGCTGGGGAATAACGAAGACAAGCTGGCAGAAGTGGGCTCTTTGTGAGGTAGGAGTGAAGGCGAAGCCCTCATTAGAATATCAGTCAAAGAAACAGGAGAGAGAAGCTGTGTTAAATGGAGTATAATGAAGTTATGCATTGACAAACCTTCAGATTTCCTTTTGAGTCTTCAGGAAGCTCTATTATGTGGATTTTTCTAAAGAATGTGAAGAAATACTGAGCTGTATGTACTGGAGGACTTGAGGCTAAAACAGAGTAAATCAGGTATTTATTGCCACAGCAAGGGTGTGTAACAAACAACCACAAAACCTTAACATACAACAAGAGTTTGCCACTCATGAATCTGAGATCAACTGTAGTTGACCAGAAGGCTTTTCTAATCTTGACTGCTCTTACTCATATATTAGAGGTTAACTAGGTGTCAGCCACCACTAGTCTGTCAGTTTGTTGTACTGTGGTGGCTTGCATGTTGTTGTGATGCTGCAAGCTATGTCACTGGTATTTCAAATGCCAGAAGGGTCACCCATGTTGGTCGGGTTTCAGTGGCAGTTCCAGACTTAGACACACTGGAAAGAAGGACCTAGCAATCTACTTGTGAAAAAACTGGCAGTGAAAACCTTATGAATAGCAGCGGAACATTGTCTGATATAGTGCCAGAAGATGAGCCCCTCAGGTTGGAAAGCACTCACAATATGACTGGGGAAGATCTTCCTCCTCAAAGTAGAGTCAGCCTTAATAATGTGGATGGAGTAAAGCTTTCATAACCTTCTTTTGCTAATGTGGCACAACTCTGAATGAAAAGAAACAGCTGCAAACATCCATTAGTAATTGGAATGTGGAATGTATGAAGTAAGAGTCTAGGAAAATTGGAAGTTGTCAAAAATGAAATGGAACACTTGAACATCAATATCCTAGATGTCATGGATTAAATTGTATCCCCCCAAAATGTCTATCGACTCGGCTAGGCCGTGATTTCCAGTATTGTGTGATTATCCACAATTTTGTCATCTGATGTGATTTTCCTACGTGTTGTAAACCCTGTCTCTATGATGTTGATGAGATGGGATGGGATAAGCGGGAGTTATACTGATGAGACGGGACTCAATCTACAGGATTTGGCTGTCTTAAGCCAATTTCTTTTGCGAGATAAAAGAGAGAAGCAAGCAGAGAGACATGGGGACCTCATGCCACCAAGAAAGCAGTGCTGGGAGCAGAGTGCATCTTTCAGACCTGTAGTCCCTGTGTCTGAGAAGTTCCTAGACCGGGGGAAGATTGAAGACAAAGAACCGACAGAGAGAGAAAGACTTCCCCTGGAGTTGGCACACTGAATTCGGACTTCTAACCTCCTAGACTGCAAGAAAATAAATGTCTCTTTGTATTTCTGTTATAGCAGCACTAGATAACAACCTGTGTTAACAACTAGATAACAACCTGTGTTATGCAGATGACACAACCTTGCTTGCTGGAAGTGAAAAGGACTTGAAGCACTTACTGATGAAGATTAAAGACCACAGCCTTCAGTATGGATTACGCCTCAACATAAAGAAAACAAAAATCCCCACAACTGGACCAATAAGCAACATCATGATAAACAGAGAAAATGTCGAAGTTTTCAAGGATTTCATTTAACTTCGATACACAATCAACACCCATGGAAGCAGTAGTCAAGAAATCAAAAGACACATTGCATTGGGCAAATCTGCTGCAAAAGACCTCTTAAAGTGTTGAAAAGAAAAGATGTCACCTTGAAGACTAAGGTGTGCTTGACCCAAGCCATGGTATTTTCAATCACCTCATATACACAGGAAAGGTGATGAGTTATGAAGAGCGAAGAAGAATTGACACCTTTCAATTGTGGTGTTGGTGAGGAATATTGAATATACCATGGATTGCCAAAAGAACAAACAAATCTGTCTTGGAAAAAGTACAACCAGAATGCTCCTCAGAAGCAAGGATGGTGAGACTTCGTCTCACTTACTTTGGACATTTTATCAAGAGGGATCAGTCCCTGGAGAAGGATATCATGCTTGGTAAAGTAGACAGTCAGTGAAAAAGAGGAAGACCCTCAATGAGATGTATTGACACAATGGCTACAACAATGAGCTCGAGCATAACAATGATTGCAAGGGTGGCGCAGGAGCAGATAGTGTTTTGTTTTGTTGTACATAAGGTCACTATG
Source organism: Elephas maximus indicus (assembly GCF_024166365.1). Lineage (NCBI taxonomy): Eukaryota > Metazoa > Chordata > Mammalia > Proboscidea > Elephantidae > Elephas > Elephas maximus. The sequence goes on along the minus strand of NC_064822.1, from coordinate 175,485,610 downwards.
TGTCAGAACTAACTCAACGGCACCTAACAACAACGGAAAAGTGAGACACTAGGTATTAGTGAGCTGAAATGGACTGGCATTGGCCATTTTGGATTAAACATCATATGGTCTGCTGCAACGGGAATGACAAATTGAAGAGGTATGGTTTTGTATATGTCATCAAAAAGAACACTTCAAGATCTATCTTGAAGGTCAGCTCTGTCAGTGATAGAATAATATCCATATTCCTACAAGGAAGACCAGTTAATACAACTGTTATTTGAATTTACGCACAAACCACTAATGCCAAAGTTGAAGAAACTGAAGATTTCTTACTAGATTCTGTGGTATAAAATCAATATAATATGCAGTCAATATGCACTGTTAATTATTGGTGATGGGAATGTAAAAGTTGGAAACAAAGAAGAAAGATCCGTATTTGTAAAATACGGCCTTAGTGATAGAAACAATGCCAGAGATCACTTGATTAAAGTTTGCAAGAACAACGACCTCTTCATTGGAAATACCTTTTTTCAACTACATAAATGGCAACTGTACTTGCGGACCTAGCCAGATGGAATCAAATGGACTGCATCTGTGGAAAGAGATGATGGAAAAGCTCAATATCATCAGTCAGAACAAGGCCAGGAGCTGCTACAGAAAAGATTGTCAATTGCTCATGTGCAAGTTTAAGTTGAAGCTGAAGAAAATTAAAACAAGTTCACCAGGCCAAAGTACAACCTTGAGTATATTCCACCTACATTTAGAGATCATCTCAAGAATAGATATGACACATTGAACATTAATGACCGAAGAGCAGATGAGTTGTAGGATGACATCAAAGACATCATATGTGAAGAAAGCAAAAGGTCATTAAAAAGATAGGAAAGAAATAAAAAACCAAAATGGATGTCAGAAGAGGCTCTGAAACTTGCTCTTGAACATGGAGTAGCTGAAGTGAACAGAAAAAATGATGAAGTAAAAGAGCTGAACAGAAGATTTCAAAGGATGGCTTAAAAGACAAAGTATTATAATTAAATGTGCAAAGACCTGGAGTTAGAAAACCAAAAGGGAAGAACACATTCAGCATTTCTCAAGCTGAAAGAAATGAAGAAATAATTCAAGCCTTGAGTTGCAGTATTGAAGGATTCTATGGGCAAAATATTGAATGACACAGGAAGCATCAAAAGAAGATGGAAGGCATACACAGAGTCACTGTACCAAAAAGAATTGGTCAGTGTTCAACCATTTCAGGAGGTAGCATATGATCAAGAACCAATGGTATTGAAGGAAGAAGTCTGAGTTGCACTGAAGGCACTGGTGAAAACAAGGCTCCAGGAATTGAGGGACACCAACTGAGATGTTTCAACAAACAGATGCAAAACTGGAAGCACTCACTCATCTACACCAAGAAATTTAGACGATGGTCAACTGACTGGAAGAGGCCCTTACTGTGCTCGTTCCTAAGAAAGATAATCTAACAGAGTGTGGAAATTATCAAACAATATCATTAATAGCACGTGCAAGTAAAATTTGGTAATTCAAAAGATCATTTAAAAGCAGTTGTAGCAGTACATTCACAAGAAACTGCCAGAAATTCAAGCCAGATTCAGAAAAGGACTTGGAACCAGGGATGTCATTGCTGATGTCAGATGGATCCTGGCTGAAAGCAGAGAATACCAGAAAGATGTTTACCTTTGTTTTATTGACTATGCAAAGGCATTTGATTGTGTGGGTCATAACAAATTATGGATAACATTGAGGAGAATGGGAATTCCCGAACACTTAATCGTGCTCACGTGGAGCCTGTATATAGACCAAGAGGCAGTCGTTCAAACAGAACAAGAGGATGCTGTGTGGTTTAAAATCAGGTTGTATCCATTCACTGTACTTATTCAATCTGTATGTGGAGCAAATAATCTGAGAAGTTGGACTACATGAAGAAGAAAGTGGCATCAAGATTGGAGGAAGGCTCACTAACTACCTTCGATATGTGGATGATACAACCTTGCTTAAAGCACTTACTGATGAAGATTAAAAGAATATAGCCCTCAGTATTGATTATACCTCAACATAAACAAAACAAAAATCCTCACAACTGGACCAATAAGCAACATCATGATAAACGGGGAAGAGATTGAAGTTGTCAAGGATTTCATTTTACTTGTATCCATGATCAACACCCATGGAAGTAGCAGTCAAGAAATCAAACAACTTATTGCATCAAGCAAATGTACTGCAAAAGAACTCTTTAAAGTATTAAAACATCAAGATGTCACTTTGAAGGATAAAGTACACCTGACCCAAGCTTTGGTATTTTCAATCACCCCACGTGCATGCGAAAGGTGGACAGTGAGTACAGGAGACTGAAGAAGAATAAATGCATTTGAATTATGGTGTTGCCAAAGAATATTGAATATACCATGGACTGCCAGAAGAACGAACCAATCTGTCTTGGTAGAAGTACAGCCAAGATCCGCCTTAGAAACAGGGATGGTGAGACTTTATTTCATGTACTTTGGGCATGTTATCAGGAGGGACCAGTCCCTGGAGAAAGACATCATGCTTGGTAAAGCGAGAGTCAGTGAAAAAGAGGAAGCCCCTCAACGGGATGGACTGACACATTGGCTACAACAATGTGCTGAGGCATAGCAATGAGCATGAGGATGGTGCAGGACCATGCAATGTTTTGTTTTGTTTTACATAAGGTCACTATGAGTACGAACTGACTTGACGGTGCATAATGAGAACAGGTGCCCGCTGATTTAGGATGGTCTTGACTGGGCTACTGATGCATCTTGGCTTTATTCCACATGTCTCTCTTGCTCCAGCAGGCTAGCTTGGGCATGTTCTCATGGTGATGGCAGAATTGGAAAAGCTCCAGCAGAAACATGCAAATGCTTTTCCAAGTCTCTACTTGCTTTAAGTCTGCTAACATCCCATGGACCAGAGTAAGTCAGAAGGCCATACTCTAACTCTTAATCAAGGAGTGGAAAATTATACTTTGCTTATTAAAGGAGAGTGACTGGCAGCATTCCAGGTAGTGGCTGCCCCATCACCCCGAGGATAACTTTGATCAGAGCCTCCTGCTGACTCTCAGTAGACATGTGGCATGAGCAAGAAATAAAACTTCTTTGTTTTAAGACATAAGATTTGGGGATTTTGTTATTGCAGTAAACCTAGCCAACTTAGCCTATCCTTGCTGATACAACCATCTTATATTGAGTACTTATAATCTGCCAGGTACTAAAAAAAAAAATTTTTTTTTTCTATGGTACGGATTGTATATACATTGGATTTATTTATTCAACGAATACTTAATGTTTCTTATGGGCCTAGCACTAAACTCAATTCATACTCATAACAACCCAGTAGGATAGGTACTATTATCTCAATTTTATGTATGAGGAAATTGAAGCTCAAATTGCTTAATTTGTCCAATGTCATTCAGTCAGAAAGTAGCAGAGCATGATTCAAACACAGATGTGCAAATCTGTTGGGTTCCAATGACCATGCTCCTAGCTACAGTGTTCTATTTTTCTATTGGTGCTTTTTCCTGGGGATTGTCCACTTAAAAAAGTAACTCACATCGGTAAGTGGATTTGAATATATGGCCCACCCAGGTCAGGGGCATTTAGGGCAGGGGTGTGTCTTTTCCCTGTTTGGGCTTCCTAATGCATACTTGATCCACACCCCAGCCCCACTTAATGTCCATGACTCTCAACACCAGCTAGAATGGTAGGGTACCTGGCATCCTCACCAGTGAGTTGCTTTTCCCCAGACAGAGAGAAATTTTCTCCCCCTTATGTCAAGTCTTACAGCCAAGCTTCAAGAAGCATTGGTAAACGTTGGTTTGGCAGCAGGAAGCCCGCTGAGCCGCAGGCCAGACTCTAACCAGATCTCATTCAGGAGAGAGGTTGAATGAGTGCAGGAGACAAGGAGACACAAGCCTTGAGCCAAACTCTGGTGGGAAGGAAAAGTGGAGTAAAAGTTATGGGCCAGTCCCGACAATCCCTCTTGTTACCTTTCTCTTAAAGAGAAAATAGAGAGGGGTAGAAAAAATAAGTTAAGAAAGAGGAAGGTGAGAAGAGTAGTTTTCTCCTCTCAGGATGGGGATTCATTTATTCTTTCACCCAGCAAATATTTCTTGAGCGTTTACTCTGTGTACTGGGTGCTGGAAAGGAAAACACAGTTAAGCCGTGGTCCTCCTTTAGAAGCAATCACAGATTAGTAGGAATGCAGACTGGTAAACAAGTTAAAAGATGTTTATTGTATCCCCTCCTCTGAAACCCACTGGAAACAATAACAAAAAAATGAAAAGAGTAAGAAAATTCCATCTTCAATAAAACCAGGGGACAGCTATGGGGCTGAGATGAGTAACTGCTCATCAGAGTACATTCTTGTCTTTCCAGAATAGAGTAGTGAGTGGTGAGCAGCTGCCCTGGCAAGTACCACATTTCCCAGCTCCCTTCTGCACTAGTCCGGCCACATGATTCGTTCTTATAGCTAGACTATGAATGGAAGTGATCTGTGTCACTTCTGGTCCAACGTGGTTAAGAAATGGGTGTACCTTCTCCACTCTCTCTTCCCCCTGCCTCTGGATGGATGCAGAAGACTCTAAGACCCCACAGAATAGAAGGAGCCCAGGTCCCTGGATCACTATGTGGCAGGCTGCCTGATGACCAGAAACACCTACATTGGACTCTTACATGAGTGAGATATGAAAGTATATCATGTTAAACCACTAAAATTTGGGCAGTATTTGCTATAAAATCTAGTGTTTCTGTAAATAAAACAAGCTCAGCTCGTATCTGCCACATTCAGTGAAGCTTGGACTTCATCAAAGGAGGACAAAAAAGGAGATTTCCTTGAAAGTAAGAAAAGGATCCCTAAAAGACCATTTACTGGAAAAACAAGGAGTAGAGGTCTGAGTGGGCCATAGAAGAGCCAATCCCCTGTAGAGACCCAGTTCCACAAGGCAAAAGGGCAAGGGATATAGAGCTGAAGGAGGTACTGTGTGGGCATCCAGTATCTTTTCAGCCCTGACTTCCATTTCTTAAATGTCCTAGAGGTAGGGTGAGTTAGTAAGGAGAGGAAGGCAACAATCAACTTTGCAGCTAATCACCAGAAAAGATGCATAAACATTAAATAATCAATCAGAGGACCAATTAGCTATGGACAGTACTTGTGACTCACACTGACCTTGGATCTGGGAGAACACTTGAAATCCAGGGGAGATGTACACCCAGAAAAGAGCATATGTGGTTAAAAAAAAAATTCTGAGACAATATACTCAAGGGGAACTTGCTGGCAGCCCCAGTTCACTCTCCCATCCCACCCCACAGTATCCTTGAGAAAATAACAGACCAGAGTAAAACATTTCCGAAGTAAAATGATAACTAAGCAGCCAGCATCCAACATGGTATGAACAATAATTGTAAATAATAATAAAACCATTAGTAGGGAAAAATTAGCATCAGCGAGATATAGAATTTATTCTGTTGGGAGCAGAGTCAGTAATATATAGAGTAAGGATAAAAAATGAAAGAAAAGGCGAAGCACTAAAGACACTGAAATAAAACAGTGAGAAGAAAATATTTATAAAATGCAAAACTAAAACAAAACCCATGGCCATCAAGTCATTTCTGACTCAGAGCAACCCCACATGTTACCGAGTAGAACTGCTCCATAGGGTTTTCTTGACTGTAATCTTTACGGAAGCAGATCACCAGCCTTTTCTTCAGTGGAGTCACTGAGTGGGTTCGACTGCAAACCCTTTGTTCCACCCAGAGACCTCTATAAAATGAAAAGGAGATTCAAATACGCGCACAGGAGTTCCTGAAGAAAAGCACAGGACAATGAGACAAGAATACATGCAAGGTATCCTAAAAGAAAACTTTTCTGAACTAAAGAAATGCCTGAATCTACAGAATAAAAATGGGTTTAATATACCATGGAATTTTGTTGGAGAATATTCAGGAAATGAAAGCAAGAAACATTCAAAATGAAAAATCAGGATGGCCTCCAACTTCTCATTATCCTCTAAGTGACAAAAGACATGGTAGCAATAGGTACAAAACTTTAAAGATAATAAGTATGTCCTCAAATTTGATATTCAGTCTGGATGTCTTTCATGTATTAAAAAAATAATTTAAAAATATTCATGAACACCCAGACTCAGAGAAAATAGCACACAGCACTTGGTAGCTCATCTGGGGAGATGAGGAGCCAGGATAATGAAATCCAGTCTCCTACAGATATATAAAATTATGAATTTAGGAGTGGGGAAACTAGGGTTGGTAGTGGACATTATACTCATTTAAATATAGAGCTAGAGCTAAACAGCTGTGGGAATTATAGTTACAGAACAGAATGTAAATATTCTAAACCACAACAGTGTAAAAAGAAATAGCTTAACCAACAACAATGGCAGGGGGAGTGATGTGGGAGAAATATACATGCCCCAATTTCTACGTCTTTCATGGTGAATAATCCATGGCTGTGGAATAAAACTGATAAATCAAGAAACAGACGTTTAAGTATAGTGTTTAAAATTAGGAGGGTAACCACTTCAAAGACTGGAACCAAACTATAAATCTTCCAAATCATTAGAAGGAAGATGGGGGTGGGGGTGGGGCAGGAAGGAGAAGGCCTCATAAACAAAAAAAAGAAAACGGAAGAAAAGACCATATAGCAAAAAATAGAAAACAAAGTAAACATTGTATTTAAAAGAATAAATAAAATGACAGATTTAAGACCAAGCATATCCGATGGAGCATTTTTATAAACAGAATGTGCTTTTCTACAAAAATAAAGATGTCCAGTAAGTGAAAAATGCAACTTGTACTTGGGTCAATAACAATACACACATCTTTATATATGTTTGCTTTTATATAGAAATTTCTGGAAGCTCTCCATAGAAATTGCTCCTAGTGATTACTTTGGGCAATGGTGCTAGAAGGATTGAAGGGGAAGAGGGATTTTAGTCTTCAGTTTATACAGAAAACATGAATTACGTCTGTATTTTAAAATGTTTAAAAATCAGGTAAGTAGAAGACAATGTGGAAAATGCCATAATGGTAGAATGTACAAAAGCGCTTTGGGAGGTTAAGAGGGGAAGGACCTAATTATGCCTGAGGGAGTTAGATGACACATGAGCTGGGCCTTAAAGGATGACCATCATTCTTTGAGGTAAAGATCAGACCAGCAACAGTAGGAAAAGTGCACATTTTTCACAAATGATGAGTACTTCCGGGGGCTGGAGCAAGTGGAATGCTTGTTGGAAGCGTGTGTCTGCTGGTGACAGGGTATGAATGCATGCTAATTGACACACAGTACTGAAACCTGAAAAGAATCCAAAGGCTTGCAAATATCAAAAAGCAAAGAACGATTCTGTGGGGAAGCCAAAGGCTGGCCATCCTCTGAGCTTCAGCAGAAGGAAGGGACAGAGAGGTGGGTCTCGACCTCACTGAGCATCTCGCTCCTGCTCGACACAGCTTCTCCACCTCCTTGAGAAGCAGTTAGGGGCAGTGTTTCTGAGTCGAAGGCCCCCAGCAGCATTTGTGTTTGGTCAAGACTGTTGGGTTGTGTGTCTGCTTCATTCTTTCCTCTTTCTGCAGACCAGCATTTTCTTTTCCTTCTTCATCTTTGTCTTCTTATTCTCATTCTCCTCCTCTTTTTCCTTCTTCTTTTTTTGATTCTCTGTACCAATGGCAAAAAAAAAAAGCTTCTCCAGTTCTGGAATAACATCACCTCCCTGTTGCAGGGCTACCAATCATCCCACTGCTTTCCTATCCCATGCCAAAATCTCAAGAGAAACAATCTGATTGGGCAGCATGAGTTAAAGGTCCAACCCTGGTCTGACTGGCTATGGCCAGGGGTCTAGAGTTCAGGGAATAGAAACATGACCCCAGGAACCGACCTGTGGATAGAGGTGAGGGACATTTTTTTGAAGAACGTGGTACGGTCTGAGAAGAAAGCCTAAAGTTGTCTTCTAGACTTTGTCCTTCTTATTGATGAGTGTCTTAACAGGTGGCTAGTTTCCTTCTGTTTGTCCCTCTTCCCCTGACCCAGGACCCACTTACACTTGGCCCTCCCTCTCCTCTCTCAGACCTAAGCTTGACTCAGAGCAGTCCAGGGGCAGCTTAAGCCAAATTTCCTTCTCCCCACAACTACCTTCCTCTCTCCTTTCCTCTGGTCTAAAGTGCTCCTTGAAAGGTCTCCCTACCCATGTCTACCATCACTGGTTTCACTGAGCTACTCTGAGGTTCTGCCTGGGTGGCTGTAGAAATATCCACACTTCCTCAGAATACAAAAATCTATTTCTATTCTGTTAAGCATGACCTTACTTAACCTTGCCAGACACATGAGGACCTGGCCCCTTTCTAAAGTCTCCCAGAAAAGAAAAGACCTCAAGTGTCCATTGCCACTCATTCCCAGATTCACACCCAAGTGAAGTTCTTCCTTACAGCTAACCAGTAGCTCAACAGGGTTCCTAGCTGCCTCTAGCCTGGCCTTCCTACTCTTCACGGGCAGCATCCTCCTGTCAGTCTGTCAAGCACAGTGCTGTCCTGGCAATAGTTTTCCTCCTCTTTTTGAATCGTCATCTTGATTGTCCACACAGTTCCAGTGTCATACCAGGGTTCAAGGTCACCAAAAAAGACACACTCATGTTCTACTTGTGCATAGAATAATACTTTACTCACATAGAGAAGAGGCAAAACAAGATCAGCTTCACTAGTGGGCACCGATCTTCTATGGCCAGTGAGTCGTCCCTCACAGTGGTGCAGGGCAGATGTTCCATGCACACCTCTCTTGTGCCTCAGTCAAAGGAGACCCCATTCCCTTCCCACCAGAACAGATATAGAAGTGCCATATGGTGCCCACACATGAGCAAGAGACAGGGAACACTACTGTGTGCCCAGAACAGGGGGAAGGATTCTCTGATAAGGAAAAGGAACCCAGGGAGAGACAGCAATCCAATTCCCAGCCTCCTTATCAGAGAATGTTCTGGGCCCAAGGCCTCTGCTTACACCGTCCAGATGGGAGATGTAGACAGTCCTCCTAGCTCCTGGGTATGGGTGATGCACAGGGGCAGATTAACCAGTAAGCAAGGTAAGCACGGGCTTACAGTAAACAAGGTACTCACGGGCTTAATTGTGTTTACTTACTAATCTGAAGCGCACTATTTCACATGGTGAAATTTTGCGTTACAGATCAGTAAGTAAGCCGATGCATATCCTTGCTTATTGGGTAATCTATCCCTGGATGGGGCGGGAGCCCCAAGGGTGGGTGGGGAGGGGAACAGTGGGAGCTAAGCTCTGGAGGGAGGATAAGTGCATGGGCTGGAAAACCAAGCTTTAAGGATAGGTTTATTCCACCAGTGCATGGCCCCAAGCTCCCTCTTCTTCCCGTTTTGGCTTCCCTTGCAGTCTGAGCCCACATTTTCCCCATCTCACAGGGCTCAAGTGAGTGCCACCTTCTCTCTCCTGCTGATCAGCCTTCTGCCTCTGGAGTGTAGTACCTGTGGGCCTCCCTCTTCCTTTGGAGGCCAGCAGACACAAGAGCCCTCACCTTCTCACAGGAGGCAGAGGAAACAGCAGAAGTGGTCTCTTGCCTCAGAATTGAAACTCCCTGGTGCCCCTCCCTGATCATCTAGTAACTTCTCACTCCCTACCTTCCTGGGTGTGCCTGATCCACACCTACTGCCTGCCAGCGCCCTCAGCTGGTGGAGGGAGGCAGGGCTGGTTAAGGATTCCACAAGATACCTCCTTGACGTGCTGGATGCAGTGCAGAAAGTGAATCTAAGGAGTTGGGAGCTGGAGGAAACTTCTGTGTATAAGAAAATGGGGTGAAGCTGCTGATCCCTATGTGAGTGGCCTCTGAGCCTCAGGAATCCAGGAAGCCCCTGTAAGAAGGGAGTTAGAGAGGAGGCTGGTATGGGAGAAAGAGTCTGGTATGGGGAACCAGACAGTCCAGCTTTCTAATTGACCTGCTTGGTGACCTCGATCACCTATAAAACCAAAAAACCAAACCCACTGCCGTCAAGTTAATTCCGACTCATAGTGTGACCCTGTAGGACAGAGTAGAACTGTCCCATGGGGTTTCCAAGGAGTGGCTGGTAGATCTGAGCTGCCGAAACAGTTGGTCCTCAATTAAGGGTAGCTGCTCTAATTGTTTTCAGGAAACAGGGGAAAGCAGATATGAATTTCAATTCCTACTTGTGCCTTGCCATAAGATTCCCCAGAGCACAGCCCAGGAACTGGGGTAGGCCCCCAGTCCTTCAATGGTGGGAGAAGCTCCCAGAACAAAAGGTCCCTGGACAGAGTGAATGGTTTCCTGTATATTATCTCTAATCCTCATGATACCCTGTGAAGTGAAAATCATTGTTCCCATTTTACGGATGCAGAAGCTGAGACTCACAACAGTTGAGTTGAACTGCCACAGTCACCTGGCTGTTACGTAGCAGAACTGGGATTTGAACCAGGTCTGTCTGGCTCTAATGTCCAGAGGTCATTTACTCTCCACTCCTCACACCCAACAAGGATGTATACTGCCTTAGCCACTTCCTGAGACTGGACTTTCAGCCGCCAAATCTTAGCAGAGACCCTCCATTCCCTAACCCATCTCTATGATCTTATACCCCTATACCCATACTGCCACTACTACCAATCCTGTTGTTGTTGTTAGTTGCCAGCAAGCTGACTCCCATTCATGGCAACCGTATGTGAAACAGAAAGGTTGTACAACAGAATTCTATGTACAATTGCTCAGTCCTGCACCATCTTCACCATTGTTAGTATGCTCAAGTCTATTATTGCAACCACTATGTGTTTTGAAAGTTTTCCAATTCTATATTGTCCAGCACTAGGTGCAGTGGTTAAGAGATACGGCTGCTAATCAAAAAGTCAGCAGTTTGAATCTACCGGCCACTCCTTGGAAACCCTATGGGGCAGTTCTACTCTGTCCTATTCGGTGGCTATAAGTCGGAATCAGCGCTATGGCAATGGGTTGAATATAGGACAATATTCGATTGTGATCCATAAGGTGTTCGTTGGCTAATTTTTGGAAGCAGATCACCATGCCTTTCTTCCTAGTCTTAGTCTGGTAGTACCTATGAAATCTGTTCATCCAGGGTGACCTTGCTGATATTCGAAATACTGGTGACATAACTTCCAGCATCATAGCAACATGCAAGCCACCACAGTACAACAACCTTACGGATTCACCAATCCTATTGTTGCTGTGTGCCATGGAGTCAATTCCAACTCATAGCAACCCCATGAGATACAGTAGAACTTCCCCCATAGAGTTTTCTTGGCTGTAATCTTTATGGAACCAGATCACCAGCTCTTTCTCCCGAGGCGAAGCTGGGTGGGTTCAAACTGCCAACCTTTTGGATAGCAGCTGAGCACTTAACCATCATACCACATAGTTAAGCAAATTGAGGCCTGGGGGCTTAGGTCAGTTGCCCAAGGCTCAACACTAGCACTGCTTTCACCACCCCTAGCCCTACATGCAAAAAAAAAAAAAAAAAAAGATGAAGTAAAGAGCCAAATGGGAGATTTCAATGGGCGGCTCAAGAAGACAAAGTAAAGTTTTACAATGACCTGGAGTTAGAAAACCAAAAAGGAAGAATACACTCAGCATTTCTCAAACTGAAAGAATTGAAGAAAAAATTTCAGCCTTGAGTTGCAATATTAAAGGATTCTATGGGCAAAATATTGAACGATGCAGGAAACATCAAAAGAAGATGGAAGGAAAACACAGAGTCACTGTACCAAAAAGAATTGGTTGACATTCAGTCATTTCAGGAGGTAGCATATGATCAAGAACAGATGGTACGGAAGGAATATGTCCAAGCTGCACTGAAGACACTGATGAAAAACAAGGCTCCAGGAATTGACAGAATACCAACTGAGATGTTTCAAAAAGTGGATACAACACTCAAGCACTCTCTCGTCTATGCCAAGAAATTTGGAAGACAGCTACCTGGCCAACTGACTAGAAGAGATCTGTATTTGTGTCCATTCCAAAGAAAGGTGATCCAATGAAACATGGAAATTATCAAACAATATCATTACTGTCACACGCAAGTAAAATTTTGCTGAAGATAATTCAAAAATTGTTGCAACAGTGCATAAACAAGGAACTGCCAGAAATTCAAGCCAGATTCAGAAGAGGACATGGAATGAGGGATATCGTTGTTGATGCCAGATGGATCCTAGGTGAAAGCAGAGAATACCGGAAAGATATTTACCTGTGTTCTATGGACTAAGCAAAAACATTCGACTCTGTGGATCACAGCAAATTATGAATAACCTTGCAAAGAATGGGAATTCCAGAATATTTAATTGTGCTTATGAGGAATCTGTACATAGACCAAGAGGCAGTCATTCAAACAGAACAAGGGGATACTGTGTGGTTTAAAACCAGGAGAAATGTGTATCAGGGTTGTGTCTTTTCACCATACTTATTCAATCTGTAAGCTGAGCAAAAAATTCAAGAAACTGGACTATATGAAGAAGAACAGGGCATCAGGATTGGAGGAAGACTTATTGACAAACTGTGATAGGCAAATGACACAGCTTTGCTTGCTGAAAGTGAAGAGGACTTGAAGCACTTAGTGATGAAGATCAAGGACTACAGCCTTCAGTATGGATTATACCACAACATAAAGAAAACAAATCCTCACAACTGGATCAATAACCAGCATCACGATAAACGGAGAAAAGATTGAAGTTGTCGAAGATTTCATCTTACTTGGATCCACAATCAACACCCATGGAAGCAGCAGTCAAGAAATCAAACGATGGATTGCATTAGGCAAATCTGCTGCAAAAGAACTCTTTAAGGTGTTAAAGAGCACAAAACAAGAACAGGTGGTACAGAAGGAATATGTCCAAGCTGCACTGAAGACACTGATGAAAAACAAGGCTCCAGAAATTGACAGAATACCAATTGAGATGTTTCAACAAATGGATGCAACACTCAAGCACTCTCTCATCTATGCCAAGAAATTTGGAAGACAGCTACCTGGCTAACCGACTAGAAGAGATCTGTATTGTGTCCATTCCACCGGCCCAGGGGCAAGGACTACAAGGCAGAAGGGAACAGGAAAGCTGGCAAAAGGGAACCCAAGTTTCAAAAGGGAGAATGTTGACATGTCGTGGGGATGTTAAATAATGTCATAAAACAATATGTGTACTGTTTAATGAGAAACTAGTTTGTTCTGTAAACCATCTAAAGTACAATAAAAAAAAAGTAGTAATAAAAATAAAGTGTTAAAAAGCAAAGATGTCACTTTGAGGACTAAGGTGCACCTGACCCAAACCATGGTATTTCCAATCACCTCATATGCATATGAAAGCTGGGCAATGAATAAGGGAAGACCGAAGAAGAATTAATGACTTCAAATTATGGTTTTGGCAAAGAATATTGAATATACCATAGACTGCCAGGAGAATGAACAAATCTGTCTTGGAAGAAGTATAGCTAGAATGTTCCTTAAAAAGCCAGGATGGCTTCATCTAAGGTACTTTGGACATATTATCAGGAGGGATCAGTCCCTGGAGGAGGATACCATGCTTGGTAGAGAGTCAGTGAAAAAGAGGAATACCGTCTAATGAAATGTATAGACACAATGGCTGCACATAATGGGCTCAGTCATAGCAACGATTGTGAGAATGGTGCAGGACTGGGCAGTATTTTGGTATGTTGTACATAGGGTGGCTGTGCTTCTGAAATGACTGGATCACACCTAACAAAGCCCTACCAAAAGCCAGGGAAGAAAAGAAAGTAATTTTTTTGTACCTATTATTTGCTGGGTATCTCCGCCACAAACCCCCAAATGTAGATATCCTTATTACCTTTTACAGTTAAGCAAATTGAGGCCTGGGGGCTTACACTAACACATAGAGGAGCAAGGACTCACACCTGGATTTGCTCACTCCCAGGCCACTACTGGTGGCTGCCTCTCACTGGACACCAGCCCCACAGCAAAACTGCCTCAGAATAATCACCAGGGCTAAAAAAATACAGTACAGCAAGGCAGGCAGGGCTTTGAACCGGTTTGTTCTGGTTCGAACCCCTGCTAAGAATTTGCATTTCCACCTGAGATATACTGGTTCAGAATCTATAGTTTAACAAGATTGCCAGGTGATTCTTATGTATAATAAATCTTTAGAATCATTGCTCCACTAGTGTTTCTCAGAATTGGTCCCTAATCAGCAGCATTAACATTGCCTGGGAACTTCTTAGAAAAGCAAGGAGTTTCCAACAGGAATGAACTGGTTCGAAGCCCTGGTGAAAGGCAAAGAAAGACTGTAAGTAAATAAGGAAACCAGTGGGGCTAGACCCCAGGTGGGGAATTTGTGAAGCATGACAATGATAGAGAGCTGGGCTCTACGAAGGGGCAGGTAAAAAAAAAATTCTTTCTGAAAACCAGGGCACAGAGACGTGAAAATGAAACCTGGGCTATCCTCCAAGCCTCAGGATTTAGGAGTTGTTTTCCAAATTCCTACCAGAAATCCAATAATTGAAAGGAATTGGAAGCAGGTCATTACATCCCAAGCAGCAGACAGTGGGGATCAAGAGTTTTCAGGCTGCCCAGATCCAGCTAACTAAGGGGAAAATAATTCTGTCTCCCCAGACACTAACCGACCAGCATTCCCCCCAGGCAAGTATTCCTCCCACTGAGAAACATGTATCTATACCCATGCTGAATCCAGAAATTAAAAAAAAAAAAGTTGCCTTCCAGTCAACTCTGACTCATGGTGACTTCATGAGTGTCAGAGTAGGACTGTGTTCCATGGGGTTTTCAATGGCTGAGTTTTCAGAAGTAAATCTCCAGGCCATTCTTCTGAGTCACCTCTGGGTAGACTCAAACCTACAAACTTTTGGTTAATAGCTGAGTACTTAATGGTTTGTGCCGCCGGGGAATCAGGAACTCTAAAAAAAACCTATTGCCATTGAATTGATTCCAGCACATAGTGACCCTATAGGACAAAATAGAACTGCCCCATAGGATTTCCAAGGCTGTAAATCTTTACAGTAGCAAACTGCCACATCTTTTTCTTGTGCAGTGGCTAGTGGGTTTGAACCATGACCTTTGAATACCAGTCAAGTGCTTTAAACACTGTGCCACCAGGGTTTCTTAACTGAGGAAATAGCAGACATCCAATATTCCCCCCAGGCAGCAGTGCCAGGGCATGGGAAAGGGCACCACCCTAAGACTCCAAGACTGGAGTTGTACGTGTTAATTTGCCACAGATCTATGAAGTCACTTTTGGACCCACTGACCCTCATTTCCTCATCTTTAAAGTGGACAAATGGAAGCAGTGTGAAGGTTCCACTGGATGTCATGGTTGATATAAGGGTACAAATATAACCAAGCATTTACTCTACATCATTCAACAAATATTTATTGAGTGCTATGCTGTGTATGATAGGGTCACTATCAGTCAAAATCCACTCGACAGCAATGAGTTTGGCTTTTATATATATATATATATACATATACAATGTACACCCCCATGCATCTGTCAATTTGTCATACAGTGGGGGTTTGCATGTTGCTGTGATGCTGGCAACTATGCTACTGGTATTCAAATACCAGCAGCGTGACCCATGATGGACAGGTTTCAGCTGAGCTTCCAGGCTAAGACAGACTAGGAAGAAGGAACTGGCAATCTACTTCTGAAAAGAATTAGCCTGTGAAAACCTTATGAATAGCATCGGAGCATCGTCTAATATAGTTGCGGGAGATGAGCCCCTCAGGTTGGAAGACACTCAGAAGAGGACTGAGGAAGAGCTGCCTCCTTGAAGTAGAGTCAAACTTAGTGACGTGGATGGAGTCAAGCTTTAGGGACCTTCATTTGCAGATGTGGCACAACTCGAAATGAAAAGAAATGGCTGCAAACACCCATTGGTAATCAGGCCGTGGAATGTACAAAGTATAAATCTAGGAAAATTGGAAATCATTGAAAATGAAATGGAATGCATAAACATTGATATCTTAGGCATTAATGAGCTGAAATGGACTGGTATTGGACATTTTACATAAGACAATCGTATGGTCTACTATGCCGGGAAGGACAACTTGAAGAAGAATGACATTGCATTCATCTTCAAAAAGAACATTTCGACATCTATCCTGAAGTATAACACTGTCAGTATAGCATAATATCCATATGCCTACAAGGAAAACCAGTTAATATGACTACTATTCAAATCTACGCAGCAACCACTAAGGGCAAAGATGAAGAAATTAAAGATTTTTACTAACTTCTGCAGCCTGAACTTGATCTAACGTGCAGTCAGGATGCATTGATAATTACTGGTGATTGGAATGCAAAAGCTGGAAACAAAGAAGGATTGATAGAAAATATGACCTTGGTGATAGAAACAATGCCAGAGATCACATGATAGAATTTTGCAAGACCAACAACTTCTTCACTGCAAATACCTTTTTCAACAAATTAAACCTCAAGAATAGAGTTGACGCATTGAACACTAATGACTGAAGACCAGACCAGTTGTGGAATGATATCAAGGACATCATGTATGAAGAAAGAAAGAGGTCATTAAAAAGTCAGGAAAAAAAGAAAAGACCAAAACGGTCGTTGAAAACACTCTGAAGCTTCCTCCTGAATCTTGAGTAGCCAAAACAAAAGGAAGAAATGATGAAGTGAAAGAGCTGAACAGACAATTTCAAAGAGCAGCTCCAGAAGACAAAGGAAAGTGTTATAATGATATGTGCAAAGACCTGGAGACAGAAAAACAAAAGGGAAGCACACACTTGGCATTTCTCAAGCTGAAAGAACTGAAGAAAAATTTCAAGCCTTGAGTTGCAATAGTGAAGGATTCTATGGGGAAAATATTAAATGACTCAGAAAGCATCACAAGAAGATAGAAGGAGTATGCAGAGTCACTATACCGAAAAGAACTGGTCCATGTTCAACCACTTCAGGAGGTAGCATATGATCAGGAACCAATGGTACTGAAGGAAGAATTCCAAGCTGCACTGAAGGCATTGGTGAAAAACAAGCCTCCAGGAATTGACAGAATACCAAATGGGATGTTTCAAGAAATGGGCACCACACTGGAAGTGCTCACTTGCCTATGTCAAGAAATTTGAAAGACAGCTACCTGGCCAACCAACTGGAGGTGATCCATATTTATGCATATTCCCAAGAAAGGTGATCCAACCGAATGCAGAAATTATCGAACAATATCATTAATATCACACACAAGTAAAATTTTGCTGAAGATCATTCAAAAGTGGCTGCAGCAGTATATCAACAGGGAACTGCCAGAAATTCAAGCCAGATTCAGAAGAGGATGTGGAACCAGGGATATCATTGCTCATGTCAGACGGATCCTGGCTGAAAGCAGAGAATACAAGAAAGATGTTTACCTGTGTTTTGTTGACTATACAAAGACATTTGATTGTGTGGATCATAAATTATGGATAACACCGGGAAGAAGAACGGGAATTCCAGAACACTTAATTGTGCTTATGCGGAACCTGTACGTAGATAAAGAGGCAGTTGTTTGAGTAGAACAAGGGGATACTGTGTGATTTAAAATCAGGAAAGGTGTGCATCAGGGTTGTATCTTTTCATCATACTTTGTATGCTGAGCAAATAATCCACGAAGCTGGACAATATGAAGAACAGGGCATCAGGATTAGAGGAAGACTCATTAACAACGTGGGTTATAAAGATGACACAACCTTTCTTGCTGAAAGTGAAGAGGACTTGAAGCACTTACTGATGAAGATCAAGGACTACAGCCTTCAGTATGGATTCCACCTCAACATGAAGAAAACAAAAATCCCTAGGACCAGACTAGTAAGCATCATGATAAACAGAGAGAAAACTGAAGTTGTCAAGGATCTCATTTTACTTGGATATACAATCAATGTTCATGAAACCAGCAGTCAAGAAATCAAAAGATGCATTGCATTGCACAAATCTGCTGCAAAAGACATCTTCAAAGTGTTAAAAAGCAAAATGTCACTTTAAGGACTAAGATGCACCTGACCCAAGCCATGGTGTTTTCAATCGCCTCATGTGCATGCGAAAACTGGACAATGAATAAGGAAGATCAAAGAAGAATTGACGCCTTTGAATTGTGGTGTTGGTGAAGAATATTAAATATACCATGGACTGCCAAAAGAACAAACAAATCTGTCTTGAAACATGGTCTCAGGGAACATCTAGCTCAATTGGCGTAACATGGTTTATAAAGAAAATGTTCTACATTCTACTTTGGTGAGTAGTGTCTGGGGTCTTAAAAGCCTGTCAGCAGCCATCTAAGATACTCCACTGGTCTCACCCTTTTGGGAGCAAGGAAGAATGAATAAAACTAAAGACTCGAGGGAAAGGTTAGTCCAAAGAACTAATGGACCACAACTACCATGGCCTCCACCAGACTGAGTCCAGTACAACTAGATGGTGCCCAGCTAGATGGTGACTGCTCTGACAGGGATCACAATAGAGGGTCCCAAACAGAGCTGAAGAAAAATGTAGAACAAAATTCTAACTCACAAAAAAAGACCAGACTTACTGGCCTGACAGAAGCTGGAGAAACCTAAGTATGGCCCCTGGATACCCTTTTAGCTCAGTAATGAAGTCACTCCTGAGGCTCACTCTTCAGCCAAAGATTAGCAGGCCATAAAACAAATGGGACTAAAGGGGCACACCAGCCGAGGGGCAAGGACTAGAAGGCAGGAGGGGACAGGAAAGCTGGTAATGAGAACCCAGGTTCAAAAAGGGAAAGTATTGATGTGTCATGGGGTTGTTAACTAATGTCATAAAACAATATGTGTACAAACTGTTTAACGAGAAGCTAGTTCTATAAACCTTCATCTAAAGTACAATTAAAAAAAAAATTACAGCCTTGGAAACCCTATGGAGCAGTTTAACTCTGTCCTATAGTGTCGCTATGAGTCAGAATTGATTGGACAGAAATGGGTTTGCTTTGGTTTAGTTTTATATTATGCATTCTGGCAGTCACTGGAGATATACAAGTGTTGGATAAGGCAGATAGTCTTTGCCTTGGAGAGAGCCTGGAAGCTTCACGAAGGCAGTGGGTAATAACCAAATAAAAACAGCTAATTATTTAATTATGATTGTGCTAAGTGCTATGAGGACAAAATCAGAGTGACATTACCTGGGAAAGAGTCTTCCAGAAGGTGGCATTTGGGCTGACACTCAGATAGCACTTAACATGGGGCAGGCATGGTTCCAAGACATTCAGGATTTGTTGAGATTGGCAATAGAAAGAGATGTGGAAAGAGAATTCCAGGCACGAGGAATGGCATGGACAAAATCCTTGTAGAAGAGAGGAAAATGGTAGGTTGGAGAAGCTGAAAGGCCAGAATGAGGGGGAGAGAGACACTGAGATGAGGCCAAAGAGGGAGGTAGGGACAGGACCATGACGTATCGGAAAGGTTTAAAGCAGAGAAGTGACATGCTCAGAAAGTAGCTAGGAGGCTCCTGCTGTGGGCCAGGTGAGAGATAGCTGAAGTGGTAATAATGGAAAGGGAGAGAAACAGGGTGAATGCAAGATACAGTTAGAAGCTAGACTTAATGGGGTTTCATGCTTGATCAGCGCCAAGGACAACACCCAGACTCTGGCTGGGGCACCTGGAGGGAGGCTAGTGCCAGTTCCCCAGGATGGAGAACATAGGAGGAGAGCAGAGGTGATGGGGAAGGTCACCAGCTCAGTAATGGCATGGCCCAAAACGGTTCTGGTCTGAGAATCAGAACCAGGGCTTCGAAATGTTCTAAATGGTCAGTCATGGCCAACAGAAACGAGGCAGGCCTTTGAACCAGTTGGAAGTGGTTCAGTCATGATTGATGGAAACAAAGACAGCATACATTCCCATAGCAAATCTCTTGCATGTTGGCTTTTGACCCAAGTAGGAACCAGGCAGTGATGCCCTGTTCAAAGATGGTAGCCAACAGCACTGTTCTGAATGTGTGTTGCTCTCTACAGTCCTGCCAATAATCCAGTCTCCAATCAATGTGGGAGATTGATTCCTGATTCAGAACCCTGTGCTCTCGTTCTGACTCTGCTGATAGTTATGTGACCCTGGATAAGTCATGTCACAGCTTCGAAATCAAATGCAGCAACTGGACTAGATTATCTCCAAGTGTCCTTCAGCTCTAAGTCACATGGTTTGAGAGCAGGCATTTTGAAAGGGTGATGTGGGGGATGGATTTAGAGCACAGGAGCATCTTACTTGATCCACATAGAGTTTTGTCACTGTTGTCAGTTACTACTGAGTCAGCTCCCACTTGTGGTAACTTGGATACAACAGAATGAAACGTTGCCTGGTCCTGCATCATCTTCACAATCATTGGTATGCTCACATCCATCGTTGCAGCCGCTGTGTATATTGAGTGCCTTCCAACCTAAGGGGCTTATCTTCTGGCATCATATTGGACATTATTCTGTTGTGATCCATAGGGTTTGCATTGACTAATTTCTGGAAGTAGATTGCCAGACCTTTCTACCTAGTCTTAATCTGGATTCTCCACTGAAACCTGTCCACCATGGGTAACCCTGCTCATATTTGAAATACCAGAGGCACAACTCCCAGGATAATAGCAACACTCGAGACACCATAGTACAACAAACTGACACAAGGGAGGTATGTATAGATTTTAATAATTGGTAAATTATTCCCATGAAAATCCAGGTTTCTGTGTTTTCTTTTTTTATTATTTTACTTCATATGAAAGTTTACAGAACAACCTATCTTCTCATTAAACAATTAGTACACATTATTTTATGACATTGGTTAACAACCCCACGACATGTCAACATTCTCCCTTCTCAACCTTGGGTTCCCTATTACCAGCTTTCCTGTCCCCTCCTGCCTTCTAGTCTTTGCCCCTGGGCTGGTGTGCCCTTTTAGTCTCGTTTTGTTTTATGGGACTGTCTTAGTCATCTAGTGTTGCTATAACAGAAATACCACAAGTGAGTGGCTTTATCAAAGAGAAATTTATTCTCTCACAGTCCATAGGATATGAGTCCAAATTCAAGGTGTCAGCTCCAGGGGAAGGCTTTCTCTCTCTGTCAGCTCTGGAGGAAGGTCCTTGTGATGCATCAGTCTTCCCTTGGTCTGGGAGCAACTCAGCGCAGGAACCTCAGGTCCAAAGGACACGCTCTGCTCCCAGTGCTTCTTTCTTGGTGGTATGAGGTACACCCTCTCCACTAGCTGCCATTTCCTTTTTATCTCTTGAGAGATATAAGGCCATACACCAGGGAAACTTCCTTTACGTTGGATCAGGGAGGTGACCTGGGCAAGAGTGTTACATCCCACCCTAATGCTTTTAACCACAGGCAGAGATTGTGATTTATAACATGTAGGAAAACCACAAAATGAAGAAAAACCACACATGGCCTACCAAGTAGGAACATATTTGGGGGGGACACAATTCAATCCATTATGGGGCCTATCTAATCTTTGGATGGAGGGTGAACCTCCGGAGTGACTTCATTACTGAGCTAAAATGGTGTCCAGGGGCCATACTCTCGGGGTTTCTCCAGTCTTTGTCAGGCCAGTAAGTCTGGCCTTTTTTTTTTTGTGAGTTAGAATTTTGTTCTTTCTGTGTTTTCTTGAGAAAAAAAAAAACTGAACCTGACTCAGATCCCCACCTAGCAACAGTCAGTCGAAGTTGAATGGCCAGTGCCACTTTAGAGGGCGCAGGCTCTCCAGCTCACCCCCTGCCCACCTATCTCCTGCCATTCATGCACATTCCTACCTGGCCTCTGTTGCGTTCACCACCATTTCCTAGGTTGTGATAAGAGAGTGGCTCAGACCATCATCTGTCTCCCAAGCTTACCCAACAGATAATTATTTGTTAAATTATTAATTTTTTGATTAAAAAATAGACAAATGAAATTAATAATATAAAAGCCTCTTGTGATTCCACTACCCAGAAACTCTCAGCACTAAATTTGGGTGTGTTTCCTGCTAGTCTTGTTTTATAAAATTGGGATCATATTATATATAATGTTATTTTATCATTTTTTTTTTTCACTAACATGATATCAGGGCATTTTCCCATACTATTAAAGAGTTCTTTGAAAACAAGATTTTGAATGGCTGCATAATATTCTGGGTTACCATAATTTATATAATTAGTCCAGCATCATTTCTTAAATTTGTAGATGCATCTCAACTCAGAGATAATGTCTTAAAAGTGGCATAATAGCAAGGGTGGATTAACCAGTAAACAAGGTATGCACGGGCTTAATTGTGTTTACTTACTAATCTGTAGTGCACAATGTCTTTGACGTGGTGAAAACGGGTAAAATTGTGTACTACAGATTATTAAGTAAGCACAACTAAGCCTGTGCGTACATTTCTGGTTGGGTAATCTGCCCCTGGATGATAGGGTCAAAGGGAATGATGTGTTTTTAAGGCATTTGAAAAGCGTTGTCAAATGGCCCTCCAGAAAGTTTCTTCCCGTTTTCATCATTCAGCATCTACCATACTTTGTCAACATGGGATGTTACCACTTTAGAAAAACCCTCGACAGTGAGGGTCCTGAATGATTATTCGGGATGGTACCATGCTAAGTATCTTGGGGAGGGGAAGATACAAGTAAAAGATGGTATCCCTGCCCTCAAGGAGCTTTCCTGGAGGTGAAACAGGAGACACATGAAGAAACCCTGCTGTAAATAGAAACCATGCCTTGTTTTGTTGAGCCCCTTAGAGCAGGGGTTAGCAAATTTCTGTTGTAAAGGGCCAGAGAGTAAACATTTTCAGCTTTTCAAGCCATGTCATCTCTGTTGCAAACATTAACCTCTGCCATTGTAGTTAGAAAGCAGCCTTACGTGATATGTAAATAAAGGGGTGTGACTGTGTTCCAATAAAACTATACTTCACAAATACAGGCAGTGGGCCACATTTGGCCCGTGGGCCATGGCTTGCCAGCCCCTGCTTTCTACAGAGCACTTTTATGTAAATGATCTCATATTCCATCTTCCTAAGGATCTTGAGAAGTTGGTAGTATGGGAATGGGTTTTCTTGGTACACAGAGAAACTGAGGCTCAGAGAAACCAAGCACCTTGCTCATAGTTACACAGCTGATAATTGGAAGTATTGGAAGTTGAACCTAGATTCTCTGGCTTCTAATTTAGAGTTCTCTCTATTGCATAACGGACACTTTACGTAAATATGTAGCAATGTGAGTTGAATAACAAGAAATGCAAAAACTGCCTGAGGCATGTTGCCAAATGAGTAGTCTGCTTGAGGACTTGGAGTTCAGAGGAAGAAATCCTAAATCAGTGGTTTAAAGTGTAGGAAACTGCTTTGAAAAGTGCCATGTGCTGTGAAGAATTAGTCTTAGTGGTGATGTTTGATGATGGTGTGGTTGCTCTTTCTGAAAAGAGATTGGTAATTGTGGAAGATAGCTGAATTAATAAACTCTCTCAATTGAAAGTAACATAACACCCTACTCCAAGTAGTTATGAGTTTCCTTTTTCATGTATCTCAGAGGTTCGGGAGTACCTGACTTCAGGCATAGCTGGATCCAGGGCCTGACATGACACCATCAGAGCTTATAAGCCTTCCCCCCGTCTGCTCTACTTGTCCCTGCTCAGGCTTTAGACTAGCTTTATGTGATAAGCAAGAAGGCCTCTGCTAGGCCCAACCATGTTAAAAAAAAAAAAAAAAATGTATTTCAAAATTTCACAGAACAACTCTGTCCCTTGGGTCCTGTGCCCACCACTGGATCAATCATTGTGGCCAGAGGGATGCAGCGCTCTGACCATTGTTGTTGGCGGAATGTACACATCATGCTTGACGCTTCATTAGGCTCAAGAATTGGGGCAGGGGCAGTCCCCCTTAGGAATAAATAATAGACCAAAACACTTCTAAAGGAGTGAAACACAACAATTGTGAGACATCTGCCTCCATCCATTCAATGAGGGCCCTAACAATGAAAGAGCCTAAGAATGCCCCCAGAGTCTGGATTAATCTGGGGAGAGATATCTGCCTTATTTGCTTAATTCTAGAGCGTGAAGGAAAAATGGAGAAGGGAACTCTAGGCGGGCAAAAAAGAATGACAGAAGTAAATGTTGGGGGAAGAAAGCATGAGAATGTTCAGGAAATAGCAAGTCCCCCTGCTTGACTGAAACATATGGTAGGTTGAAGGGAAGTGGAAGATAACAGTATAAATACAAAATTTTGCTAGGTTTCTTTATTCAATAGGCAATGGCGAGCCATTGAAGACTGTTGAACAGCAATGGAGTGACATGTCTGAAACTGTGTTAGTAGAACTGTCTGCCAGCAATTTGTAGGATACAGTGTGATGCTAGAATTGGGAAGACCAGAGAGTCAACTGTTATAAGAGCCTGGACAAGAGGTCAAGTTGGCAGTGGGTATGGAACAGCAGTGGGTTAGAGGTAAACTTGAAGGTTGACTCCACATATTCAATGCCTGATTGGATGTTGGGCATAGAATCATAGAAAGGGAAGAGTCAAAGATAACCTCAAGGTTCCAGGCCATGTGCCTAGGAAAATAGTGGTGCTCATTCATCAAAATAGGATCCAGGAGTAGGAACTGGTTTTGAAAGAAAGTACATTAGTTTTCTGTGGCTATTATAACAGATTACCTAACGTGATTGTTTAAAACACACAAACTTATTCTCTTACAGTTCTGGGGGCCAGAAGTCAGAAATCAGTTTCAACGGGCTAGAGTGAAGAGGTTGACAGGGCCAGTTCCTTCTGGAGACTGTAGAGGAGAATCTGGCTTTTTTCCTTTTCTAGCTTCTAGAGGCCGCCTGCATTCCTTTGCTCATGACCTCTTCCTTGAATCATTCCAACCTGTTGTTTCTGTTATCATATTTCCTATATCCTCCTTTGACACACATGTCTTTCTCTTATAAAGATCCTTGTGATTACATTTAGGGTCCACCTGGATAATCCAGGATAATCTCCCCATTTTAATATCCTTAAATAAGGTACTAGGAATTAGAAGTCCTGATGGCACAATGGTTAAGAGCTGGGCTGCTAACATAAAGCTTGGCAGTTCAAGCCCTCCCAGAAACACTGCAGAAGAGAGACCTGGCAATCTGCTCCTGTAAAAATTATAGCCAAAAAACCCTATGGGGCAGTACTACTCTGTCACATGCAGACACTGTGAGTCAAAATCAACTCTACAGCACCTAACAACAACAACAGGGATTAGAACATAGATATCTTTAAGGGGAGGGCCATTATTCAATCTACCACGAAAGATGGTGAGCTCACTTTAGATGTATGGAATCTTAGCGTCCAGAGACCGAACAAGTGAACATACTTGGAATTGAAGCCAGGATATTGGAGGCTGCAGAGAGAAATGGTGATAAGACATCTAGATTTGGTTTAGATACAGGGGAGAGTTGAAACTGTGGGTGATGGGTGAGTTCACTATGGGAGAAAAGGTGTGGGGAAGACAAGGGGAGGGCTGAGGACAGAACCTTGAGGGACACACTGGGCAGGAGGGAGAAGAGCCAACAAAGAAGACAGAAGGAGCAGTCAGAGAAATAAGAAGAGGGGGACGAGGATAAAAATTGTGGCCATGGAAGCCTGTAGGATAAGGCTCCAAGAAGAAAGGGTTTAGTCAACCTGATCACCTACACCAGGACTGGGAAGGCAATAAGACAATACATCAATAAGATGGTGCACCAGTCCTCTCCTGACACAGGCAAGGCAGGGCAGGACCATTGACTTGACAGAAACAAGTTCACTTTTCACCTTTGCTTGCTATGAGACACTGTTCTGATTTCTTATCAGCTGAGATTCTTGCTCTACTGTAACACCCCTCACATCTACTTCTCCAGCTTTTTTATAGATGACCTTCCGGTCTTTGGAGGAAAGACCCAAATACAGTAATTTTCAAGAGCTTGGCTCTATTAGGAAGAATGGCAACAGCTTGGCTTCAGGTAGCAGGTACAAGTGTTTATCTTAATGGAATGTGTAAGAGACAGCCCTGCCAAAGCATCCCCGAGGGCACATTCACTGCGGGGTAACACAGGAGAAACACAGGAGAATTCAGGTGGAACATCTTGAAGACATTTCTTCATGTGTGTCTAGAAAGGCATGTGACTACCTGCAGCCCAGACATCTACACCATCAGTGGAGAAATAGCATCCAAAATAAACCCTAACTGGTCAGAAAATACGAAACAAAAACATTCTCTTCTTTCTACTCAAACCCTCGTTAACATTCAGGAATGTCAAGCTGCTTAAACAACTCCGA
Source organism: Elephas maximus indicus (assembly GCF_024166365.1). Classification (NCBI taxonomy): domain Eukaryota; kingdom Metazoa; phylum Chordata; class Mammalia; order Proboscidea; family Elephantidae; genus Elephas; species Elephas maximus. The sequence goes on along the minus strand of NC_064822.1, from coordinate 175,459,366 downwards.
TTACTTCACTTTTTATCAACTATTTACTGGTCACCTACTGTCTGAGTTACCTAGTGCTCCTGTAACAGAAATACTACAAGTGGATGGCTTTCACAAACAGAAATTTATTTTCTCACAGTTTAGGAGCCTAGAACTCAGAATTCAGAGCACAGGCTCTAGGGGAAGGCTTTTTCTCTCTGTCTACACTAGAGGAAGGGCTTATCTCTTCAGCTTCTTCCTGGTTCCTTGGAGATCTCCACGTGTCTTGGCATCTATCTTACCCTATCTCTGCTCTGTTGGCTCATTTAATCTCTTTTATATTTCAGAAGAAATTGACTCGTGGTACACCCTACACTAAATCTGCCTCATTAACATTTGTCTCATTAAAGACAAACCATTCCCAAATGGGATTTTAACCACAGGCAATGAGGTTAGGATGTACAACGCATATTTTGGGGGGACATAATTCAATCCATAACACCTACTATATAGAAAAAACCTCAAGAGAAAGGGAAAAATGAGCCTGGAAATTTTTTGATTCCCGATTTTAGATGTGTTGGTTTTTAATATATGCTCTGGACATAAGAGTGAGTATAATGAATGGAGATGTATTTGTAGCTTGGCCATTGATATTTACTCCTCTGAATAAATAGGAAAATCTGAACCCAAAGTATGAACCTCATCTGGCAAGTTGAGCAGGCAGGATTGCCTCCTGGAACAGGGAGTCAGCCTAGATCTAAGGAGGCTTCATTGGCCAAAGCAGGTAAACCAGTTGGCCAGTCTGTGCAGATGATGCTATGAGAGTACCATCAGCTAGATTCTATTTAATTCAACAATGTATGTTGAGTTGAGAGATACCCTGAGTTGGGAGGATACAGAGAAAAACTGCATGGCCTCTGTCCTCAAGGAGTTTACAGTATGGTAGGGATGCAAACAAGGAAGCAACAAACTCTGCTATCAAATAAAATTAAATAATTGAAAGAATTCAGGCAGAGGCAAAGTGCTGTGGGAACATAGAGAAGGGAGTTGATAATTCTGCCTTAAAGAATCAAGGACACTACAAGAGGGAGGTTACGTTTGAGCTGAAGCCACAGAACAGCAGACGGAATATCTGAGGACTTGGCTAGGGTAAGAGATTTTTCCAAGGAACAACAGGGAGCTGTGGCTTAGAAGTTAGTAATCCTAACACTCCCTGGGGAAGAAGGGCCCTTTAGAAGTAGGAATCAAGAATCATTTATTCAACTACAAAATATTTACTGAACCCCACTGTTTGAGCTGCTAAGGACATAGTTGTGACTAAGACAAGGTCCCTGCCCTCCTACAGCTTATAGTCTAGCAGGAGAGACAGAAAAGAAAGATGTAGGCAAATAATTAAACAAGATAATTTCAGAGAGTAATAAACACAAAGAAAACCACTGTGGAAGAGATAAACAGGATGATAGGAGAGAGAATAACTCGGGGATAGCCTTTAGAAAGAGTAGAGAATGAAAATCTCTCTGGGGAGGTGACATTTGAGCTGAAGGGTGAGGAAAGGTCTGTCACGTAAGAATTTGGGGACTGACATTTCCAGGCAGAGAGGCAAATGCTTGGGGGGTTCTAGGACAGGAAGAAGATAAGTATGGCTGGAGAGAAAAGAGCCAGAGGAAATCAGTGGTCTGAGACAAAATCAGCCAGGCCTTTGAAGGTCCTGGCACACAGCTTGCATTTTATTTAAGTTTAATGAGAAGCCCTGAGCAGACATTAAGCAGGAGACAATGTTATCTGATATGGGTGTTAAATTGGTCGTTCTGTATTTTGTGTAAAGAATGGTTTGGGAAGAGGCAAGAATGAAAGCGAGACCAGGTTTGGACTTCTATGATAGAATCCCAGGTAAGGGAGGTTGGATCCTCACACTACAGCAGTGGCAGTGAAAATGTAGAGGAAAAACCAAGAGTGGCCTTTCACACAAACCAAGAGAGAAAAGTGTTTCACAAAGAAGTGGCCCATGGGTCAACTGTTTCTTAGGGAAGGAGTAAGGAGAAGGAGTTCCTGGGTGGTGCAAATGATTAACACACTCCACTGCTAACCAAAAGTTTGAAGGCTCAAGTCCACCCAAAGTCACCTCAGAAAAAAGGCCTGGCAATCTACTTCCAAAAAAATCAGCCACTGAAAACCCTATGGAGCACAATTCTGACACTTAGGGGGCTTCCATGAGTCAGAGTTAACCCAATGACAATTAATCTGGTTAAGAACAAATAGAATGACCTTTGATGACATTAATGATCTTTTCAAGGGCATTTTCAGTGGCGTAGTAGGGACAGAAATATGGTTAGAACTCATTGTCTTATCTGAGATAATTGTTAAAGGATCTTGCCTAGGTGTGACTAGGGTGTCCTGTGGGATCTGACGCTTCACACTTTGAGAGAGTTGGAAGCAGATGGAAAAGGTCCAGAGAGGGGAAAGGACTTCTGAAATGACCCTGTCCAAAATTTCTCCCACTTCACTACCCTTGTCTCCCATTCTACACCCAATTCAATTTGGACCCTGTCTTAATTACCTAGGGCTGCTATAACAGAAATACTACAAGTGGGTGGCTTTAACAAACAGCAATTTGCTTTCTCATGGTTTAGGAAGCTAGAAGTCCAAATTCAGTACAGCAGCTCTGGGGGAAGGCTCTGTCACTGTCAGCTCTGGAGGAAGGTCCTTGTCTCTTTGAGTTTCTGTTCTTGGGCAGTCTTCATGTGGCTTGGCATCTCTCTTCTCCCATCTCTGCTTCTCTTGCTTTCTTGATAAATCTCTTATATCTCAAAGAGAGTGAATTAAGACACACCCTACACTAATCCTGTGTGATTAACATAACAAAGAAAACCCATTTCCAAATGGGATTATAACCATGGATATAGCAATTTACAACACATATTTTAGGCGAACACAATTCAATCCATAACATTCCAACTTTTGGCTCCCCGAAATGCATGTTCTTCTGACATGCAAAACACACGCATCCCATCATATCATTCCAAAAGTCTTAAATCAATTCCAAGTCCAAAATCTCATCTTCTGGGTCACCTAAAGCAAATAGGGGTGAGACATTAGGCGTATTCCATTCTGGGACAAAAATCCTCTTCATCTGTGAACCTGTGTAATTTAAATACAGGTTATCTGCTTCCAAAGTACAGGGGTGGAACAGATGCAAACTAGACATTTTCATTACAAATGGGGGAAATTGGAGGGAAAGAAGGGGTAATAGGCTGGTGCCAAAGCAAGTCCAAAACTTAGGAGAACAATTTTCATTACCTCTCAAGGCTTGAAAATAATTCTATGTTCACTGAGGCCGTCTAGACAATGACCCCACCCTCCAGACTCTGGATGTTGGCCATGCTCTCCGGATTCTAGATGGAAGCCCCTCAACCCTGGGCTTCAGCTCCACTTTCCTTCAGCTCCACCCCACTGGGACTGCAACTCTGCTCCCTCAACTTGTAGTGGCACTATCCTCCTAGTCCATCTGAGTGGCAGCCCACCCCCTTGGCCCTGGCAGGCCCCACTCTTCTGCCCCTTGGGCATGGTAGCCCCACAACCTCAGCTTTGGGCATCAGTTGCATCCCTTTGGCACATCTTAATGGCAGCTCCACACTCTGGAACCCAGTTGGTGAAGATCTGACTCTGAAACTTAGGAGGCTGTGGCCCCACCCTTTGATTCCAGGAGACCATGGACCCACCCTTTGAAACCAAGAAGGCCTTGCTTCCTGTGCTCCTTCCAACAGTTCTACTGATATCCAAGCTGCTCCAGGGATGATCTTTTTCTTTCATGGAGGACAACAGATGTAGTTCCTTTGGCCTGTTTCTAGCCTGTAGAATTCAAAGAGGCAGAAAGCATTCTTTCCTTTTGTTCTTTCTCTGCCCACTTCAGTCTAAGCTGATGAGTTTTCTGCTGCGGTAGTTTGTTGGAGCCATCAGTCACAGGCTTAATCTCTTTAACAAAAGATTTTGTATCCATGTCCTTGGTGAAAATTCTAGGACACATTTCCTTAGTTGTCCTTTCATTTTGCACAGTTCATTTTTAAGTCCATCTCTTTCCTCTCACATTTTACTATAAAATGGCAAGGAGAAATCACATGGTCCCTTTAAGATCTTGCTTAGAAATCACTTCAGCCAGATATCCTAGTTCATCACTTGCAAGTTCTACCTTCCACCAAACATTTGAACATAATTCAGACAAGTTCTTTGCTACTGCATAAAAAAACATTCTCCTTCTCTATTGTCCAATCACACGTTCATCCTTTCTTTTAAAACCTCACCAGAAGCACTTTTTTTTGAGATTTTTTGAATTGTGCTTTAAGTGAAAGTTTACAATTCAAGTCAGTTTCTCCTACGGAAACTTACACACGCATTGTTATGTGACCCTAGTTGCTCTCCCTGTAATGTGGCAGCACACTCCTCCTCTCCACCCTGTATTTCCCATGTCCGTTCAACCATCTCCTATCCTCCTCTGCCTTCTTATCTCACCTCTGGACAGGAGCTGCCCACTTAGTCTCATGTGTCTCCTTGAGCTAAGAAGCACACTCCTCACCAGTATCATTTTATGTCTTATGGTCCAGTCTAATCTTTGAAGAGTTGGTTTCAAGAATGGTTTTAGTTTTGGGATAACAGAGAGTCTGGCGGCCATGTCCTCTGGGGTCCCTCCAGTCTCAGTCAGACCATTAAATCAGGTCTTTTTACTAGAATTTGAGTTCTTCACCCCACTTCTCTCCTGCTCCACCAGGGACTCTGTTGTGTTCCCTGTCAGGGCAGTCATTGGTGGTAGCCGGTACCATCTAGTTCTCCTGGTCCCAGGCTAATGGAGTCTCTGGTTTATGTGGCCCTTTCTGTCTCTTGGGCTCATATTTTCCTTATATCTTTGGTGTTCTTCATTCTCCTTTGCTCCCCGTGGGTTGGGACCAATTAATACGTCTTAGATGGCTGCTTGCTAGCCCTTAAGACCCAGAGACCACTCACCAAAATGGGATGAAAAACATTTTCTTAATAAATTTTGTTATGCCAATTGACCTAGATGTCCCTTGAAACCATGGTCCCCACACCCCTGCTCCTGCTACTCTGTCCCTCGAAGTGGTTGATTGTATTCAGGAAAATTCTTAGCTTTTGGTTTAGTCCAGTTGTACTGACTTCCCTGTATTGTGTTTTGTCCTCACCTAAAATAATTCTTGTCTACTATCTAGTTAGTGAATACCCCTTCCTCTCTCCCCACCCTCATAATCATCAAAGACTGTATTCTTGTCTGTTTAAACCTCTTCTTGAGTCACCAGAAGCACATTTAACATTCATGTTTCTAGCAACATTATGTTGCTGGCATCATATGTATTCTCTGAGATGACAGAGACTTTCTCTGTAGCTCTCCTCACTTCCTTCTGGCCATCACCAGAATTGCCTTTGACATTCATAATTCTACAAACAATCTCTTAAAGGCAATCTAGACTTTTACTACTAAAACTACTAGGCACCTTAAAACTCTTCCAGCCTCCATCTATTACCCCACTCTCAGTACAAATTCTGTCTTAGTTATCTAGGGCTGCTATAACAGAAATGACACAAGTGGGTGGGTTTAACAAACAAATTTATTTTCTCACAGTTTAGGAGACTACAAGTCTGAATTCAGAAGGCTTTCTCTCTCTGTTGGCTCTGGAGGAAGGTCCTTGTCTCTTTTGAGTTTCTGCTCTTGGGTGATCTTCATGTGGCTTGGCATCTCTCTTCCCCCATTTCTGCTTACTTGCTTGTTTAATATCCTTTATATCTTAATAGAGATATTCTCAAGATACACCCTACACTAATCTTGCCTTATTAACACAACAAAGAAAACCATCCCCAAATGGGATTATATCCATGGACATAGAGGTTAGGATTTATAGCACATATTTTGCTGGGACATAATTCAACTTATAACAGAACCCTGCCCCATATACTGTGACCATTGCAACACTAAATCCCAGTCTCAACCTAGCCTTAAGTCACCCAACTTGGCCCACACCTGAAGATGCTTATCCAATTGCAATCAAACCCTTACTCCAACCACACCCATTCTTCGACTCCTGAGAACCTCCTGTCTCCCTCTGAGACCTCACCACCACCACTCCCTTTCTTGCACATAATGTTCTGGCAGTAAGGAACTCTTTGTACTTCCCCAAATATTGGTTTCCATTGCCTCGCCTTTTACTGTGCTATATCTTCCACAGGCTGTCTCATTCTCCAAATTCATATCAACGCGTGTGTGTGTGTGTGCGTGTACACGTTGTTGTTGTTGTTAGTTGCTGTTGAGTTGGCTCTGACTCATGGTGACCTTATGTATAATAGAATAAATTGTTACCTGGCCCTGTGCCATCTTCATGATTATTGGTATGTTTGAGTCCATTGTTGTGGCTATTGTGTCAATCCATCTCATTGAGAGTTTCCCTCATTTTCACTGACCTCTACTTTAACAAATACGTTGTTGTTAGGTGCCATCAAGTTGGTTCCAACTGAAAGCAAACTCATGTACAACAGAACGAAACCCTACCCAGTTCTGTGGTAGCCTCACAATCATTGATACGTTTGAGCCCATTGTTGCAACCACTGTGTCAATTCACCTCCCCGAGGGTTTTGCTCTTTTTTTGCTGATCCTCTGCTTTACCAAGCATGATGTCCTTCTCCAGGCACTAGTCCATCCTGATAACATGTCCAAAGAACATGAGGCTAAAGTCTCACCATCCTCACTTCTAAGGAGCATTCTGGCTGTATGTCTTCCAAGACAGATTTGTTCATTCTTCTGGCAGTCCTTGGTATATTCAATATTCTTTGCCAATGCTGCAATCCAAATGCATCAATCCTTCTTCAGCCTTCCTTATTCATTGTCCAGCTTTTGCATGCATAGGAAGCGATTGAAAATACCATGGCTTGGGTCAGCCACACCTTAGTCCTCAAGGTGACATCTTTGCTTTTTACACTTTAAAGAGGTCTTTTGCTGCAGATTCACCCAGTACAATATGTCATTTGATTTCTTGACTGCTGCTTCCATGCACGTCAATTGCAGATCCAAGTAAAATGAAATCCTTGACAACTTCAATCTTTTCTCCATCTATTATGATGTTGCTTATTGGTCCAGTTGTGAAGATTCTTGTTTTCTTTATGTTGAGGTGTAATCCATACTGAAGGCCATACATAGTCTTTGATCTTCATTAGTAAGTGTTTCAAGTCCTCTTCCCTTTCAGCAAGCAAAGTTGTATCATATGCTTCCTCCAGCCCTGATGCCGCATTCTTCTTCATATAGTCCAGCTTCTCAGGGTATTTGCTCAGCATACAGATTACACAAGTATGGTGAAAACATACACACACACAAATCACTTCTGCAGCTTGCTTTTCCCACTCAACAAGTCTTGGGGAAATTCTTTGTCCATGTCATTTTGATATTACTCTAACCCATCCCTATTAATGGATTCAAAATATCCCTTGGTATGATCGGACCACAATTTGCAAGCCATTCCCCTATGATAAGGATTGATGCCCTGCCCCTAATTCCTTGCCTAGGAATTGTGCTGCAGAAAACATTCTAGTAGGTATGCTTTACATACTAGTGAATCACTCCCTCCTCCCTGCCAACAAGTCCCATGTGCTTAAGTCTCTGCTATAGCATTTTTGGGATATGTTGAAATTACTGGTAAATATCTTAGACAGTAAGCTCCTTGAGGGTTGGGGCAGTGTTATTCATCTCTGAATCCCTGAGTCCAGCATAGTTCCTGCCACAAGAAACATGTCTGATAAGTATTTGTTGAATTACATTGCAAAGAACTTGGACTTTGGAACCAAGCTGCCTTGATTTCAAATTATCATGGCTCTGTCATTTATTAGCTATGTCATTTAGCCTCTCTGAGCTTAGTTTTCTCATCTGTATAAACCCATTGCTGTCAAGTTGATTCCAACTCACAGCGACATTATAGGACAGAGAAGAACTGTCCCATAGGATTTGCAAGGCTGTAATCTTTATAGAAGCAGACTGCCACAACTTTCTCCCACTGAGCGGCTAGTGGGTTTGACCCACTGATCACTCAACAGCCAATCGCTTAGCCACTGCACCACCAGGGCTTCTCGATCTGTATATGTGGGGAGAATAATCCCCAACTGCATATGGTTGTTGTAAGGATGAAATTAGATCATATAAATTCCCAGCACAGGGCTTGGCACATGGGTGGTGTTGGAAAATGGAAGCTATTGTGATTGATGTGTGACTGAAGAAGAAAGCCAGATTGAGACTTTGGGTTGGCACCAGGCCCTTTCCGTTCACCTCTAGGCTTCTGAAGATAGGGGAACTCCCTGGAACAAGCTGGCAGTTCCCTGACAAATACCCAGATAAATCTTGCAGGTGCCAAGCTGTCTGGGACCTATTGCCTTTGCCCAGCTCCTTCCAAATAACAAGCCCTTCCCTGGTGGAGATGACCGTAAACACCTTGATGGGCACGGATTGTGGACATCACCCAAAACTTTTCTCTAAGCCAACACACTGTGCTAAGAAGGTGTAAGTCTTGATGAAGCACCACCAATATTATTTGTGATACAGATGCAACAGGAGCAGGGCTGGAAAGCAATTCTCAGGGGAAATCTTACACTTGTACCTTCTGAGATTTGTGTTGTTAGTTGTTGTCGAGTTGGCTCTGACTCATGGAGATCCCATGTATAACAGAATAAAACGTAGCCTGGTCCGTGCCATCTTCATGGTTGTTGGTATGCTGAAGTCCATTGATGTAGCCACTGTTTTTTGAGTGTCCTCCAACCCAGGAGACTCATCTTTCAGCACTATATCAGATAATATTCTTGTGAGCCATAGGGTTTTCATTTGTTAATTTTGGGAAGTAGATCACCAGACCTTTCTTCCTAGCCTGTCTTAGTCTGGAAGCTCCGCTGAAACATGTCTACCATGAGTGACCTGCTGATATTTGAAATACTAGTGACATTGCTTCAAGCATCACAGCAACATGAAAGCCACTACAGTACAACAAACTGATGGACAGGTGGTAGCAGGCAAATAGACAGACTGGTATCATCTGAGATACGTGTCAAATATTGGTCCAGGTGGAGTTTCCCTTGTTTTTTCCCTTTTTTGCTCCACTACCACCTCCTCGAACATGCAATAAGGGTGCATTGATAATTATTGGTGATTGGAATGCAAAAGTTGAAAACAAAGAAGGATCGGTAATTGGAAAATATGGCCTTGGTGATAGAAACAAAGCCAGAGATTGCATGATACAATTTTGCAAGACCAACGACTTCTTCATTGCAAATACCTTTTTTCACCAACATAAACAGTGACTATACACGTGGACCTTGCCAGATGGAATACACAGGAATCCAATCGACTACATCTGTGGGAAGAGACAATGGAAAAGCTCAATATTATCAGTCAGAACAAGGCCAGGGACCGACCGACTACAGAACAGATCATTAATTGCTCATATGCAAGTTCAAGTTAAAACTGAAGAAAATTAGGACAAGTAGACAAGAGCCAAAGTATGGCCTTGAGTGTAGCCCACCTGAATTTAGAGACCAACTCAAGAATAGATTTGACACGTTAAACACTAGTGACCAAAGACCAAACGAGTTATGGTGACATCAAGGACATCATGCAGAAAGAAAGCAAGAGGTCATTAAAAAGACAGGAAAGAAAGAAAAGACCAAAATGGATGTCAAAAAAGACTCCAAAACTTGCTCTTGAACGTTGAGTAGCCAAAGCAAAAGGAAGAAATGATGAAGTAAGAGAACTGAACAGAAGATTTCAAAGGGCGGCTCGCAAAGGCAAAGTATTATAATGACATAAGCAAAGAGCTAGAGACAGAAAACCAAAAGGAAAGAGCACAGTCTGTATTTCTCAAACTGAAAAAAATGAAGAAAAATCAAACTTCAAGTTGCAATAGTGAAGGATTCTATGGGGAAAATATTAAACGACACAGGAAGCATCAAAAGAAGTTGGAAGGAATACACAGAGTCATTATACCAAAAGGAATTGGTTGACCTTGAGCCTTTTCAAGAGGTAGCATATGATCAGGAACCAGTGGTACTGAAGGAAGAAATCCAAGCTGCACTGAAGGCATGGGCAAAAAACAAGTTTCCAGGAATTGACAGAATACCAAATGAGATGTTTCAACAAATGAACACAGCGCTGGAAGTGCTCACTCATCTGTGGCAAGAAATATGGAAGACAGCTAGCTGGCCGACCGACTGGAAGAGATCCATATTTATGCCTATTCCCAAAAAAGGTGATCCGATGGAATGAGGAAATTATCAAACAATGTCATTAATTTCACATGCAAGTAAAATTTTGCTGAAGATCATTCAAAAGCGGCTGCAGCAGAATATAGACAGGGAACTGCCAGAAATTCAGGCCAAATTCAGAAGACGATGTGGAACCAGTGATATCATTGCTGATGTCAGATGGATCCTGGCTGAAAGCAGGGAATACCGGAAAGATGTTTACCTGTGTTTTATTGACTATGCAAAGGCATTCAACTGTGTGGATCATAACAAATTATGGAGAATATTGCGAGGAATGGGAATTCTAGAACACTTAACTTGTGCTGATGAGGAACCTGTATGTAGATCAAGAGGCAATTGTTCGAACAGAACAAGGGGTTACTGCATGGTTTAAAGTCAGGAAGGGTGTTTGTTAGGGTTGTGTCTTTTGACCATAGTTATTCAATCTGTATGCTGAGTAAATAATCTGAGAATCTGGACTATATGAAGAAGAATGGGGCATCAGGATTGGAGGAAGATTCATTAACAGCCCGTATTATGCAGGTGACACAACCTTGCTTGCTGAAAGTGAAGAGGACTTGAAGCACTTACTGATGAAGATCAAGGACTACAGCCTTCAGTATGGATTACACCTCAACATGAAGAAAACAAAAATCCTTAGGACCGGACTAGTAAGCATCATGATAAACAGAGAAAAGACTGAAGTTGTCAAGGATTTCGTTTTACTTGGATCCACAATCAACATCCATGGAAGCAGCAGTCGAGAAATCAAAAGACGCATTGCATTGGGCAAATCTGTTGCAAGTAACCTCTTAAAGTGTTGAAAAGCAAAGATGTCACCTTGAAGACTAAGGTGCGCCTGGCCCAAGCCATGGTATTTTCAATCAACTCTTGTGCATGTGAAAGCTGGACAATGAATAAGGAAGACCAAAGAAGAATTGATGCCTTTGAGTTGTGGTGTTGGTGAAGAATATTGAATATACCATGGACTGCCAAAAGAACAAACAAATCCACCTTGGAAGATGTACAGCCAGAATGCTCCTTAGAAGCCAGGATGGTGATGCTATGTCTTACATATGTTGGACATGTTATCAGGAAGGATCAGTCCCTGGAGGAGTACATCATTCTTGGTAAAGTAAAGGGTCATCAAAAAAGAGGAAGACCCTCAACCAGATGGATTGACACAATGGCTGCAATAATGAGCTCAAGCATAACAACGATTGTGAGCATGGCAGTGTTTTGTTCTACAGTACATAGGGTCACTATGAGTCAGAACTGACTGGAAGGCACCTAATAACAACAACAACAACACATCCTCAGAGTCCATTCTGGAGTCTTTGAGTGGCCTAGAACACTGGACAGGGATTGTGCACACAAAGATCATTTGGATGAGAGCTAAACAGCATCTTGGGGGCAAATATTTCCTGCTAGGTATTCTACCCGTGGTCCTCATGGCACAGCAACAAGGATGACACCTGGGCACTGACTCAGCTTCTGACCCCTGTTGGGGTTCCTGTAGCAAAGGTGCCATCTGCCCATCTCACTCATCCCTGTCTGTATGCTCTCACCTCCCCCTCTCACCACTAGCTCAGGGGGATTTTCATCAACCTGCAGAGAGAGGAAAGAACATAACAGAAAGGTGAATCTTTCAGCAGATTTTTAGCTTTAGTCACAAATGTGCCACCTTTGGTTTGGGGTTCCATAGTGACGTCCTTTCCCCTAAAAGCCATCTCTGTAGAGGATACCCTTGAGTGCAAGAGAAGAAATCCAGAGCTCTAGGGCCTAGATGAGATGCCCTGGTGGCGCAATGGTTAAGTGCTCAGCTGCTAACCAAAAGGTCTATGATTCAAACCCACCAAGCCTCTGCAGGTGATCCCATAAAGATTTGAGCCTTGGAAACCCTATGGAGCAGTGCTACTCTGCCCTATAGGGTTGCTGTGAATCAGAATCAACTCGACAGCACACAACAACAACGGGCCGGGATGAGAGTGCTGAGTTGCACAAAACACGGTGTTTGTAACATCTCCACCATCACCCCAACTCAGTCAGCATCCATCCTCCCTGTTGCCAGGCCGCAGAATCTGCCCCAGCCAGAGCAGCCCAGTCCAAGGCAATGGTGTGACAGAGGCCAGCTGGACTACAACCCTGAAGTCCCCTGATGGTAGCCCCTGCAGAGAACACCACAGGCAGCTGCTTCTGGCCCTCCCCAGTGAAGCACTCAGAGTTGGTGGTGGTTTTGGAAAGAGACTAAGTCGGAGACAATATTGAGCTTGGCTTCTTGGTGTTTTGTCAGTTCTGGAAAACACATGATAAGGCCTGCAGGCAGATGATAAGGAAACAAATCAACAAGATGGTACTTCCTGCTGACTGTCCAGCCAGGTCTGGGCCAAAGTAGCGTTCTCCAGCCCTTTTGAACTCTGACAAACCCAGAAGCCTCCTGGAATGTCACAGGTTTTTCTCTCTACCCACACTCTCTGTTTCAACCACATTTTTGTTTTCTCACCTGAAACAGGAGCTCAGAATAGAGAGACCTGTGTTCCATCACTGGCTCCACTCATCTGAGCTATGTGACCCAAGGCAGCTCTGTGACCTCTCTGAGTCTCATTTTCTGCATGATTCCAACCCTAATCATAATAGAATCTCTTCCGTAGGATCACTGCAATGATTAAATGGGATAATGTATGTAAAGCACCTATAAGTTTTGTTTCTGGTACCTTTATGGTCTCAGTCAGAGCTAGCGATAATGATGGTGGTGATGACCATGAAACAGTGTTCTTAAGTTACTGTGTGTATTTACTTATTTGTTATCTAGGGAGTGTACTTCACATATCCATATGCCACTCTTGTGCTTAACAATCTTCAGTGGCTCCCCTTTGCCCCCAGGATAAAGTTCAAAGCCCTTGGCGCAGCCCTGCATGGTCAGGCCCGAGCTCATGTCTCTGGCATCATCTCATCTCTCTTCAGCTTACCCAAAAACCAAACCCACTGCTCTCAAGTTGATTCTGACTCATAGTGACCTATAGGATGGAGTAGAACTGCCCCATAGGGTTTCTAAGGCTGTAAATCTTTACAAAAGGAGACTGCCACATCTTTCTCCTTCAAAGTGGCTGGTGGGTTCAAACCTCTGTCCTTCTGGTTAGCAGCCAAGCACTTAACAACTGTACCACCAGGGCTCCTTCTCCCCAGCTTACACCCAGTAAAAACTTCAGCCATAGTAAACTCTGGGAACTCACTGTCTTTCTCTCACCCCTAAGCTTTGCTTGAGCAATTCCTTCTCTCTAGAACACTCCTCCACTCCTTCTTCACCTAACTAATCCCCACTCATCCTTGAGCTCTTGGCTTAAATATCGCTTCCTCCCAAGTTCTGGTGAGATTTCCTGCTGGGAGCTCCCACATCACCTGTCCTGCCTCTATCTTGGTGCTGTGTTCCATTTGCCTGCTGATATGTCTGCCCTCCTACTAGATGGTGAGTTCCTTGAAGGCAGGGGAATCTCTTGTTGACTCTGCCTGAAACAGGGAAGATAGACTTGGTCATTTCATCCATCTGCAGTGACACTACAGTCCGTACTTTGCATCAAGCCCACAGCAGTGAGGACCCAGCTTGGCCACGGGTGTGGCACTCACCATACATGCTGCTGTGTCCCTCTAGAGGAGGGGACAGTAAGGAAGGAGAAGCCACATGGCTCCTCCCTCCCCATTTCCAACACAACGTCCTATTGTAGAGACCTGCTCTCCCTTTTCTCCCCCACAGGTTTCCCATACAGCACCCCTCTCCAAAACATGTCTCCCCCACCTTTAAGGCCAAAGAACATCCCCACCCTCGCTCAATCCCAAGAACTTCATTTGTTTTGCTGAATCTACTACCCTCCCTGGAGAAAAGAAGGAAGTGTTTTGTTTTGTTACATTAACCAGGAGGGGACCCTCGTCAAACTCTCCATGGATGTTCATTTTTACCTACTCACACACTATCTAATGAGCCCTGGTGGCACAGTGGTTAAGAGCTCAGCTGCTAACCAAAAGGTCCACTCCACAGGAGACAGATTTAACAGTCTGCTTCTGTGAAGATTTACAGCCTTGACAACCCTATAGGGTGGTTCTACTCTGTCCTGTAGGGTCTCCATGAGTCAGAATTGACTCGACAGCATTGGGTACACACTGTCTGGGGCCGTGGGAAGAGAATTGGGCCCCCATGCAGCCAAGTGCAAGCCCTGATAAAAAACAGCTGGCCACTTTCTCTGCCCACATCAATGTCAGTGGTCTGATGGGAGGGGACTCTCTCCACAAAGCTCCCTTTCTCTCGCCATTGCTGTATTATATAGACTTCCTAGGGAGGAGCCTAGGTCTGGCTCCTTGACCAAGGCCAAAGGGTTTCACAGACCCACCCAGCTTCTCAATGTGGGAACCTCCCAGCTGGCCGCCTACCCAGCTCACAGCCGCAGGGAGAAAGAAAGGGCTGTTGAGAGTGGCTTCAGATTCCCACGCAGGAAGGTGCCAGCTCAAGACAGCATAGCTTTGTGTTCAGGAGGATCTGTCTTCTCACTAGGCAGAGGGGATCAAAGGCACCTGCGAAGGATGGCAGGACTGTCCCTGCCCCGGGCAACAGACACACTGGATACACACATCTGCCCTAGGGGAGAAGACTATTGACCCAAAATTTAACTCCCAGAAAAGCATTCCTAGCCTTCCCCAGGACAATCAAAATTTCTCACCAGCCCACACATCAGAGTTTCTCTAATGTTGTTGAGTCAGCCCCAATTCATGGTGGCCCCATGCATAAAGAATGAAATGCTGTCCAGGCCTACATGATTGGACCATTGTAATCCATAGGGTTTCATTGGCTAATTTTCAGAAGTAGATCACCAGGCCTTTCTTTCTAGTCCGTCTTAGTGTGGAAGCTCTGCCCAAACCTGTCCAGTATCATAGCAACACACAGGCCTCCACTGATGCCTGGGTGGTGGCTGCATGTGAGATACACTGGCCAGGAATCAGATCTGGGGTTCCAGGATGAAAGGCAAGAATTCTACTACTGAATCACCAATGCTGCATTTTTTTACTTTAACCCATTGCCATCAAGTCGATTCCGACACATAACGACCCTATTGAAAAAAAAGACACTGTTAATTAAGAAAATAGCCCCAAACCAAAACATACTATGCATTTTAATTTTATCCCAAATCTACACATCTCTAAAGTGTAGTCTTACATAGATGGACAAGATAGTGTGTCTAAATAGGGCTTATGCGACCTTTTTCCTAAGTGCAGCTCCCCAGGAGTCTACAGACTGTAATTTGTCTTCTACACTTACCTACAGACAAATCCTCACCCCTGGCCATGTGGGAGGAGCCCTGGTGGCACAGTGGTTAAAAGCTCAGCTGCTAACCAAAAGGTCAACAGTTCAAATCCACTAGCCACTCCTTGGAAACCCTATGGGGCAGTCCTACTCTGTCCTATAGGGTTGCTATGAGTCAGAATTGACTCGACAGCAATGCGTTTTGGCCATGCAGGTGGGAGAGGAAGAGCAAGGGAGGGGAGAGAAGTCCTAGACAGTTGTTTGGACTTTCATAAGTATTACAGTACTTTTCTCTGTATCAACTTCCACTCTCTAGTACTTAGGGCTAAAAACCGCAGACAGTTCCCAATTTGTATAGACCCAGGGATATTAAGAGCATGGAATAGGTATTTGAGATTATCAATTACAGCAAATTCTGGAGAACAAAAGTGACTCAGCATTCACCAAACATGTGTGTTTGAGAGAGTGAGTGTATGACAAGCTTGGGGAAATTACTTAACCTACCTATGACTCGGTTTCCTTATCTGCAAAATACAGATTTATGTACCTGCCTCCTAGGACTTTTGAGAGGTTATATCAGTTAACCAAGGTCAGACATAATTGCAAAGAGCTCAGTAAATGCTAGCTATTTTTATTTTTATATTTATTTTTATTAAGCACCTACTATGTTCCAGGTTTTCACTGGCCAATTTTTTCAGAAGTAGACCGCCAGGGCCTTCTTCCTAGTGTTTCTTAGTCTGGTAGCTTTGCTGAAACCTGTCCACCATGGGTGACTGTGCTGGTATTTGAAATACTGATGGCATAGCTTCTAGCATCACAGCAACAAGCAAGCCACCACAGTATGACAAATTAACAGATGCATGGGACTGAAAAGTATTTAAAAGCAAGGATGTCACTTTGAGGACAAACATGTACCTGATCCAAGCCATGCTATTTTCAATCGCCTCATACACATGTGAAAGCTGGACAATGAATAAGTAAGACTGAAAAACTGATGCCTTTGAATTATGGTGTTGGCAAAGAATATTGAATATACCATGAATGCCAGAAGAATGAACAAAACTGTCTTGGAAGAAGTACAGCCAGAATGCACCTTAGAAACAAGGATGACGAGACTAGGCCTCACATACTTTGACTATGTTATCAGGAGGGACCAATCCCTGGAGAAGGACGTCAAGCTCGGTAGAGTAGAGGGTCAACAAAAAAGAGGAAGACACTCAAAGAGATGAATTGACACAGTAGCCACAACAATGGGCTCAAGCATAGAAAAGATTGTGAGGATGGTGCAGGACTTCCCAGTGTTTCATTCTGTTGTACATAAGGTTGCTGTGCGTCAGAGCCGACTCGGTGGCGCCTAACGACAACAACAACAACATGTTCCAGGACTGTGCTAAAAGTGTGTGAAATACAAGGGTAAGTCAGTGCAATCATAGGGTTCCTAGGAAGATGGAGTACCACAAGCTTGGGACCATTCTGGATCCAATGGGGGAATCGGCGCCAGCATCTGAGACTAGGACCTTCTTGGTCCAGACCTCAAGAACCTGGAGAGCAGAGGGACAGTGTGAAGTTTAAAACCATACTTCTCCTCCTTCTCACCCATCCTCGTCTCCAAATACTCACCTAAAACCTTTTTGTATACCATGTTTGCATAGTCTTAATTTCATACTCAGTCAGTCCCTTAACATCAGTACTGCAAGGCGCTTGCTCCCTCCTTGAAATACCTGAAGCTTCCTGAAGGAAGGAAGGAAAGAGGGAGGGAAGAAAGAAGGGAGGGGGGAGAAAGGGAAGGAGAGAAGGAAGGAAGGAAGGAAGGGAGGAGGGAAGGAAAGAGGAAGGGGGGAAAAGGAAGGGAAGGAGAGAAGCAAGGAAGGAAGGAAAGAAGGAAGGGAAGAAGGGATGGAGGGAGGGAAGGAGGGAGGGAAATAGGAAGGAAGAAAACCTATTTTCATTTTTATTAAAAAGACACTAGCAATTAAAGATTTGCAGTTTCTTTGACAGTTCTAAATAATTGTTTACTTTGTTGAAGACTAATTCAGAGTCCTGGTGTATACTTTATGCACCTATGAGGTTATTTTTCAAACATTTATCTCATCACTCATTACAAAATAATACATATTAGATGAAAATCTAGAAACTGATTTCTTTAAAACTTTCCTTGGAATAGTTGCACAACTTGAAGAATGTAATCAATGTCACTGAATTGTACATGGAGAAATTGTTGAACTGATGTATGTTCTGCTGTGTATATTCTCAACAAGAACAACAAAAATAAAATAAATTATATTTTTTAAAAAAGTAATACATATGTGAAAAGATGCTCAACATCATTAGTCATCAGGGAAATGTAAATCAAAACCACAATGAGATACCACTTCATACCCACTAGGATGGCTAGAATCAAAAAGTCAGATGAGAACAAGTGTTGACAAGTATATAGAGAAATTGGAACTCTCATACACTGCTGGGGGGAATGTGAAGTGGTCCAGCTGCTTTGAACAACAGTTCCTCAAAGGATTAATCACAGAGTTACCGTAAAAACCAAGCCCATAATCAGTTGCCATCTATTTGATTCCAACTCATAGCGACCCTGTAGGACAGAGTAGAACCCCAGTTTTCATAGGGTTTCCCAAGAGCAACTGGAGGATTCCACTGCCGACCTTTTGGTTAGCAGCTAAGCTCTTAACCACTGTACTACCAGGGCTCCAGAGTTACTGTATGACTTAGAAATTCCACTCTTAGGTATATGTTGTTGTTGTTGTTAGGTACCATCGAGTCAGTTCCTACTCATAGCAACACTATGTACAACAGAAACACTGGCCGGTCCTACACCATCCTCACAGTCATTGCTATACCTGAGGCTATCATTGCAGCCACTGTACCAATCCATCTCGTTGAGGCTCTTCCTCTTGTTTGCTGACCCTCTACTTTACCAAGCATGATGTCTTTCTCCAGGGACTGGTCCCTCCTGAACACATGTCCAAAGTATGTGAGACGAGGTCTCACCATCCTTGCTTCTAAGGAGCATTCTGGCTGTCCATTCTTCTGGCAGTCCATGGTATATTCAGTATTCTTCACCAACATCCTAATTCAAAGGCATCAATTCTTCTTCGGGCTTCCTTATTCATTGTCCAACTTTCGCATGTACATGAGGAGATTGAAAATACTATGACTTGAGTCAGGAGCACCTTAGTCCTCAAAGTGATATCTTTGCTTTTTAAAACTTTAAAGGGTTTTTTTTTTTTTTCCAGCAGATTTGCCCAAATACAACAAGTCATTTGATTTCTTGAGCATTGATTGTGGATCTAAGTAAAACGAAATCCTTGACAAATTCAATATTTTCTCCGTTTATCACGATGTTGCTTATTTGTCCATTTGTGAGGATTTTTGTTTTCTTTATATTGCGGTGTAATCCATACTGAAGGCTGTAGTCTTTCATCTTTATCAATAAGTGCTTCAAGCCCTCATCACTGTCCACAAGCAAGGTTGTGTAACCTGCATATCACAGGTTGTTAATGAGTCCTCCTCCAATCCTGATGCCACATTCTTCTTCTTACAGTCCAGCTTCGTGGATTATTTGCTCAGCATACAGATTGAATAAGTATGGTGAAAGGATACAACCCTGACACATACCTTTCCTGATCCCAAACCACGCAGTAGCCACTTGTTCTTTTCAAACGACTGCTTCTTGGTATATGTACAGATTCTGCATGAGCACAATTAATAAGTGTTCTGGAATTCCCATTCTTACCAATGTTATCCATAATTTGGTATGATCCACACAGTCAAATGTCTTTGCATAGTCAATAAAACACAGGTAAAAAACATCTTTCTCATATTCTCTGCTTTCAGCCAACATCCATCTGACATCAGCAATGATGTCCCTCGTTCCACATTGTCATCTGAATTCAGCTTGAATTTCTGGCAGTTACTTGTCAATGTACTGCTGTAATCACTTTTGAATGATCTTCAGTAAAATTTTACTTGTGTGTGATATCAATGATATTTTTTTGATAATTTCTGACTTCTGTTGGATCACCTTTCTTTGGAATACCAAAACCCATTGCTGTCGAGTCAATTATGACTCATAGCGACCCTATAGGACAGAGTAGAACTGCCCGCTAGGGTTTCCAAACAGCGCCTGTGGATTTGAACTGCCGATCTTTTGGTTATCAGCCAAACTATTAACAACTATGCCACCAGGAGTCTTTAAAATGGGCACAAATATAGATCTCTTCCAGTTGGTTGTCCAAGTTGTTGTCTTCCAAATTTCTTGACATAGACAAGTGAGTACTTCCAGGGTTGCATTTATTTGTTGAAACATCTCAACTGGTATTCATTCAATTCCTGGAGGCTTGTTTTTCACCAGTGCCTTCATTGCAGCTTAGACTTCTTCCTTCAGTATCATCGGTACTCGATCATATGCTACCTCCTGAAATAGCTGAACATCAATCAATTCTTCTTGGTACAATCACTCTGTGTATTACTTCCATCTTCTCTTGATGCTTCATGCATCATTCAATATTTTGCCCATAGAATCCTTCACTATTGCACTCGAGGCTTGAATTTTTTCTTCAGTTCTTTCAGCTTGAGAAATGCTGAGCCTGTTCTACACTTTTAGTTTTCTAACTTCAGGTCTTTCTACATTTCATCATAATACTTTGCTTTGTCATCTCGAGCTGACCTATGAAATCTTCTATTCAGTTTTTACATCGTCGTTTCTTCCATTTGCTTTAGCTACTCTATATTCAAGAGCTAATTTCACAGCCTCTTCTGGCATTCATTTTGGTCTTTGGTTCTTATGGACTTGTTTTAATTTTCTTCAGCTTCAACTTGAACTTGCATATGAGCAATTGATACTTTGTTCTGCAGCCAGCCCGGGGCCTTATTCTAACAGATGATATTGAGCTTCTCCATCATCTCTTTCCATAAATGTAGTTGATTTTTTTCCTGTGTATTCCATCCAGTGAGGTCCATGTGTATAGTCATCATTTATGTTATTGGAAGAAGGTATTTGTAATGAATACGTCTTTGGTCTTGCAAATTTCTATCATGCAATCTCTGGTGTCATTTTTATCACCAAGGCCATGTTTTCCAACTACTGTTCCTTCTTTGTTTCCAAGTTTCTCATTCCAATCATCAGTAATTATCAATGCATCTTGATTGCATGTTTGATCAATTTCAGACTGCAGAAGTTGGTAAAAATCTTCAATTTCTTCATATTTGGCATTAGTGGTTGGTGCGGAAACCCTGGTAGTATAGTGGTTAAGTGCTATGGCTGCTAACCAAAAGATCGGCAGTTGGAATCCGCCAGGCACTCCTTGGAAACTGTGGGGCAGTTCTACTTTGTCCTATAGGGTCGCTTTGACTCAGAATCCACTCGACGGCACTGGGTTTTACTGGGTAGTGGTTGGTGCGTAAATTTGAATAATAGTCATATTAACTGGTCTTCCTTTAGGCATATGGATATTATCCTATCACTGATAGTGTTGTACTTTAAGATAGATCTTGAAATCGTCTTCTTGACGGTAAATGCAATGCCTTTCCTCTTCAATTTGTCATTTCCGGTGTAGTAGACCATATGATTGTCTGATTCGAAATGGCCAACACCAGTCCATTTCAGCTCACCAATGCCTAGGATATCAATCTTTATGCGTTCCATTTCACTTCTGATGGCTTCCAATTTTCCTAGATTCATACTTTGTACATTCCACATTCTAATTAGTAATGGATATCTGCAGCTGTTTCTTCTCATTTTGAGTCATGCCACATCAGCAAATGAAGGTCGAGAAGCTTTACTCCATCCACATCATTAAGGCCAAAGCTACTTTGAGGAGGCAACTATTCCCCAGTCAGATTTTGAGTGCCTTCCAATCTGAGGGGCTCATTTTCCAGCACTATATCAGTCAGTGTTCTGCTGATATTCATAAGGTTTTCGCTGGACAATTTTTTCCAGAAGTAGACTGCCAGGTCCTTCTTCCTAGTCTGGCTTAGTCTGGAAGCTCTGCTAAAACCTGTCCACCATGGGTGACCCTGCTGATATCTGAAATACTGGTGGCATAGCTTTCAGCATCACAGGAGCATGCAAGCCACCACAGTACAACAAACTGACAGACAAGTGGTATATAACCAAGAAAAATAAAAAAACATATGTCCACGTGAAAACTTGTACATGAATTTTTATGGCAGCATTATTCATATAGCCGAAAGGTGGAAACGACCCAAATGTCTGGCAATAGATGAATGGATAAACAAAATGTGGCATATCCTTATAACAGAATATTATTCAGCCATATAAAACCAAAAACCAAAACCAAACCCAGTGCCGTCGAGTCGATTCCGACTCATAGTGACCCTGTAGGACAGAGTAGAACTGCCCCATAGAGTTTCCAAGGAGCACCTGGCGGATTTGAACTGCCAACCCTTTGGTTAGCAGCCGTAGCACTTAACCACTATGCCACCAGGGTTTCCTCAGCCATATAAAGGAATAAAAAATAACACATGCCACAACATAGATGGACCTTGAAATTGTTATGCTAAGTGAATGAAGCCAGTCACAAAACACCACATCTTATATGATTGCATTCATATAATAGCTAACAGGTACAATTTTCTTGTTGAGGTGATGAAAATGTTCTAGAATCGACTGTGGTGGTTGCACATATCTGTGAATATACTAAAAACCACTCAACTGTAATAATAACAATACGTATACATTGTACGGAGCCCTGGTAGTGCAGTAGTTAAGAGCTACGGCTGCTCACCAAAAGGTCAGCAGTTCAAAATCCACCAGCTGCTCCTTGGAAACCCTATGGGGCAGTTCTATCCTGTCCTATAAGGTTGCAATGAGTCAGAATTGACAGCAATGGGTTTGGGTTTTGAATAAAATTCAAACACTGAAACAGAGCATAAAGTCAAAACAATAAATGACCACTTCCTCTCCACCTAACCAGTAACCACTGACAGTAGTTTCTTGTGTGCTCATCTAGACATTTCTGTACATGTACATACACGTTCATATAGATAGCAGCATCCCATCAAACACATATCTAATATGCTCAGAGGAAAGACAGAAATGGAGAGAAACAGAGATAAACAATTTAAGTGGTGCAGGAAATTTGTTCCCCCTTTCCCCTCAATGAAAAAGAGGAAACCCAAGGAGGGAGCTGTGGGCCTGCTGTTCCCACAGAAGCTCATATCAAGGAGGGACATTCTAGTGCTTTAAGACACAGTGAGTATCTTTCATAGAGCCTGAGCCAAAACATAGGGTCGCTATGAGTCAGAATCAACTCGACGGCAATGGGCTTGGTTTTGGTTTGGGCCCAAACCCAATCTAGCATCTACTTTATCTGGTGCTCAGCAGGAAAACCAGAAATCTCTTCCAATATTTGAGAAACACATTGAGAGATGGCAGGGCTTTGTTCTCTCGTTTATAGATAATATTAGGGATTTTCAAGGGTCGTTTTCACCATGTGCATTTTTTTTGTCTTATTCTCACACTTTAGAACTAAACCCCAGCATAAAAAAATCCCTTCCTTTCTTTCTTACATTTCTTTCCTCCCTCCCTCCCTTCCTTCTTTTCTTCTCTCTTTCATTCATTCTTTCTTTCTTTAGCAAAATAAATAAACAGTTTTTATTCAGTCAATTCTGACTCACGGCGGCCCCATGTGTGTCAGAGTAGCACTGTGTTCCATAGGGTTTTCAATGGCTAATTTTTCAGAAGTAGGTTGCTAGGCCTTACTCCCGAAGCCCCTCTGGGTGGGCTGGAACCTCCTACCTTTCAGTTAGCAGAGGAGTTTGTTATCCACTTGTGCCACAATGGGACAATACTAAGCATACTAGTTGACAGCTGTCTCACCTGATGAAAATACCTTGACATCTTTTTTCTAACAGCGTGGAGTATTGAATAGCACTAAAATTTATGAAACTAGCCCCTGTTTATACTACAAAGGTACTGCAAAGCCTTGGCACATGTACCTTTGCACACTTGCTCAGGGTTTTTGTAGGAAACGTTCCTCAAAGTGAACTTGCTGGGTCAAATGGTATACACTTTTTTTCCCCCCAAATTGCCAGATTGCCATCCAGATATATACCAGTGTACCCGTTCAGTGACTCAGCAGGAAAAAAGACATGGCAATCAGTTTCCATAAAGATTACAGACTAGGAAACCCCATGGGCACTTCTACTCTGTCATATGTTGTTGTTAGGTGCCGTCAAGTCGGTTCCGACTCATAGCAACCCTATGCACAACAGAACGAAACACTGCCCTGTCCTGCGCCATCCTTACAATCGTTGTTGTGCTTGAGCTCATTGTTGCAGCCACTGTGTCAATCCACCTCGTTGAGGGTCTTCCTCTTTTCCACTGACCCTGTACTCTGCCAAGCATGATGTCCTTCTCCAGGGACTGATCCCTCCTGACAACATGTCCAAAGTATGTAAGACGCAGTCTCGCCATCCTTGCCTCTAAGGAGCATTCTGGCGGCACTTCTTCCAAGACAGATTTGTTCGTTCTTTTGGCGGTCCATGGTATATTCAATATTCTTCGCCAATGCCACAATTCAAAGGCTTCAACTCTTCTTTGGTCTTCTTTGTTCATTGTCCAGCTTTCACATGCATATGATGCGATTGAAAATACCATGGCTTGGGTCAGGTGCACCTTAGTGTTCGGGGTGACATCTTTGCTCTTCAACACTTCGAAGAGGTCCTTTGCAGCAGATTTACCCAATGCAATGTGTCTTTTGATTTCTTGGCTGCTGCTTCCATGGCTGTTGATTGTGGATCCAAGTAGAATGAAATCCTTGGCAACTTCAGTCTTTTCTCCATTTATCATGATGTTGCTCATTGGTGCAGTTGTGAGGATTTTTGTTTTCTTTATGTTGAGGTGCAATCCATACTGAAAGCTGTGGTCTTTGATCCCCATTAGTAAGTGCTTTAAGTCCTCGTCACTTTCAGCAAGCAAGGTTGTGTCATCTGCATATAGCAGGTTGTTAATGAGTCTTCCTCCAATCCCGATGCCCCGTTCTTCTTCATATAGTCCAGCTTCTTATATTATTTGCTCAGCATACAGATTAAATAGGTATGGTAAAAGAATACAACTCTGACGCACACCTTTCCTGACTTTAAACCAATCAGTATCCCCTTGTTCTGTCAGAACAGCTGCCTCTTGATCTATATAAAGGTTCCTCATGAGCACAATTAAGTGTTCTGAAATTCCCATTCTTCGCAATGTTATCCATAGTTTGTTATGATCCACACAGTTGGATGCCTTTGCATAGTCAATAAAACACAGGTAAACATCTTTCTGGTATTCTCTGCTTTCAGCCAGGATCCATCTGACATCAGCAATGATATCCTTGGTTCCACGTCCTCTTCTGAAATCGGCCTGAATTTCTGGCAGTTCCCTGTCGATATACTGCTGCAGCCATTTTTGAATGATCTTCAGCATACATTCTATGGGGCAGTTCTACTCTGGCCTATAGGGTTGCTATGAGTTGGAACCGACTCGACGGTAGTCGGTTTGGTTTTTAGTTTTCAGCATATATATAGGGTCACTGTAAGTTGGAACGGGCTTGACAGCCCAGAACATCCTTCGGCATATGTTCATTTTCATCCCATGAGCAGTCTTATAAAGCCGCTTCCCTGTCTTATATATATTTTCTTTAGTTTCCTGGTAGAGTGATGGTCAATTAGTCACTCAGGGAAGGTGGGGGTCACGGAAGTCTTCAGAGAGGACATCATTTTGAACCAGACCTTGAAGGATGGCATGCTTTTCAACTCAGAGAAATAGGCAAAGGAAATTCCAGTTGGAGGCTGGAGTATGAAATGAAAGACTTGTAGGGTGTGGTGGAGTAGAAAAGATGGTTGCTGCCTGCTGTGGGGCCTCATGGGACACCTCCGATTTCCTGGACAAATCCTTGGCTATAGGTGACGTAAGCCCTAGCCCTTAGCACGAAGGCTCAGACACTTGATTCTAGGAGCTCCCCAAAAGGCAAACTGCTTCATTCGTTGACACATGTTTCCCAAACATCTACTGTATGCCAGGCCTGTGGTGCTGGGTTATATATGGCAAGGAATAAATACACAAAAACAAGCAATTATATTCAAATAGGAGGTAGGAATAGACAATAAACAGAATAAAAAGTAAACTATATGATATGTTGGAGGGCCTGGGCGGTGCAAATAGTTAATGCACTCATCTGCTAACCCAAAGGTTGGAAGTTCGAGTCCACCCAGAGGTGCCTCGGAAGAAAGGCCTAGCAGTCTACTTCCAAAATATCAGCAGATGAAAACTCTATGGAGTGCAGTTCTACTCTGACCAACATGGGGTCTCCATGAGTAGGAATTGACTGCAACTGGTTTTTCTAATGATGTGTTAGATGGTGCTAAGTGCTCTGGGGAATAAAAATCAAAGAAGGTGGATGATAGTATGCATGGGGAGTGGAGCAGGTGGTCATTTTCCATACAGTGGTCTGGCAAGGAATCGCTGAGGAGATGACATTTAGTAAAGGCCTGGAGAGGATAAGGAAGCGAGCCATGCAGATTTCTGGGGAAAGAGCATTCCGGAGAGAAGCGGCAGTGAAGACAAAGGCTCTAAAGCAGGAGACTCTCTGGGTAGATGGAGGAAGAGCAAGGAGGCCACATACTGGAGTAGAATGAGGGAGGGAACGAGTAGGAGCTAAGGTCCCAAAGGCCCTGGGGGCTAGATGCTATAATTTTCCGTGGGTTTGCGTTGTAAGGTTGGAGCTATTTTTAAGAGTAAGGGTAAGGTTTGGGCTATTCAAACTTCCCATCTGAGCGTAATTGCTTGGGGGGGTTTTGAGCAGAAGGATACAGGGTCTGACCTATGGCTTATGAAGATCATTCTGGGAAAAGGAGAGATGAGGGCCAAGACGGAGAGACCAGTTCAGAGACTATTGCAATAATCCAGGTTGAAAGTGATGGGGTCTTGGACCAAGGTGGGGCAGTAACAGGGTGAGAAATGGTCACATCCTGGATATGTTCTGAGAGTAGAACCTTTAGGGTTTGCTGATGGATTGGATGTGAGGGGTGAAAAAAAAGGAGGAGTAAAGGACAACTCTAAGATTTTGACCTGAGCTACTGGAGGGAGGGATTGAGCTGCGGTGGATTAACTGAGGTGGGAAACAGTTTGGGGTTGGGAGTTAGGGGCATAGTGAGGGTAACAAGAGCCCTAAACTGTGTCCTACCCCCCAATTCCAGCACCCAGGGGCAATCTCTAAAATGCTCCCTCCCCTCCATTTCAAGATGAATGGATAGTGATGGCGGTGATGAGTCAGCAGAAACGCCTTCCCCCTTCTTGTCCAGCTGACTCAGCCAGGCACCCTTCATATTTGTGGGGCCTCAGAATGTTATTCCAAGTCTCATCTGGCCCCGCCTTGGGCTTGTGCCTGGGGGCAAGTTCCCCCCTCTGCTCCCCTATCCCATACACCTCGGGTGGGAGACAATTCAAGGGCTTTTTTTGAAGTGTGTGATTCCTATTAGACACCAGCATGGTGATGTTGAATAGACAGCCAGATATGTTAGGAGGAGTTCAAGGGCAGGGCTAGAAATGTAAACAAGTGAGTCAATAGTACATAAAAAACCCACTGCCGTCGAATCGATTCTGACTTATAGATGTCACTATATTAGACTAGAGGAGATTACTAAAGACAGAAAAAGAGAGGCCCAAGAACTGACCCCTGGACCACTTCCACACTATAAAGTCAGGAAAGTCAGGAGGAACCTGAAAAGGACATGAAGGCAGAACAGCCAGCCAGGTAGAATGTAGGTCCTAGAGGCCAAAGGAAGCAAGTGTTTGAAGGAAGAGCAAGCGATCAAATACTGCTAAGTCAAAAAAGATGAGGACTAAACCATAGATCATTTGATTTGCTGCCAAACATGGTTTATTACTTTTAATCAAGTGCTGGTCAAGTCTCCCTGACCTGGATAGAAAGCATTTCGCATCTTTAAGGTGTTTTGCTTATTATCCTCCATGTACTGATTGGATGGTTCAACTTGCAAAGGAATATCTTATTTCCAAGTCCAGAGGCGGAATGCTTAACAGAAGGAATAGCCCACATACGTGAAGAACACTGGATCAGGAAGAAATGGGGTCTGGAGGCCTGGGTTCTCGTCTTGGCTTATCCACTTGCTCCTTGTGTGACCTTGAGACCCCCTCTAGGTCTCAACTTCTTCACACGCAATGTAGCACCAGAAGCTTGACCACTGAGATACTTTTCATATCTGTTGTTGTTGTTGTTGTTGGTAGTTGCCATTGAGTTGATTCTGACTCATGGCAACCCCATGTGTACAGAGTAGAGCTGTACTCCACAGGGTTTTCAAGACTGTAACCTTTTGGAAGAAGATTGCCAGACCTTTCTTCCAGGGTACCTCTGTGAGTTCAAACCACCAACCCTTCACCTTGTAGTCAAGTGCTTAGCATTTTGTGCCATCCAGGGTTCCTTTTATATCCATTGCTGTTGTTGTGAGCCCTCAAGTTGATTCTAATTCATAGCTACCCTATAGAACAGAGTAGAACTGCCCCCATAAGGTTTGCTAGGCTGTAGTCTTTACAGCAGAAGATCTTCAGGTCTTTTCCCCCATAGAGCAGCTAGTGAGTTTGAACCTCTAAGCTTTCGGTTAGCAGTTGAGCACTTTAACCGTTGAGCTACCAGAGCCCCTTTCATATCCACCACTCAAGTCTAAAATTCAAAGACACATCTTTCTCTGTCAGTCAGGGCCGGCTACCTAATTTGCAGGACCCCTTGTTCAAAGGGGGGGAAATGCCCACAGGCTCTCTCTCTCCACTTTATTTTATTTTGTTTTCAATTTAAATGTTGTTCTAGGTTTATATAAAAAAGTAAAATTGGAAGTGATTACCATGAATCTGACCATTTACTTTTACGTTGTGCAATGCCAATTTTAAATGCAAATATAAGAGCATTTAACCATAGGCAGAATCACCAAAATGACACAATTCATATTTCAGAGCGTATGTATTTCCTTCTGGAAACCCTGGTGGCGCAGTGGTTAAGTGCTACGGCTGCTAACCAAAGGGTAGGCAGTTCTAATCCGCCAGGTCCTCCTTGGAAACTCTATAGGCAGTTCTACTCTGTCCTATAGGGTCACTATGAGTTGGAATCGACTCAACGGCAGCAGGTTTGGTTTTTGGTTTTTTTGGTATTTCCTTCTTAACAGAACAGTGGAAACACCGCACAAAACTAACTCAGCTATTTTTATTTCCCTTCTTGATAAGCGTACGCACTGCCAACACTCTCTACTCCTGGCTTACTGATAATGCCTAAGGAAGGGCTGGAAGAAAAAGGAACTATGAGTTGCCCTACTATGCCCTGTTCCTTTTACGTCATAATTTTCAGCATAAGTTGTTGGCTAATAAGAAAGAATATGATAGGGTTTCTTGGCTGTTTGTTTTTCTTAGAATGCCACTGCCTCCTTTCTGCATTTGAAGCAAGTCCTGGCTCAGACAGAGAGCATGATCTCTTGAGAATGTAAGGGCCCCCGCTTACTGAGACTAAGATATAACACGTTTACCTGGTATGCGCTCTGAGCTTCATTGAACTCCTATGCCCCACAAGTCCACTGGAATCCTGTGCTCGTGGGACACCATGCAGGCTGTATATATGCTAATGATGACAAGGAAGAGCAGTGGACGTGCAGATTACACGTATCCCCTCTGCTAATGTGGCTGCGCCGTTGTCCCATTAGATCTCACTTACAAAACACAAGGGCAAAGTAAAATTATTAAGAATTTCAAGACGACAACAGCAGAACATTAAACCAAGCACAAGGCCTGAGCATGGGGCCCTGGATAACTATTATGTGGCACCCCCAGGAAGCCAGTCCTGCTGTCACTCTCCCTCTACAAACACAATTGCGACACTTATCACACCATACCATAAGGCTTCCTTTTCCTTGTCTGTCCTCTCCATTAACTGTGAGGGGTCTTACTCAGTTATAGCACCAGTACCTTGCACAGCACGTGACACATAGTCGGTGCTCATTAAATGTTTGTGACATGGCTATTACTATAAGAACAAGTCATTCTCTAATGCCTAAACCACGACCATCGTTGTTGTTGTTAGTTGCCTTCCAGTAAATTCCATGACTACCTTTTCTATGACAGTTCTCATCTCCTCTCTTTTTACTGATTTATCCTGCATCTACAGTATTCCCTCAAGAAGCTCATAGACTGAAAGGAGACGAGACATTTCAACAAAAAAATCATTCATACATTTCATGCAATTCAGTGCCAAGTACAGCGCCTGGAACAAAGCACGTGTTCAATGGATCTGTGTTATAGGTAAGACCCAGTGAAGTCTAGTGGAGAAGACAGATAATTAGACTTGGAAAATGGAGTGGAGTGAGTTGTATTAAAGAAAGTAGTAGAAGGCACTATGGAGGCACAAAGAAGGGATACCTAACCCAGCCTCAGTCTACCAGGAAGTTTTCTCAGAGGAGGTAACACTGACTGAGTCTTCTTAAAGGATAATTTGCCCCAGCAAAAAAGGTCTTCCAAGAAGAGTAAGCAACATATGGAAAGGCATCAATTGCCTCCATGAACAACTACCTTCTCTGCCACGACACCAGAAGAACTAGATGCTGCCCAGCTACCATTATTGAACATTTTGATCAAAGATTCTATAGAAGAATCCTGATCAAAGGGGGGGGAATGTAGAACAGAATTTCACATTCTTGTGGAATCAATACTTTCTAGAATTACTGAGGTTTAATGAATCCCCAAAACTATTGCTCTGACATAATCTTTAAATCTTAAACCAAAAATATTCCCTGAAGTCTTCTTAAAACCAAACAATGGTTTAGCTTAACTAGTAAAGAACATCTGCCTTGAGAATTGTGCTCTTTTAAGAACTATCCATATGGGATCAAATTGACAATAGCAACTCAAAAGTTTAGCTAGGAAACTCAGGGGGGCAGTGAGTTTATGTTAATAGCAGAAGAACAATTTGGAAAAAGAGGGTGGGAATGGTTGCATGACTTGAATATAACCAACATCACTGAATTGTGCATATAGAAATTGTTGACCTGGTGTATGTTCTGCTGTGCATACTCTCAACAACAAAAAATAAAATAAAATTTCAAAAAAAAAGATATGCAAGAATGGGGCTATCTGGGCAGTTATGTGCAGTTGGAGCAGAGTATGGTGGGGGAAGCAATAAGAGATAAGGTTGGAGAGGTAGGTAATTAGAAGTCAATGTAATAAGTGCTATGTCAATAGTACTAACAGAGCGCTCCATAAGAACAAAGGAAGGAGCTGCTAACTCCCCTTCTTCTAAGGGAATGGCAGTTGAACTCAGTCTGAAGAACAAATAGGAAAGGGTCTCAGAGGAGCGTATGAAGAACATCCTAAACCAAGAGAACAGCCTGGAGTCATAAAGGGGCCTATGGTCTTTAAGCAATGGTAAGAACTTAGTGTAGCTCAAGTAGGGGGAGGTGCTGAGATGCATAATAAATGTAACAGCCAAATGTTTATTGAGCATTTAATATGTGCCAGGCATTATGTTGTTGTTGTTAGGTGCCATTGAGTCAGTTTCGACTCATAGTGACCCTATGTACAACAGAACAAAACACTGCACGGTCCTTCACCATTCTCATGATCATTGCTATGTTTGAGCCCATTTCTGTAGCCACCGAGTCAATCCATCTCATCGTGGGTCTTCCTCTTTTTCGTTAACCTTCTGCTTTACCAAGCATGATGTCCTTCTTCTTAATGACAACCTTCTAAGTAGGTATTTCTATTATCCTCATTTTAAAGATGACAAAATTGAAAGGTTAAGGAACTTGGTCAAGGGCTCATAGCTAGTTAAGTGGCATATCTGGGATTCAAGTCCAGCTCTGAGATTCCAAAGCAAGTGCTTCTAAACACTTGACTATACTGGTCCCATAGTTGCTTGGCAATAAAATTGAAGTGGTCAAAGAGGCTAGAGAGGAAAATGCAAGTTCATTTTGCGTCATCCAAGGAAGGTGCTGAGAAGGTAGCTGTGTATACACATCTGTAGCTCAGAAAAGATGAACAGCCTATAGATAAGATTTAGAAGTCTTCATCTAATTCATAGTCACTAAAACCATAACAAGGATATGAGTAAGAACAGAAGATGGCATAGGATAGAGCCCTATGGATCTTGGACATTTAAGAGCCAGGGGAGGAGCAAAGGAAGCTAAAAAGGAGAAGCTATTTTTTTAGAGAGGTAGGATGGGTACCCAAAGGGGGGATGCCTGGAAGCCAATGGGGACCAATGTCATGTGCTACAGAGACAGCCAGTCAGATGAGGGCTGCAAAAAACCCTTTAGCTATTGCAAATGACCTCATGGGTGACCTCATGCAGACCAGTCTACCTTGTTGTTGTTGTTAGGTACCATTGAGTTGGTTCTGACTCATGGTAGCCCTATGTACAACAGAATGAAACACTGCCTGATCTTGCACTATCCTCATATCGTTGCTATGTTTGAACCCATTGTCGCAGCCACTGTGTCAATCCATCTCATCAAGGGTCTTCCTCTTTTTCGCCAACCCTTTACATTACCAAACATGATGTCCTTCTCCAGGGACTGGTCCCTACAGATAACATGTCCATAGTATGTGAGGCAAAGTCTCGCCATCCTTACTTCCAAGGAGAGCACTCTGGCTGTACGTCTTCCAAGATGGATACGGGGAAAGGTGCAATTTTTTAACTAAACTGGAGTCCCTGGGTGGTGAACACAGTTAATGTCCTCTGCTACTAATCTTAAGATCGGAGTTTCAAGTCCACCTTAGAAGAAAGGCCTGGCAGTCTACTTCTGGAGAATCAGCCACTGAAAACCCTGTTGAGCACAGCTGTACTCTGGCACACAAGGGGTTGCCATGAGTTGGAACCAACTTCATGGCCACTGGTAAAACTAAACTTGGTATGACTTCTCATCTTTCACTCTTCAGGGGGGAAAAATCAAACTCCGTTTCCTGATTTAGGGGTTCAGAAAAATGCAGTTGCTGCAGCAAGATGTAACTTGGCTGTGGGACATTTGGCAGGCCATTTACATTCCCTCTTGGGGCCTCAGTTTCCTCATCTGTAGATGAAGGTATTGGAAGAGACACAGTCTAAGGCTCCTTCCTGAATCCAAAATTCTATTCTCCCCCTTCCAGATGCTCTTTGAGGACATTGGTGTTGACGGGGAAGGTGAAATAGGACTCGAGTGTAGTGAAAGAGAAGGCAGCGTCCCCTAACTGCCGCAGTTCCCTCTTGTGTCCTGTTTCTCCTCAGTCTTGTTTTCTCCCCAGTCCTGCAAGGCGGCTGCTGCAGCCAATGATGAGAAACACATGTTTCTGGGCAGCCCTGTTGTTGCGCAATGCCGCCAAAGGGGAGGGCAAAAAAGAAAGGAAGGAAAGAAAAGAGCTTTGGTATTCTCAGCCTCCACAGACAATTCCCCCATTGATGTGCTGTGAGTCACGGCGGGCCGCCAGGCCATCGTGGTTTCTGAATCACTTCCTCCAAGAGGGGCTCCCCACTTGTTTCTGGGCTGGCTTTGGCCAGGTCTGGAATGCAAGGAGGCCAGGCCCTTCAGAGCAGCTCAGACTCCTTTCCTCTTTGCTGGAGCTCCAGTAGGGAAGGTGGAGGTGCCAAGCAGCAGGCAAAGGGGCCTGAAGGAAGGTGGTAGAGAAGCAGGTTGAAGCTGCTTGTACCAACTGGTGAACCCCCCTCCGACACTAAAACTTAGGCCTCCCTCCCTGATTAGGGTTGGAAGGTAAGCAAAATCCCAG
Source organism: Elephas maximus indicus (assembly GCF_024166365.1). Lineage (NCBI taxonomy): Eukaryota > Metazoa > Chordata > Mammalia > Proboscidea > Elephantidae > Elephas > Elephas maximus. Next base: position 175,426,082 of record NC_064822.1, on the reverse strand, counting down.
ATGAAAAGGAAGCTTTCTTCAATAGACATCAGGCTCAACCAGACCTGGATCTTTCATCTTCTCCATTTTGATGCTCTGGCTGATGTAGACAAGGTTGACATCTTTTGGGCAGAGGTAGATGTAAAGTTCATCCTGGTCATTCCCCCAACTCACATCAGGGTGTCTTGAACTGCATCTCTCCATCTCCAATCTTACTATTCCCATCTTTGAGAACAAGGGTGTTAATGGGCCAAGACGTCCTTACCACAGTGATGATTTTCAAGTGAGAGTCTAGTTTAAGTCCTCACTTAGAATAAGCTTCATTCACTCAACAAAGAGCTTTGATCCTAGCTCTGGGCCAGAATCTGTGTAGGCACCAGGAATTCCCAGAGGAAATGGACATGGTCCCAGCTCTAAGGAAGAGAAATACACATCAATCAGTGATGTCAATTCAATATGGCAAATGCTCTGATAAGAGAGGCCCAGAGGAGATCATAGAATGCAGACTTGAGAACAGGGAGAGCTCAGGGAAGACATCCAGAAAGATTTGTTTGATTGAATAAGGTGACATTTTAGCCTCAGAATGCCATTTCTTTTGCTCAGCTCCTTTCCCCACCTCCTCCAGCCCCAGTACTTTCCAGAAGGTCAATGCATTGACTGGACTCACGAGATGGGACCTGCTCTCAGACCCTGCAAAAGATGAAGTGGTCTCTTCCCTCCTTGCCAACAGAGGGTGCTGTTTCCAGTGGCCCCAGCTGGTTGAAAATATGCTGGAATGCCGCCACCTTGTGGGCACACTGGACCAAGTCCATTTCACAGCTTAATTGCTCGTTGGGGCCTTATCAACCGACCAAGAAGCAATGCCCCCAAAGAAACAGGCTGCTTCTCTGATTGTAGTTTCAGGTGAAGAATAAAGGAGACCTTTTAAGAAGTCCCCTGTCCACACTCAGCTGTCTATAATCTTCCCTTAAGGTGGTGGATTTGGATAAAGCTTTGGTAGAGTAGGCATATCTTAATCTTCTCTATGTCTCTCATAGCCTCTACCAGAAGTTCAAGCATATAATAGGTGATCAGTGGAATAAATTACTGTGTACCACTAACCAGAACAATAACAGGTCCATTTCTGTCAAGTACCTGTATCCCTAGCACCTAGCACAGTGTCTGGCCCATCAAATATTTGTTGAACAAATGAATGAAATTAGATACTTAGAAGTAAGGATCTAGAAATAGCAAACATTGTTTGCTGGAGAAAAATTGAGATATTTTAGTGCAAAAAAAAAAAAAAAAAGCACATCTTTTTTTTTCTTTTTTTTTTTTTAACCCCAGAAGGGTACAGTGACTTGCCCAAGGTCACACAGCTAGTCTGAGAGCTGGGACTCGTGGGTGTGTCTACTGGCTTGCCACTGCGCTTGCCTTTCTGGGTCATCCAACCTTTATATAAGGACTAAAGCCAGGCAACGCAGGAAGTACGAAGCAGGCCTTTGTCTAGGGCTATACTTGGTGGAAAGAACCCTGGTGGCACGATGGTTAAGCACTCAGCTGTGAACCAAAAGGTTGGTGGTTCCAACTCATCCAGCGGCTCTACAAAAGAAAGACCTGGTGATCTATTTCCATAAAGATTACACCCAAGAAAACCCTATAGGGCAATTCTACTTTTTCACATAAGGTCGCTATGAGTCAGAATCAACTCAATGGCACCCAACAACAACAGCATACTTGATGGAAGTTCTTTTTACTGAGAATTTCTGAAATGCCTTTTCAGAGATTCTAATACTATTTTTTTTTTTTTTTTAATACTAGCATGTCTTCCTAGGGAAATGAGAAATCTCAGGTAGATAGTCTAGGAATATTGTACAGGGCCAAGACGGGCTCTTCTCATGCAGGAGAAGCTGGCGAAACAGTATGAACTATGTCCTGATAGGATATGAACTTGAGCTCCAGGACAGGTGGTGGTTATCAAGATGGAAAGAGCAGTATGGCCCACGTGTAACAACAAGGGGTCTGGCTGCCTCCCCAGCACACGCCTATGGACCTCATTCACTCCAATGCACCCTCTGCCCGCACTGACCTTCCTAACGAAGAATTCTGATCCTGTCACTCTCCTGATTAGACCGTCAATAGTTCCATTGCCTTCAGAACAGGATCTAATCATCTTCACCTTCCTTATCATATGGTCCCACTCTACTTTTCTAGCCACATGGTTCATCCCTTCCTACCTAGCTCATACTAATCATACTGTTTTCCTGTCCTGAGTGGGTTCAAGTCCTGGCTGCACCACTTGTTGTCATTATGACTCTAAGGAAATCACTTCGCTCTCTGTGCCTTCATTTCCTCATCTGTGAAATGGAGATCACAACAGCATCTACTGAATTGGGTTGGTGTGAGGACTGACTGAGCTGAGTATGTGAAGGCCTCTGAACAGTGCCTGGCACATAGTACGCTCTCAATATATGTTAGTGATTGTTACTATTACTAAATACACCATGCTCCCATCCCTTTACACATACCATTCCTTGTACTGAAGTGCCCTTCCCTACCTTCCTCCTCAGATGGACAACAGTTCATTCTTTAAGATTGAACCCAATGCTCCATTTTTAGTCATAGAAACTAATGGCACCTACCTTTGTACACACCGCTTCCACGTTTTTATCAGTAAGTCTCATTGGCACCCAATGGGCTTGTCCATCAAATAGGGGTATTGATACCTGCCTCTGTAACGGACCAGATGAAGATGCTCCTGGGTGCTAATGGATCAGATGGGTGCCTTCTGTAATCATACTGTTATTGTTGTTAGCTGCCCTCGAGTCAGTCGCTGACTCATGGCAATTGACCCCATGCACAATGGAAAGAAAGGCTGCTCCATCCTGCATCATCACATGATAGGTTGCTGATTAGAAATAGATCGCCAAGCCTTTCTTCTTAGTCCATCTTAGTCTGGAAGCTCCACTGAAACCTGTTCAGCATCATAGCAACACACAAGCCTCCAGTGGCAGACAGGTGGAATCAAACCCAGGCCTCCCACATGGAAAGCGAGAATTCTGCCACTGAACACCACTCCCTCACTTAGTTGTACTGTTGCTGTTGTTAGGTGCTGTCGAGTTGGTTCCAACGCGTAGTGATCCTATGTACCACAGAATGAACACTGCCCAGTTCTGCGCCATCCTCACAATTATTGCTGTGTCGATCCATTTCATTCAGGGTCTTCCTTTTTTTGTTGACCCTCTTCTTTACCAAGCATAATGTCCTTCTCCAGGGACTGGTGCCTCCTGATAACATGTCCAAAGTATGCAAGATGAAGTTTTGCCGTTCTCACTCCCAAGGAGCACTCTGGCTGTACCTCTTCCAAGACAGATTTGTTTGTTCTTCTGGCAGCCCATGGTATATTCAATATTCTTCACCAACACCGTAATTCAAAGGCGTCGATTCTTCTGTCTTTCTTATTCATTCTCCAGCTTTCACATGCATATGAGACAAATGAAAATATCGTGGCTTGGGTCAGGCACACCTTAGTCCTCAAAGTGACATCTTTGCTTTTTAACACTTGAAAGTAGCTGTACTGTAGGCTGTGTAAATTACAAAGCCTTTGACAAGCGTGAGAAATGTGTATTTTTGCAATTACCAAAGGGATATCAGCTGCCTCACTCCTGACCTGCCAAGGCACGGTCAGCCTGTCCCTCACTGCCACCACCGTGACCCGAGGCTCAGTCTCATGCAGGACCCTCTCCCTCTCACAAGCAAGCTGGCTCTGCGGCCTGCTCACCCACACTGGCTTACTGCCGCTCTGCTCCCTGCCCACCGCCTGGGGTTCAGGCTGTGATTGAGGGAGCCAATGCAGCCTATCTGGGGAGCCCCACTCGCTCCTTGCCCACCGCCCTTCCCTGTGTCTCCTGGGCTCATGTGGCCTTTTCCACTTCCCTGTCCCTCAGACTCTGCCTTTATTCTCCCTTTGCTTCGTTTACGCTGTTTATAGTAAAAAACTGAAAAGTCCCCTCTCAGTTCCCTGCCCACCCTCACCTTTTGCTCCCCCTACCCCGCAGCTTGCTTTAAGGTCCTCAGATCTATCTCAGGGGCTTTGATAAGCCTTCGTTCATCCATTCACCAAGCACTGTGTGAAGCACTTACTGTCTGCAAGGCATTATGGGAGATTCCACAATGAATAAGATGCAAATACTGCGGTAGGGGGAGAGAAAGGGAGGGACAAACATTTGCATCCAGCACATTACCATACTTCGGTTACTCCCCTGAAATCTCACCCCTTGGGGTAGGCTCTATTACATAAACCCATTTTACTGAGGACAAAGCTGAGATTTGGGAAGCTGCTGGAAGCTACACCGTTACTAAATGGCAGAGCTAAGACTGAAAACCGGCGTTGTTTCCCTGAACCATACACTCGGGCAGCGGCATATGGCACAGGAGAGGCATATAATACAGAGAGAAGTGTGCCCCAGGAGCCCACGAGAAGCATTGTGAAGGTGATGTCAAGGCAGACACAACGTTTGCCAACTGTCATACACTTGCCCAAGATTTCTGAATTTCTCCTGCATTCTCCAGCTAAAAACTTGCTGGGGTGAACTGCAGATCCATCTGTCATTTTAGTTACGTGATTTCTCCCTGTTCCCTAAACCAGGTGCTGGGGAACGGGGTGGGAGCTCAACAAAGCTGGCAAAACCTTATAAAGCATGCATTATATACGAGGGTCTCATCTAAACGCTTTATGTGTATTGACTCAGTCCTCAGGACAGCCCTATGAAGTTGGTAGTGTAATTATCACCATTTCGGTGACAAAGACACTGAGACACACAGAGGTGAAGTAACTTGCCCGAGATCACACAGCTAGATGTAGCTGAGCTGGGGTTCAAGCCCGAAAGGCTGGCTGTACAGACTGGGTTTTTAGTGACTTCACAGTATTGCCTCTTAATGGTTTCTAATGCAAGTATGCATGAGGTACGTACTGGTTGCTGGGCACTGCACTAGACACTGGGAATACAATGGCAAACAAGCATATATGGTCCCTGCCCTAATGTTGCCCAGAGTCTAAAGAGGGGAATCAGATATAAATTGGCAATTTAAAATATAGTGCAGTAAGTGCCCTGGAGCCTGTGGGTGCAGTGCTTAGGAATGGGGGCTGTGCATTCTGCCTGGGTTAGAATCCCAGTTCCTCCACTTCCCAGCTGTGTGATCTTGGGCAAGTTGACTAACCTCTCTGTGCCTCTGTGATACCAGTACCTATACCTCAGAGCATCACTGTAAAGATTTAATGAAATAATACAGAGAGATGATTACCCTAGTGAGACATACTGCTTTGGTTTGATTTCTGATTATGTGACTTCCTAGCTATATGACCTTAAGCAGGTTACTTCCTGGTGCCAAAGTTTACTCATCTGTAGAGTGGGGATAATAGTATCTGCCTCATGGGGCCATTGTCAAGATTGACCATGTTAATGCACACAAAGGGTGGGGTCTCTGAGCATTCATTATATCATAACTATCATTATTAGTTGAGTCTGTCCCCCTAGATAGCACTAAGTGTTACTCTCACTAAACACACTGTCATGAACTAAATTGTGTCCCCCAAAAATATGTGTTTCAGTTTGGCTAGGCCATGATTCCCAGTATTCTATGGTTGTCCTCAATTTTGTGATTGATATAACTTTTCTGTGTTGTAAATCCTAATCTCTGCCTGTGGTTAAAGAGGCAACGTAAAGTGAGTTTCCGTGGGGTGTGGCCTACACCACCTTTTGTCTTACAAGAGATGAATGGAAAGGGAAGTGAGCAGAGAGTTGGGGGCCTCATACCACCAAGAAAGCAGCACCAGGAGCAGAGCACATCCTTTGGACCCAGGGTTCCTGCATGAAGAAGCTCTTAGTCCAGGGTAAGGTTGATGAGAAGGATCCTCCTCTAGAGCCGACAAAGAGGGAGAGCATTCCCCTGGAGCTGACGCCTTGAATTTGGACTTGTAGCCTACTGGACTGTGAGAAAATAAATTTCTCTTCGTTAAAGGCATCCACTTGTGGTATTTCTGTTATATATAGCAATAGCACTAGATAGCTAAGACACACGCCATGCTTCCTCATGTGTCCAGTATTTGGCGTGTACTTTTCACTGTACCTGGAATGCCCTCCACCTCCTTCTCCCTCAAATGGACAACAGTTCATTCTTCAAGGTCCAGCTCAATGTTCCCTTTTGATCCTTCCATATCTCTGTAGGAGACATGAATTGCGCCCTCATCTTTGCACACACTCCTATTTTGCAAAAGCCCACCCTTGTTGGCTTGGCACAGACCTGAGGCTAAATTCTAAGACCTTGAGACCTTGTTTCTACTCCATTGAGCACTGTTGCTTAAGATCACAGAGAGCTCTCGGTGAACTCTGAAATTTAGTTATGAACTTAAAAATCAGATGTCACATAGAGGGAGTTATCAAAAATTATCTACAAATATAGTATCCATCTATTACAGTATATGCAGCTTAATCCATATTTAATATCACTATTAATCCACTGTTTTATATTTCGTGTTGGCTAATGTTCTAAAAAAAAAAATGTTCTAGTACAAATCATTTGTATTCTACTTGTGTGTATTTTGTTTGCTTCCTTCTGAGACCCTGAAGAAAGTATAATGGAGGTAGTCAACAGGAACCAAAAAATAGTCTTTCAGCCAATCCTACCCTCTCTCATGTATTAATGCTTGCGTCTGTTCATTCACAAAGATTTATTATGCATTTATTATTGGTGTCGGAGTGACAGATTTATACCTGCACTTAGATGTCAAAAAAAATGTCATTTTTTGATTTTCTGGAATTGCATAATCATCCTCACCCCACAGATGATGGAGAAACTCAGACTTGTCAATTAATGACATCTCTGTCTCTTCTGGTATGAATAGTTCCCTTTCAGTTTAGAAATTCCATCTATTCCAACTCTAGCTTCCCAGCACAGCTAGGTGAAATTGGCTGTCTGGGGCAACTTTGTCTCTTTAGATAAGTGCTCAGTCTTTCAAAGTTCTACCCCTCTTTTCTTCTCCTCCGCAAGATGGCGTCTGTGTGCTTAGGGGCTTACTGTGTCTTTGGACATTGGGGGTAACAAGGGAAAGGAAGGTGAGAGTCTCTGGACCTTATAATGGTCCTTTCCCAGCATCCACTGGGGGGCCGTGGGTCTGAACTTTGGCTGTGTCTGGCTGGCATCTGCTGAGGAGTGGTTGACCTGGTCCTGCCTGTGCATTTGGCTGATGAGTGACTGGGGTGCAACTCCTGGGCTGTCTGTCCTTTCCTTAGCGGCAAGGCTCCCAGGGACCATGGCCAGCCGCCCTTGCTGACCAAGCCCCACCTTGTTCTCACTGGTGCTGCCAACCCCCCTGGGGTCTGTCTGGGCTTTTATTTGTTTCCAGCCTGGGCAGTCTGGATGTGAGTGGACCCCAGTTGAAAGGTTACTTGGTCCTGGAGGCAGCAACCTTCCTTGGCAAGCACCCCAGCCTGAGTCCCAGCTAACTTCTGAGTCCTCCTCAGGGGCTTAAGTGTGGCCCAGGGGAGCAAACTCAGACTCTCTTGGGCTAAGACTGACACAGGGTATGGGGGAGGATACATGGGAGATGGTCTTTTCCCAGAATTCCAAGTGAGAATGGGGCAGAAGCTCCTACTCCATCTAATGAGCTTTTTCCTCAACTCACCAAGGTCCCTGAGCTGGAACTTCAGCTCAGAGGCGATGTCAGCACACTGGCTTCTCACTGGCCACTCCCTCTGTTTCTCTTTCTTTCTCTCGCTTTCTTCTTCCCACAATCTCCTGAGGTGGAGAAGGCTGACTACTATTCATCCTCTCTGCCATGGACTTCCTTTATCATGTCTCCCTCCCGTGGGCATTTGGCTTCATGGTTCAGCTTGCACAGCAGAAGAGATACCCATTCTACCCTATAAAAGAAACTTTGCTTCCCATTTTCCCGGCCTGGCTCCTCAGATGTCAATAAGAGTGAAAATGAATTGAAATTCTGTCTTTCCTTAAGACCATGGTCTTGTTAAAGATTCAAAAACTCCCACTCTGAAGGTTAAAAGTTAAATACTGATGCCCTGTCCCTGGAGAAGTTCATAATGCTTGGTAGAGGGTCAGCAAAAAAGAGGAAGACCCTCAATGAGATGGATTGACACAGTGGCTGCAACAATGGGCCTCAAACATAACAACAATTGTGAGGATGGCACAGGACTGGGGAATGTTTCATTCTGTTGTTTATAGGATTGCTATGAGTCAGAACCAATTCGACGGCCCCTAAAACAACATCTGTCCTTGCTTTGCTGTTGTCACCATCCTCATCCTCCCCAACACAAGCACATGCTGGACCAAATGGAAGGGAGGTTCCACTCCAGGAAATGCAAACCAGATAAGAACATTCCACATTATAGTGTTTCAAAAGGCCTGATCCTGGTTTTGTTATTATTGTTGTTGCATGCTGTCAAGTTGATTCCGACTCATAGCAACTCCACAGGACAAGGAACTTCCCCATAGGTTTTTGTAGGTTGTAATCTTTAAAGGAGCAGATCACCAGGTCTTTCTTCTGTGAAACAACAAAGTGGTTCAAAGTGCCAACCTTCCAGTTAGCAGCCAAGTGCTTAACCATTGCACCGCCAGAGCTCCTACCCTGCCTATAGCAGCTAATCTTTACTGAGCCTCTGCCATGTGCCAAGCACCTCATTTAATCTTTTCAACAACCTGTGAGGTGGATTCTCTGAGGACCGCGTAGCCCTGTGACTTGTCTGACTCATATCCACTGTGCTCTATGGCTCACACCTACAGCACCGTGTACACTTAGAGGGACAAAAAGAAGCAGAAGACCTGCCCTCCAGGAATTTGTAGGCTGACAAGCTATACTCATGAAACAGTACAAGGAGCATCAGAACCATTCAAAAACATTTGTTGAAGGAAGAAAACTAACCTTCCTTGTACATTTACCACAGGTCAGACATTTCCAGGTACCGTGTTCATCTTCACAACAACCCCTGTTTAGGTCAGGTTTTATTATCGCCATTTTACAGATGAAGTAGACCACAGAGTTTCGAGGAGGTTACCCAAATGGTCACAAAGGGGTGGAGTTGGGTTTGAACCCAGGGCCATGTGATTCCCAGGCCTAGTTTCCTTCCAGTGGTCTTTGCTTTCCCTATAGGTTAGATGGAGACGAATGAGGCTGTTTCTTACCCTAGAAAAGCTAGCAACATAGTAGAAGAAATACACTATATACACCAAACCAATCCAAACCCATTGCCATCGAGTTAATTCCGACTCTGAGCGATCCTACAGGACAGAGTAGAACGGCCCCATAGGGTTTCCAAGGCTGTAATCTTTACGGAAGCAGACTGCCACATCTTTCTCCTGCAGACCTGCTGGTGGGTTTGAACCACTGATCTTTGGTTAGCAGCCGTGTGTTTAACCACTGTGCCATCAGGGCTCCTTGTTGTATACCCAAATAACTACAATATGATGCAGAAAGTGAAAAATGTCGAGTGAGTAAGGGACAGACCCTGGGAAACTCCAATGGGTTGACCTGGGTCCACAGCAAAGAGCACCTGGGCAGTTGTTGAGTGAGTGGGGGAGGCAAGGCATTGACTGGATAGCAGGATTTAAAGTGTGGAGAGAAGAGTGAGGTCCTTCCAAGACCGACTCAGCTCGGGCAGACTCAGAGATGGGAATGTACAGGGCAGTTGTCCTGTTTGGATGGAGTGTAGGGGATATAAAGGGGACCAGGTGGGGATAACCTGGGGCCAGATCATGGGAGGTTTTGAATGTGGAGCCAAGGAACTTGATTTGGGGGTGGCTCGGTGGTTAAGCACTCACCTGCTAACCAAAAGATCAGAGGTTCGAACCTACCAACTGCTTCACGGGAGAAAGATGTGACAGTTTGCTTCTGTAAAGATTACAACCTTGGAAATCCTATGGGGCAGTTCTACTGTGTTCTGTGAGTGGGAATTTGACTTGATGGCAATGAATGTGTTTCAGAAATCTCCAGGAGTCCCTGGGTGGGGCAAGCAATTAAGTGCTTGACTGCTAACCAAAAGGTTGGCAGCTGGAACCCACCCAGAGGCACCAATGAAGAAAGGCCATGCAATCTGCTTCCAAAAGGTCATACCCTTGAAAATTCTATGGAGCACAGTTCTGCTCTGCACTCATAGGGTCGTCAGGAGTTGGAATTGACATGATAGCAGCTGAAAACAGGTCACCACTAACAGATTTTCTTTTTAATCAGGTTTGTCTGGAGAAGACTTTCAGAAGCTGAATGTGGCAGGGAGAGCAGGATGGAGCCGAGACTAATAGCATAGTCTGGACACAAAGTCAGGACAAAGGAGCTAAAAGAAGAAGGGAGGGGAGTTATGGTTAGCAGGGAATATGAGATAGACGTGCTTTAGTCAACCTGGAAGGACCAAGTGGCACCTGGCTGACTTACCTAGCTGTTGTGACCAGTCTTGATCTCTCAGGCGTGGGCCTGGCAAGAAACACCCTGAGTGCTACAGGCACCCAGTGAAGGTCCAACAAGCTGGCAATAAAACCAGGGTAGTAAGATCTCCTGCCAGGTAAGCAGTCCCTGGAAAATGTCCGGGTCAAAGCCAAGCAGATGCTGATGGTGGAATGGCAATTTTCACTAAGTATACCTACCTCTTATGTTACATGGGCCAGAGATCAAGGGGTCAAAAGGAAGCAGAGAGGGAGGAGACACCTTTATGGAGCCCTCATTCTAATCATCAATAACCCAATGAGCAAAACTATTTACTGATTAAAATTTGAGGCTTAGAGAAGTTGAACAATTTTTTTTCTAGATCACAAAGCTACTAGATAGCAGAGTCAGCATTTGAACCCAAGTCTTTCTGTCCCAAGTTTTTCTGACCAGTTCCACTCAACAACATGCCTTTCTCTAAAGCCCATTTCCCACCACCTGACCCCCAACCTTCACCTCCTAAGTCTTCTGATTGGAAGCTGTCTGTCATGTGTGAGCAAAGGACCATGCTCTTCTTTTGAAACCAAAAAACCCATTGCCGTTGAGTTGATTCTGACCATAGCAACCCTATAGGACAGAGTAGAGCTGCCCTGGAGGGTTTCCAAGGAATGGCTGTTGGATTCGAATTGCTGACCTTTTCATTAGCAGGTGATCACTTAATAACTGGGCCTCCAGGGCTCTCTTCTATTGAACTGAAAACCAAAAAGCCAAACCCGTTGCCATCAAGTCAATTGTGACTCATAGAGACAGAGTAGAACTGCCCCGCAGGGTTTCCAAGGAGCGCCTAGTGGATTCAAACTGCCGACCTTTTGGTTAGAGGCCAACTTTTAACCACTAAGCCACCAAGGTTTCCCTTCTATAAAAAAAAAAGCCTCCCTGAAAATACAATACCAGCCTGGTCCCTGTAGTCTGCCCCCAGGGAAGCTAACTCTGGGTTTGGCTCAAAGTAGGGTCCCAGCATTTTTTCCTACCTGTTTTCTTACTACTAACCTAAAGGTTGGCAGTTCATACCCACTCAGTGGCACCACTAAAGAAAGGCCTGGCTATCTGCTTCCGTAGAAGATTACGGCCAAGAAAGCCTTCTGCAGCATTCCACTCTGTAACACATGGAGGTCGCCATGAGTCAGAATCGACTCCATGGCATCAGGTTTGGGCTGGTTTTTTTACTAAAGGAAAAGAGAAAAAAAGTGTGCTGGGATTGGAAAAAGGCAGTGGTGGGAAGGCAACTTGATAACTGATGATTTTCTGAGAGCTTCAGCCGGAAGGAAGCCAACAGCTGCAACATATTGGTTACATGGAAATCATTAAGTCATTCTGGGGAGGAATGACAAATGTGTGTGCCTGTGTGTCCATGGTAGACATGTGTTTATATATGGAGAGAGGCACCCACAGAGGGAATTTCTTCAATATTGCCTCCAGGCCAAGAGAAGAAAAAAGGAGTGTAATTAAAGACCTATGGCAGGAAATGATTCTGGAAATCAAATTCTTCTTTAATGTGAAGCTTGAGCTTAAAACATAAAACATAGGGGGAAACCATCTTTGCCTTGACAACTAACCTCATAGACCCATTGCCGTCGAGTCAATTCCAGCTCATAGTGACCCTATAGGACAGAGTAGAATTGCCCCATAGAGTTTCCAAGGAGCGCCTGGTGGATTCAAACTGCCAACCTTTTGGTTAGCAGCCATAGCTCTTAACCACTGCGCCACCAGAGTTTCCGCTAACCTGATAGGCACTCCCTTTAGTGAGAGGCAGCGTGGTGGGGGGGAACCAGCCTAGACAAGGTGTTAGGAGCCCTCGGTTTGATTTCTTCTCTGCCAGTTACTAGGATGTGACCCTTAGGAAATCTCTCCTCACTTCTGAGCCTGTTTCTCAGATGTCAAATGAGGGGGCTAGACAAGACGGTCTCTGATGTCACTTCCCTTGCTGACATTCTGTCAATATGCAGTAAATTTTTATAGTATAAATTCCGTGAGCCTGAGCTTAGAATAGAGCTGCCCATTTTTCTCCCCCTAAAAATGTTTCCTTTAGTAAAACCAGATTTTTATATAAATCTCATTTGCCTAGTTGCATAGAACCATTTTCACTCCCAATCACATTATGCCCCAAAAGTAACTCCGCAGAGTATAAGACAATTAAAGCAAAGCAATTAGTCACTTCCAGCAAAGGGACTCATAGCCCAGACTCAGGTGCACCGAAGGCTGTTAAGGAAGTCATCGCCCATAGGGCAGAGTACTAGCTTCTTCAGGCTTGGCCCCAGAGTAGGTACACATGGATCTGGAGGCACCTGAACCCATACAAGGTCTGTCTGTGGGCCATGGAAAAACCCGGTTGTCTGTCCCACATTGATTGTGTGATTTGAGGTGGGATTGGGTGAAGAGATGTCAGAAGCCGGTTTGGGGGCAAATCAAGCATTCACAAATAATCTTCTTGATGACCCTAAAGGTATTTACAATTAACATCTCTGTCTTAGAGTAAGTGACGAAGTCTGGACTCTACGCAAACCAAACCAAGCCATTGCTGTCAAGTCAATTCCGACTCATAGCGACCCTAAAGGACAGAGTAGAACTGCCCCATAGAGTTCCCAAGGAGCGCCTGATGGATTCGAACTGCTGACCTTTTGGTTAGCAGCCGTAGCACTTAACCACTACGCCACCAGGGTTTCCAGACTCTACCCAGTTCTCTTAAATTCCAACAAGCATGTTCTTAATCACTACACCCTAATGCAGGGTTTCTCAACCTCAGCACTGTTGATGTTTTGGGTTGGATCATTCTTTGTTGTGGGGGGCTATCCCATGCAATGTAAGATGTTTAGCAATATTTCTGGCCTCCACTGACTTGATGACAGTAACACGTTCCCATAGTTGTGACAACCAAAAATGTCTCCAGCCATTGCCAAATGTCCTCTGAGGGGCAAAGTTGCTTTAACATCAGCCCAAGTCAGGAGGACAATATGGCAGCCACAGGCCCATACCTCACCACGCCCCTAACTCAAGTCCAAGGAATGAGTCTAGAGATGGTGTTGGATGGGGCAGCATGAAGCAGATCAGGAACATGGCAAGCAAGTCCATGCTTTTGCATGTTCACAACTGAGATGTCTGAAACACCCTCTTACAATGAAAAAAAATGGCTGGGATGGCATATATCTGTACAGTCATGGGAATCCTCGGTTCAAAGCCTTTTCATTCATTCATTCAAGAACCATGTGTGAGGCCCTGCTGTCTTCCAAGTACTGAGCTGACCCTGAGGAAGCTGAGATGAATGAGCCAGCCCCAGCTGTGCCTCTCAGGAGTAGGAATTCTATGGAGGGAGACATGAATGTTAATAATGACATAGGCAATAACAACCTTACCTAGATGCCAGATGGCGACCTCCCAATTAGAATCTGAAGGAAATCCCTTGGCCCCCCTCTGATTTTTGCTAATCCCTGGCAGGCTCACCTTCTCGTGAATCCATGGTCTTTGGAGCACTGGCTTCCTCATAGGCATCGCCCCAGAACACATCAGCCCTGGCATCAAGTCCGGCCACTTCTGCTCCCACACAAACAAAAATCTCTTTCACCAAGGGTAGTGTGTTAGTAGACTCACTGACCACCTCAGTAAGGCCCCAGGAAGGAGTCACGACATGGAGCCTTCCTCCATTCTGTTGACTTCCCCTGCTTTTCCATCTCTGTTCCTCCCTCTCTTCTCAAGTCGCCAAGATCTACCATTTCTTCTCCCTGTCCTACACAGAGTGGTCCCTGTTGCCCATGAGCCTTGGTTCCCACTGACCCCCAAGCCCTCAGGAGGCTCGCCTTCTATCCCAACCACAGAGGGAATTGTACTTTCCCCATAAAGACTTGCCTCCCTAAGAAGAAATCTGGAAGCAGCTATTATAAAGTAATAAAATAAAATTCTTGTTATTACAATAATATTTGTTATTATAATGGAGTCCATAGGTGGTACAAATGGTTCACACACTTGGCTGCTAACTGACAGGTTAGAGATTTGAGTTCACCAAGATGCACCTTGGGAGAAAGGCCTGGTGATCTATTTCTGAAAAATCAGAAGTAGAAAACCCTATGGAGCACAATTCTACTTTGACACACATGAGGTCACCATGAGTTGGAACCGACTCAACAGCAGTTGGTGGTGTTAATACAGTAATTTTTTTGGCCTCTCTCTAATACTAAGTAATGAGCTAAGTGCTTGATATGCATTATCTCATTTAATAACAGACCATTACAAAGGTGTATAATAAGCACATGACATGATGATTACATTCTAGAGCCAGAGTTTGCACCCCAGCTCTCTCTCACTAGCTGTGTGACCTTGGGATTTTCACTTCATTGTGCCTCCATTTTCTCCTTCATTCGTAAAATGGGGATAACAAGGGTATCTTTCATTTATGGTTATTGCAAGGATTCAGCAGGTAAATAAAAGTGTAAAGTAGTTAGAACAGTGCCTGGTACTCAGTAAGTGCTCAATAAATGCTGGCTGTTATAATTGAAGAATGAGTAGAGAGATTTGAGACTGAGTCTGTCTTGAGAAGACAGGGGAGTCAGTGGAAGAGTTCTAAAGGATGAGTAAGAGTTTTCCCCAAGAACATCTGAGGTCTTGAATTTTATGAGGTTCTGCTGATCACAATCGCCTTCTCAAGCTTGTCAGCCTTCTCTGTTGGCTGTCTCCACTAATTTCTCATTCCCACAAGTCTCAGTGAAACACTTGGGAAAATATTTTCCAAAATAAATTTCAAGTGATTATTTGACCCAAACCACCCAATTCTGTGACCCAACCCTGTCTACTAATGTTACCACCCTGTCCCTATTTAGACTGAGGTTTTATAGCTGGGCAGCCCCACACCAGGGCTTCCCCATCCTGCCACCTCCTGCCTGAGTCATCCTGTGATGTCACAGTCCTAGATTTATGGTCTTGGGCAGTGTGGCCTCAAGGATGACTATCAATAGGGCTGGCCTGAGCCCAAGCTGTGAAACCTATCACATGGCCTTCTGTTCCTCCCACCACCCCTTTCTTTCATAATGTAGTGGGAAGAGCACTATGTTCTGGGAGTCAGACAGAGCGGGGTTGCCTCCAAGCTCTGCTATTTCCTTTCACATGACCTTGGACCAGTAGGGCTTTCTCAAAGTCTCAGTTTCCTCATTAATAAGTAGAGATTTTGAGGATTAAATTAAACAGCCTATATGAAAATATAGGAGCCCTGGTGGGGCAAGTTAAGCATTCAGCTGCTAAATGAAAGACTGATGGTTCAAACCTACTCAACTGCTCCGTGGAAGAAAGACCTGGTGATCTGCTTCCATAAAAATTGCAGCCAAGAAAACCCTATGGAGCAGTTCTGCTCTGTTACATGGGGTCGCTCTGAGTTGGAATCGACACCACAGCACCTAACAATAATATGAATGTACCTGTTCCTGGTTCTTATTAGGGGTCATCAACATCTATTGGCACAATAAGAACATAACAGACCACCCCAAATCTCAGTGGCTCAAAAAATAAACATTTTTCTTGCTTTCATGGGTTGGATGGAAGTTGACTGATCTAACCTGGATCTAGACGGATTTGGCTCAAAGTAGAACAGCAAATTAGCTGGGGCATGTTCTCAGCATGGCAATTGCACGTACAAGAGGACAACTGTGCGAGCACAGTTTACGCCATCGTTTGCATCACGTCTACTAGTATCCTGTTGCCCAAAGCAAGTCACACGGCCAAGCCGGAAGTCAAGGAACAGGAGACGTAAGTAAACCCCTCCTTTAGTGGGAGAAACTACGAAGTCTATTGGCAAAGTGTGTTGATACAGAGAGAGGTGAAAATATAGGAACAGTGATGCAATCTACCATAATAGATGGTCAGGAAATATTTGTTTTCTTATTGCCAACTCTACTCAGTACCCAGGGGCCCCCTGGTTTCACTTCATTCCCATCAAAACTCACTGTGAGGCAAGAATGGAAAATTCACGCTTATGGGTAGCAGTGACGAGTGCCGTTGTGTAGTGCCTCGAGTTCAAAGGGTGCTTTTCTAACAACAGTCATAATTTCTCACATTTAGTTTTCACTGTGCACCAGGCTCTGAGCTCAGCCTGCATCTTATGTTGTATCATTTAACCCCTGCAGCAACCATATGAGGTAGGGACCAATACATTCCCGTTCTGCAGATAAGAAAACCGAGGCTTTGAGAGGGTAATCAACCTGCTCAAAGTCATGTAGCTAATATGTGCCAAAGATGACTTTTACAAAGCCAAATCTTAAAAACGGGTATTTTGCACCAGTACTGCATTAATGGAAACCCTGGTGGCGTAGTGGGTAAGAGCTACAGCTGCTAACCAAAAGGTCGGCAGTTCAAATCCACCAGGCGCTCCTTGGAAACTCCGTGGGACAGTTCTACTCTGTCCTATAGGGTCAATATGAGTTAGAATCGACCTGACGGCAATGGTTTTTTGGGTTTTTTTTTTTTTTACCACATTCATTCCATTAAACCCCCAAGGGCAGGATTTTTACTGCGACTAAAACTTTAAGTCTAAAAAAAAAAAAAAAAATTTAAGTCTGACTTTTTCAAATTTCTATCATCAGTCACAAACTTTATAATTTCTACCATATTTATGTACCATCTATACTATGTCATATAATTATTGACTTTCCTTTGTTTGCTCTGTTATAACTACCTGTATTTTAAAAGAGACTCTATATGACTACCATAAATGGAAACTCATTATCACTTGCCATAAACAAAAGAAGGTATCCATAAAAAGCTTTATGAAAACAAAGCAACATTATTAAATTCTTGCTAGATGTTCTTGCCTTCTATGAGCTCCAAGAGAAAGACAGAGACTTGCATATTCTGGGGAGGCGTTAAAGATGCACTACCACCAAACGGAGACTTTCCTAGATAGATTCCTATGAAAAGGGAAAAAATTTCTCACCAAAAATCATCACAGGGACCACCAGGAATCCCAGCCCTGCCTTATATGCCATGGAGGTGGACCATTGAGGAGTAGGTTCTATGTAAAAAACACCAAGGGACCTTCTTGGAGATAGGACTGCCGTAACAAAGTACCACGAACCAGATGGCTTTAAACAACAGAAATTTAGTCTCACCATTGCTTCAATCTAGAAGTCTGAAATCAAGGTGTCAGCAGAGCCATGTTCTTCTGAAGGCTCTAGGGGAAAATACTCCCTTGCCTCTCCCAGCTTCTGGTGGTTCCTGGCAATCCTTGCCATGTAAAATGTATCATTCCAATCCCTACCTCTGTCTTCACGTGGCTGTCTTCCCTGTGTCTGTTTCTGTGTCTCCTCTTTCATAAGGGCACCACTCATATTGGATTCAGACCCACCCTAATCCAATACGAACTCATGCTAACTGGCAACATCTTCAAAGACCTTTTTTCCAAACAAGGCCACATTCACAGTTACCGTGGGTTAGGACATCAGTATATCTTTTGCCGGGACATGATTCAACCCATAATACCTCTTCTGCTGATCCCATTGTATATGGTGTTCATAGCACCTTGGAAGGGGGTTTCTTGATATTGATGATATCTTCCAACAGTGAAGGCCAGTTTTCTCACAACATAGAGGATAATGGAAGAGACAAAACCCAGACACACAAAGCAGATGACCAGACTTAACCCCCAAACCTTTGGCAGTTGCAGGGATGTACAGAACCAGGCCAATTCAAGTCCAGGAAAGGATCACTCAGACCCCAGCAGCCAAGCAAGGCAGGGAGGCTTCAGGGGAGTCAGCCCTTGTCTTTGCTCCTAATGACTTCTTAATGTCTGTGCAGAGCTGATCACCAAAAATCTCTCCTACAAGCCTAACAGGTCTCCACTCACACCAACTGCTCAGCCTGAATTATCCACCATTAGCATGTCTCCTCCAAAAAGAACCACAAAGGGGAGGGGCATTGTTATTTGCTGTTCCTGTATTCCTGCAATATCCCCTTCCGCTCTTCCCACTGTTCCTAATTTCTCAGTTTCTACTGACAAAGATAGTACATCACAAGTGCCTCCCTCCTTCACTTGAAACTGTCAAAACTTCGCCCATAGTTTATAGGGCCTGGGAAGATCTCAAGGTCTTCCTGCTTCTGCAACACTGTATTTGTAACCTTCTTGGACCACCCATTATATTGCATTCTGCTACATCTTTATGCATTATCCCCAAAACATGTAGCACAAAGAAATGCTCAAGAAATGTTTAAAAGTCAGAGGTAAATCTTTATTAAAACAGCCAAACATGGAAGAGTCTCAGCTCACCATCCCACAGGGACTCAGATGCAAGAAATGTGACTTGATTTTTCTATGATTCAGTTTATTTTCTACTTCAAGCATCAGGGTGGCTAAAACTCAGTCAATTTGAGGTTCCCTCCATTTTACACTGAGCGTTGTGCCTAAATTTTAGGAAGCTTTAGTTCCAAGTTATTGGGAGGGAAAAGTCAATGTCATTGGTCCAAGTGGCATGCATTGAGATGTCCATCATCCTGTGTTCCTCAGTTGATGGTCCACATAGGTTGTTGCTGAGTCAACCATCGATTCCAGCCCTAGGGCCTCTTTCAGATATCTGTGCTACTTCTGTGCCCTCCTAGACACACAGGAATCTTTCTGCTATTCTCATACCACATTGTTGTTCTTGTTAGTTGCCATTGAGGTGGCCCTTGACACATGGTGACCACATGTACAAGGGAATAAAATGCTTCCCAGTCCTGCACCATCTCCATGATCGAATGTAGGACAGACCATTGTGATTCATAGGGTTTTCGTTACCTGAGTTTTGGAAGTAAATTGTCAAGCGGGAAGTAAATTTATTTCCTAGTCAATTTAAGTCTAGAAGCTCTATTGAAAGCTGTTCATCATCATAGCCACACGCAGGCCTCCGCTGACAGACAGGTGAGTGGCTGCACATGAAGTGCTTTGACCGGGAATTGAAACGGGGTCTCCCTCATGGCAAGCGAGAATTCTACCACTTCACCACCACAACCCCATATCATACCACATTGTGGTGGTTGTTAGGTGCTGTCGACTCAGCTCAGATTCACAGCAACCTTTTGTACAACAGAACAAAAGCCTGCCTCATCCCGCATTATCCTCACAATCCTTGCTATGCTTGAGCCCATTGTTGCAGTCACTTTGCCAGTCTGTCTTATTGAAAGCCTTCTTTTCTTTCACTGACCCTCTACTTTACCAAGCATGAGGTCCTTCTCCAGGGACTGGTCCCTCCTGATAACATGTCCAAAGTACATGAGACGAGACTTACCCTCTTTGCTTCTAAGGAGCATCCTGGCTGTAAATCTTCCAAGACAGATGTCATAGATCGAGTTATGTCTCCCCAAAAATGTGTGTACCAATTGGGCTGGGCCATGATTCCTGGTATTGTGTGATTTTTCTGTATGTTGCAAATCCTGCCTCTATGATGTTAATGAGGGAGGATGGGCAGCAGTTGTGTTATCTAGGCAGGACTCAACCGACAGGATTAGATTGTGTCTTGAGGCAATCTTTTTTTTTTTTAATTTTTATCATGCTTTAAGTGATTTTTTAAGTGAAAGTTTACAAACCAAGTCAGTCTGTTATACAAAAACTTATATATACCTTGCTATATATTCCTAGTTGCTCTCCGTCTAATGAGACAGCACACTGCTTCCCTCCACTCTCTATTTTCGTGTCCATTCAGCCAGCTTCTGACCCCCTCTGCCCTCTCATCTCCTCTCCAGACAGGAGCTTCCCACATAGTCTCATGTGTCTACTTGATCCAAGAAGCTCACTCTTCACCAGTATCATTTTCTATCCCATAGTCCAGTCCAATCCCTGTCTGAAGACTTGGGCTTGGGAATGGTTCCCGTCTTGGGCTAACAGAAGGTCTGGGGACCATGACCTCTGGGGTCCTTATAGTCTCAGTCAGACCATTAAGTCTGGTCTTTTTACCAGAATTTGAGATCTGCATCCCACTGCTCTTCTGCTCCCTCCAGAGTTCTCTGTTGTGTTCTCTGTCAGGGCAGTCATCGGTTGTAGCCAGGCACCATCTAGTTCTGGTCTCGAGGCAATCTCTTGAGATATAAAAGTCAGAACCAAGCAGAGAGACAGGGGGACCTCATACCACCAAGAAAGAAGCACCAGGAGCGGAGCGCGTCCTTTGGACACAGGGTCCCTGTGCCTGAGAAGCTCCTCCACCATGGGAAAATTGAGGACAAGGGCCTTCCTCCAGAGCCGATAGAGAGAGAAAGCCTTCCCCTGGAGCCAGTGCCCTGAGTTTGGACTTGTAGCCTACTAGACTGTGAGAAAATGAATTTCTCTTTGTTCAAGCCATCCACTTGTGGTATTTCTGTTATGGCAGCACTAGATGACTAAGACTACAAATTTGTTCATTTTTCTGGCATTCCATGGTATATTCAGTATTCTTCACCAATACCATAATTCAAAGGCATTAATTCTTCTTCAGTCTTCCTCATTCGTTGTCCAGCTTTCACATGCATATGAAGCAATTGAAAACTCCATGGCTTGGGTCAGGCGCACCTTAGTCCTCAAGGTGGTATCTTTATTTTTTTTAACACTTTAAGAGGTCTTTTGCAACAGATTTGCCCAACGTAACACATCTTTTGATGTCTTGATTGCTGCTGCCATGGGTGTTGATTGTGGATCCAAGTAAAATGAAATCCCTGACAACTTCAATCTTTTCTCCATTTATCATGATGTTGCTCATTGGTCCAATTTTGAGGATTTTTGTCTTCCTTATGTTGAGGTGTAAGCCATACTGAAGGCTGTAGTCTGATTTTCGTCACTAGGTGCTTCACTTTCAGCAAGCAAGGTTGTGTTATCTGCATATCTCATGTTGTTAATGAGTCTTCCTCCAGTCCTAATGCCACATTCTTCTGCATATAGTCCAGCCTCTCAGATTATTTGCTCGGCATATAGACTGAATACGTATGGTGAAAGTGTACAATCCTGACGCACACCTTTCCTGACTTTAAACCGCACAGTAGCCCCTTGTTCTGTTCAAAAGACTGCCTCTTGGTCATGAGCACAATTAAGTTTTCTGAAATTCCCATTCTTCAGAATACTATCCGTAAGTTGTTATGATCCACACAGTTGAATGCCTTTGCATCATCAATAAAACATAGGTAAACATCTTTCTGGTGTTCTCTGCTTTCAGCCAAGATCCACCTGACATCAGCAATGATATCCCTTGTTCCATGTTCAATTCTGAATCCACTTGAATTTCTGGTAGTTCCCTGTCAACGTACTGCTGCAGCCACTTTTGAATAAACTTCAGCAAAATTTTACTTGCGTGTCTGTCAGTTTGCCACCTATCCCAGGATTAGCCACTTTTATGGATTTACCTTCACATCTCCCCTTTTCCCCAGAGAGGGGAATCCTTTTCTCATCTCAGAGGTGAGAAGCTTTGCTCTTAAAGCTAACAACTAATAGGTTCTTGCTCAGCAGACCAGCAAATTGAAGTCAGCCAGACTCCAGGTTGGAAGAACAAAAAGGTTTATTCACAGTTTGCAAACTGGGAGGCAGGCAGGGTCTCCTGACGTAAGGCTGCCAGCTCCCTGAACTAAGGCAGATTTGCTCCTTATATTGGGAGTGACATACATATTCATGAACAGTGAGGGGAGGATCTTCAGTCCTGCTATGCATGTGCAGTACATATAATTTATGTGAATGAGTTTTTGCGCAGGGCTCTAAAAATACTGCACACAAAAAAAAAAAAAAAATACTGCACACAGCCCCCAAAAAATGGCAACAGCTCACTACTGCCACCCCAGGAAGATCGTATAGTGGGTAAATTTGGAGTTGGTATGCCTGCTGCTTGGCCTCCTGCCTGGAGAAGAGAGGAAACCTGGTAAATCAACCAATCGTGGTGAGGTGTTGTGAAAGTTGCAAGAAAAATGTAACAAGAGTAGACTTTTCTGAAAAACAGCTACTATGGGATGGTCAATAACCCTCTGCCCACTTCACTCTCACTCCCAAATTTCTCCCAAATCTATAGTCTACTATTCCATGAGTCCCCCTGGTTTTCCTAAGAACTTATGCTTTTGAAACTCAAAACCCAGGAAGGGCTTCTTTTTCCCTCTGCTTTCTGCTGTCACATCCTGTCATGGATTGAATTATGTCCCCCCCACACCCCCCCCCCCCGCCAAAATTTGTGTATTAACTTGGTTAGGCCATGATTCCCAGTATTGTGTAGTTGTCCTCCATTTTGTGATTGTAATTTTATGTTGAGAGGATTAGGATGGGTTGTAACACCACCCTTATTCGGGTCACCTCCTTGATCCAATGTAAAGGGAGTTTCCCTGGGGTGTGGCCTGAACCACCTTTTATTTGTCAAGAGATAAAAGGAAAGGGAAGCAAGCAGAAAGTTGGAGACCTCATACCACCAAGGAAGCAGCACTGGAAGGAGAGCTGACGTTCCTGAGCTGAGATGCTCTCAGACCAAGGGGAGACTAATGACAAGGAGCTTTCTCCAGAGCTGATAGAGAAAGAAAGCTTTCCCCTGGAGCCAGCACCTTGAATTCGGACTTCTAGCCTACTGGACTGTGAGAGAATAAACTTCTTTGTTAAAGCCAGAAACCCTGGTGGCATAGTGGATAAGTGCTACAGTTGCCAACCAAAGGGTTGGCAGTTCAAATCTGCCAGGTGCTCCTTGGAAACTCTATGGGGCAATTCCACTCCTTCCTATAGGGTCGCTATGAGTGGGAATCGACTTGACAGCACTGGGTTTGGTTTGTTTTGGTTTTGTTAAAGCCATCCACTTGTGGTATTTCTGTTATAGCAGCACTAGGTGACTAAGACAGGTCCCTTCCCTGGGGCGGTGACCACAGAACAGCCCAGTGGCCTGTCTTAGTGTCCTAGTGCTGCTATAACCAAAATACCACAAGTGGGTGGCTTTAAAAAACAGACAGGTATTGTCTCACAGTTCTGGAGGCTAGCAGTCCAAATCAGGGTGTCGATCGTGTTGATTCCTTCTGAAAGCTCTGAGAACGAAGCTGTTCCATGCCTCTCTCCTAGTTTCTGATGGCTCCCAGCAATCATCCAATTGCTGCTGCAGAGTCACATGGCATCCTTCCTCTTCCTCCTCCTCCTTGAGAAAGACACTGTCATATAGTAACAGGACCCACGTTACTCCAGTATGTCCTCATATTAACCTAACTGATAACATCTTCAGAGAGCCTATTTCCAAACAGGGTCACATTCACAGGTACAGGGCTTAGGACATCAACTTATCTTTTCGGGGGGCACAATTCATTCCATGTTGTTGTTGTTGTTGCTAGTTGCCATTAAGTTGGCTCCAACGTGCGGCAACTTTTTGTGTAACAGAATGAAACATTGCCTGGTCCTGCACCATCTTTATGATCATCAGTATGTTTGAGTCCCCTGTTGCAGCCGTTGTGTCGATCTATCTCATTGAGAATTCCCCCCATTTTTGCTGACCCTCTACTCTACCAAACATGATGTCCTTTTCTAGCGATTGGTCTTTCCTGATGAAGTGTCCAAAGTAAGCAAGTTAAAATTTCACCATCCTCACATCTAAGGGACTTTTTGGTTGTGTTTCTTCTAAGACTGGTTTGTTTATTCTCTGGTAGTCCACTGTATATTTAGTATATAATTTAATATCTAATTAATAATGAGAAGGAAACTCTGGTAGCGTAGTGGTTAAGTGCTATGGCTGCTAACCAAAGGGCTGACAGTTCGAATCCGCCAGAAGCTCCTTGGAAACTCTATGGGGCAGTCCTACTCTGGCCTATAGGGTCGTTATGAGCCAGAATCGACTCGACGGCACTGGGTTTGGCTTTGGTTTTAATAATGAGAAGGGAAGATAGAAGAAGAATTGATGCTTTCGAACTCTTTTGTTGGTGAAGAATTCAATCTACAATTGGGCCCAAATTAGAGAATGTCTCAAGAGAGAAAGGACATAACAGGGTGGAAAAAAATATCAATTCATATTTCAGAAATATCGTTTGGCCTCACAAACATTAAACAAATACAAAAGCACATATTACTCCTATAACAGATAGTTAAAGCAGCCCAGCTCAAGAGACAAGGAGGTATTTTTCTGGCCCTCGTAGGCCCTGAGTTCTTTGGGTTAGGAAGGATACTGAGCCCCTGTACCTGCCTTCTTCATTTTCAGAGCAAAATCTACTAAGGGAAGGACTGTAACTATCCAAATGCCCGTTTGTACTTCTGAGCCCCCTCCCAGTGCTAACCCCCTCTGTGCTTCCTCCCAGCGGGAAGCCTCTGCTGTCTGCCCACATCATATTTCTCACCCGGCCTCCTGTCCCTTAGCTGCTTCATGCCATGACATTTGAAATCATTCTCAAAAACTGAACTGGGGTTGGGGCTGAGCAAGACGTCGGAGTTATGTACAGAGTCTCAATGATTCCAAAGAGAAGCCTGAACCAAATTCCTCCCCCCACCCCCACCCCCACCCCCACCCCACTTTCCGGGAACAGCCAGAAAAAAAGGAGAAAATCCTCCAGCTTCAGCACTGGGAGGCCCCGTGCAACCTCCACAGGAATGGAAGGAGGCAGGAGGCAGGCGGCAGAGAGGCCCCTGTGCCCTTCCAAAGGGGATTTCTTCACCTCCTGGCAGGCTCCGGTACACAAACGTGCTTGTTTAGGAGGGAAAGGGATATCGTTGATTGCTCCAGTGGTGGTCAGGGGAAAACAGAAATAACCTGCCCAGCAGTTTGCCCTGTTTCCTGAGACCATGTCTGTGTGTGTGTCTGCCTGTCTGTCCACTAGCCCAGCAAGCTCCCTGCTTGTTAGGGCTGGAAGGGTTTCACTAGGGAGGGTTCAGTGGAGCCAGGGCCCGCAGAAAAGGAGCCCCTAGAGGAGCGGACACTCACCTGGCAAAACAGCTGCCACCTGGTATCTAGAGGACCAGCCAGGTGCAGTCAAGTTGATCCCAACTCATGGTGACCCCACGTGTGTCAGAGTAGAACTGCACTTTATAGAGTTCTCAGTGGCTGATTTGTCAGCAGTAGGCTGCCAGACCTTTCTTCCAAGGAGCCTCTGAGTGAAATCAAACCTTCAACCTTTTGGTTAGCAGCCTAGTGAGTTAACCATTTGCACCACCCAGAGGGAGGATCCTTATTCTCAGTTGTAGCTTCTGGGACTGATGGGGAGCACCTCTCTCCTCACCTCCTCCGCCTCCATTCTCTCTGCCCCCTCCCACCCTGTCAGTTTCTAGCATTGTATGTACCCCCTTTACTGGGACTCTCTGCTTCTGTGTATTATCTTCCCACTAAACTGTGGGCTCCCTAAAGTGTAGGGGCTCAGTCTAATTCTCTTCCTATCCTTTGCCTGGAGCAGTTTCTAGCTCACAGTAGGTCCTCAGTATATGTTTGTGGAACTGAACTCTGTCTCCTCTCTTCCCCGCTCCTTTCTATTTCTTCCTCCCACCATCTGTCTTACCTCTTTCTTTAAGCACATTATCTCCATTAATGCTCTGAATAATCCTATATCTTTGTTGTTGAATGCCATCAAGTCGATTCTGACTCAGAGCTGCCCCATGTGATAGAGTAAAAACTGCTCTATAGGGTTTTCTTGGCTGTAATCTTTACAGAAGCAGGTCACCAGCTCTTTCTCCTCAGGAGCCGCTCGCTGCATGGGTTGAAACACCAACCTTTTGGTTAGCAGCTGGGTGCTTAACCATTACACCATCAAGGCTCACTGAACAATCCTATATTATTCCCCATTTTGTAAATGAAAAGACAGAGCTCAAGGTCAAGATCACACAGTTAATAAAAGAGTAGATCTGGGATTTGAACATGAACGTGGGTCCTTCTGATTCTTTCCACTACACACCTTGCTCCCCACAGTCTCACCTCTGATCCTCTCTCACTTATGACTGCTCCACCTACCCATATATAAAAATACATCCCTAATTTCCCCTCTGATTATTCTTAGAGACCTCGTTCAATGACTTCAAGGACTCACTTGACCTCAACAGGGGACTTCAGCAGACCCCTGTTGGGCAGATTAGGTGACAGCAAGAAAGCAGGAAATAAACTTCGTGCAGATATCTGCTCACATCTTACCCCTCAACGAGGGTTTCCCTCTTCCTTTATTTTTCTTATGCTCACCTTTTTAAATGTAAATCGTGTGCATGTTCTAATATGTGCATATTGGATTAGCCCAGTAATAGAAGTGTAATTTTCAAACAGATAAGAAAACAATTAACTAGTAGTATATTGAGAGACATTCTCAATCTTTTTTTTTAATTAGAAACCTGGTGAAAATAGTTTGGGGACCACCAGCCTACTGGATAGGACACTGACCAGGGTCCAAGTCCCTTTATAGCTTTGTGCCTCATATTACCTATCTGGAAAATGTAAAGACCCCTAACCAGAAGCATAGTGTGAGAATTTCTAGAAGAAATGCTCTGGAAAAGGGGTTCCCATCTTTGGAGGCCAGGGAGGAGCAGTCTGCACCCCTGTGAACCTTTCACAGCTTAAATTGGTAAACCAGAGACGGGTTTCTTGAACAGTGGGGTCTCCCATCTCCCTCAAAGGCTGTTTTGTTTTTAGTAACACCTTTATTGAGATATCATTCATATACAATTTACCCATTTAAAGTGTACAGTTCAATGGTTTTCACTATATTCACAGATACGTGCAACCATCATCATGGTCAGCATGAGAGCATTTTCCTCACCTCAGGAAGAAGCCACGACCCTTTAGCTCTTGCCTCTCCATTCCCCCATCCTCACCAGTCCTAAAATCAAAAGTCAAACCCATTGCTGCTGAGTCGCTTCTGACTTACAGTGACCCTATAGGGCAGAGGAGAACTGCCCCATAGGGCTTCTGAGGCTGTCATCTTTACGGAAGCAGCCGCATCTTTCTCCATGGAGCGGCTGGTGGGTTTGAACTACAGACTTTTGGTTAGCAGCCGAGAGCTTAACCACTTCGCTACCAGGCCTCCTTTCACCAGTCCTATGCAACCCCTCATCTGCTTTCTGTCTCTATAGATTTACCTATTCTGGATATTTCATATAAATAGAATCATGTAATATATGGTCTTTTGTGACTGGCTTCTTTCACTTAGCATAATGTTTTCAAGGTTCATTCATGTTGTAGCATGTATCAGAACTTCATTCCTTTTTATAGCTCAACAATATTATATTGTATGGACACACCACATTTTCTTTACCCATTTATTCATTAATGGACATTTGGGTTGTTTCCCTCTTTGGCTATTGTGAATAATGCTGCTATGAACATGTATGTACAAGTTCTTGTGTGGACTTATGTTTTCATTCCTCTCGGGTCTATACCTACGGGTGGAATTGTAGGTCAAGGCCACTTGTTTAAAATGCAGATCCCTGGACCTCCAGACCCTCTGAACCAGACTCTCAGGAAAGAGGCCCAGAATTTGCATTTCAGCACGCTCCCGAGGAGTCTGAAGTGCACTAGAGTTTCAGAACCACTGGACCCAAGTGAGTGATGCTCATTCTACACAAGTGAGCTCCCTGGTTCAGAATCAAAAATCAGAAGGAGGCCAGCCCCACCTGACTGCCTAGAATTTAGTTACCATTCTCTCTACTGGTGTACAATTTATTTAG
This sequence comes from Elephas maximus indicus, assembly GCF_024166365.1. Lineage (NCBI taxonomy): Eukaryota > Metazoa > Chordata > Mammalia > Proboscidea > Elephantidae > Elephas > Elephas maximus. The sequence goes on along the minus strand of NC_064822.1, from coordinate 175,398,096 downwards.
GCTTTGTCTCATATATGATGAGGGAGCCATCATATAGGATGATTTACCCTAGCAGCTAGTCTGTGAGCTGCTATGGTTGTCCCCTACTCCTGCAGAGACTGAGAGGCAAGCCAAGGCCCAGTGCACCCAGCTGTAAGCTGCAGGTTAGCCCTGGGGCTCCCAGCAGGAAGCCCAGTGCTCATCCATGACGGTCAGTGTTACTATTTTCTGAGTCAAAGATGAATCCATGTTCTGTGGTAAGTACAGGTTTGTTTATGGAGACTGCGAGGGGCTGGGGGCTAGAGTCCCACCTGCTTGCCCCTCCTCCTCCCCAACAGTGCCCCCTCTGAGGCTCCTTAGTGGAACCCCTAGTGCTCTGAGGAACACAGTTTGAAAATCACTCCTCTGAGAGCTCTGAGTTATGATAGAGTTGTATTATGACAGGAGTTTGTTTTCATAATGGAGAGTATGGGCAGAGGAGGCTGCTAACGTGACCTGGGGGTGTGAGGAGGGCTTTCTGGAGGAGGTAAGGCCTCAACTCAAACTTGAAACATGTATCATCCTTCAGCAAGCAAAGGCAGGGAGGGCATTTCAGGTGGAGGGTCAGCAGATGCAAATGTGAAGAGACAAGAGGGAGCTTGCATGTTCGTTGAGGGCACATAGCGTTGTGATTTTAGAACTTATGCTTTTCAAACAGAACAAAGGGGATACTGCGTGGTTTAAAGTCAGGAAAGGTGTGCATCAGGGTTGTTTCCTTCCACCATACTTATTCAATCTGTATGCTGAGAAAATAATCCACAAAGCTGGACTGTATGAAGAAGAACGGGGCACCAGGATTGGTGGAAGACTCATTAACAACCTGCATTATGCAGATGACACAACCTTGCTTGCTGAAAGTGAAGAGGACTTGAAGCACTTACTGATGAAGATCAAAGAACACAGCCTTTGGTATGGATTACACTTCAACATAAAAAAAAAGCTAAAATCCTCCCAACTGGACAAAGAAGCAAGTGTTAAAAAACAAAGATGTCACCTTGAGGACTAAGGTGCCTGTTACCCAAGCCATGGTGTTTTCAGCTGCCTCATATGCATGTGGAAGCTGGACAATGAGTAAGGAAGACCAAAGAAGAATTGACACCTTTGAATTGTGGTGTTGGTAAATAATATTGAATATACCAAAGAACGAACAAATCCGTGTTGGAAGAAGTACAGCCAGAATGCTGCTTAGAAGCCAGGATGATATCTCACATACTTTGGACATGTTGTCAGGAAGGATCGTGCTTGTAAAAATAGAGGGTCAGCGAAAAAGAGAAAGACGCTCAACGAGATGGATTGACACAGTGGCTATAACAATGGGCTCAAGCATGAATGTAAGGATGGTGCAGGACTCGGCATTTTTTTGCTCTGTTGTACATAGGGTCTCTATGATTTGGAACTGACTTGACGACACCTAACAACAACAACAACATGCTTTTTAGAGAGAAGGGGCAGAAAGAACGTGAGACTGAAGAGGCAAATTAGGATCAAATGAAGGAGATGGGTCTTCATAACTCCCAAGAGCCACAAAAACAGCATGCAGTCATGGCGCTAAACCATGGGTCCTGACAGCAGCCCTCCTCTGAGAAAAAAAGTTGGTCGATTTGGACATTAAAGAAGCAAAAGAAACCCTGGAGGGAAGGTGGAGATTAATAATGATACCTGACATGCCCACAGATGAGAAACCTGAGCACAGAGAGGTTAGGAGAGTTTCCCAGGGTCACACAGCTAGCAAGCAGGAGCATCAAGATTTAAACCAAGCAGTCTGACTCTGTAGTTTTGGGTGCCATGGAGTTGATTCTGATTCATAGAGACTCCACGTGACAAAGTAGAACTTCTCAATAGGGTTTTCTAGGCTGTAATCTTTACAGGGAGCCCTGGTGGTGCAGCAGTTAAGAGCTACGGCTACAAACCAAAAGGTCGGCTGCTCGAATCCACCAGCTACTCCTTAGAAACCCTGTGGGGCAGTTCTACTCTGACTACAGGGTCACTATGAGTTGGAATTGACTCAACAGCAACAGTAATCTCTACAGGAGCAGATTTTTAGGTCTTTCTCCCATGGAGCTGCTGGATGGGTGTCTTAGTCATCTAGTGCTGCCATAACAGAAATACAACAAGTGGATAGCTTTCACAAAGAGAAATGTATTCTCTCACAGTCTAGTAGGTTACAAGTCCAAATTCAGGGTATCAGCTCCAGGGGAAGGCTTTCTCTCTCTGTCGGCTCTGGAGGAAGGTCCTTGTCTTCAATCTTCCGTGGTCAAGGAGCATCTGAGGCTCAGGGACCCCTTGTCCAAAGGACGCACTCTGCTCCTGGTGCTGCTTTCTTGGTGGTATGAGGTCCACCTTTCTCTGCTTGCTTCTTTCTATCTTTTATATCTCAAGAGATTGCCTCAGGACAGAATTTAATCCTTTAGGTTGAGTCCTGCCTCACTAACACAACTGCTGCCCACCCTCCCTTATTAACATCACAGAGGCAGGATTTACAACATATTGGAAAATCACACAATACCGGGAATCATGGCCCAGCCCAATTGATAGACACGTTTTTTTTTGTTTTTGCGGGGACCTAATTTTTAATCTATGACAATGGGTTTGAACTGCCAACCCTCAGTTAGCAACCAAGCACTTAACCTTTGCACCACCAGGGCTCCTTAGTCTGGCTCTGGAGGTTGTGATTTTAACCCCAACACTGCACTCTACCTTTGCTATGATTTAAAACCACAATCCCCCCCTCCCAACCCAGTCCTCGGTATAGAACAGGACAGTGCTCAGTAAATATTAATTATTGTTGTTATTTGTCTCATCTGCTGCAGGATCATGGTGGGGGCTGGGCAGGGAGGTGCAGTCCCACTTTTACGTTTTATATACTGGGAAACTGGGTATAATTTGATTTCTTTTTTAAAAGGATCCATTACTTTAAAAAAAAAAAAAAAAAAAAAGTAGAAAGCCACCTCTCTGATCCAACCAACCGTCTCATTTTATAAAGAAGCTGAGGCCCAGACAGGTTGAGTAACTATTCCAGCATCACATAGCACATCAGCCTGGGGCCCAGAGTTCCCAATAACCACTGAAAGAAAGAGCTCGTTTCTCTTTCTGTGGCTTCAATATATCCAAGGCAAAGAAATTAGAATGTCAGTATCCTAAGTCAAGGAGCCCTGGTGGTTCAGTGGTTAAAGAACTTGGCTGCTAACCAAACGGTTGGTGGTTTGAACCCACCAGCCACTCCGTAGCTGAGAGAAGGATGTGACAGTCTGCCTCTGTAAAGATTACAGCCTTGGAAACCCTATGGGGCAGTTCTACTCTGTCCTGTAAGGTGGCAATGATTTGGAATCCATTTGACCCTAATAGGTTATATCCTAAGTCAAGTTCTCTGTCCAGTTCCAACTACACTTGAGTATTCAGCCTTTCCCTGCTCTCTCCCACACCAAGATCAAGTTCAGCATTACAGAACTGCACTGCAGAGGAAGGAAGGTCAAGCTCATTCAGCAATAAGCCTGTGGCCTGTCACCGGGGCAGCTTCTTTTAAAATGGACCCTCTCACTCTTCTCATGGCTGGGAAAAGTTTTAACAGCAATTCCAGCAAAATAATTTTGACTTTCTAACAGTCCTTGTCAGGGCTCTCAGCAGGCTGCCTCAGAATGAAATGTTGGTTCATTTCAATTGGGAAAACCATCAAAAATTCCAGATTTCTTCTGTATCAGTAGTTTTAGGGAGAAAATTTATCCATGCAGAGTTTCAAGTTCACCAACACTTGTATTGCTGGAGATGTTGAGGAGCCGCCTAAGGATTTTAAGAATTTTTTCCTTTAATTAAAATATATATATATATAAAAGCATTAATTCAGTGTTTTGTTTTAAGTAACATTTGGGTTGAGTTCAAGAAATTCAGAAAATTTGTTCAGCTTACTTGAGGATCTCCTTAACATCTATCTGATTTAGAGAGCAAACTTCCAGAGGGCAATCCTCAAGCTGTGAGTTTTCTGGGTAGGGCAACTTGTTCTTTCAGCCAGCACATACCTATTGACTACTTGCTCTGCAGCAGGCACTGAACCAGATCCCAGGAAATTCACCATCATCTGAAACTCGTGATTGTACCGAAGTAGAAAAGAAAGCTTGCCATGGAGTCAATTCCAACTCATGGTGACCCTATGCATTACAGAGTAGAACTACTCCATTAGGGTTTTTTTTGGCTGCAATCTTTATGGAAGCGGATGGGACCATAGAGGAAAGGCCTGGCGATCTGCTTCTATACAGATTACAGCCAAGAAAACCCTCTGGTGCAGTTCTACTCTAACACATGAGTCGGAATCAACTCAACTGCAACAGGTTTGGTTTTTGGTTTTAGTTATCATAGTCACTGGGGATTCTGATCCACTTATTTCAACTGACCTCTACTGAGTCTCAAATAGATGTTGAATACAGTGCCAGATTCTGAAGACAGGGAGCTAATAAAGAACACAGAAAAATAAAGAAGATGGATGGATGGATGGACAGATGGACGGATCGATGGATGGACAGATCGATGGATGGATCGATGGGGAGAGAGTGAGAGAGAACACTTAGTTTAGAACAGTGTGTGAGTGCTCTCAGCAGACATCATTTCTGCCCAGGGTAGTGAGAAATGGGTGGAAGTGGGTGGAGGGGTCAGTGGGAACACAGAGTAGCCCATAGAATCCAGCCTGGGCATCCATGGAGGGCTTCCTGTAGTGGAGGCAATGCCTGGGCATGGTCCTGAAGGATGAGTAGGAGTTAGTCAAGTGAGGAAGAGGTCAAAAGGGGAAGAGCATGAGCAAAAGCCAGGCAATCTATGAACCCCAGCATTGAGGGAACCACAAACACTTGTATTGCTAGAGGTGATAGGAAACCACCTAAAGATTTAAGCAGGGAGGTAAAGTGATTAGATTTGCGTTTTAGATCTTAGCTCAAAGTTGTCAAGGTTGTCTTACACTCCCCTGTTCCAATATGCACCCTATCTGTGTCACCTCTGTGAACACAGAAATCAATATTTTTATTTGGTTCAGGAGCAGGAGATGTTGAGAATCATGGATTTATTCAGATACACATAGTCCTACTGAGTTGGGCCGTATAGCACAGTGGTTAAGAACACAGACTCTGGTGCCAGACTACCACAGTATGAATCTTGGCTCTGCTACATCTCTGCTTTGTGACCTCATCTGTGTTACTTTACTTCTCTGTGCTTCAGTTTCCTTATCTGTAAAACAGGGATAATATTGGTGCCTGCTCTGTAAAGGTTGTTGTGAGAATTTAATAAGTTATTACCTATGGAGAGTGTAGAACAGTAACTTGCAAGCATTCAGTAAGTGTTAGCAAGTGTTACTTCCATTTTTATCTCCCACAACTTCCCTCCAAGAATCCTCTGCCCTGGGCAATTCCTTCACTGTTCCCTAAACAGGCTAAATTCATTCCTTAAGTCTTTGCCAGTGCTAGTTCCCTGCCTGGGGTGACTTTTCCTCTCCCCTGCTCTTTCCACCAAGGAGCCCTGGTGGCACAGTGATTAAAGTGCTCAGCTGCTAACCGAAAGGTCAGTGGTTCAAACCTACCAGCCGCACTGTGGGAGAAAGATGTGACAGTCTGCTTCTGTAAAGATTACAGCCTTAGAAACCCTATGGGGCAGTTCTACTCTGTCCTAAAGGGTCGCTATGAGTCAGAATCAACTTGACAGCAGTGGGTAGGGGTTCTTTCCAGTGTGTATGTCCAAACTTACTGTTCTCCAAGATTCCCCCAGGATTCTCCCTTTTTTCTTCATTCCTAAGCACTTAGGACCAACATTTCTTTTGGGGACACTTCAACAAGTACTGCCTTATTATGCCAGGAACCCATTAGAAACCAGGGCTCCACCACTTACTTTGTGACCTCAGACAGTTCACTGCCCCTCTGAACCTCAGCTTCCTCAGCTAAAAATAGAGGTAATAAAATCATACCAGTCTGATGGAGTCATTGGGTGTATCAAATCATAAATTGAATATGAAATGCTTTGTAGAAATAATAGTTGATGCTTCTTTAGTTATTACTGTGAGCCTGGCACTAGGTGCTTTCTGTAATATCAAATCAATTAATCCTTGCAACAGCCCTAAGGGGCAAGGTACGATTATTTCTCCCATTTGATAGAGGAGGAAACCTCGGTCCAGAGTGGACCTAAAGTCCTACACCTTAATGTGGATGAGCTAGGTTACAGCCTGAGGGTGTGGCTTCAGAGCCAACACTCTTGACTACTGTAGAAACTGCCAAGTGCCATCTAAATGAGAGGCTTCATGTTATTGTCAGAGTCCCCGGATAGTACAAATGGTTAACAAGCTCGACTACTAACCAAAAGATTAGAGGTTTGGGTCCCACCAGCGGCACCTTGGAAAAAAAGCCTGGTGATCTATTTCTGAAAAATCAGCCACTGAAAACTATGGAACACAGTTCTGCCGTCACACACATGGGGTCACCGTGAGTCAGAGGCAACTCTACAGCAAGAGGTTAGTTGGTTAGTTGTATTATTATCAATGACTACCCAATGAACGAATGGAAGTGCGTGCCAAAGGTATCCACGGCATTCCCTGGGTCTTGCAAACCCTATGCATTATGTAAATAGAAAATGAGATTAAGAAAACACAGTGAAGCAGCGATTGTCCTGGCTTTTTGGTTTATTTCTCTACCAGAAATACAATCAACCCCTGAGCCAAGCTAAGAAAGAAGGAGGAAGGGAAAGGTTAAGGAGGGTGTTTGCCAAACAGCTGTTGAATGCCTAGAGGGCTTCTGCCCTAGCACTGAACTTCCTGCCCCAAACCCTTCAGCACAGAGCTCCAGAGTCACAGTCATAAAAGCATAGGGCAGAAAGGAATTTAGGCCCATCCCCATTAGTTCACAGATGAAAAGCTAAGGCCTGAAGGGAAGGTGTCTTACCCAAGATTACACTGTTACTTCCCATCGATTTGTTGTTGTTGTTGTTGTTAGGTGCTATTGAGTAGATTCCAACTCATAGGGACCCCATGTGTCAAAGTAGATATGCCCCATGAGGTTTCTTAACTATGATCTTAACAGAAGCAGATTGCAGGGCCTTTGTCCTGCAGAGCCGCTGGGTGGGTTCACGTGGCCAACCTTTTGGTTAACAGCCGAGAGCTTAACCATTGTGCCACCAGGGCTCCTTCCCATTACTTTAAGGCTTACCAAGTACCTTGCACTTACGCAGGGTCTCATTTTGTCCTTACCACATCTCTCTTTATGGATGAGACCCTGAGACCTTGAAAGAGGAAGTGATTTCCCAAGGTCGTAGAGCTAGAAAATGTCAAGAGGTGGGATTGCAAATGCCTAACCAAGTGCTCTAACTACTACACACACTGCCCAGCAGGACCAGAACCCCATGTCTGGGTTGTCAGCTTAAGTCCCTTTTCCTAACTCCAAGCCACTGCCTGCTGAGTCCAGGGGAGATGTTCCACCCCTACTCCCGCCACGTCCTGGCAGCCAGTGCCGGAACACCCAGGGCTCAGCGCTTTGCAGAGTGATATGGAAACACGCCCATACACATGCCCCCAACACCCCTGCATTGTGCAACGCAGCCACCGGTCCAAGAATTGCCACAACACCTTTATCTGTCCAGGGCAGCCCTATCTGCCGGTCTGCAGCGTCTCTCTGGCGCCTGGTGAACCAACAGAGGGGTGACAGGATCCTGACCCTTCACTATCTGACTTGTTTTTGTAGGAAGTAAATCTAGGAGCCAAAAGCAAATTCCTCAACTCATATAGTCATCCCCTGCTGGCATAAAAGGGGCTCTGGCTTGGGCGAGGCAGGCTTCAGAGCAAAGGTGCTAGAGTCTGATTAGCCTAGGTTCAAATCCCACATCTGCCACTTGTTCGCTGTGTGACCTTGTCACTCATCCTCTTTGGGCGTCGATGTCTTCATCTATAAAATGGAAATCTTAACAGTACCAACCTACTAGGATTGGTGGGGGATTAAATGAGAGAATGGATGCAAAGCACTTCAGTGCCAGGCATATAGTAAGCTATTCAGTAAAAAGTATTATTATTACTGAGACCCACCAGTACTGAGACCTTAAGAAAAACACAGCACCTCTAGGGTTGCTCATCTTTGAAAGCCCAAGGTTGCAACAGATGGTTTCTAACGGCCCTTCCTGCTCTATGAATTTGGGAATTCCTTGAATTCAAGTAAGCTTGGATTCTCCTCCCTTTGCCCCTGAAGGAACTTAAGCTTTCTACAAATGCGTAGAAAAATGTGCTCAGGTGGCTTCGAGATCGGTGCAAAAGATGAGACCTCAAATATCATCTGGCCTCCAAAGGCAATTATATAAGATGCCCCCTGGCTTGTATTAACATTAGGGCTAGCATCAGCGTTGCTGTTAAATTCAGGGCTGGGTCAGCATCAAGAAGCAATGTGGGGTGCTAGACAGAGCAGAGTTGTCAGGGCAAACACACCTGTATTCTGCTTCCAGTAGAATACGAAACACACCTGTAGCCCCTGGCGGGAGCAGGACAAAAGGGTGTGCTCTTTATCCTGACAGCAGTAAAAACCCAGTTAAGCATTTCAAGCAAGAAAGAGTATCCTCATGAAAAATATTAAAATGGCAAATGTTGTGTTATCTCTAATTTTCCAACAACAACAAAAAAGAAAGTGTGAGAAAAAAAAAAAGAATGTCCTAAGAGGGAACTTCGTGAAGTGTTAGAAATGTCCTATGATTAACTGGTGGTCGCACAGCTGTGCACATAAGTAAACATTTATCGAGCTGTACTCTTTAGATAAGGAGCCCCGGAGGTGCAATGTTTAAGCGCTTGGCTGCTAACCAGAAAGTCGGAGATTCGAACCCACAAGCTGCTCTGCAGGAGAAAAAGACCTGGTGATCTGTTCCCATGAAGATTACAGCCTAGGAATCCCTATGCGGCAGTTCTCTTCTGTCATATAGGGTCACTATGAGTTGGACTCGACAGCACACAACAACAACTATAACAACTCTTTTGTTGTTGTTGTTAGGTGCCATCAAGTCGGTTCCAGCTTGTAGCAACCCTATGTACCACAGTGTCTGGTCCTGTGCCATCCTCACAATCTTTGTTCTGCTCGAGCCCATTGTTGCAGCTACTGTGTCAGTCCATCTCATAGACCAGCTTCCAGCATCACAGCAACACGCAAGCCCCCACAGTACAACAAACTGACAGACACATGGGGAAACAACTCTTTCGATGTATTCATTTTACCGCGTGTAAATTATACAGCAATTTTAACAAAACAGAAGAGTATGCTCCACCTAATACGTGTCAAATCCAGACAGGGCCAAGGATTAGGGTGAGGCAAGTGAGGTGTAATGATGCAAGTGCAGGGCCCAACCCTGTCTTTACTCAGAATGTTGATATTTTGTTCATCATGGATTTACTTGCAATATCTTTTTAAAATATTGCATTAAATATTATTTATTTTAGTTACTGAGTTTGGGGGCTCCCTCTTAAGTTTTGAACTTGAGGCAAAACTTACCCTCACCTTACCCTAGTCCCAGTTCAGATTCTCCAGCTCAGGCCCTCTCTGGGGCACATGCTTTTAACCGCCCCAGAACTTTGCCTCCCTTTTCTGGACAGCTGCACCGCCCTGATGCAGGGAGCTTTGAAGAAGAACTTGCAAAGAGATGCTTTAGACTGGGAAGCTGGACAAGCACAGGAGTGGCTCTGGCAAAACATAAAGAAAAAGGTTTATAGGATGTTTAAATAAACCTGTGAATGACAGAAAAGATATTGAGAAAAGTGAGCACTGTTTTGTTCCTGGCCTTGATGGGGAGGTTAGCTGTTAGTGGAAGAAGCGTCCTACCGCCCACCAACCTCTCACCAACTTGTACCCCTGCCCAAGGAAGCCAGAGCTGGCTGTCCCAGGGATCTGCCCAGCCAGTCAGCCCTTTGGAGACTCTTTTGTAGTTATGTTCATGATTATCAGCAACTGGACACAGGCATTTGGATGATGGTTTCATACATAGCATGACAGGGATAACAAATGAGTCTTTGTATCGCATAGCGCTGCAAAATCTGCAAATGCTTCCACATCTGTTACCCAAATGTCAACCGGACCTCTCCCCTGGCCTCCCTGAGATCTAGATAGCATTTTCTTGGCCATCCATTCATCTCCCCATCTCCCCATGGGTTTATGCAAGTTCACGGAGGATTGGAGAAGTCTCCTTCTCTCCCACCGGGGATGCTATCTGCTCTCACGGACCCAGATCCCATACTCCAACCCTAAGCAATTCCTGACTGTGCTGATTGTCCCCAAAGATTTAGGAGTGCTCTGGAAAGGATCACGCCCAGGGTACTCACCCTACATCTGGGCTCTGAGCTCCTAATGGCTCCCGGAACTTAATTGCCATCAGCTGGGCATTCAGCATTCCCAGCCACAGGGTTCCTGCTGGCTCTAATTCCACCCCCCTCCCCAGAAGGCCCCATGGCTCACCTGGGCCTCTCGGGGAGAAGCCAGCTCCCCCCCTCCATAGAAAAGCTCCTCACATTTCTGTTTCAGTTAGGAGAATTGAAAACACACCAAAGGAGGCACACCTAGCACCCACCACAGGTTACAGGAGAGAGAGCCCTGGATCTCCCAGTTCCTAATCAAAGATTTGAATGATTTTTATTCTTCCTTTCCCAAGTTGTTGTCAGTGGAATTGTGGATGGTCCCTGAGGTCTTTTCTTCAAGCCTCTATTTTCCAGCCCCTTTTGGGGTATGCTTTCTCTGCCCTCCACCACCATTTGCTGTCAACTCCAACTCATGGCAACCCTGTGTGTGTCAGAGTAGAACTGTGCTCCGCAAGGTTTCCTCCAGTGGCTGATTTTTCAGAAATAGGTCGCCAGGCCATTCTTCTAAGGGCCCTCTGGGCAGACTAGACCCTCCAATCATTTGCACCTCCCAGGGCCTCTACTTTTACAGCACCAGCTTAGAAACTCCCAGGCCAGGGCTGATGAAACGGCCTCTACAACAGCCCCGGCCGCCTTCTCTTGGGGCCTCTCGCTCCCTTTCTCCCCTCACTTCTCCTTAATCATAATCTGTTTACTTTGCAAGAGAAGAGTTCAAATTTGTAAATTAAAGAAGGACAGGGAGAAAGAACGGGAAAAGCAGAAAGAACTAGTTGCCATCTCCACCCATAGGACCTTCTTGAAACTTTATCTTCCGGCCTCTCTCTCCAGAGGGCTGGGAGCAGCAGGCTGAGGGACATGCAAGGGGAGAGTTGGGTGTCTCTTTTGCAGATACAGAGGTTCCTTAGGGACCAGCTTGCTCCCTGGGCCCATTCGAAAAATTCTCCTTAGCGTTTGTACAGGTGAAACTGGGAGAAGAAAGTGTGTGCATGTGTGTTCAGTCAGATGTCTCAGAATGTGTGTGTCTGGATGTCCACATGGTGATATGTGTCTGGACATCAGGGTGTGTGTCTATGGGTATCTATTTTTTAGATGCATTTATGTTTGCGTTTGTCCCTCTGTAGGTGGGGCTGTCCCTCTGTTGTCAGGTTTAGGTGGTGTCTGTGTGCAGAAGTCTCTACTTCCAAGAGTGTCTCCATCTGAATATATGTGTCTGTGTCTCTGGCTGCCTGAGGAGGGTGTAAGTAAAGGATCGTGTGTGTATCCTACCTATGAGAGTGTGAGTATGTGTGTGTGTGTGTGTGTGTGTGTATCCTACCTATGAGAGTGTGAGTATGTGTGTGTGTAGGTTTGCATAAGTGCACAGGGTCAGAGAAGCACTTGGACTCACAGAAGCCACAGTAAAAAAAAAAAAAAAAAAAAAAAAGCCACTGTCTTTGCAAGGCAAGTCATCTGTTTTCCTGGTTTTGTTTTCCCCCTCCCCGTGGGCTCCGAACCCTCCTTGAATACAAAGGGAGCTTAAAAAGTGCAGCCCTTCCTGTGTTCCCAAATGTTCAGAATCCTGCCGTAAACTTGAACGGGGCCAGCTCGGGTGCCCAGCCCTGCCAGTACTGCAGGAAGCCACCAGCCAACCAGGCTGCCACACCCACTTTCATAACAAGCCTGGGAAGAGGGCAGTCAGGCAAGGAGGAGCCTCAGGGTTCACTGGCACCCCAATTCCTAAGCCAGCAGCATGACCAGCATAGAAACAGGGAGCCCATGTGGGGCCATGAATGTACCATTTGGGGGCTTCCTCCAAAGAGGAAAGCCCCTTGGGGATGGGAGGAGAGACCACACCTTAATATGGAGATTATTACCAACCAACAAGGCATCCGGGGACATTACTTTCCATTCTACTAGGCCAGTTCTAAGCAGAAATCAACACTTCAACCATTTCAACAGACTTACTGAATACCTTCTATGTGTTAGGCAAAGTGAAAGATAAAGCTGCCCAGCTTTGCCACCCTCAGGATTTATGAGCCCACTTGGGACCTCTCAGATTCCTCCTCTGCATCATGAAGGAGTTGGACTGGATGTCTTCAAAGCTTTTTCCAGCTTGAAAAGTCCAGGAGTCTTAGTATGGAAAGTTTATGACTCCATGTTCCCAGACTTCTGCTCACTGCTCCACCATTCCCCAGTTGGAGCAGGTCAACACTGTCCCTTTCATCTCCCACCTCGACCCAAGTGCTCCTCTGCTTCCCCCCTTCCTTCCCTCTTCAAAACCTGCTGTCAGGCCTCCTTCACTCAAAGGTATAAATTACTGGCCACTCTTCTCCCATTCTATACTTTAATAGTGTTCTTAGCCTTAATCTAATCCCAGGGCAATCAAAGCCCTCCAAGATATGGCTCCAGGTGTCTTTGCAACTCCAGGTGCCACATCATCCCCCTCTGTATACACCCGCCTGTCTATCCCCAGGTTCTTCCCAAGCCATTCCCTCTACCTCTCCACCTGCCTGGAACATATAAATATAAACAGAGAGAGAGATTTATATCAAGGAAATGGCTCAGGCAATTGTAGAGACTAGGATGTCCCAAGCCGGTGGGTCAGGCTGGAGGCTTCTCCTGACTCACATAGCCTCAGGGGCTGGTGAACCCAAACTTGGCAGGTCAGAGAGCAGAGCTGTTGCGCATAGGCTGTGAAGATCGAGGAATCCTGAGATCCATAGGCAAGACCACAGGTAAGCTGCTAGCACAAGTCTCAAGAACTGGAGATCAGACGAAAAGGAGCCAGCTGCAGGATCCAGAACAAGCAAAAGCCCATGAGCCTTGCCAGAATGTCCACTTATGTTCGATGCAGGCCACAAACCCAAGGAAATTTCCTTTCTACTGATTGGCTATTCATGGCAGATCCAATCATGGAGGTGATCACATTATATCAAATCTCATCGTGGAAGTCATCACAACATCATACAACTGCAAAACCACTGAGAATCATGGCCCAGCCAGGTTGACACATGATGTTAACCATCACAGTGACCATGCTTAGAAATAGATTCCTTCTTCAAAGGTGGTATCAGTTATGTTATCACGAGGTCATACTGGAGTAGGGTGGGTCCTAATCCCTTCTAAGTGGTGTCCCCTAAAAGGAGAGAACAGACATGGAAACAGTCACACAGGGGAAGACAGGTGTCATGTAAAGATGCATCTATAAGCCAAGGAATGCCAAGAAATGTCTGCCGCTACCAGAAGCTGCAACTGGCAAGGAAGGATCTTCCCCTAGAGTGGACAGAGAGAGCATGGCTCTTCTGATGCCCTGAATTCGGACTCCTAGCCTCCAGAACAGTGAGCAAATACATTTGTATTTTTTAAAGCCACCCAGTTTTTAACATTTAGCTACAGCAGTTCTAGGAAATTAAGACATCTCCCTTACCCTAAAGGGCCTGAACTTGGGGAGAAAAATATCAGCTGCTGTGGAGTCGACCCCAACTCATGCCAACCCCCTGTGTGTCACAGCAGAACCAACCTCATAAGTCTTTTCAATGGCTGATTTTTTGGAAGTATATTGCCGGGCCATTTTTCCAAGGTACCTCTGCAGGACCTCAAACCTCCAACTTACCGTTGGCAGTTGAGCATGTTAACTATTTGCACCATCCAGGGATTCCTGAGTAGAAAGATAATGGATGCTAAAGTGGTGTACTTCTTCTGTCTAGATCACAATTTTTCCAAGAAACAAAAAGTAAGGCAGTGCCATGCAGTGAGAAAATCTCTGGGCAGGGATGGCAAACTTTAATGTCTCTAGCACATGAGTGAATCCAGCTGAGGAAGAGGGGGCGGGCAGCAACAAACTGGGGCCCATGTCCCATGTAAAAGGAGCTGGCCTGCCGCACAGATTCACGGGCACACAGTGCTCAGATCTAACAGTTATTCAAGAAAAGCCCCCATACAAGCACTCAAGTTTTTATATAAAATCTCCCACTTTATAATTGTTGCCAACCTATTCAATTAAAATAAACAACAACCCTGAGTGGGCCCAATGAAACAGGTCTATAAGCCACATTCAATCCATGGGTTGCCAGTTTGAGACCACTACTTGGGTGTGTGCCAGGTCACTCAGCAAGGCGGAACTGTAGTGAATGACTCCCTTGCAGTAGAGCAAATGTCAGCTATCCCCCCAAACTGACTGTGGGTGCAGAAAGATAGCTGACAAGGGGGTAGGAGAATGTCTGGAAGGTTATCATGGCCTTCGGAGCCAAGGTCTTTCCTCACCTTGGGTATCATGACCTACAGAACAGTCAGAAGGCTTGGATCAGTTAGTAGCTTCTTGTGTGACCTTAAGCAAGCCACTTCCTCTTTCTGAGACATAGACTCCCCCCTATACAATAAGTGGGCTGGACTAGCACACCTTTGAGGTGCCTTTTCGCTTGGGCACAGAAACAGCATTAACCCTTAATTACACAGGGACTGGGTCTCGCAGTGGCAGGAGCGAATTCCTGCTAGCCTGGGAGCCTAAGAAGCAGGCCTTGCCCTATTTCACATGGCAGTGGGTACCTTCCTGCTGGTGCCCACTGTCAAATAGCCAACCAAGGTCCTCACAGCCCACCCGGAGTACTAGCCAAACAATTTATCTACAGGTATAGCACAATCAGGTCCCTGGGCGGTGCCAATTATCCCCTCGACTGCTATCCTAGAGGTTGGTGGTTCTAATCCACTCAAAGGCACCATGAAAGAAAGACCTGGGGATCTGCTTCCATAAAGATTACAGCCAAGGAACCCCTATGGAGCAGTTCTTTCTACTCTGTAACACATGGTGTTGCCCCGAGTCAGGATCAACTTGATGGCAATGGGTTTGGTTTTATAACACAGGCACCAATAATCAGAGGGCTGCTGGACAGGATCCTAGAGGTGCTGGATGGTAGAAATTATTGGGAGAAGGCCTAAGGGAGAGGCCAGGGCAGCTAGGGTGGCAAAAGGATACCCCAGCAAATAATTACCAATGGAATTAAAAGTACTTCAATATTTTCACAGCTGGTATAGGCAGACAGGTGCATATTCGTGAACATCAGCTCAGCCCTATCAGAATGCTGCCCTTCCTGTGTGCAGCAAGGCACACCCACATGCTGGCAACAGACTTGGAAGAGAGCCCCCTCCCAGCCACTGGGGACTTCCCAGAGCCCACCCGCCCTGTAAGCTTGCTTCACTCCAGGGCCCCCACCCCAGGCCTCCCTGGGCATTGGCAAAGAGCGGGCACTGTTCCAAACCCTGACTTCATGCTGACCATCAAATCCCCAAGCCAGGGAGGGAGTGGTGATGTCATTGTCCCTGGGTTTCAAAAAAGCAATCATCGGATTCGGAAGAGGATCAACTTGCAAGGGAGAAGGCCAAACAGTTTTTCTTGGCAAGGAGCTCTGAAAATTGCCTCATAGAAGGAAGGGGCTGGCATGCTCACGAGCATCATTTGTTAGGAGCTAGGGAGCCGCAGTGTCCTTGAGTCAGAAAAACCTTGGGGACCCTGTTGAGATGCAGAGTGTCAGATCTGAAACAAATGAGCATGAACGTCATCTTTTCTCATCAGAACCCTCTCTTGGGGAGAGAGGGGGCACCTCATAGCTCAAGGAGAAGCCTCCTTGTAACAGAGTTGGGTACCACACCCTGGATGCAAGTCCCCTCTTATTACTATAAAGATGTCACCAGTTTTTTCTACTAGAATACATTTCATGAAGGTAGGGGCCTTATTCACCACTGTATCCTCAACATTTGGTATGGAGTTAACAGATCAGTAAGTACTGACCAAGTGAGTGGTGAGAAAGAAAGAGCAATGAATTGGGTAGTAGCACACCTGGACTCCAGGGGCCCGGGCCACCACATCCAAGTGTGCCAGCTGGGCTTGGTGGCAGGCCTGGTTAGGCAGGTTGGGTCTGTGGGAAGACTGCTGTTGATTCATGGTGGTTACTATTGTTAGGTGTCATCGAGTTGGTTCTGACTCATAGCAACGCTATGTACAACAGAACAAAACACTGCCCAATCCTGCACCATCCTCACAATTGTTGCTATATGTGAGCCCACTGTTACAGCCACTGTGTCAATCCATCTGGTTGAGGGTCTTCCTCTATTTTGCTGACCATCTACTTTACCAAGCATGATGTCCTTCTCCCAGGATTGATCCCTCCTGATAACATGTCCAAAGTATGTGCGATGTAGTCTCGCCATCCTTGCTTCTAAGGAGCATTCTGGTTGTGCTTCTTGATTCGTGGAGGAATGTGTTATATATGTAGAAGATTCTATCCTTTAACAAATGGAGCCCTACTTTGGTGAGTGGCATCTGGGGTCCTAAACGCTAGCAAGTGGCCATCTAAGATGCATCTATTGGTCTCAACTCACTTGGAGCAAAGGAGAATGAAGAACACCAAAGACACAAGGTAATTATGAGCTCAAGAGACAGAAAAGGCCACATAAATCAGAGACTATGTCAGCCTGAGACCAGAAGAACTAGATGGTGCCTGGCTATAACTGATGACTGCCCTGACAGGAAACACAACAGAGAACCCCTGATGGAGGAGAGCAGTGGGATGCAGACCTCAAATTCTCATAAAAAGACCAGACTTAATGGTCTGACTGAGACTAGACGGACCCCAGAGGTCATGGCCCCCAGACCTTCTGTTAGCCCAAGGCAGGAACCATTCCCAAAGCCAGCTCTTCAGACAGCGATTGGACAGGACTGTGGGATAGAAAATGATACCGGTGAGGAGTGAGCTTCTTGGCTCAAGTAGACACATGTGACTATGTGGGCAGCTTCTGTCTGGAGGGGAGATGGGAAGGCAGAGGAGGACAGAAGCTGGCTGAAGGGCCATGGTAATACATGGTGGAGAGAGGGAGTGTGCAGTCTCATTAGGGGGAGAGCAACTAGGAGTACATAGAAAGGTATGTATGAGATTTTGTATGAGAGACTGACTTGATTTGTAAACTTTCACTTAAAGCACAATAAAAAAAATTTTTTAAATACATAACAGATGGAGTCTTGGTGGCACAGTGGTTAAGCACTTGGCTGTTAAAAAGTTCAGCAATTCAAACCCACCAGCCACTCAGAGGGAGAAAGATGTGGCTTTCTGCTTCCATAAAGACTATAGCCTTGGAAACCCTATGGGGCAGTTCTACTGTGTCCCATAGGGTTGCTATGAGTCACAACCCACTCAGATCCAGCAAGTGTGGTTTTTTATCCTTTAACAAAGAAGCCCTGGTCGTGAAATGGCTAGATGTTCAACCAAAAGGTCAGAGGTTCGAACCCAGAGCTCTGGGGTGGAAAAGACCTGACGATTTGCTCCTGTAAAGATTACAGCCTAGATAGCCCTCTGGGGCAGTTCCAATCTGTCACATGGGGCCACTATAAGTCGAAATCAACTAGATGGTACATAACAAAAAGAACAACAACAATCACTTAACAGGAGTCCCAGGGTGGTGCAAACGGTTAATGTATTTGGCTGCTAATAGAAAGATTGGAGGTTCAAGTCCACCCAGAGGTGACTGGAAAGAAAGGTCCAAAAAATCAGCCATTGAAAACCCTTTGGAGCCGAATTCTACTCTGACACACATGAGGTCACTGTAAGTGGGAGCTGACTCCACAACAACTTGTTGGTAACCTAATCAACAACTTTTGACTGTCTTCTCCCAATGGTTCACAATCTTGCCTTCATGCTTCTTTAACTAAAGTCTTTAATCCTACTCTTAACAACTGTCTGGTCAACCTATTATGTTGACCTCTGTGGAAAAGGCCCACTTGGGGAAAATGTGTTCAAGAAGATATGTTTCCTCTATCCTTAAAGTATACTTCCGCTGGACTCTAATCTGAGCTCAGTCACTTCTATTTCCTTCAGCATGTCGCTTCCCCTCCCTGGGCCTATTTTCCCCTTTTGCAAAAAAAAAGGAAAGAAAAGAATAAAGAGATAAACTAGAAAAATCCAGTATCCTTTACTTTTAGAGGGACTATCTCCATCTCCAGGAGCACCTGGGTGGCCCAGTTGAGCATTTGATTACTTGCCAAAAAGTTGGCAGTTCAAACCCAACCAGAGGCACCTCAGAAGACAGGCCTGGCGATCTGCTTCTGAAAGACCACAGCCTTGAAGACCCTATGGGGCACAGTTCTACTCTGCACACATGGGATTGCCATGAGTCAGAATCAACTCAACGGCAGCTAACGACAACAACATCTCAGTCCCTAGAAGTCCCTGGGTGGTGCAAACAGTTGACACACCTAACTGCTGACTCAAAGGTTGGAGGTTTGAGTCCATCCAGAGATTCTTCAGAAGAAAGCCCCGGTAATCAAGTTCTGGAAAATCAGCCATTGAAAATCCTATGGAGCACAGTTCTACTCTGACACATACGAGGTCGCCATGAGTTGTTGTCAACTCGCAACTGGTTTTTGAAACAGAAGCCCATGCTGCCCCTCCCTGCAAACAAATGCAACTCCTCACAAGTACAGAGGACATTATTGCGTCCAGTTTCCGGAGGTCCACAGCTCTTCGCAGCCCTGAGGCGGAGCCAGCCCAGCATCAGAGCCTTCTGGACTCACTGCCCTGTAAGTCTCTCTCAGCTTTGACTTTCTGGAAGGTTAACCAAAGCGTGGCTGTAAGAAAACACATTCCAGCTACCTTCCTCTGAGGCCACCACTGGGTCCCCTTCTCAGCTGGCCCTCGAGAATGAAGGGGGCCCTGGGCTCCACTAACCCACTGGCGTTGAGTCGATTCCTATAGGACAGAGTAGAACTGCCCCATAGAGTTTCCAAGGAGTACCTGGTGGATTTGACTGCCGACTTTTTGTTAGCAGCAATAGCACTTAACCACTACGCCACCTGGGTTTCCTGGGCTCCACTAATTGCCCCAAATGCAATTAGTTTCCTGGTTTCCTCAAGGCCCAGGCCTGGAATCAGTAAAGGTGGACCTCACGGGAATGAGGCCAGAAACAAAAGAAAATCCAGGGAGCCGAGCCTAAAAGGAATGTCCTCTTCTCTACCTCTGCAAGAATTTGATAGAAGTGGGCCTGGGGGTTGGAAGAAAGATGCTAAGAGGTGGCCCAGAGGAAGAGGTGGAGATGGGCCATGAAAAAGAGAGATCAGTGACGGGAAGACAGGGCAGGGGACCCCAGGGTATGGACGGGGCCTCTTTGCATTTTCCAGGACAAATGGGACTTTTCCAGATGGATGGTTTGGGAAAGCTGTTTGCAAAGCTGGGCTAATCCACCGCAGCTGTGTGAATGGACTGTAAGCAGACAGGGCCTCTTGTGAGGGCACAGACAGCCGCTGCCACCACCAGCCTAAACTTAGAGTTCACCCCACCCTTTCTGTAGGAAAGGCAGTGAGGTGCTGAAGTCAGGCGGGAGAAGCTGAATCTGAATTCAGGTCTCAGGCCTCCCTGTCACCACCCTGAGCCCCACCTGTGGGGAATCTCACCTGAGCACGAGGATGGCCACACAGATTTGAGGCACAACACCTGCTGTCACTTCTTCGCTAGGTAAACTTGGGGTCGGTTTCAAATTTCTCTGAGCCTCAGTTTTCCTGTCTGCAAAATGGCCGTAATAACACCAGACTTGCAGGGTTGTCACACGGAATAACGAGGCAATAAATGTGAAAGTCCTGCGGCAGTGCTTCACACAGTCCCCAACTGATGCCGTGAGTCTGCTTCACCACCCATAGCTCCTTCCTCCCTCTCTCTGAGGTAGAGATTAGCACGTACAGAGACTGTGAGTGAGTTAGGGAGAAGGCACCCCCTACAAGATGGATGATTTGGAAAAGGCAGCATTCCCTTCTAGGTGAAAAGCAGTCCCTCTCCCCAGGTACATGGCTTGGCCAATGAACTGGAGTTGAGTCCCTCTTCTCTCCCTCTCAGCCAGGCGCCCTTGTGCAGACTACCACCTGGACAGCCACAGGCAAACAGCCACAAACCCCAGGCTGTCCTGCCTACCTGGGCTTTTAGAGAAGTCATTGATGCTAAGAGATGGTAGGTTCTGAGAACAAGCAGAGCATGCAAAGTCTCTTGAGGCCTAGGCTCCAACTGACGCAACATCACGTCTGCTGCATTGTCCTAGCCAAAGAAAGTTCCAAGGTGAGACCAGATTCAACGGATGGGGAAACTGATACCTCTTCATGGAGCAGAATGAGCCAAGTCACACTGTAAAGGGCGTGAACTCAGGGAAGGCATTAATTGGGACGATCATTCTACTACGGGACTGTGTCTAATGCTGCTGGACGCTATGTTTTCCAAACAAAATCTGGAAGTTAAGACCTGATGCAATGGTGATTCAGTGGTAGAATTCTTGCCTTCCATGCAGGAGACCCGGGTTTGATTCCTGGCCCATGCAATTCAAACACAGCCGCCACTAATCAGTGGAGGCTTGCATGTTGCAATGATGCTAGACAGGTTTCAGTGGAGCTTCCAGACTAAAACAGCCTAGGAAGAAAGGCCTGGCTATTTAGTTACAAAATTCAGCCAGTGAAAACCTTATGGATCACAACGATCTGATCCCATTGCATATGTGGTCACTGGATCAGTTGGGGGCCGACTCAATGGCGCTTAACAACAACAAGTGGGATGCGACATTTTCAGTCGGGCCTGTTTTGGAAACGCCAGGGTGCACAGTTACATTTACACCTCCAGATCCCCCCAACAGAGCCCAGCCCACTGACCTCCACTGAAGATAAGTTTGTTGATTGTCTGGCCAGTTCAAAATCTGGTATTTCAGAGCAGGGATGGAACTCCTGTGTACATTTTGGAATTGAAGGTTGGTATTTATTGACAGACCTTGAGTTTTACGGGATTTCAGAACTAGAAGCCATTTAAAGTAGTCCTTTTCAGTTTATAAATGAAGTCCAGAGGCAAAGTGACTTAGCCACACCTGATGAGGTAGACCAGTGCTTCTCAATCTTTAACACACACATGAATCACCTGGGCATCTTGTTAAAATGCAGAATCTGATCATCAGGCCAGGGATGGAGCTTGAGATTCTGCGTTTCTAACAGGCACCCAGAAGATACCAATGCTGCCAGCTCAGGAACCACACTTTTCGTGTTAAATCTTGCAGATTTTATTGAGAGAGGACCTGGCAGAGTGGAGATGGTAGTTAGAGACCCGCAGTTTATTCTTCTGCAGTCCTTCAGCTTAGACCCATTTAACCAATAGGTAAACTGAAGTTCAGAAAGGAACTACTGGTGTTGGGTGCACTCCCTGAAATTTTACAGAGACCCACTGCCGTCGAGCCGATTCTGACTCCTATAGGGGGACCCAATTTTCCTCCATCACTAGGCAACTCTTGGAGGGGGTGACCTTGAAGAGTTGTGGCCCACTTTGAACTTCCAGCTCCTCAAGGTAGGGGCTTCCTTTCCTGCCAAGACCTTGGGCTATAGGCCATCTTTTCACTTGTTGAGGACTTAGCTTATGGTGCTGGCCAGGGGTCTCTAAGTCCTAGGAGCTGAGATTGTCCTGTCTGGTTAGTGATTTAGGAGCTTGGCAGCCTCTGTTGTTCTATTATGCAGCCTCTGAACATTCTGTCCAAAGGCCTTTTGGCATGCCACACATTTTCAAAATGAAAGGGGGGCAAAATGAGCATTGCCCTTGCTCATTTGCCTAATTTAAAAGCATCTAGAAGCTTTTTTTAGAAGGAAAAAAAAAAAAACCATCCATCTGAAATGGAGGAAGTACCTCATCAAGGAGTCAAGAGAGAAATGGAGACATAAGTTTCGAGGGCTGACACGTTAATGGGAAACCTTGCGCCTGGTTTGTTTTCTCCCATCCCCTTTCAGCTTGGAAACCACCACCTTTTTTGGAAGCTCTCATGCTAAAAGGAAATTGCCTTTTCCTAAGGGGAGACGTGAACGCCCCCTCCCCATGTGGGCACCAGTGTCCTGCAATTTCACATCAGTTCAGTTCAACCCACAGACACTTATGGGGAGGGTACTATGTGTCCCTGGGTGGTACAAACGGTTAAGCTCTTGTCTACTAGCCAAAAGATCAGCAGTTCAAACCCACCCAGAGTGGCCTCAGAAACAGGCCTGGTGATCTGCTTCCAAGAGGTCACAGCCATGAAAATCCTATGGAGCAGTTCTCCTCTGCACATATGGAGTCACCCTGAGTCAGAATCAGCTTGACAGCAGCTAATAACATCAACAACTATGCATCAAAGGTCCCTAAAAAGAAAAAAAATCTGTTGCCATCGAGTCCATTCTGACCCACAGTGACCCTATGGGACAGAGTAGAAGTGCCCTATGGGGTTTCCAAGGAGCAACTGGTGGATTTGAACTGCTGACCTTTTGTTTAGCAGGTGAACGCTTAACCACTGCACCACCAGGGTTCTGTCAAAGGTCCCTAGGTGGTGCAAACAGTTTGCACTCAACTACTAACTTAAAGGCTGGCAGTTGAAACGCACCCAGAGGTACCATGAAATAAAGGCCTGGCAGTTTGCCTCCATTAAGATTACAGCCAAGAAAACCCTATGGGCAGTACTACTCTGTAACACATAGGGTATCCGTGAATTGGAGTCAACTCAACAGCAACAGGTTACTGTGTCAGGCTCTGCACTGGATTGATCCATTCCTTTGTCAAAGATTTCCTGATCAGGGATAGCCCTGTGCTAGCCATTCATTCATTCACTCAACAGTTGACTATTGCTAGGCACTGTGCCAGACTCTGGTGATAAGGCAGAGAGTAGGGTAGGCATAGTCTGTCTACACCATCATGCAGCTAACAGTCTATCTGGAGAGAGAGTTAATAAGTAATCTTTATTGACTTACCCATAGGGTTCCTTAAAGTTTTAAAAAGCAAAGATGTTTCACTGAGGGTATCTTTGCATCTGACCCAAGCCATGGTCTTCTTAATTACCTTATATGCATGCAAAAGCTGGACAATGAAAAAGGAAGACAGAAGAACTGATGCATTGGAACGTGGTGTTGGCGAAGAATATCGAACATACCATGGACTGCCAAAAGAAAAGTCAGTCTTGGAAGAAATACAACCAGAAGTTTCTTAGAAGCTAGGATGGCAAGACTTGGGCTTTCTTACTTTTGGACACGTCATCAGGAAAGACCATTGTTAGAAAAGGACATCACGGTTGGTAAAGTAGAGGGCCATTAAAAATCAGGGAAACCCCTAATGGGATGGATTGACACAATGGCCACAACAGTGGACTTAGACATATCAACGATCATGAAGATGGTGCAGGACTGGGCAAGGTTTCATTCTGTTCTACGAAAGGTCGCCATGAATTGGAGCTGACTCATGGCCACCAGGGACAACAACATTGACTTACTGTACTAAGTGATCACAGTAGAGTGTGGTGCTGGGAATATAGAGATAAAAGAGGCCTTACTCAGGCTGATCCCTCCTTTCTTTCCCGTGGCCACTGCCTTAGCTCAGATCCTTCCTCATGACATAGGAGCCACAACAGCCTAGGGAGTCTGGAGGAGAAGGCAGGTCAACCACTTACATTCACAGTTGACCTCCTTCCAGGTCTTGGGCTAGGCCCTGTGCCTGACACCACCCCAAACACACACACACACCTTCCACCTTCCAGACATCAGCTAGAAGTGTTCTTTCTCAGATGAGGCTCTAATGGTGTCACTCCTCTACTACAAACCCTTTCCTGGGCTTCCCATCAATTGTGGGATCAAGTCCAAACCTCACAGAATCATTTACAAGCCTTTTTACAATTTGGCTCCAATCTGCCCCGCGTCCCTGCTTCCACATCATTCATCCTTTCCTCCCTCGATGGTGAACATCCTGAGACTCCCCGGAACCACTCAGAGTGACGGCATCCCTCTTAATTTGTTTTTTTTAAATATTATTATGGGAATGCTCAAACATGCCCGAAAGCAAAGGGGATAATATGATTGACCCCCACGCACCCACCACTCAGCTTCAATGCACACCCTATCTCGTTACCTCTGCAGCCTGACTCCTTCTTCTCCCACCCCATACTGGGTGACTTTCAGACAAATCAAGAGCACGCTATTCTGTCATCTGAAAATACTTCGGTATGTATTTCTGAAAGTCGAGAAGAGTCCTTCATTGCTTTAAGGTTCCAAGTTTTTTTTTTTTTTTTTTAATGTCAAAAGAAGATACCCAAATTTGTGGTACAGTTTTAATGCGTACATTTAACAAACCGATGTTAACACGCGTATATGCATACACACGTACGCATACATACACACAGTATAATAACTGGGTATACCCTCATTTGGAGAGAGCATTAAAGAGTCCAAATTTGAGGTCCTTCTTGGGTATGAGGAGCCCCTGGGTAGAGCAAACAGTTAATGTGCTCAGCTGCTAACTGAAAGGTTAGAAGTTCAAGTCTACCCAGAGGTACCTTGGAAGAAAGGCCTGGCAAACTACTTCCAAAAAATCAGCCATTGAAAACCCAATGGAGCCCAGTTCTACTCTAACACACATGGGTCTCCGTGAGTCAGAGTCAACTCGACAGCATCTGGTTTTGGTGGTTCTTGAATGTGAAACCCTGGCCAGTCCTGCCTTCCCAGGACCATCTTCCACCCTGCCTCCCACCCCCACAGCTGGCCCTGGTGCTTCCTGAATCATACAGAAACTTTCACACCTCTGTGCCCTTTCCCTTGTGGGAACGTCTGCCTAGAATGCCTTTTCCTCTACCTGGCAAACTCCTGCTGACCGGGAAAGCCCAATGCAAATGTCACTGGTCCATGACCCTCTTCCAACCTCCTATACCCAACCCCAGCTCCCATCTCCGGTGGATAATCACTCAGTCTTCTTTGTGTCTGTGGCGTTTTCTTCATACTTCTTTTGAATGTTTACACTGTTGGGTAGAAGTCATTTGTTTATGGATCCGCTGCCTTGACTACCCCGTGAGTGCCTAGAAAAAAAGGGCCTTGGTCCCTCAGGGTCTCCCCTACTTCTGGTCCAGTGTCCCAAAGCATGGGCTCTGGCCTTAGACTGACCTGAATTATGTGACCTCAGGAAAGTAATTTAACTCAGTCTCAGCTCTCTCGGTTGTAAATTAGGGGTACTACTAGCACTACAGCAGGACTGTTGTGAGAATTAAATGTCCCTAGGTGATGCAACAGTGCCATCGAGTCAATTCTGACTCACAGGGTCAGAAGAAAGGGCTGGCTGTCTGCTTCCATAAAGATTACAGCCTAGAAAGCCCTATGGAGCAGTTCTATCCTGTATGGGGTCACTGTGAGACAGAATTGACTCCACAGCAACAAGTTTGGTTTTTTGGTTTTTCGTTTGGTCTCTTCAGCTGCTGTGCAGAGTCAGCCACATGTAAACACCCCATAAATGTTGACTTTGATCATCAGATGTCCGCAATGATTCCTCCCTGAAAGGGGCTCCTGCAGCCAGAGCTGGTCTTGCCCTTTGGCACAAAGCCCCAGTCTCCATCCAGGTCCTGGTAGTTTTCCCCTCTGTGAGAGTGTGGAAATTTCCCTGCTTGTCCTGAGCAGCAGACCCTGCAGTGGAGGGCTGCAGACCAGCTCGCTGCAATACTGCCCAGGGCTCCTGCTCACCCCTCACCACCCACCTCCCTGTACGGGAGAGTGAGCCCTGGGAATCCTGCACCCATCCCTCGGGTTCCCTTTGCAGACATGGTGCCATCAGACCAGCCTTCATCACTTTTATCTTCATGTGAATACAGCTGCCACCATGTCACTTCCTGTCCACTTCTTGCCTGGGTGCAAGGGAGGCCCTCTCTTCCTCCTAACTTATGCAGAACACTTTTTCTCATCCAGTATTCCCAGAAACCTCAATTACTAATCTAACCCACCCAGCAGCACCACAGAGGAAAGACCTGGCAATCTGCTTCCATAAAGATTACAGCCAAGAAAGCCCTGTGGAACAACTCACGGAAAGTCTTGTCTTCCAAGCTGGTCATGACCCCAGGTGGGTCTTCCTTTCAGCCGCATGCATGTCCACCTCTTCACCTTAAGAAGTTACAGAGACTCCAGGCCCCGTTCCCCTCCCCACGCTTTATTGTTGAGATATCTGGCACCCCTTTTCCCAGGGGAGCTTCCTTGGACCACCCTGTGGCCAGAGTGAGTAAGCATGAACGGAGGATTAGAACAAGCCCTCAGACTGGCCTGCATCTTCCCACCTCTGCACTCCCTGCAGGCAAGTAGGAAGCAGAAGACTGTTCTTATGTATTCTCTGAGCATTGTGGTTTGGGATGGTGATGTTGTTGTTGTTAGCTCCCATCAAGTGGGCCCCAACTGATGGTGACCTCATACACACAAGAATGAAATGTTGCCCACTCCTGTGCCATCCCCATAATCAGATGTGGATAGAACCATTGTAATCCACAGGGTTTTCAATGACAGATTTTCAGAAGTAAATCAACAGGCCTTTCTACCCAGCCCATCCTAGTCTGGAAGCTTGGCTGAAACCTGTTCAGCATCACAAACCAGTTGCCATGAAGTTGATTTCGACTCAAGGCAACCCCATGAGTTTTGTTTTCAATGGCTGTGACCTGCTGAAGTAGATTGCCGGGTCTTTCTTCTGAGATACTTCTGGGTGGATTTGAGCTACCAACCTTTTCGTTGATAGCCGAGCACTTGACCATTTGTGACATGCAGGGACTCTACACTGACAAAGGGTGGTGGCTGTGCACGGGGTACATTGGCTGGGAATTGAACCGGGGTCTCCTGCATGATAGGTGAGAATTCAACCACGGAATGTCCCAGAGTGACATTGTTGTTTGGTGCCATTGAGTCTATTTTGATTCCTAGCGACTCATGCCATTAGCTGGTTTTATAACTGCTTGACGACCAGATTTTTAAAACAGTGATTATTATTCCTTTATAATAACACAATCTACAGCCTTAGTCTCCTGTAGACTAAGAGAGCAGTGATCCCACCTGGTACTTGCTTTCACTTGCTCTAGAATGAGGCAGAGCTGTGATGGGAGCTTGGCCCTGCCACCTTTTAACTCTGTGACTATGTGCTGTCCCCTCTGAGCCAACCGTAAATCTCTCAGGGTCACTGTGAGGCTCAAAGGAGAGACATGCACACCAGCACTTGACATAGTGTCCATTGTGCAGTCAACTCCCAACAAATAATGAATGTATTTTTGAAGCTTCCAACCATTCTTCCTCATGGAGCAGTGGCCTTTCAACATTTATCTGGAATTTGCAGAATAAAAGGTTCCTTGGAGTCAGGGGCTACCTTCTGGGGGCAGGTACAGTGTGTATTCCCTAAAATAAAGTGTTTAAAAAGAGGGGAAGACAGGGTGGAACAGAAACAATTCCAGTTTGGGAGGGGAGCCTCAGCCCTGAGATTAAGACTTGGTTTCACAGCTTCATTTTATAACTTCACGCAAGTGCCTTCTCTCTGTATTCAGCTTCCTTGATTTATGAAGTAACCTCCACGTTTTGCAATTTCTTTAATAATAACTATGAAGGCAGAGTGAGGTAGGGATGGTTGTTGTTGTTAGGTGCCATCAAGTCAATTTCAACTCATAATGACCCCCTGTGACAGAGTGCAAATGTCATAGAGTTTTCTTGACTGTAATCTTTATTGGGAGCCCTGGTGGCACAGTAGCTAAGAGCTCGGCTGCTAGCCAAAAAGTCAGCAGTTCAAATTCACTAGCTGCTCCTTGGAAACCCTATGGGGGCAGTTCTACTCTGTCCTATAGGGTCGGTATGAGTCAGAATCGACTCAACGGCAACGGGTTTTTTTTTGTTTTGTTTTGTTTTTTGTTTTTTTAATATTTATGGAAGCAGATCACCAGGTCTTTCTCCCTCAGAGCAGCTGGTGGGTTTGAACCTATGACCTCTCAGTTAGCAGCCACATGCTTAACCACTGCTCCCTCCGGGCTCCTTGAAGTGAGGATTAAAGGATGCTAATCACTGACCTCTCTTCCTCTCTGGCCCCCGTTTCTGCCTCTATACAGTAAAGAGTTTCTAGCACACAGATGCATCACTGGGTAGTGCAGCAGTTAATGTGCTCGGCTGCTAACAGAAAGGTTGGAAGTTCAAGTCCATCAAGAGGTGCCTCAGAAGAAAGGCCTGGAGATCTACTTCCAAAAACTCAACCATTGAAAACCCTATGGAGCACAGTTCTACTCTGATGCACATGGGGTCACCATAAGTCAGAGCTGACTCGACTGCAACTGGTTTTTAAAAAATGATCACACTGATTACCTGTGAGTCCCTTCCCACGTCTGACAACCTCGGGGAGGACAGAGTTCACCTATCTGTCAGGTCAGGCAGGGGCCCCTGGAATAGTGTCATGAGAAAGAGTGGGGAGTCTTGGTGGCTGGAATAACCCTCAAGGGATCATCAAATCCCTCCACTATTTCCAAGCTGAGCTTCCCAGCCCCGGACCCAGGGAATAGCTAGAATGACCCTTTCGTCCATCTTTCCCTTCCTGGGCTCACAGTCATCATCTGAGAATGTCCTTCCTGATGTATACACATCCATCGGCTGCAGATTTCTAGCTACAGGGGAAACCCATTAAGCCACTGCCAGCCTCTGATATGGAAGCCCAGGTGCCTCTTGGCAGGTGTCACCCTGGAAAGCAAAGAGCAGTGAGGGAGTGAGACTGGGCAGCAGTCACAGAAATTGTGTTGGGTTAACAATAATAATACCACTAGCTAGCATGAAGGAGCCTGTGTGGCACCCGTGGTTTTCAATCAGCTGCTAACCCGATGATTGGTGGTTTGAACTCACCCGGCAGTTCCATGGAAGAAAGCCCTGGTAAACTGCAAATAGAAATATTTCTTGATACTTCTTTATTGGCCCCTAACTATTCTTCCCTCTTATCCCTTTTCTTTATCTACTTGTTCATGAAATGACAAAGTAAGAATGAACCGGAAGCCAAGATCTTGCTCAGCTCCAGTAATTGTATTCCAGGTCTGGCTCAGGCCCTCTGCTTGCATTACCTGTGGGTAATGAGGCAGACAAGGTTTTACACACACAGGGAGCAAGTACCTGCAAGAGAGTGTTGACTCGTTTGTAAAAATCTTCCTCTTTCCCAAGTATAATAAATTCATGAGATGCCCAACTGGGTATTGTAATCATTTCTGATCCATGGCATTGCCAAAGTAATTTCCTTGTTTATTAAGTCTTGATAGTTTATTGCCTTTGTGGTTTGTGGTCACTGGAAATACACATTCAGGCCATTCCAAGATGTATTTAAATGTCAGGCACCATCCATACAATGGAATACCATTCAGCAATAAAAAAGAATGAAGTCATTATCATTAGGAAAATGCCAACCAAAACCACAATGAGAAATACCACGTCACACCTACTAGGATGGCTATTATCAGAAAAATGAAAATAACAAATGTTGGCCAGGATGTAAAGAAATTAGAACCCTTATCCATTGCTGGTTGAAATGTAAAATGGTGCAGCCACTGTGGAAAATAGTTTAGAGGTTCCTCAAAAAGTTAAACATAGAATTACCATATGAGCCAGCAATTCCAGTCCTATGTATGTAACCAAAATAATTGAAAGCAGAAACTCAGACACTACTTGGACACCAGTGCTCTTTGCAGCATCACGCACAATAGCTGAAAGGTGGAAACAATTCAAGTGTCCATCAACGATGAACAGTTAAACAAAATGTGGTACTGCATATACATACAGTGGAATATTATCCCATCATAAAAGGAAATGAAGTCCTGATACAAGCTAAAACATGCATGAACCTTGAAAAGTTTAACCCCTAAGCCATTGCCATAGAGTCGATTTTGACTCATAGCAACTGTATAGGACAGAGTAGAACTGCCCCATATGATTTCCAAGGGGCGATCGGTCAATTCGAGCTGCCAGCCTTTTGGTTACCAGCTGTGGCCTTTACCCACTGCACCACGAGGGCTCCTTGAAAAGATTATGCTGAGTGAAACAAGTCAGACACAAAAGAATAAACATTGTATAATCCCGCTTACAGGAATTATCTAGAATATGCAAATGCACAGAGACCGTGAAATAGCTAGACTATGCAAATGCGTAGAGACAAAATTTCCTAGTGGTTAACAAGGGCCGAGGGAGGGGGAATGGGGAGTTACCGCTTATGGGGTCCTGATTTTCTGTTGGGGTGATGAAAAGCTTTTGGAAATAGATAGCGGTGACGGTTACACAGCATGGTGAATGTAACCAGTATCAATGAATTGTACCCTCAAAAATGGCTAAAATGGCAAAAACTTTGCCACAATGAATTTTTTTAAAAGGAATAAAGTACTCACACATCCGACAACGTGGATAAACCTTGAAAACATTATGCTAAATGAAAGAAACCCATCACGAAAGGTCACATGTTGTCTGATTCTATTGATATGAAATGTCCAGAACAGGCAAATCCATAGAGACAGAAAGTAGATTAGTGGTTGCTGAGGGCTGCAGGGAGGGAGGAACAGGCAGTGAATGTAGTGAGTATGGAGTTTATTTTGGCGCGATAAAAATGTTCTGAAAATTATATTCAACGGTAGAGATGGAGCCAAAAGTTGCACGTTGCACAACTCTGTGAATATATTAAAACCACCAAACTATACGCTTCAAATGGGTGAATTGTATGGTATGTAAATTATAACTCAAGGAAACTGTGATTTAAAATAAAACAAAATCAGGCAGTCTCACCGCAGCTATGGTAAGTTAGATTTCACTGTGTTAAATAAAAGGTTATTTATAGGATAAAAACCAGGTGGAGTATGATCCCTACCACCCATCTATCAGTTTGTCACAGTGTGTTGGCTCACATGTTGCCATGATACTAGAGGCTATGCTACCAGTATTTCAAATACCAGCAGCTTCTCCTGTGATGGACAGGTTTTGGTGGAGCCTCCAGGATAAGACAGACTAAGAAGAAAGGCCTAGCGATCTACTTTCTGAAATTAGCCAGTGAAAATCTTATGGATCACAACAGGGTGTGGTCTGATGCAGTGCTGGAAAATGAACCCCCTAGATTTTTGTTGTTGCTGTTAGGTGCTGTCAAGTCAGTTTTGACTCATAGTGACCCTGTGTACAACAGAACGAAACACTGACCAGCCAGTCCTGCACCATCCTCACAATCCTTGTTATGTTTGAGTTTATCCTTGTAGCCACGGTGTCAACACATCTCATTGAGGGTCTTCCTCTTTTTCGCTGACCCTCTACTTTACCGAGCATAATGTCCTCCTCCAGGGACTGAGCCCTCCTAATAACGTGCCCAAAGTGAATGAGGCAAAGTCTCATTCCAGCTATACTTCTTTCAAGACAGATTTATTCCTTCTTCTGGCAGCCCGTGGTATATTTAATATTCTTCACCAACACCATAATTCAAGGACATCAATTCTTCCATCTTCTTTAGTCATTGCCCAGCTTTCCCATGCATATGAGGTGATTGAAAAGACCATTGCTTGGATCAGGAGCACCTTAGTTTTCAAGGTGGCATCTTTGCTTTTTAACACTTTAAGAGGTCTTTTGCAGCAGATTTGCCCAGTGCAATGTGTCTTTTGATTTCTTGACTGCTGCTTCCATGGCTGTTGATTGTGGATCCAAGTAAAATGAATTCCTTGACAACTTCAGTATGTTCCCCATTTATCATGATTTTGCTTATTGGTCCAGTTGTGAGGATTTTTGTTTTCTCTAATCTGTATTCTGAGCAAATAGTCCAAGAAGCTGGACTATATATGAAGAAGATCAAGGCATCAGGATTGGAGGAAAACTCATTAAAACCTGCAATATACAGATGACACAACCTTGCTTGCTGAAAGTCAAGAGAACTTGAAGTACTTATGGATGAAGACCAAAGACAACAGCCTCCGGTATGGATTACACCTCAGCATAAAGGAAAATAAACACATAGAGTCATTTTGCATAGAAGGAATATCAGATCAATCTATTACATCAGTTTAATGATAATTTTTAAAATCATTTCAGAACAAATTTTTATAATAGTACCAAAAGGAAAACTTTTTTAAAATGTTCATAACTGCATCAGGTGTTTAGTTTTTTTCTGGATTGATTTTAAATAAATGCTAATTCAAACTATCCAAAAAAAAATTCTGACTAGGACCCAGGTATATACGGAATGTGTTTTACATACAAATTCAAGTCTTCACTCTAACCTTCATTGTCAAGGTACTTAGCCCCATTTATGGATAAAATAACTGAAATCTAAGGGCCTGAGAGTACTCCAGTAGAAAGTGACATCAGCAGTGTTTAAACCCGGTTTTGTCTGCCTTCAAAAGCCTGTTTTCTCTGCTGCCTCATTTTATGAGACTCCATGAATAGTCTTCCTGAACCAGAGGAAATGACATTTGCCTTTGTTTTTAGCCACTAGCAAACAGTATTTGTTCTATGCAATACCAACAAGAGTACATTTAGACAAAAATTTACCATGCATCTGTACTTTAATTTTAATACACTGTATGTGTGACCATGTCCCTGGGTGCACAAACGGTTCAGCACTTGACTACTAACCAAAAGGTTGGCAGTTCAAACCTACCCAGAAGCACCTCAGAGGAAAGGCCTGGCCATCTGCTTCCAAAAGGTCACAGCCTAGAAAGTCCTATGGAGGGCAGTTGTACTCTGCAACACATGCAGTCACCATGAGTTGGAACCAACTTGACAGCAACTGGTATGTATGATGACAAACTGAGGGAAAGACACAGGGATATTGAAGTGGAACAATTATTAACTATTTTCCAAAGTAACTAAAAAGAGGAAGAGAAATTCCTCATTTTAGGGATCATCTGACTTGGAAAAGGGGCTTTTTTCCACCTCTGGATTGAGATGGAGGTAACAATATGGCCAAAAAAGTAAATTAGGATGGAGAACATAGGGGTTTTGAGGTTTCATGGCTGCATGTAGTGATGGGATTTAAGGTGGTCGTTGGCACTTAGAATCATGCAGACGCTCCCCAGAGCCACAGTTATGCTGGGGGTTTTGTCTGAATTCTGAGCATCACCCAGGAGCATCCTTGTGGGGTTGGACTGGCACCCCGAGCCGGTTCTATGCAATAAGTATCACATGGACCAGAACAAAAAAGCGTATTTGCAGACAAATATTGCCATCCTATCGGTGTGTTTATTTTTGACTATTCCGTTTCTCAGGGAAACAGGAAATGTAAGGGAAAGGAATGTGTTGTTTTTGGTTGGGCAGGTTCAATTTAATTTTTCTAAACATGCTCCCAGTATTTTTCCAAGACACGAAAAAAATAGGAGACGGCGATGCAGAGGGTTCTAAGGTGGAATTATAAGGGCAGAGAGCGTTAAACTTGGCAGTGAGACCACAAAGCTCGTTCAGCAAACATTGACTAGGCTCCTCCCGTGTGCTGGATCTGGGTCTAGGGCAGGTACAAGAATGAAGAAGGTGGAAGGGATCTCTATCTTCAGCACCTGGGTGGGTGGTGGGACCATTGACTGAGGTCAGGACGTAGGAAAAGGAGAGAGTGTTTTCAATGGCAGAGTTCATAATTGGAAATGTTCAGTTGGAGGTGCCTATGGAATCACCTGGAGGTCAGGATTAGGGAGACAGATCTGTAACTCAGGAAAGGACTGAAAGTTCAGTGAGGAGCAACAGCAGACAGACCCACAGCTTCTCACAGAGCTCACAGTCTAGTGAGGGAGAGAGACATTCAGGGAGCAATCACACAGACAATTCTAAAATGGCAGAAGTGAGCAGCCATGACCTAGGCAGGGAGGTCAGGGCCTGCTTCTTGGGCAATGACGTTGGAGCTGTGATCTCAGGCATGGATAGTAGTTGACTGGGTGAAGAAGAGCAAAGAGAACAGCAAGTGCAAAGGCCCTGTGGCTGGAGGGAGCAAAGCTAGTACCAGGGTTGGAAAGAAAACCAGTGAGGCTGGGACAGAGTGGTTGAAGGGGGAGAGTGAATCAAATGGGGTCAAGGAAAAAGGGCCATATCACACGAAACCCTGGCAGCCCTGGGCAGGAGTTTAGTTTTTCCATGCTTCAGTTATCTAAACCAAAAAAAATCCATTGCCATGGAGTTGATTCTGACTCATATTGACCCTATAGGACAGAGTAGGACTTCCCTACAGAGTTTTCAAGGAGCGAGCGCCTGGTGGATTCCAACTGCTGACCTTTTGGTTTAGCAGCCATAGCACTTAACCGCTACACCACCAGGGTTTCCTTCAGTCATCTAGGTAATATTTTAAAGGTTTGTCAAAACATTAAAGGATTGGAAAGGACTTTCAAAGGTCACCTTGTCCATTTATCCCCCTCCATACAGGACTAAATATAAACCAGGGCATGAGTGCCTTTATATGCAGTGCTTACGATTCCAAGAAGAGTTTGTCAGGTACTGCAGACCAAGGGGAAGGTTTATTAAGCAGCTGTTGGGATGTACCTGTTCTCTCTTTTAAGGTAACCTTTTTAAATGCCTGTAACAAACCCCATCCCTGGGCTGCCCCGTTTCTGTCAAAGGCCTCATCATGCTCCCTGCCCATGACCAACCTGTGCATTGGGTTTCCTTCCCCTCTTCCCTCTCCTTCCTGCTTGCAAGGAGTGACTTAGTTCTGCTGGTCAGCCTTTGATGCCCTCTACCCACCCTCGTTATCACATCCCTGAGGTCATGGATGTAAAGGGAAGGGAACTAGTGTACAGTGGCGTCCTACCATGTGCCAGGCCTGAAAAGGCACTAACACTTTCCCCAGAAAAGGATGCAACATCCTTGGGTGAAGTTCACTCTTCTTGATATCCTGTAACTTCAATACTGTGATATAAAGTTAATATCTTATGTTGCATGATATGTTAGTAGATAAGAGAAGGAAGAAAACAAAGATATATATAGATAAATATACCAGGTCCCTGGGAGGCACTCTTGGCTACTAACCTAAAGGTTGGCGGTTCTAAACCACCCAGCAGCACCACAGAAAAAGGCCTGGCAGGCAATCTGCTTCCGTAAAGATTACAGCCAAGAAAGCCTATGGAACAGGTCTACCCTGTAACACACGGAGTCACCACGTGTCGGAATCAACAACAATAGTTTATAGATGGATGTAGATACAGATATATTCAGAACAAAATAGGGAAGGAATACTCAGAACAATTACAGTGCTCATTTCTGCAACTCCATTTGAGCCCCTTGTCTTAGTTCGCTAATGCCACTAGAACAAAAATACCACAAGTGGGTAGCTTTAAAGAACAGAAATTTGTTTTCTCATAGTTCTGGGGGCTAGAAGTCCAAATCAGGGTCTCAGCTGTGTCAATTCCTTCCTTGATCATAGCCCTGAGCTTTTCTTTGTTCCTTGGCAACCCTCTCATGGCATGTCTTCCCTAGTATGTGCTCCATTCTATGTCTAATCTGCTCTTTTTAAAACTCAGAAGTGATTAAGTTTAGGACACACCCTATACTGATATGGCCTCATTAACATAACGAAGATGGGATTACACTCACAGGTATAGGAGTTAGAATTCTAACACATATTTTGGGGGGACCCAATTCAATTCATAACACCTCTCCACTGGCAGTGACCATTTAGTGACCAGCTCCTCTGAGATCAGCATCTATGATTTTGATTCCTCCCATCAATCTGGTGAGTGATCCTCCTATTTGGGGAAAGAGGAAACTGAAGCACAGAGTGCCCAGTGACTTGCCTGAGGCCTAACAGCTGTGTGTGCTGAGCTGAGCTATGAACACTGGTCCTTCCAGCTCCAAAGCTCATGCTGTCCCACCATGCACCAGTCTTGTCCTAGCTGGTCTGCTGACCTCCATCCCATCCCATTCCAGTTAAATGAAATGAGTGGGATTCAAGATGGCAGTCTAGTCAGAAACACCACACCATCCCTCTACAGCAAAGACCCAAGAAACAAAATGAAACAGACACAGATGACAATCCCAGAACCCTGAGCATCAAATGAAAGGATATAGAATTAGATCAAACACAGATTGGAAAAAGAAACTGAATGACAGCAGCAAACAGGGAACGATATGGAATAGAGGTGCCCTGCCAGACAGCCCAGCACAGCGGGGGCATTTTGAGACAAAGCCAGCAGTGACCCTAGGGGAGGAGCACAGGAAGACAACACCATGGAACCCCAATAGGAGGCAGAGAAGCTGTCGACATACCTAGAGTGAAGCAAGGTAAGCAGGACATAAACTGGAGTTAAGGAGGGGAAGTACAGGAAGGAGGATGAGAGCTTTAGTGTTCCTGGTGTGCACAGAATAGGGAGGGAGCCAGGATCCAGAGATAGGGCGACTCTCCAGCAGCAGTACCCCACCAGTAGGGCAGGTGGCAAGAACAAAGCAATAGATGTACCCTTCCCTTTTTTTTCTCTCTCTCTCTCCTTTCCTCCCAGGCTGCCTGCTCTGCCCCCTCCCCACTGGAGAAAGCACCTGTATGATCCACATCCATCCACCAGCCTCTCCCCAACTGGAGGGAGTGCAGCATGCACAACCCCAGCCTCCCACCTCACCCCTCCCCCACACAAGAGAGGGCCTGCGCAATCCCTGGCTGCCCATTCAACCCCTCCCCCACCCTGAAGCACACCTACGTAACCTCTGGCCACCTGTCTCACCTCTCCCCCACCCAGAAGAGCACCTGTGTGACCCCAGTCACCTTCCCTCCCCCTCCCACACCTGGGAGAGCATCTGCACTCAACCAGATCACTCGCCCCACACTCCCCTGCCAGGGAGAGCACCTGCACCTACCCCTGGCCACTTGGCCCATCCTTCCCCTGCCAGAGAGAGTTCCTGCACACCCCCCAGCCAACTGCCCCACCCCCTGATGGAGGGAACTCTTCAGTGTCCCCCAAATGCCACACTTGCTCATTGCTGTCACCCGCCCACATGGTGAGCAACTGTGAACATTCCCATACCATCAGATAAAGCCCACCCAGTACACCCTCAGCTGTCGCACATGTAGAGTGTACAGCAACAAGAGCTCGCCCTGCCTGCCATTGCCCCATCCAACAGCAGGCAGGAAGTGAACACCCCTGTGCTGCCAGACTAGCGATCACCAAAGCACACCCAATCCACCCGCACTGATAAATCAAAACAAAACAACACACAAAAATCATAAATAAAGAAAACAACATCTTGATGCCTCGGAGACAGCAGATAATATCAAATCATAAAAGGAAACAAGACAGGATGGCTCAAGCAAATGACCAAAATAAAGGGGCAGAAAAGCTTCCTGAGGAAGAGATGGTAATGGAATTGCCTGATAAGGAAGTCAAAAGGCTGATACATAGGGTCCTCGAAGAGATCAAGGAAAACACAGACAAAACCCTAGAATAATTCAGTAAAACAGTACAAGAAACAAATGACAAATTAAATAGACAATTAGAAATCATATAAAAATGGCAACTAGAAATCCAGAAGATTAACAACAAAATATCAGAAATAGATAACTCAGTGGAAGGACATAGAAATAGAATTGAAACAATGGAAGAAAGAATTAGTGAAATAGAGGATGAATCCCTTGATTAAAAATTTGTTTGAGGAACAATCAGAAAAAAAATGAAAAAAAAAATGAAGAAAGCCTAAGCATTATGTGACTCACAATGACGGCGAAAAATGTATGAGTGTTGGAAATATGGAACAGGAGGAAAAAAAAAAAGCACAGAGAGAATTTTTGAAGATTTGCTGGAAGAAAACTTCCACAATATCATGAAAGACAAGATTTCCATTCGAAAAGCTCAATGAAGCCCATACAGGATAGACCCCAAAAGAAAATTACCAAGACATATCATAATTAAATCTTCCAGGTCCAAAGATAAAGAATTCTGAGAGCAGCACAGGAAAAACGAAATATCACCTACAAGGGGACCCCAATAAAACTAAGCTCTGATTTCTCAGCAGAGACCATACAGGCAAGAAGGCAATGGGAAGATATATATAAAACCCTGAATGAAAAAAAATTGCCAACAAGAATCATATACCCAGCCAAATTGTCCCTCAAGTACAATGGCAAA
Source organism: Elephas maximus indicus (assembly GCF_024166365.1). Lineage (NCBI taxonomy): Eukaryota > Metazoa > Chordata > Mammalia > Proboscidea > Elephantidae > Elephas > Elephas maximus. The sequence continues at coordinate 175,359,905 of NC_064822.1, read as the reverse complement.
ATTAGGACATTCCCAGGTAAACATAAATTAAGGGAATTTGTAAAAACCAGATCATCTTCACAAGAAATATTAAAGGAAGTCCTTCAGATAGAGAACCAGAGACAGCAGACGACAAGCTGGGAGCAAGCCACACGACAGCATCACCAAGCTGCCAACTAAAACAGAGAAATCTCAAAAGCAAAACAAGGCTGCAGAGCTGGAAAGAGGGAACCAGAGATGTCAATCTGAAATTGACGACAATTCAAAACAAAAATGAGGAAAGAATGGTGTGGTTACAGAGCTTCCATATGGAGAGGAAGTCAAGGTGATATCTAAAAACACAGACTGTCTTAAACATAGGGTGATAAAGGTAAACCTCGCAGTAGCCACAAAGAGAATTAACAAACCTACCCACCAAAATAAAGAAAAAGAAAATAGGAAAGACTCAAAAATCAACAAAAATGAAGGACATGAAAAGACAATTCATGAACAAAAAGAACTCAGGACAGAAAATTAAGTAGAACAAAGAAACTGCCAATACCACATACACACAAAAAGCGTAACAAAATGACAGCAGTAACTTCATATATCTATGAAAAATCACACTGAATGTAAATGGATTAAATGCACCAGTTAAGAGACAGAGAGTGGCACAATGGATAAAAATAAAAAAAGAAAACATGACCCATCGATGTGTTTCCTATAAGAGACACACCTTAGACACAAAGACATAAAGGAGTTAAAAATCAAAGACAGGAAAAAAATATGTCAGGCAAACAATAACCAAAAAAGAGCAAGAGTAGCAAAATTAATCTGATAAAATAGATTTTAAATGGAACTCCATCATAATAAGAAGGACATTATATAATGATTAAGGGATTAATCCACCAAAAGGACATAACCATATTAAATATGTATGCAGCCAATGACAGCGCTCCAAAATACATAAAACAAACCTTAACATAAATGAAAAGAGACATAGACAGTTCTACAATAATAGTGGAGACGTTAACACACCACCTTCCACGATGGGCAGAACTAGAAAGAAACTCAACAAAGATACCAAACTAAAAAAAAAACCAAACCAATTGCCGTCAAGTCAATTCCAACGCATAGCAACCCTACACAGAAGATCTAAATAACACAATCAACCCACTTGACCTCATAGACATACACAAAGCGCTCCACCCAACAGCGGTGCGGTACATGTTCTTCTCCAGCACACATGAATCACTCTCTCGAATAGACGGTATCCTAGGCCACCAAGCAAGCCTCAGTAAATTCAAAAATATTAAAAATAATACAAAGTATCTTCTCAGATCACAACACTATAAAATCAGAAATCAATAGCAGGAAGAACAATGAAAAAAAATCAAATACTTGGAAACTGAACCGCACCATGCTTCAAAACCACTGGGTAATAGAAGAAATTAAAAATAAAACTTAAAAAATTCCCAGAATCAAATGGGAATGAAAATATAGTATATCAAAGCCTTTGGAACTTAGCAAAAGCAGTGCTCAGAGGCCAATTTACAGCAATAAACACACACATTAAAAAAGAAGAAAAGGCCAAAATCAATACAACTCGAACAAATAGAAAAAAGATGCAAAGGAACTCACAGCTGCCAGAAGAAAGGAAATAATAAAGATTAGAGCAGAAATAAATGAAACCAAAACCAGAAAAATAATAAAAACAATCAAGACTAGAAGCTGGTTCTTTGAAAGGATCGATAAAATCAACAACCCACTGGCCAAATTGACAAAAGCAAAAAAGGAGAAGGCGCAAATAACCCAAATAAGAAATTAGTTGGGCAAGAGAACCAACTGAAATAAAAAGGATCATAACAGAGTACTATGAGAAATCATACTCCAACAAACTTAAAAACCTAGAGGAAATGGACAAATTCCTAGAATCAATCACATTGCCTACCTAAACTAACAGAAACTAAGGTAGAAAATCTGAAAAGATCCATAACAAAAGAAGAAATTGAAGAAGTCATTTAAAAAAAAACTACTGTTTTGGGCTGGGTTTTCTAAAGAAGCACAACCAGTAAAGTGTATAAATACATAGAGAGATTTACATCAATGAAATAGCTCACGCAATTGTAGAGGTCGGAATGTCCCAAGTCCGTGGATCAAGATAGAGATCTTTCCCAAGTCACAGAGCCACAGAAGCTGGGGAACCCAAGATCAGCAGGTCGGAGAGCAAGGCCTCTGCTCACAAGCTGTGAAGGTCAAGGAATTCCAAGGTCAGTAGGCAAGACCGCAAGGTTACTCCTGATTCACGTAGCAGCAGGGGCTGGCGAACTGAGGATCGGCAGGTTGGGAAGCAGGACTCTTCTCACAGGCTGTGAAGATTGACAAATGCTAAGATGGACAGGTAAGCTGCCAGCTCAAGTTCCAAGAACCGGAGGTCAGACAAGAGGCAGCTGCTAGATCCAGAACAAGCCAACAACATTGGCAAGGCAAGAAGGAAGGAAGTAGTCGGGAAAAGCGGAGAGATGAAGGTTGAGGGGGCAGGGAGCCACCATAGGCCCTGCCCCCACCAGTACCACTCAGCAGATGCCATCATGGGGGTGATCACATATCAAATTCCAACGGGCAAGTGATCACAACATTATACAACTGCCAAAACACTGAGAATCATGGTGCAGCCAAGTTGACACACAACCTTAACCATCACAACTACCAACAGCAAAAAAAAAAAAAGCCCTGGCCCCAACGGTTTCACTGGAGAATTCTACCAAATAGTCAGAGAAAAGCTAACACCAAAACTACTCAAACTATTCTAGAACATAGAAAAAGGAAGGAATTCTCCTGAATTCATCCTATGAAGCCAGCATAACTCTGGTACCAAAGCCAGGCAAAGACACTACTATTAAAGAATATTATAGACCGATATCCCTCATGAACACTGACACAAAAATTCTCAACAAAATTCTAGCCAATAGAATCCAATGGCATATGAAATCAAATGAGTGGACACAGTTCTGGGCATGTGGGAAGCATACCAGTCAATGACTGCTAGCATGATTATCCAGAGGGGCTACCTTACCATGTGGTAGTAAGGGAGGTGGGCTCTGGGCCAAATCCTAGCTCCACCTTCTGGCTGAGTGATCTTAGGCAAGAAACTTCACCTCTGTTAGCCTTCATTTCCTCATATATTAAATGGGATAAAAATAGGAGCTACCTTAGAGGCGTGATTTAAAAAAAAACATTGCCATCAAGTTGATTCTGACTCATAGCAAACCTACAGGACAGGATAGAACTGCCCCATAGAGTTTCCAAGGAGCGCCTGGTGGGTTCAAACTGCTGACCTTTTGGTTAGCAGCTGTAGCACGTAACCAGTATGCCACCAGAGTTTCCAAGAGAAGTAATAGGAGAATTAAATGAGGCAATATATGTAAAGTACTTAGCACAGTTCCTACAAACAGTAAGTGCTCAAAAAATGGGGGCTTTCATTACTAAAGTCTCCAGAAAATTCTTCCTAAAACCGGCTTTCTTCGTGTCCACCCCTCTGCCCCCAAACCCTCAATGGCTGCCCAATGTCCATGGAATACAGTCCAAACTCCTATCTTTGGTGTTCGGGCCCTCCACAAGCTTGTCACTACCCATGTTGTCTACGCTAATGCCCACTGCTTCCCAAGAAACCTTCCACTCAAACCAACCTGATCAACTTCTTATCCCCCAAATTCTTTCTGACTCTATTTGCACATGATATCTCCCACCTGTTGTGGGAGGGTTGGTCTAACACCCATTCAACAAATATGCCACATACAGAGCTTCTACTGTGTACCAGGCCCTGTTTGGGGCCCAGGAGATACAATATTAAACAAAACCAGCAAAAGTCTCTACCCTCAGAGCACCAACAGTGGAGTGGGAAGATGGACAATAAAAAAGCAAATGTATAAATACAGATGGTGGCTAGCACTATGAAGGGAAAGTTCAAGGTGTGATGAGAGAAGGTAACAGAAAGTGCCTACTTTTCAGCATGGTGGCCAGGGAAGGGCTCTGTGGGGATGGAGCATTTCAACTGAGACCTGTAGTATGAGAGGGGTTGGCCTAGGAAAGAGTGTTAGGAAGAGCCTTCCAGAGAAGGGAAAAAGCATATGCAAAGGCCTTCTAGCTGGAGGGACCTTCGCCCATGTACAGAACTGCAAGACCAGTGAGCTGGAACACAATTGGTAGGCAGCAGCTAGATCAAGCAGGGTCTTGTAGGCATGGAACGGAGACCCAGCTCCTCCTTAAAGTCTTCCCAGACTTGTTTGGCCCTTGACTTCCTCCTCCAGACTCTTCCAGGCCTTGCTTTCTCATCACTTAGTCAGGAATAGACATTGTACTTATTTAAATCTCCACGGAGTCAAGAATGTAGAATCACCTCCTCCCGTGGAAATCTTCACGGGACCACTCTGGGCTTGTACAGCTCTGACTCCAACCTCCCCAAGAGAAGCTTATTCCCAGCAGGAGCTCTGAGCCGCCCCCATTTATTTTGGTTTCTTGGGAGACTTTTGAATAGGGCCCTTATCAGGGTGGGGATCTCTGGTTTCAAAAATTGATCTGCCCCTTCTAACCGGATGTCAGGCCTCTCACGCCATTGGGCAGCGCTGAACTCTGGAGCACCCGGGGGCATGTGAGCAGGAACAGGGAGCCTGTGAGAGACTGGGGCAGGCCTCGTGTCCCCAGGGGAACTAAATAAAGCTATTGTAGAGAAGCGAAGGGAGAAAATAGCCCACAAGATGTTTTTTGTCCTCTGTGACCTGTCTGTGTTCGGGGAAGGGCTGGCATGTTGGCAAATGAGTGGAAATGGGAATGGCCTTTGAAACCTTTTTGCACAGCTTGGGAAGGGAAAGGGCAGAAATGGGAAGAAGATAGGAGTTGCCCTGGAGTGACTCCACCTTCGCTTAACTGTCTGGCCTTGGGCGAACTACCTGCCTCTGTTTTCTTATTTATAATATGGAGGAGGAAACAAATGCAAACATATATACAGTGCCTGGTACAACTCCTAGGAGTCCCTGGGCGGGGCAAACCTTAAGCTTGATTACTAGCCGAAAGGTTGGTGGCTCAAACCCACCCAGATGAGTCTCAGAAGACGGGCCTGGCCTTCTGTTTCCAAAAGGTCACAGCCTTGAAAACTCTATGGAGCAGTTCTACTCTGCACACATGTGGTCACCATGAATCAGAATCGAATAGATGGCAACCAACAACAGTTCAACTCCTGGCCCTGCAAGACACCCATTAAATGTAGTTGGTCTGAGCCTGGGAGGCAATAGTTTTGACTCACCCAGTGTGGTGATACTGTGTACCCACTTTTAATTCTTAAGCTCTAACAATTGGCCTCATTAATCTATCAGGCTGTCTCCAAACTCTGCTGATTCTCCCCTTGAAAAGCTGTTGGGCTAGCCTCAATGAATTAAAACATTAGTTCAATGAGGATAGGTATGTGTATAAGATGTTCAGTGAAGTCTTGTTTTTAGCAAAGAGAGAGAAAAAGAGAATAACACAATGGCCATTAACAGAAAAACAGCTAGAGAATCGCAGCCCACGTGTGGTATGGAATATCATGCCACTGATAAAACTATTGGCTTAGGTCTGGATCTATTGTGGGGAGGCTGTGCATGGTGTGATATTAAGTGAAAAGTGCCATTTCTGAAAGAAAAAAAAAAAGCTACCATCAACCTAAACCATAGATGTATATGTGTTGTTGTTGTTGCGGTCAAGTTGATTCCAACTCATGTTCAGAGCAGAACTGCTCCACAGGGTTTTCAAGACTGTGACCTGTCAGAAGTATATTCCCAGGCCTGTCTTTTAAGGCACCTCTGGGTGGGTTTGAACCACCAACCTTTCAGCTAGTAGTCGGGCACTTAACTGTTTGTGCCACCCAGGGACTCTATGATGTATAAACATGTTTGCAAAGATTGAGCATGGGCAGCGATGGGGGGAGGAATACACAACAGACACACTAGGCAGGCGAAATTAGTGATTGGGGTCAGGCAAGGGAGAGAGGAGTAAGAACGTAAGGGGGGAAAAGTGGCAAAACAGAAAAACATGCATGATATATGTTAAGTGAGAAGATAGAATGAGAAATAATTCCATCTCTAATGTTATTGCAAAATACCCAGTTTTTTTTTTTTTATTTAACATATGTTGTGGTTGTTAGGTGTTGTTGGGTCAATTTTGATTCCTAGTGACCCCATGTGACAGAGTAGAGCTGCCCCATAGGGTTTTCTTGGCTGTAATCTTTGCGGGAGCAGATCTCCAGGTCAGGTCTTTCTCCCACAGAGCTGCTGGGTGGGTTCAAATTGCCAACTTTTCCGGTAGCAGACAAGCATTTAACCACTGTGCCACCAGGGCTATAAAGTAATATGGATCAATACAGACACTGATTTTGGATGGCTATATAATTTGTATATACATTTTATATATATAATTTTGTATACGTGGAGAAAGAGAATGATGAAACAAAGCAAATGTGGTAAAATGTTAATATTTGGAGACTCTGGGTAAAGGGTACACGGGAATTGTCTATACAATTCTTTGTACAACTTTGCAACTCTTCTGTAAGTCTGAAATATTTCAAAATAAAATGTTCAACAATAAAAAAAAATACAGACACTGATTTGATTTGATGATGAGATTGTAGACATTTCTCATCTTAAATTTCTATCATTACTTTAATTCCCCTCTGTCCATAAAGAAGTGTCTCTTTAGAAAAAGAAAAAAGAAGGAAAAACTCTCGGTGGTACCCCTACTCTCTCCACTTTCTCATCCACTCCAGGCCCAATCAGAGGAAACTATTATTTGTTGTAATCCCAAATTGACCTCCATCCCGTCTGTCTCTCCGGGTACGATTCCCAGTACGATCCAGCCTGTCCACAGCTGACAGGTTGCTCTTTTGTTCCAGAACTGTCCTGCTTTGCCACAACCCATCCAAGCAACTTAAACTCCTCTCTTTGATTTGAAAGCCCCCCATAATCTGGCCCTAAATTGCCTCTTCCTTCTCCCCAACACCAAACCAGAGTCTTGCCAGCCCAAATATGATTCTAGAAAGAATGCTGATTTCAACAAGTAAAATTGGCAAAGGAGAATTTCGCCTAGTACCAGGAAAATCCATTGCTTTCAAAAAAATTCAAAATATTTTCTTTGAAATATCTTGCTTAAAACTTCTCAGATTTTTCTGGATTGACTCTCTGTGTCCTGTATATCCACATACGGTGCCCACTGTCATTATTTCTGGCAATTAATTTATTCCTCCAATATCATCTAAGATGCTGGAAAAGGCCATTTGGTTCAAATACATAATTCTATTTAGCAATGGTGTCCAAAACAGCTTTAAAAACCAGGTGCCAGGGAGTCGACTCTGGCTAATGGCGATCCCATGTGATGTCAGAGTAGAACTGAACTCCACAGGGTTTTCAATGGATAAGGAAGACCAAAGAATTGACGCCTTTGAATTGTGGCGTTGGTGAAAAATATTGACTATATCACGGACTGCCAAAAGAACAAACAAATCTGTCTTGGAAGAAGTACAACCAGAATGCTTCTTAGAAGCAAGGAGGGCAAGACTTCATCTCACATACTTTGGACACGTTATCAGAAGGGATCAGTCCCTGGAGAAGGACATCATGCTTAGTAGAGGGCCATCAAAAAATAGGAAGACCCTCAGCAACATGGACTGACACAGTGGCTGCAACAACGGCTCAAGCACAGCAACAATTGTGAGGATGGTGCAGGACTGGGCAGTGTTTTGTTCTGTTGTACGTAGGGTCGCTATGAGTCAGAACCAACTCAACGGCATCTAACAATAACAATTTTTCAGAATTAGATCACCAAGCCTTTCTTCTGAGACACCTCTGGCCATTTGCACCACCTAGAGACTCTAAAACAGTGTTACTGCAAATAAAAGCATATTAAAAACCAAAAACCAAACCCACTACCGTCTAGTCAATTCTGACCCAGCGACCCTATAGGACAGAGTAGAACTGCCCCCATAGGGTTTCCAAGGAGCGACTGGCTAGCAGCCGAATGCTTAACCACTGTGCCACCAGGGCTCTGGAAATCATATTAAGTGTCGTAAAATAAATCTTCCTCCCTACGGGTCTTTGTTCATTGGAGCACATGAAGAATCTGAATATGCACCATGGGAAGATCACAGTACTCACCACTGCTCACCCCTTGAGGAATGCTGTGTCTTCCCTCCACCACTCACAACCTACTCAGCCTTCAGTCCTCTTCTCCCTCTCAGAGCCTTCCTTTCCTATGACTTCCCGTGGCTCCAAACCACATCAGTCTTGCTGCCATGCTGCCTTTTTCTGCTCTTTTGTTGTACAGCCCTTCTCTCCAGCCACAAGATAAGCCCACCGAAGGCAGAAATATGGTCTCAGTCTTCTGTATGTCTTAGTCTTCTCTGTGAAAATCACAGAGCTAGCCACATAGTTCTCCAACTGTTTGGACAATGTTTTATGTCTTAAGCTAAGCGATGTCCACAATATTGTTCTTCAAGTTTTGTTTTTTTTTTCCCATATGTGAAATATTTAATAATTATTAAACTAGCAAATAACAACTACTGGGAGCATTCCTTTCACATAACATTACATGGAGAGGACCAAGAAACAAAACTAGATATGCACTATATTCCCAATTTTGTAAAAAGAGAACAAATCAAAACTAGACAGATTAAGAATTTTTTTAAAAGACCAGCAGATAATACACCAAAACTGTTAGAAGTCTGGGGGTGATTTTTATGGTCTTCTTTATGGGAATAGTAATCAAATATTGCTTTTGTTTTTTAGGATGTACTTGTTCACCCTAGATACCAGGGAATGGTAAAATTTAGCCTGAAAGCAGGAGGAAAAAAAAATTATTCAGCCTCTACTTCAGGCAGCCCTTGTACTAGACCTTGGGAGAAACTGTTCAAGTAAATATGCCAATTCAAAGTTGGAGTCTGACAAGTCCAAGTCCCAACTTCACCCTTTCCTAAGTGTTGACTTGAGTCTCAATTTTCTTATTCGTAAGTGGTAGTAAAATGTACTTTCTCTGCTTGCCACATGGGGCCATTACGAAGGTAAAATGAAATGAGGCCCATAGAATGGCTTTAAAATCCACAGCAAGACACTTGTGCAGAAGACGCTGCATGTCACAGGAGACGCTAGGCACCAAGAGCGGAGAGCTGCACTTCCTGCTGTCAAGGAGCTAAAGTGCGAAAGGACAGACAGCACAGTCAGAGGACAATCCAGGACAGACCGACAGACACAAGAACAGTCTGTGCAGTATAGGAAGTGGGGCACGATTAACCTGGATGGGGGAGGGGGGTCATCCAAGTGGAAGGGACTCATATTACCATTAAATAACTAGAAGGGATAACCTTTGTCCTTCAGCAACACAAAATGTACTTCTAGCAACAGAGCAAACACGTCTTAAGCAACGTATGAACGACATGAAAAAGGAAATGTATTGCAGAAAGAAAGATGCTGGGCTTGGGAGCAGCTGACTTAGGTTTGAATCCTGATGCCCTCGCTTCCTAGCCTGTCCGTGAGCCTGGACAAACTTTTCTCGTTTGTATCATAGGGAGAAGCATGTGGGCCTTGTAGGCCCTGCTGGGAGGATCAACTGAACTACGGGTTCAGTATTGAGCACCTGCCCTGGGCCGGGCAGTGTTCTAGGAACTGGGGATACAAGAGGGAACCAAACAGACAAGGCTGTTGCCTTCATGAATTTTTTTTTAAAGGAGGCAATACTGGTCAGCAACTCAGCATGGTGCCCAACATGGTGCAGCCATTAAATGACTGAGCTGGGGTGGCCTGGAGAGGGCTTGGGGGAGGGAATGAGAGTTTTCAGACAGTTGAAGAGTTGATGGAGGAATAACATAAGGCAGAACAGCAATGGCAACAGTGAAACTGACATTCACTGAGTGTAAGGCCTTCACGTGTAATAACTCACTTAATCCTCATGGCAATCCTATGGAGTGAATACTACTATCATTCCCATTTTACAGATGAGAAAACTGAAGCACAGATCAGTGTGGCCACTTGTTCAAGGTTGCATGAGCAGCAAAGCCAGGATTGGAAAGCAGTTGGTTTGTTCCCCTCTACTGTTTGTTCAAGGAGGCCTGATGGTGCAATGGTTAAGCGCGGGGCAGCTAACCAAAAGGTCTCCGGTTTGAGCCCACCAGCTGCCCCACAGGAGAAAAGATCTGGCAATCTGCTCCCATGAAGATTACAGCATAGGAAACCCTATGCGGAAGTTCTACTCTGTCCTGTAGGGTTGCTATGAGTCGGAATGGACTCAACAGCACACAACAACAACATTGCCTGTCCAGATTGGTGGCTGCCCCAAGGCAAGCTGGTTTTAAGAGCTTGGAGCTTCCTTTGAAAGTCAAAAGCTGTGACATTTAGGGTGCTCGAGCTGTAGCAGTATGACCGTCTGTCATAGCATCTATGTGAGGATTCCTGGAAATGTCAGATGAGTGAATCTTTCTACAGAACAGGCAGTGCCCGGAGCCCTGGTAGTGATGCTGTTGGAGGCTAATGAGTGGTTTCCTCTTGTCTCTTTCAGCTCACAGCCCCACACTTCCCTGTGGTGGTCAAGTTGGGACATGCCCACGCTGGAATGGGAAAGGTAAGAGAAACAATTCTTATGCTCCAATGTGACACACAGCTTCCCCAGACTACCTGTTCCCTTCTTCCTTCATCTCCTTGCCATCCCCACCCTTAGCCCAGCCACCCAGAACAGAGTGTTACCCAAAAGGAGAAAAGACCTGGTGATCTGCTCCCATGACCCATGACCCAGTCCCGGATGTACCTCCCTCTCCTCCCCAGAGTACCTTTCTCTGAGCTTCCAAAGCTTGGAATATCTCTCTAGCTGACCCTGTATTTGCCTAACCCTACCTGGAATTGCTGGTCAATTGTTTCCTATGATTGTAGCTTAAAAGAAATGGATTTAAAGCATTTTATAGATGGTGATGCTTTTGTCAGGGGTTGTTGTCATCACCTCCACAGTGACATTGTAAGCTCATGTCTTACTCATCTTTGTACCACCTGGAAGGCTAGCCACATGCATATGGCTCCATGGAGGAAGCCTCTGGGGCCAGTTAGCTTCTGCAAGAGTAAATAATGTATTTTACACAGTCACAGTGACATCTCTGACAAACCATATTGGTCAGACTCTCAGTTGCAAGTAGATAACCAACTCAAATTAATCTAAGATGGAAAGAAGATAATTCACTGGTTCAAGCAATTAGGAACTTTGTAATAGTTCTAGGTAGATTGGGTAGAGCTGGATCCAGGAGCTCAGATGATATTATCAGAGCTTGGTCTCTCTATGTATCTCTTGGCAGTGTTCATCTCTACTTGACATTTTCCTCTGATAGTCAAAATGACTGTGGGCAGTCCACACTGGTCTAAGCTCACCGACCCAGAGGAAGAAAGACCATCTCTCTTCCCAGTGTCTCTATAGCTAATTTCATGGAAGGACCTTCATCTGCCTTGCTTTGGTTAATGCCCACTCTCGTAACCAAGGGAGATAGATTCAGCCCCACTCAACCCATACGGATCAGGGTCCACACAGGAAAAAGACCTGATCCTAGATAAGGAGAGAGGGGCAAAGAGGCAAGGGGGAGTGTGGTGGGCTACCACAGTCCACTTCCCAAACCTCTGACTCAAATAGAACCAAGCGAGAACATATGGCACTCAGTGCCTGCCATCCCCATTGGAGGGACCTGAGCCCAAGACGGGGGGCCTAAGATAAAGGAAACCCTTGCTTTGAATAAGCCCAGTCCAGCCATAAATAATAATTCTGCCCCTGGCACCTCTATTCTTCCCCACCCTGTAGTGTGTTTTATATCCTCTCTTCCTGCCCAAACTCAGGTAGCACAGAATGGAAAGGGTCAGGAGAAAAGTCAGGACATGACCCACAGTTCAGACATTTGTGCCAACTTGGAAAGTTACTGTCTAACCTCTTTGAGTTGTGGACTCCTCGTCTGTCAGATACTGATGATTTTAGTAATTGTCTATATAATGAATCTTCACCCAATACTGCATCTCCCTAGAAGGTGCACATTATGAGGACAGGGATTTTTGCCTGTCTTTCCACTGTTGTATCCCAGGGCCTAGAATGGCACCTGAAACACAGTAGCCTCTCAATTTTTTGGTTGAATGAATGAATGAAAGGATCTATCTTTAGATAACACAAATATCTGATGATAATGTGGCTGCTATAACAACTTACCACAAACTTGGTGGCTTAAAACAACAGAAATTTATTTTCTCACAGCTCTGGAGACCAGAATCATAAATACTATCTGCAAGGCCACACTCCCTCTGAGGCTCCAGGAGAGAATCTATTCCTTGCATCTTCCAGCTTTTGCTAGCTACTAGCATTCCTTGGCTTGTGGCCACACTACTCTGACCTCTACTTCTGTCTCTCTGTGTGTAATCTCTCTCTTCCTCTCTCTTATAACAATACTCGTGGTGCCGTTTATGGCCCACCTGGATAATCCAGGATAGCCTTCCCATCTCAAAATCCTTAACTTAATCACATCTGCAAAGCATTTACAGGTTACTGGGATTAGGATCTGATTGGTTGAGTGGCCATTATGCACCCTACTAGATTACCCCATGCTCCCTCCTTCCTCCCCTCACACTCATTCCTCCATCTCCTGTTATCTCGTTCCATTCTCCTTCACTTCCCTGATGCTATCTGCACCATGGTACCAATGATCTCTCTGTGGCTAATTCAGTGGAGACTTTTCTGTCCATATCTGAATTGACCTCTCCCTGTCATTTAAGAGCTCAGCTGCTAACCAAAAAGTCAGCAGTTCAAATCCACCAGCCACTCCCTGGAAGCCCTATGGGGCAGTTCTACTCTGTCCTATAAGGTCACTACGAGTCAGAATCAAATGGACGGCAATGGGGCTGGGATCATCCTTCTATAGTGAAACTCTTCCTCAGCAGTCTCCAATTGGTGCTCCTTTCCTGGCTCTCCTCTCTGGCCTCTCCTTCACCATCTCCTTCAAAGACTTTTCTTCCTGCACTCATCCCTATTCCATCAGCACTCACTACCTGAGCACTCTCTCAGCTTCATCTGCCATCTACACACAAAAGGTCACCAAAATCATATTTCCTACCCAGAGGGTCAAGTTCGTATATCCAACTATCTCCTCTACAGCTCCACTTCTGTCTCCCATGAGAATTTTTGACTCTAAATGTTCAAGACCACACCTGTTATCTTCCACAACAAGCCACCGTAGAGCCTCCTCCTCCCGTGTCCACCGTCTCTTTGAAAGGAACCACCAGTAGCTCAGGTACCTTAAAAAAGAAACCTGGGAGTCATCTCTCCCTCCCATATCTCCAAATAGTCAGCAAGTCTTGTCAACTGCCCCCTTGCTGATGTTTCTCGGGAGTCTCTAAACCAAAAAACCCAATCCATTGCCACCGAGTCAATTCCGACTCATAGTGACCCCACAGGACAGAGTAGAACTGCCTCATAGAATTTCCAAGGAGTACCTGGAGGATTAGAACTGCTGACCCTTTGGTTAGCAGCCATAGCACTTAACCACTCCTCCACCAGGAGTCTCTGGATGGTACAAAGAGTTAATGCACTCAGCTGCTAACCCAAAAGTTGGAGCTCCAGTCCACCCAGAGGTGCCTTGGAAGAAAAACTAAAACGAAACCCTCTGCCGTTAAACCAGTTCCGACTCGTAGCAACTCTAGAGGACAAAGTAGAATTGCCCCACAGAGTTCCCCAGGCTGTAATCTTTATGGAAGAACACTGTCATATCTTTCTCCTGCAGAGTCACTGGGTAGGTTTTGAACTTCCAACCTTTCCAGTAGCAGCTGAGCGCTTAATCACTGCTGCTAAACCAAAAGTTCAGTGGTTTGAATCCACCAGCCGCTCCACAGGAGAAAGATAAGGAAGTCTGCTTCCATGAGGATTACAGCCTTGGAAACCCTGTAGGGAGGTCCACTTTGTCCTATAGGGTCCCGTTCGGTCAGAATCAACTCAACAGCAACAGGCCTTGGAAGAAAGACCTGGTGATCTGCTTCTGAAAAATCAGCCATTAAAAGCCCTGTGCCGAAAAGCTAAAACAATGTTAAAAGAGAAGAACAAAGTAGGAGGACTCACGCTTCCTGATTTTAAAACATATGTACAGCTACAGTAATCAAAATAGCCTAGAACTGGTCTAACAATAAACACATAAACCAATGGAATAGAATTGACAGTTCAGAAATAAACCCTCACATCTATGGTCAGCTGATTTTTGGCAAGGGTGCTAAGTCCATTCCGTGGGGAAAGAAGAGTCTCTTCAATAAATAGTGCTGGGAAAATTGGATTTCCACGTGCAGAAATATGAAACAGGATCCATACCTCACACCATACACAAAAACAAATTCAAAATGGATTAAAAATCTAAAAGTGCAAACTAAAACAGTAAAATTCTTATAAGAACAAGCAGGGGCAATGCTGTCAGGTCTAGCTTTCACCAATGGATTATCTAATACAATAACAAAAGCACAAACAGGGAAAGACAAAATAAATAAATGAGATCTCATAAAAATTAAAAACCCCTGTTCATCAAAAGACTTTACCAAAAAAGCAAAAACAGAAGCTACCAACTGAGAGACTATCTTTGGAAATCATATATCGAACAAGAATTCTAATAACCAAAATATATATAAAACTTCTACAACTTAACAACAAAAAGACAACGCAGTCATAAAATGGGCAAAGGACTTGAATAGACATTTCACCAAAGAGGACAGTCAAATGGCCACCAAACACACGAAAAGCATCGTAAGCCATCAGAGAGATGCAAATCAAAATGACAATGAGATACCATTTCACTCCCACTGGGATGGCTAACATTAAAAAAACAGAAAACAAAAAAATTTGGTGAGAATGTGGGGAAATTGGAACCCTTATCCATTGCTGGTGGAATGCAAAATGGTACAGCCATTGTGGAAAACAGTGTGGCAGTTCCTCAAAAAAACTAAAAATAGAACTGCCCTATGACCCAGGAATTCCACTCCTAGGTATATACCCAAAAGACTTGAAAGCAGAAACTCAAAAAGAGCCTTGTACACCAATGTTTACTGCAGCACTATTCACATTAGCCAAAAGGTGGAAACAACCTAAATGACCATCAACAGATGAATGGATAAACAAAATGTGGTACATACATACAATGGAATACTACTCAGCCAGTAGGAGAAATGAAGTCTTGATACATGCTATGGTATGGATGCAACTTGAAGGCATTTTGCTGAGTGAATTAAGCCAATCACAGAAGGACAAATATTGTATGACCTCACTTATACAAAAAGACAAGAAAAGGCAAATGTATAGAGAGCAAAGTTTATTAGTGGTTACCAGGGGCAGAAGGGTGGGGGAATGTGGGGGTTAATGGTGATGGAAAAATATTGCATTGATTAAGGGTAGAGTTGCACAGCCAATTATTGTAATTGTTGTCAATAAGTTTTACAGCTGTAAAAAGCTTAATTGGCAAAAGTGTGATAGATACATTTATAACCACCAAAAAATCGAAGAGTAGTTACACCTCAAAGGATTTGGTTTCTTGGTTTGAAGGCTTAAGGTTGTGCTTTCATGGCACATCCCAGTTAATTGGCCTAATAACTAGAACAGTGCCTCTGTTCTACCTCCTCATTCATTGTGTAGTGCCTGGGGTCTTAAAAGCTTACAAGCAGCCATCCAAGCACAACAATTGGTTTCTATTCCGCTGGAGCAACAGAGGAAGAAGGAGAGTTAGGAATAGGAGGAGGATATGGAATGTTTGGCTAACTGCCTCCTTGAACAACTGCCTCCTTTGCCATGAAACCGGAAGAACTAGATGGTGCCTGGCTACCATTACTGAACATTCTGATCAAAGACTCCATAGAATAATCTGGATCAAAAGAGGGAAAATGCAGAACAGAATTTCAAATCCTCATGAACTTTAGACTTTTTGGAGCCTTGGAAGGTGGGGGAACCCCTGAAACTATTACCCTGAGATAATCTTTAAACCTTAAACCAAAAATATCCCCTGAAGTAACCTTAAAACTGAAAAATAGTTTAGCTTAACTAGTAAAAAAGATGTGCTTGGAGCATTATGCTCTTTTAATAATTATCTATATGGGATCAAATTAACTCTAGATTAGATAGGAACCTCAGGGGGCAGAGAGTTTATGTTAATGGGGGAGGAACAACTCAGGAAAGGAGGGTGAGTATGGTTGTACAACTTAGAGAATGTAATCAATGTCACTAAATCGTACACATAGAAACTGTTGAAATTGTGTATGTATTCTCAACAACAACAAAATAAATAAAATTTAGAAAAAAAAGAAAACCCTGTGGAGCACAGTTGTACTCCCATACACGTGGGCTCCCCGGGAGTCAGGATCGGCTCCACAGCAGCTGGCACTGGTGATGTTTCTCAAACCCAGCCCTTTCTCCCCACCCACTGCCACTACCTGAGATGGCTCTAGGAAAGTTAGCAGATTCTCCAGAATTACATTCTGTCTCCAAATCTGATAATCATCCCAAAAGGAGAATTTACGAAAAGGAAGTAGTTAAAGAAACTGATGCTTGGGGAGGGGGTGCTTCTGAGAAACTCAGGGGCAAAAGGGACTCCCAAAAAGGAGGGCACATCTCCAAGTATAAAAATAAATGGCACAAACCAGAAAAAACCAAGGCTTGCAAAAATGATGAGTTCAAGGGAAAGAGGCTTTCCTCCTTATGTTTTTTGGAGTGAAAATCAAGTAGGAAAGGCTTGGACATGCCAACCGAGCGGATGATGTCATGTTCGCGGTTGAGAGGGGGGAAAAACAAAACCTGTCCCTCCTAGGGTGCTTCTGCCCTCTCCAAAGAAGAAGACTGTCTGCCTGGAAATAAGCAGGGTGAGTGTTCTTGGGAGGGAATTGAAGCCCCAGACAGACCCCGGGGGCTGCCAGTGAGCTCAGCATTTCTCAAAACACACCTTGAATCTGCAAGCTGACCCATCCTCAATTATATTTTACTCTTTTGTTCATATACATTGATTGGGGCCTACTGTATGCTGAGACTCAAAGGATTCAGACCCTGCCCTCAGGGAGTTAGGGGGACAGTCACATGACTAAATAGGTACAGTGTGTTGTCTAGGGTCTAGGAGGAGGCTGTGCAGGGAGTGGGGCACAAAGAAGAGAACTTACTTCTGCCTGGGATTGCGTGGTGTCTTAGATTCTTAGTGCTGCTATAACAGAAATCCAGCCAGTGGGTGACTTAAAGAACAGAAATTTATTTTCTCACAGTTTCTCACAGGCTAGAAGTCTGAATTCAGGGCAAGTCTCTCTCTCTGTCGGCTCTGGGGGAAGATCCTTGTCCCAGCATCTGTAGCCCTGGCCTTCCTTGGTTCCTTTGCAAACTCCATGTGGCACCTATGCATCTGTCTTCCCCCTTTTTGTGCTCTCATCTCTCTGTGTCTCTGCTGCTCCTTATAATTCAAATGTGATTAGGTTTAGGACACAGCCTACCCTGATAGGGCCTCATTAACATAACAAAGAAAACCCTGTTCCCAAACCAGATTACATCCACAGGCATAGGGGTTAGGATTCCAACACATATTTTGGGGGACACAATTCAGTCAGGCTACAATAGTCATTCTTACCTGGGGGATTATGCCCCACACCCCCCAACTCCCCACCTATCTATCCCTCTACCTCACCTCCCCCCCAACTCACAGAGCATTTGATCATGTCTGGAGGCAATTTTGGTTGTCACAACTGTGTGCTTTAGTCTTCTAGTAAATGGAAGCCAGGATGCTACTACACATCCTACAATGCGCAGGACAGTCCCCCAAAACAAAGCCTTATCCAGCTCAAAATGTCCATAGTGTCAAGGTTGAGCAACTCCAGACTAAACTTTGTTTCCTTTGTTGAAAGTTTTACCAGGCAAGAAACCAGAGGGAGCTGTGGTTATAGTAGAGCTCAACATTTTTCAAAGTATGTTCCAAAGAATTATAATTAATCAGGATGTAAAGGCTTTTGTGTGTGTCAAATAGGTTTGGAGATGTTTACGCTAAAGTAAGTTTTTATTACAAAACTTCTCAAAGTCATAAATTTGCTTAAATGCATTGTGGCAGTACAAGAACAGGAACAGATAGGCAGAATTTCCCAGGTTTATCTGACCTCAGAAATCTTTGATCATTTTCTATTGAGATGACTGTCTCTATATTGATTTGTAAAAACTCTTCGCATATTAAGAACATTAACCCTTTGCTACTTTGCAACTATTTTTCTCCATCTGACACTTACATCTCCATTTTATGATTCAATTTTTAACCATTTTTCATTTTTTTTTTAAGGTAGTCAAATATTTCCATCTTTGGGAGGCACATGCTAGAGCATTTGTGCGTATTGATTTGAATCCAGGTTATGTCACTTGTTAGTTGTGAGACCTTGGGTAAGTTCCTTAGCCTGTCCTGCCTTAGTTTCTTCTTATGTAAAATGGAGATAGTAATTGTAATTACAAATCTCGTAAGTCTGTTGTGAGGGCTAAGAGACATTATGCATGAAAAGCACATAGCACCATGCCTGCAATACAGCAGGCACTTAATAAACATCAGCTGTCATTATTATTAGGAATGTTCAGACCTGCTGTGGGGATCCAAATCCAACTGAAGTCAGTAGGGGAGGTATGACTAAACAGGATCAGATGTCAAGAAATTTATTTCACTTGGCTACAAATTCGGTATGAGTCAGATGAGTAACGGAGTTGCCAGAGTGCCAATCCACAAATGGCTAATAAATAGATGAGAAGGAACTCAACCTCATTAGTCACTAGGGAAATACAAATTTAAACCACAATGAGCACCACCAAATAACTACCAGAATTGCTACAATTAAAAACATTGGTAATACTAAGTGTTGACAAAGATATGGAGTAACTGGAATGGATACACAGCTTGTATATTGGCACAACCACTTTGAAATACAGTTTTATATTGTCTACTAAACTGAAGTTACACAGATCTCCTTCTAGGTGTATCCACCCTAAATACATGCATGTGTGCACCAAGACACATGTTTATAACATCATTGTTTATAATAGCCCAAACCTAGAACAACCTATCTATTCGTCAGCAGTACAATAGCTAAATAAATTGGGTATATTCATACAATCGAAATATTTTCAGTAATGAAAATGCACGAACTACAGCTACAGACAACAACATGGTGGATCTCAAAAACACACCATTAAGTAAAATCAGTCAGGTACCAAAAAATGTCTGTTGTATGATTTCATTTATATTAAATTCAAAAACCAAGGAAACTAAACTATAATGTTTAATGGGATGCATACTTAGGTGACAAAACTTTTAAGAAAATTATTTCCATAACAGTCAGAATATAAGTTACCTTTGGGGAAGGAGGGAAGGTGGTCATTAGGATGAGATAGGAACAGGGTTTGTCAGGTGTGAGTAATGTTTTATTTCTTGACTTGGATGGTGGTTTTATGGGTATTTGCTTTGTAATAGTTCATTGAACTGTTGCTTTTGTGCCGTTCTCTGTATACATTTCAAAATAAGAGAAAGTTAAAAACTATAACCCACCTTTAGATAGGTAGACAGACTGACAGACAGATAGATAGATGATAGATAGGTAGATGGATGGATGAATGGACGGATGGATGGATGGATGGATGGATGGGTGGGTGGGTGGGTAGGTAGACAGACAGACAGACAGATTGACAGATAGAAGCCATTGAGTCAACTCCAACTCATGGCCTCCTTATGTACAACAGAATGAAACATTGCCTGGTCCTGTGTCATACAGTCACTGGCATGTTCGAGGCCATCATTGCAGTTACTGTGCCAATCCATCTCACGGAGGATCTTCCATGCCCTTGTTGGCCCTCTACTTACCAAATATGATGTCGTGCTCCATCCATTAATCCCTCCCGATGATGTGTCCACAGCAAACGAGTCAGACAATGTTCTATTGTAATCTGTGAAGTTTTCATTGGCTGATTTTCAGAAGTAAAGTAGATCATCAGGCTTTTCTTCCAAGTCTGTATTAGCCTGGATACTCCACTGAAACCTGTCCGGCATGGGCGACAGGTATTTGAAGTATTGGTGGCATAGCGCCCAACATCACAGTAACAACCAAGTCACTATGGTATGACAAACTAACAGATGGGGGGTGGAATCCATTCTCAGGATACATTATTAGAGTTGCGATATCCAAAACTAAGAAAGTGATAGCCTGCCCTGTGCTGGTCAATCCAGAAGTTTGTGTTAGATTCTAGATCATACCCAGTTCCGGGTGTTTGAGAGAGCCACTGACAAATTAATGTGGGAGAAGATGGTTGGAGAGAGCCACTGACAAATTAATGTCCACGGAAGAATGGACGGAACAGGTAAGGGCAGAACCATCTAGCCTGGAAGGGCTAGAGAGAGTGTGACCAGGATCTTCAGAAACATGGAGGACTGTTATGGGGAAATAGATAGGACTGCTTCTACATAACATCTAATGGGCAGAACTGGGATCAAAGTTATGGTGAAACAGATCTCAGTTGTTTTTAAAGGGCAGCTTTCTAACAACCAGAAGTCAACATTAATACAAGGGGGTGCACCTTTAGGTAGAAGGTTCTTATCACTGGAGAGTTGGTGCAAACATGAACACTTACTCAGGAGTTTCAAGAGAATTTAGTCATTGTGTAGCGTTTTTATGAACCTGTTGGAAAGGTCCATAGCTTCTTTCAACTTCTATGCCTATGACACTTACAAAAGCTAAAACACCCTAATCATCTTCCAATGATAATATTCTGTCATTTCATTCAATAATACGAGTAGTCCATTGAAAGGAATGGCATATTATGTGATAATCACAGGATTAGAAGTCAAGTTCAAGACTAGCTGCAGATATGGTGTCAGGGTAAGACTTGGGGACTCTTGAGTCAGAGTTTCTGGTTTGAGTCTGGATTTACCATTTACTAATTGTGTGTCCATAGGCAAGTTATTTGATTTCTCTGTGCCTTAGTTTCCTCAGCTCTAAAATGGGAACAATAATTTCCCTCTTGCGGTTGTTGTGATGCTCGAATGAGTCAATCCGGGCTTAGGACAGTGCTTGGTAAATGTTCGATGCATGTGATCTCTAAAAGCCACTACCACTGTAAGCTGCTACTGTGATTATTTAAGGGATTACTTAGCTAAGATAAGCAGTAGCTCATAACAGACAAAAGGGGTAGGGGAATTAAATTCTGAGGACATTCCTAAAGTAAGGAAAACGGGCTTCCAGCATCCCCAAGAGAGGATGAGAAAATGGCTAGCCTCACCCTGGGAGCCACCTTACCTTTACTTCATAAATTTACAGGCCGTCAGCACTGGCAAGGGCTAGAGCCCCAGCACCTTACCTAGAAGAACATGAGGCTCCAGCGTGGGAAATGTTATGGGCCAAGGCTGCAGAGCAAGGGAGCATCACAGAATAACAGAGTGGGAATGGAAAGAAAAACCTTTGCGATTATTCAGCCCAATCCCTCACCTTACAGATAAGAATAGTAATAATAATACTAACAATAATAATAAAAGCTAATACTTCTATAGAATTTACTCTGTGCTAGGTATTGTTCTAACTGCCTTACATATATTCATTCATTTAATGCAATCCTCATAACAACCCTATGAGAAAGGTACTGTTATTGTTGTTGTTAACTGCCATCTAGTCAGCCTCAGACTCATGGCAACCCTGTGCACAAGGGAACAAAATGCTGCCTGGTCCTGCACCATCCCCATAATGGATTGCAAGTTGAACTGTTGTGATCCATAGAGTTTTCACTGACTAATTTTTGGAAGTGGACACCAAGCCTTTCTTCCTAGTCCATCCCAGTCTGGAAGCTCTGCTGAAACCTGTTCAGCATCATAGCAGGACGCAAGCCTCCACTTACAGGTGGTGGCTGTGCATAAGGTACATTGGCTGGGAATCCAACCTGGGTCTTCCCCATGCAAGGTAAGAATTCTACCACAGAACCACCAATGGTTCACCCCAGGTATTATTGGTATCCCCATTTTACAGATGAGGAAACTGAGGCACAAATAGTAAGTGGTAGAGCTGGGGTACAATCCCAGGGAGTCTGGCTCCAGCACCTGAGCTCAGAGAGGCGAAGGGCATTGCCATGGTCACGATTTAATAAGTTCAGTCCCAGGTTTCCTAACACGCACACACACACACACACACACTCACACACACATGCACTCACACATCCCATCCATGCACAGGGCTTCTTAACTTCTAAGAGGAGCCTGGTGATGAGTGACAGGGTTGAGGTGTCCCTCAGACAGCCCTGTCTGTGCTGGGGGGACAAGGTGACATCTTCTAAAAACGTTGTTTCCAGCATCCTCAACATCTCAAGCGCTCCTGCTTGGTCAGCTGCTGTCACTGCTGTCACTAGCAACACACAGCCTGAACCCTGATCCCCCCTCTCAGGCTGACTCACTTAATGAGCTTTCCCGGCACTGCTGGCTTGTTAAGTGAGAGTAGGTGGCCCAAAAGTGAGGTGATGGAGAGGGAGGTTTAGAAAATGAACAACTGGAGGAATGAGCCCAGGGGAAAGGTTAAGAAATCAAAAGGTCCCCTGGCCGCTGGGAGATCCACCAGAGAGGAGGATCACTTTGTGTTTTATGTTCAGCAGAAGGAAGTAAAGATGGAAACAGGGAAGGTGCACCAGCGGCAAGGTGTTCCGCAGAAGGAGGCTTCAAGGGGCTTGGTCCCTACCGGCCTGGGGAGGGGGGAGAAGGAGAGAGACCACACCCACTTCTTTACCTCCTCCCCTCCCAGCTCCATCCCGCTCCCTGTGTCCTCTCCTCACCTACCTGCCACCAAAACCAAAAACACCAAACGGTAGCTGTCAAGTCTATTCCAACTCATGGCGATCCCATGTGTTGCAGAGTAGAACTGATCCATAGGGTTTTCAAGGTTTTTGGAAGGAGATTGTCAGGCCTTTCTTTTGAGGCACCTCTGGATGGGTTCAAACCATCAACCTTTAAGTAAGTGGTCAAGCACAAACCATGTGCACCACCCAGGAACCTAAGGGTGGCCACAGGCCTCATTTGTTCTCTGTTTCTCCTAAGCAAATTGGCTTTTTGCAGAGGGTCCATAAATTCTTTAGACCTTAATAAAGTATTTAGATGTTATATTCCCTTTTCAGAGCCTTTGGCGTTGGTTTGCTTTCTCGGCAAGTATTTTATATATATATATATATATATATACATATAATTTTATATTATACTATTATATATTATATTAAGGAGCCCTGGTGGTGCAATGGTTAAGGGCTCAGCTGCCAAACATAAGTTTGGCGGTTCAAACCCACCAGCCACTCTGAGGGAGAAAAAACATGGTGATCTGCTCCCATAAAGATTACAGCCTGGACAGGCGGGGCCAAGATGGCGGACTAGGTGGATGCTACCGCAGATCCCTCTTGCAACAAAGACTCGGAAAAACAAGTGAATCGATCACATACATAACAATCTACGAACTCTGAACAACAAACACAGATTTAGAGACGGAGAACGAACAAATACGGGGAGACAGCGATTATTTTCAGAGCCAGGAGCCAGCATACCAGGCAGCGGATTTTCGGGAAAAACTAGTTTCCCAGTGATGGCTCGGAGACAACAATCCATATCAAACCACATAAAGAAGCAGACCATGACAGCTTCTCCAACCCCCTAAACAAAAGAATCAAAATCTTTCCCAAATGAAGATACAATCCTGGAATTATCAGATACAGAATATAAAAAACTAATTTACAGAATGCTTAAAGACATCACAAATGAAATTAGGCTAACTGCATAAAAAGCCAAGGAACACACCAATAAAACTGCTGAAGAACTCAAAAAGATTATTCAAGAACATAGTGGAAAAATTAATAAGTTGCAAGAATCCATAGAGAGACAGCATGTAGAAATCCAAAACATTAACAATAAAATTACAGAAATAGACAACGCAATAGGAAGTCAGAGGAGCAGACTCGAGCAATTAGAATGTAGACTGGGACATCTGGAGGACCAGGGAATCAACACCAACATAGCTGAAAAAAAATCAGATAAAAGAATTAAAAAAAATGAAGAAACCCTAAGAATCATGTGGGATTCTATCAAGAAAGATAACTTGCGAGTGATTGGAGTCCCAGAACAGGGAGGGGGGACAGAAAACACAGAGAAAATAGTGGAAGAACTCCTGACAGAAAACTTCCCTGACATCATGAAAGACGAAAGGATATCTATCCAAGATGCTCATCGAACCCCATTTAAGACTGATCCAAAAAGAAAAACACCAAGACATATTATCATCAAACTCGCCAAAACCAAAGATAAACAGAAAACTTTAAAAGCAGCCAGGGAGAAAAGAAAGGTTTCCTTCAAGGGAGAATCAATAAGAATAAGTTCAGACTACTCAGCAGAAACCATGCAGGCAAGAAGGGAATGGGATGACGTATACAGAGCACTGAAGGAGAAAAACTGCCAACCAAGGTTCATATATCCAGCAAAACTCTCTCTGAAATATGAAGGAGAAATTAAGATATTTACAGATAAACACAAGTTTAGAGAATTTGCAAAAACCAAACCAAGGCTACAAGAAATGCTAAAGGAGATTGTTTGGTCAGATGACCAATAATATCAGGTACCAGCACAATACAAGGTCACAAAACAGAACGTCCTGATATCAACTCAAATAGGGAAAGCACAAAAACAAACAAATTAAGATTAATTCTAAAAAATAAATAAATAAACAAAATAATACACATAACAGGGAATCATGGAAATCAATAGATAAAAGATCACAATAATTAAAAAGAGGGAATAAATATAGGAGGCATTGAACTGCCAGATGGAGAGTGATACAAGGCGATATAGAACGATACAAGTTAGGTTTTTACTTAGAAAAATAGGGGTAAATAATAAGGTAACCACAAAAAGGAATATCAACTCCATAACTCAAGAAAAAAACCAAGAAAAACGTAACGACTCAACTAACATAAAGTTAAACATTATGAAAATGAGGATCTCACAATCTACTAAGAAAAATGTCTCAGCGCAAAAAAGTATGTGGAAAAATGAAATGGCCAACAACATACATGAAAAGGCATCAAAATGACAGCACTAAAAACTTATTTATCTATAATTACGCTGAATGTAAATGGACTAAATGCACCAATAAAGAGACAGAGAGTCACGGACTGGATAAAGAAACACGATCCATCTATATGCTGCCTACAAGAGACACACCTTAGACTTAGAGACACAAACAAACTAAAACTCAAAGGATGGAAAAAAATATATCAAGCAAACAAGAAGCAAAAAAGAAGAGGAGTAGCAATATTAATTTCTGACAAAATAGACTTTAGACTTAAATCCACCACAAAGGATAAAGAAGGACACTCTATAAGATAAAAGGGACAATTGATCAGGAAGACATAACCATATTAAATATTTATGCACCCAATGACAGGGCTGCAAGATACATAAATCAAATTTTAACAGAATTGAAAAGTGAGCTAGACACCTCCACATTTATAGTAGGAGACTTCAACACACCACTTTTGGAGAAGGACAGGACATCCAGTAAGAAGCTCAACAGAGACACGGAAGACCTACTTACAGCAATCAACCAACCTGACCTCATTGACTTATACAGAACTCTCCACCCAACTGCTACAAAATATACTTTTTTTTCTAGTGCACATGGAACATTCTCTAGAATAGACCACATATTAGGTCATAAAACAAATCTTTGCAGAGTCCAAAACATCGAAATATTACAAAGCATCTTCTCAGACCACAAGGCAATGGAACTAGAAATCAATAACAGAAAAACTAGGGAAAAGAAATCAAATACTTGGAAAATGAACAATACCCTCCTGAAAAAAGACTGGGTTATAGAAGACATCAAGGAGGGAATAAGGAAATTCTTAGAAAGCAACGAGAATGAAAATACTTCCTATCAAAACCTCTGGGACACAGCAAAAGCAGTGCTCAGAGGCCAATTTATATCGATAAATGCACACATACAAAAAAGAAGAAAGAGCCAAAATCAGAGAACTGTCCCGACAACTTGAACAAATAGAAAGTGAGCAACAAAAGAACCCATCAGGCACCAGAAGAAAACAAATAATAAAAATTAGAGCTGAACTAAATGAATTAGAGAACAGAAAAACAATTGAAAGAATTAACAAAGCCAAAAGCTGGTTCTTTGAAAAAATTAACAAAATTGATAAACCATTGGCTAGACTGACTAAAGAAAAACAGGAAAGCAAACAAATAACCCGAATAAGAAACGAGAAGGACCGCATCACAACAGAGCCGAATGAAATTAAAAGAATCATTTCAGATTACTACAAAAAATTGTACTCTAACAAATTTGAAAACCTAGAAGAAATGGATAAATTCTTGGAAAAACACTACCTACCTAAACTAACACATTCAGAAGCAGAACAACTAAATAGACCCATAACAAAAAAAGAGATTGAAACGGTAATCAAAAAACTCCCAACAAAAAAAAGCCCTGGCCCGGACAGCTTCACTGCAGAGTTCCACCAAACCTTCAGAGAAGACTTAACACCACTACTACTGAAGGTATTTCAAAGCACAGAAAAAGACGGAATACTACCCAACTCATTCTATGAAGCTACCATCTCCCTGATACCAAAACCAGGTAAAGACATTACAAAAAAAGAAAATTATAGACCTATATCCCTCATGAACATAGATGCAAAAATCCTCAACAAAATTCTAGCCAATAGAATCCAACAACACATCAAAAAAATAATTCACCCTGATCAAGTGGGATTTATACCAGGTATGCAAGGCTGGTTTAATACCAGAAAAACCATTAATGTAATCCATCACATAAATAAAACAAAAGATAAAAACCACATGATCTTATCAATAGATGCAGAAAAGGCATTTGACAAAGTTCAACACCCATTCATGATAAAAACTCTTACCAAAATAGGAATTGAAGGAAAATTCCTCAGCATAATAAAGGGCATCTATGCAAAGCCAACAGCCAATATCACTCTAAATGGAGAGAACCTGAAAGCATTTCCCTTGAGAACGGGAACCAGACAAGGATGCCCTTTATCACCGCTCTTATTCAACATCGTACTTGAAGTCCTAGCCGGGGCAATTAGGCTAGACAAAGAAATAAAGGGTATCCGGATTGGCAAGGAGGAAGTAAAGCTATCACTATTTGCAGATGACATGATCGTATACACGGAAAACCCTAAGGAATCCTCCAGAAAACTACTGAAACTAATAGAATAGTTTGGCAGAGTCTCAGGTTATAAAATAAACATACAAAAATCACTTGGATTCCTCTACATCAACAAAAAGAACACCGAAGAGGAAATAACCAAATCAATACCATTCACAGTAGCCCCCAAGAAGATAAAATACTTAGGAATAAATCTTACCAAGGATGTAAAAGACCTATACAAAGAAAACTACAAAGCTCTACTACAAGAAATTCAAAAGGACATACTTAAGTGGAAAAACATACCCTGCTCATGGATAGGAAGACTTAACATAGTAAAAATGTCTATTCTACCAAAAGCCATCTACACATATAACGCACTTCTGATCCAAATTCCAATGTCATATTTTAAGGGGATAGAGAAACAAATCACCAATTTCATATGGAAGGGAAAGAACCCCCGGATAAGCAAAGCATTACTGAAAAAGAAGAAGAAAGTGGGAGGCCTCACTCTACCTGATTTCAGAACCTATTATACAGCTACAGTAGTCAAAACAGCCTGGTACTGGTACAACAACAGGCACATAGACCAATGGAACAGAATTGAGAATCCAGATATAGATCCATCCATGTATGAGCAGCTGATATTTGACAAAGGACCAGTGTCAGTTAATTGGGGAAAAGATAGTCTTTTTAACAAATGGTGCTGGCATAACTGGATATCCATTTGCAAAAAAATGAAACAGGACCCATACCTCACACCATGCACAAAAACTAACTCCAAGTGGATCAAAGACCTAAACATAAAGACTAAAACGATAAAGATCATGGAAGAAAAAATAGGGACAACCCTAGGAGCCCTAATACAAGGCATAAACAGAATACAAAACATTACCAAAAATGATGAAGAGAAACCCGATAACTGGGAGCTCCTAAAAATCAAACACCTATGCTCATCTAAAGACTTCACCAAAAGAGTAAAAAGACCACCTACAGACTGGGAAAGAATTTTCAGCTATGACATCTCAGACCAGCGCCTGATCTCTAAAATCTACATGATTCTGTCAAAACTCAACCACAAAAAGACAAACAACCCAATCAAGAAGTGGGCAAAGGATATGAACACACGTTTCACTAAAGAAGATATTCAGGCAGCCAACAGATACATGAGAAAATGCTCCCGATCATTAGCCATTAGAGAAATGCAAATTAAAACTACGATGAGATTCCATCTCACACCAACTAGACTGGCATTAATCCAAAAAACACAAAATAATAAATGTTGGAGAGGCTGTGGAGAGATTGGAACTCTCATACACTGCTGGTGGGAATGTAAAATGGTACAACCACTTTGGAAATCCATCTGGCGTTATCTTAAACAGTTAGAAATAGAACTACCATACAACCCAGAAATCCCACTCCTCGGAATATATCCTAGAGATACAAGAGCCTTCATACAAACAGATATATGCACACCCATGTTTATTGCAGCTCTGTTTACAATAGCAAAAAGCTGGAAGCAACCAAGGTGTCCGTCAACGGATGAATGGGTAAATAAATTGTGGTATATTCACACAATGGAATACTACGCATCGATAAAGAACAGTGACGAATCTCTGAAACATTTCATAACATGGAGGAATCTGGAAGGCATTATGCTGAGCGAAATGAGTCAGAGACAAAAGGACAAATATTGTATAAGACCACTATTATAAGATCTTGAGAAATAGAAAAAAATTGAGAAGAACACATACTTTTGTGGTTACGAAGCGGGGAGGGAGGGAGGGAGGGAGGGAGAGGGTTTTTTATTGATTAATCAGTAGATAAGAACTGCTTTGGGTGAAGGGAAAGACAACACTCAATACAAGGAAGGTCAGCCCAATTGGACTGGACTAAAAGCAAAGAGGTTTCTGGGATAAAATGAATGCTTCAAAGGTCAGCGGAGCAGGGGCGGGGGTCTGGGGAACATGTCTTGAGGGGACTTCTAAGTCAATTGGCAAAATAATTCTATTATGAAAACATTCTGCATCCCACTTTGAAATGTGGCGTCTGGGGTCCTAAATGCTAACAAGCAGCCATCTAAGATGCATCAATTGGTCTCAACCCACCTGGAGCAAAGGAAAATGAAGAACACCAAGGTCACACGACAACTAAGAACCCAAGAGACAAAAAGGGCCACATGAACCAGAGACCTACATCATCCTGAGACCAGAAGAACTAGTTGGTGCCCGGCCACAATCGATGACTGCCCTGTCAGGGAGCACAACAGGGAACTCCTGAGGGAGCAGGAGATCAGTGGGATGCAGACCCCAAATTCTCATAAAGAGACCATACTTAATGGTCTAACTGCGACTAGAGGAATCCCAGCGGCAATGCTCCCCAGACCTTCTGTTGGCACAGGACAGGAACCATCCCCGAAGACAACTCATCAGACATGAAAGGGACTGGTCAGCGGGGGGGAGAGAGATGCTGATGAAGAGTGAGCTAATTAAATCAGGTGGACACTGGAGAGTGTGTTGGCAACTCTTGACTGGAGGGGGGATGGGAAGGTAGAGAGAGAGGGAAGATGGCAAAATTGGCACGAAACGAGAGACTGAAAGGGCTGACTCAATAGGGGGAGAGCAAGTGGGAGAAGGGAGTAAGATGTATGTAAGCTTACATGTGACAGACTGATTGGAATTGTAAATGTTCACTTGAAGCTTAATAAAAGTTAATTTAAATAAATAAATAAAAAGATTACAGCTATGGGACAGTTCTACTCTGCCATATAGGGGTCACTATGAGTCGGATATATCAAGATCTATCCTGAAATACAATGCTGTCAGTGACAGGATAATATCCAGTACACTTGCAAGGAAGACTTTCTGATATCACCAATGATATCCCTCGTTCCACATCCTCTTCTAAATCTGGCTTGAGTTTCTGGCAGTTACCTGTCGATGTACTGCTACAGCCACTTTTGAATGATCTTCAGCAAAATTTTACTAGCATGTGATATTAATGATATTATTCGATAATTTCTGCTTTCAGTTGGGTCACCTTTCTTGGGAATAAGCATAGATATGGATCTCTTCCAGTAGTTTGGCCAGGTAGCTGTCTTCCAAATTTCTTGGCATAGACAAGAGAGCACTTCCAGTGTTGCATCCATTTGTTGAAACATCTCGGTTGGTATTCTGTCAATTTCTGGAGCCTTGTTTTTTTCCAATGCCTCTAGTGCAGCTTGGACCTCTTGCTTCAGCACCATCAGTTCCTGATGATATGCTACCTCCTGAAGTGATTGAACATCAACCAATTCTTCTTGGTATGTTGCTATTGTTGGGTGCTGTTGAGTCAGTTTCAACTCATAGTGACGCTGTGCACAACAGAACAAAACACTCCCCTTTTCTGCTCCATCCTCACAATTGTTGCTATGCTTGAGCCCATTGTTGCAGCCACTGGGTCAATCCACCTGGTTGAGGGTCTTTCTCTTTTTCACTGACCCTCTGTTTTACCAAGCATGATGTCCTTCTCCAGGGACTGATCCCTCCTGATAATATGTCCAAAGAATGTGAGACATAGTCTCACCATCCTTGCTTCTAAGGAACATTCTGGTTGTACTTCTTCTAGGACAGACTTGTTCATTCTTTCGGCAGTCCATGGTATACTCAATATTCATCACCAACACCACGATTCAAAGGCATCAATTCTTCTTCAGTCTTCCTTATTCATTGTCCAGCTTTTGCATGCATATGAGGCGATTGAAAACGCCATGGCTTGAGTCAGGTGCAACTTAGTTCTCAAGGTGATATCTTTGCTTTTCAATGCTTTAAAGAGGTCTTTTGCAACAAATTTGCCCAATGCAATGCGTCTTTTGATTTCTTGACTACTGCTTCTATGAGTGTTGGTATAGTAACTCTGTATTCCTTGCATCTTCTTTTGATGCTTCCTGTGTCATTCAATATTTTCCCCATTAAATCCTTCAATATTGTAACTCGAGGCTTGAAGTTTTTCTTCCATCCTTTCAGCTTGAAAAATGCTGTGCGTGTTCTTCCCTTTTGGTTTTCTATCTCCAGGTCTTTGCACGTGTCATCATAATACTTTACTTTGTCTTCTCAGGCCACCCTTTGAAATCTTCTGTTCAGCTTTTTACTTCATCCTTTCTTCCTTTTGCGTTAGCTACTCAATATTCAAAAGCAAGTTTCAGAGTCTCTTCTGACATCTATTTTGGTCTTTTCTTTCTTTTCTGTCTTTTTAATGACTTTTTGCTTTCTTCATGTATGTCTTTGATGTCATTCCAACAATGGCATCATCTGGCCTCAGTCATTAGTGTTCAATGCATCCAATCTATTCTTACGATGGTCTCTTAATTCAGGTGGGATATACTGAAGGTCATACTTTGGCTCTTGTGGACTTGTTCTAATTTTCATCTGTTTCAACTTGAACTTGCATATGAGCAATTGACAGTCTATTCCACAGTCCACCCCTGGCCTTGTTTTGACTGATGATACTGAGTTTTTCCACAGTCTTTTTCTACAGGAATCGATTTGATTCCTGTGTATTCCACCTGGTGAGGTTCACATGTATAGTCACCGTTTATGCTGGTGAAAAAAAGGTATTTTCAAGGAAGTAGTCATTGGTCTTGCAAAGTTCTGTCATGTGATCTCCAGCATCGTTGTTATCACCAAGGCCATATTTTCCACCTACCAATTCTTCATTGTGTCCAGCTTTCACATTCCAATCACTGGTAATTATCAATGCATCCTGATTGCATATTCAATCAATTTCAGACTGCAGAAGTTGGTAAAAGTATTCCAATTTCTTCACTTTGGCCTTAGTGGTTAGTGCATAAATTTGAATAATAGTCTTATTAACATTACTTGGATTCAGAATCAATGTCCATGGAAGCAACAGTCAAGAAATCAAACAATGTATTGCATTGGGCAAGTCTGCTACAAAAGACTTAATGGGCAAAATATTGAACAGCGCAGGAAGCATCAAAAGAAGATGGAAGGAATACACAGAGTTGCTGTACCAAAGAGAATTGGTTGACATTCAACCATTTCAGGAGGCAGCATATGATCAAGAACTGATGGTACTGAGGGAAGAAGTCCAACCTGCACTAAAGGCATTGGTGACAAACAAGCCTCCAAGAATTGATGGAATACCAATTGAGATGTTTCAACAAACAGATGCAGTACTGGAGGTGCTCACTCATCTATGCCAAGAAATTTCGAAGACAGCTACCTAGCCAACCAGCAGGAGGAGATTCATATATGTGCCCCTTCCAAAGAGAGGTGATCCAACCTAATTCAGAAATTATTGAACAACATCATTAATATCACACAGTAGTAAAATTTTGCTGAAGATCTTTCAAAAACAGTTACCTAGTACATCGACAGGGAACTGCTAGAAATTCAAGCCAGATTCAGGAGAGGACATGGAACAAGGGATTTCATTCTTGACATCAGATGGGTCTTGGCTGAAGGCAGAGACTACCAGAAAGATGTTTCCCTGTGTTTTATTGACTATGCAAAGGCATTCGACTGTATGGATCACAACAAATTATGGATAACATTACAAAGAATGGGAATTCCAGAATACTTAATTGTACTCGTGTGGAACCTGTACATAGTCCAAGAGGCAGTCATTTGAACAGAACAAGGGGATACTGTGTGGTTTAAAATCAGGAAGGATGTGTGTCAGGGGTGTTTCCTTTCACCATACTTATTCAATCTATATGCTAAGCAAATAATCTGAGAAGCTGGACTATATGAAGAAGAACAGGGTGTCAGTATTGGAGGAAGACTCATTAACAACCTGTGATATGAAGATCACACAACCTTGCTTCCCGAATGTGAAGAGGACTTGAAGCACTTATTGATGAAGATCAAAGACTATATAGCCTTCAGTATGGATTACACCTCAACATAATGCAAACGAAAATCCTCACAACTGGACAATAAGCAGGCTCGTGATAAACGGAGAAAAGACTGAGGTTGTCAAGGATTTCATATTACTTGGATCCAAGATCAATTCCCATGGAAGCAACAGTCAAGAAATCAAACGACGTATTGCATTGGGCAATTCTGCCACAAAAGACCACTTTAAAGTGTTGAAAAGACAAGATGTCACTTTGAGAACTAAGGTGCGCATGACCCATGCCGTGGTATTTTCAATGCCTCATACGCATGGGAAACCTGTACAATGAATAAGGAAGACCGAAGAAGAGTTGATGCCTTTGAATTACAGTATTTACAAAGAATATTGAATATACCAGGGACTGCCAGAAGACCGAATGAATCTGTCTTGGAAGAAGTACAGCCAGAGTGTTCCTTGGAAGTGAGGATGGCGAGACTTCATTTCAAGTACTTTGGACACGTTATAACGAGAGATCAGTCCCTGTAGGAGGACATCATACTTGGTAAGGTAGAGAGGGTCAGTGAAAAAGAGGAAGATTCTCGACATGATGGATTGACGAAGTGGCTGCAACAATGGGCTAAAACATGGCAACACTTGTGAGAATGGTGCAGGACTATGCAGTGTTTCATTCTGTTTTACACAGGGTTGCTATGAGTTGGAACTGACTCAATGGCACCTAACAACAACATGAGTCAGAATGTACTTAATGGCAAACAACAGCATATTATATTACGGTACATTACAGTACATTTTATTATATTGCATTACATTGTATTGCATTATATTACATTAAATTACACCTACTCTTCATTTATCAACTATCTCATTATTCAACATTTTGCATTTACAACAATAGTAAAAAACCTAATATTTGACTATGTTACACATTAAGGATGTATATCTGGCTGTAATGAACACTACAGTACATGAGGAGAGTAACACTGGCTGTGATGGTTAAGGTTATGTGTCAACTTGGCTGGGGCATGATTCTCAGTGGTTTGGCAGTTATGTAATGATGCAATTTGGCAGTTGTGTAATGATGTAGTCATCCCCTATTTTGCGGTCTGATGTGGTTATCCTCCATTTTTGCATAACATCAAGTTTCACAAAACGACCTGGTCTTTGGAACCTACCATGTTGATAAATGAGGAGTGGGTATATATATAATAAACACACACACACACACACACACACACACACACGTATCCTAAGAAGAGTTCTAAAGGTTTCTTTCTTCTTTTTGGTCACCAAAGTGCCATGATTCTAAGTGCAAACAGAAGCAAACTAAAGCCATAACTCCATTACTCTCTCTAGCCTGATGTCTGTCATGTTGAAGGCAGAATCATCTAGGTCATCTATTCATTTCTCATGTGAACACTTAAACCGAAGAGCCCAGGTGATGCCACTTCTTTCTGCCACCTCCCCTGCACCTTCCTCAGTTCACTGGAGAGAGCCTTGCTCTGGGGTCAGGAAATCTGGGTCCTTCTCCCTGCCCTGCACTGTCTGGGGCCAGCAGTATACTTACGGCCAACACATTTAAACATGTAAAATGCAGTTTCCCCATATGTCAAATAGACTTGGAAGAGCTAGTGAATAAATGTTCATTTTTTTTTTTAAAAGGTATGGAAAAAAAACAAACCCATTGCTATTGAGTCGATTCTGACCCATAGCAACCCTATAGCAGAGTACAACTGCCCCACAGGATTTCCAAGGAGTGGCTTTGGATTTGAACTGCCAGCCCTTTGGTTAGCAGCCAAGTTCTTAAACCACTGCACTACAATAACTCCAAAAGGTATGAAGCCCCATGTAAATACGAGATGTAGAGAGAAGTGAAGGAGATGGAACGGACTTTGGACTAAGACCTACCCAGGTTCTGATGTTGGCTCTGCCATTACCAGCACTGTGACCTTGAGCAAATTTCTTAACTTCTCTGGGTCTCAGCTTCTCTGATATAACTCAAAACAGACTAACTGGGATGAACAAAGGAATGCCCTGTTGCTGCTGCATCAATTCTAACTCATATCAGCCATATAGGACAGAGTGGAACTCCCCATAGGGTTTCCAAGACTGTGTACCTTTTTTTTAATTATTTTTTTTATTGTGCTTTAGGTGGAAGTTTACAGCTCAAGTTAATTTCTCATTCAAAAACGTATACACATACCGTTCTGTGACATTGGCTGCAATCCCCACAATATGACAGCACCCCGGGTTCCCTGTGTCCATTCGACCAGTTCCTGTCCTTTCCTGCCTTCTCATCGAGCTTTTGGGCAGAAGCTGCCCATTTGGTCTCAAATATTTGATTGAACTAAGAAGCACATTCCTCATGTGTATTATTTTTTGTTTTATAATCCTGTCTACTCTTTGTCTGAACAGTGGACTTCAGGAATGGTTTCATTTCCGGGTTAATAGAGCATCTGGGGACCATAGTTTCAGGGGTCCCTCCAGTCTCTGTCAGACCATTAAATCTGGTCTTTTTATGTGAATTTGAATTCTGTTCTACATTTTCTTCCTACTATGTTGGGAACTCTCTGTTGCGTTCCCTGTCAGGGTGGTCATTGGTGGTAGTCAGGCACCATCTAGTTCTGTTCTCAGGCTGTTGAAGTCTCTGGTTCGTTTGGTCCTTTAGTCCTTTGGGCTAGTATTTTCCTTTTGTCTTTGGTTTTCTTCATTCTCCTTTGCTCTGAGTAGGATGGTACCAATGTATATATATGTTTTTTTAAAAACCCATATGTCTTAGATGGCCACTCACAAGCTTTTAAGACCCCAGGTGCTACTCACCAAAGTGGGATATAGAACATTTTCTTTATAAACTATGTTATCCCAAGGTTGAAAATCTTTTCGGAAGCAGGCTGCGACATCTTTCCCCCACAGAGAGGCTTGTGGGCTCGAACCACTGACCTTTCACTTAGCAACCAAGTGCTTAACCACTGCACTGCCAGGGCTCCTTGAACAAAAGAATAGAGGGAGGTATTTGTGCCAGTACATATATACCTTCGACACCCTTTAATCCTCAGAGACATCCTTGTTTCTTAAACCTGTTTTGCAGAGGCCCCCAGAGCAGCAGCATCACTAGTGTTGGTGTCACCCAGTGTGGTAATTCCTGGTGTCACCCCCCCATGGACTTCCTCCTGTTCGAGACCTTACAGAATCCTTAGTAATGTTTTTTGAACAATGTTATCATAAACCATAATTTCTGTATATCTCTCCTTCTTTTCCTCTAATTACTACTTCATTCTCAAAAAAGTTATCGATATAGGTTCACAAATACTAATTACCACAATATTAGAGCTAAAATATCAGAAAATTTGACAAAATCAATGACTATAAAAACACTGGCAGCAATGAAAACAACAGCGTGGACTTGTAACGAACCACATGATTTGAAGCGTCATTGTAATTGGGTAATAATGACAGCTCTAACCAGAGCACATTAGAAGGTTCAAAAAGTAAATTAGCATAGAGCTTTACCCTTGCAGGTTTATTGATACAAGTAAGCTGGGCTTACGAAAAATGTTTTTGTTGTTTAACTAACTACAGGGATAGTTTTATTAAAAAAAAATAATAAATTTCTGCCGAAACACTGCACAAAAATTTTATAGACAGTCATTTTCATGTCTCCCCCCCTGACAGCGTCACTGGGTGCAGTCCGCACCCCTGCACCCCCCTAGTGACCCACTGCCCCAGAGTTCTTTGGCCCAAGGTAACCGTTAAGTGGTGGAAGCAGGATTCAAACCAAGGTTTCCTGTCCTTCAGCCCTTTTCTTCCTGCTGCCTGGAACTCTTGGGAACACCCTGGTGGAATCATTTCTTACCATCATAAGGCCCAGAGCCAACTTAATTGGAAAGTTGATTTATAAAGAATTTCATGGAGCTCCACCCAAGAAACATGTCAGTACCTTTGAGACAAGCACCGACCTTTTGCATGTGAACCGCTCTTGTTTGTGGTGTCCACTGATGTCACATCAGGCCTGAGGCCAAGTCCAAGAACACTCATACCTAGAGAATGATAATAATAGAAGAATACCACCCCGTGGCACTGTGTTTTAAAGACAACATGTACCCACATCATCTACAAACACCATATTATCTACAGGAACAGAGTCACAGAATCATATCCATTTGGAAGGAATAAACTACCTGCTCTTATGTGCACTGAAGGAACCCTGGGCAGTGCAAACAGCTAAGCACTGGGCTACCAATGCCTAGGTTGGCAGTTCAAACCCACTGAGAGATGCCTCAGAAGAAAGGCCTGTCAATCTACTTCCAAAAGGTCCCAGCCATGAAAACCACACAGAGCACAGTTGTACTCTGCAACACATGGGGTTGCCATGAGTTGAAATCGACTTGACAGCAACTAGTTTGGTTTTTCGATTTTTATGTGCATTGACCCACATAACCCCTCCATGAAGAATGTGTTGTTGTTGGTGTGTGCCATCGAGTGGATTCCAACTCATAGCAATCCGATCTGACAGAGTAGAACTGCCCCTTAGGGTTTCCTAGACTGTAATCTGTACAGAAGCAGATTGCCCAGTCTTTTCTCCTGCAGACGGCTGGTGGATTCAAACCACCGACCTTTTGGTTAGCAGCCGAGTGCTTAACTACTGTGCTCCTTATAAAGAATATCCTTATATTTTTGAACTGACAAACATCAAGAAGAAGCCAGCGTTCCTTGTTCTTTTTCTCTGTTTTTCTGGAGATGTCTGTTGACCCACCCTGGCATTCTGTGTGACAAAGCCCAGAGATGGCTTTCCCTTAGGAGCCCCTCAGAAGAAGGTGAGGCTCACATTGCCTGGTGGGGCGGGGAATGCTATCATTTACCACAATTTCATTACTAGCTCCTTATTTTTTCCATAAATACAGTAATCCCCAGTGTTAGACAGTCATATACCATTTACAAAATGCATCCACATTTCTTACCCCATTGAGGCTGCCAGCAGTCCTTCGAGGTGGGTATTGCTACCTTGATACTGATTTCACAGATGAGAGAAGTGGAGATCAAGCAGGCTAAGTGATTAGCACAAGTGCCGTGAGAGCCACGTGTTCTTTCCACTGATTCTGGTGCCCAGGCCAGAGGAGGGAAGCTTTGGGAGCATTCCGCCAGTCTGTGGGAGCACAGCCTGTGAGTCCATGGAGGCATTCCTTCGCCAAGTGTGCAGGCACCGCCCTTTCTTACTATCAGCAGGCAAGAAAAGGGATGTCCTGAAAGCACAGGGGAGGCCAGCTGCCTTACTGAGGCTGGTAGCAAGGGCATCCTCCCAGGAAGTTTCCTGGGAGTGAAAACAGCCACACCTCAGGCCTGCTGGCGATGACTCCTCTTAGGGGTGGCATCCCTGCTGACAGGCCCCAGTGGCAGGGCTGTTTGTGAGGGAGGCCAAAGAAGGTTGAAAATGGTGGGCTTACTTTTTGGAGGGGGCGGTGTCTGTGTGTGTCTGTGTTTCTCTGTGTGTGTCTGCGTGTCTAAGTTTGTGACCACGGGTGTGTTCCTGTGTGTCTGTGTATGTGTATGTGTGTGTGTCTATGTGTGTGTCCGTGTATCTATATTTATGTATGTGCATGTGTCTATGTGTGTGTGCATGGGTGTCTGCGTGTCTGTGGTTTGTGCCCATGTGTGTATATATGTCTTTGTCTATGTGTGTGTCTGTATGTGCACGTGTGTGTGTGTATGTGTATGTGTGTTCATGTGTCTCTGTATGTGTCTGTGTGTTGCTATGGCTCGTGTGTTGTCTCTGTGTCTCTATGTCTGCGTGTCTTTGTCCATGTATTTGGGGCAACATGAGCAACTAACCCTCTTAAACGCAGTTATCAGCAACCTCTATTCAGCCTCCAGACAAATGGGGCACTTTAGGCAGACCCTGGGATTCCTGGCCTTTGGTGCCAAGAAACCTCCACACCAACACCCCATCTGCCAGGGTCAGGCCAGAGATGCAAGAGAGGCAGTGTGGTGGGCAAGGGAGGCTGTTCAACCTTTTTTACTTCACGGCTCTTTTAGACAACGTTAGTACTTATCTGATTCAGCAGGGTGGGTGGAGGAGGCTGCTAGCAGCCACAGAGACTGCCCTGGGGGCTCCCCGCCACCCCAAAGTACAGAGATTGGCCTGGGGGCTCCCCATCACCCCAAAGGATATGAGATCACCAGTAGGATGCTCTGGGTGATGGGTCAACTGAGTGTGATCCCTGAAGTCAGACAGACCTGAGTTCCTCCACAACCTTGCATTTAAAGTGTGACCTGGGGAAGGGCCAGCTGCATCAGCATCACCTTCGAAATGCGGAGTGCAGACCTGCCCAGGGATAGATTACCCAATAAGCGAGGTAAGCACATGCTTAGGGCATCAACAAAACACAAGCACGAGTTGTCCAAAGCAAAAACCCATAGATGCCAAGCAAACAGGACAATCACTAATATTATAAACCAAACCAAATTCATTGCCATCAAGTCGATTTTGACTATAGCGACCCTATAGTTACATTAAAAAAGAAGTTATATCATGTATAGCTAAGATACACATATACATATATACATGTCACATACCCCATTCGACTGCGTGAATAAGCGGGGGGGGGGGGGGCCACCACAGATTATCAATACTTAGGGCCCTCGCATGCCTAAATCTACCCCTGGATCTACCCCAGACCTCTGGAATCAGAATCTGCATTTTAACAAGGTGCCCAGGGGACTCACATGCTGCACCGCACAGCAAAGTGTTTTGACCAGAGGATGCAAACTCAGGTGCGCACAGGGACCAGGTAGGTACCAGAATGAGTGAAGAGCCCAGGTGGGGACTGGGATGACCCAGAAAGGCCGTGTCTAGTGTACAAGCGCAGCCACGACTCAGCCCCCGTTGCACAAAGCCATGAGAGACCGTGCTACCTAGGGAGCCTGATCTTGATTCTTTAATAAGAAACTAATTCTCAGGGTCTCCAAAATGACTGCTTCTGGTTTTAACACATTGGCAACTAAATTAAAAATCTTTTGAAACACCACATAAACTACACACACACACACACAAATCTACTGCCCTCTGAACACCCTGAGTGCCATTTTGATACCTCCAGCTTCAAGCTGAAGATTGTCATTTTAGTCTTTCTCCCATTATAGGGGGTCGTAAAGCCTCGTGGTTAAGACCACAGGTTGTACAGTGGACCCAGGAATTCAAATCGCAGCTCAGCCACTTCCTTGAGTGAGCGCTTAACTTGGAGTCTTTGTTTCCT
Source organism: Elephas maximus indicus (assembly GCF_024166365.1). Classification (NCBI taxonomy): domain Eukaryota; kingdom Metazoa; phylum Chordata; class Mammalia; order Proboscidea; family Elephantidae; genus Elephas; species Elephas maximus. Next base: position 175,319,602 of record NC_064822.1, on the reverse strand, counting down.
CGTCTATAAAATGGCCCTAATAAATTCCCCTTGTGCGTGTGGGGTTGCCCTTGCAGTCTGGTTGAGATAAAACACTAAACCAAACTCATTGCTGATAAATCGATTCCAACTTAAAGTCGACCCTGAAGGCCAGAGTAGAACTGCCCCCATAGGGTTTCCAAGACTGTAATCTTTATAGAAGCAGATTGCCACATCTTTCTCCCGCAGAGCAGCTGCTGGGTTGGAGCCACCAATGTTTCTTGTAGCCAAGCATTTAACCAATGTTCTGCCAGAGATGGTGATTTTCTTCCTCTAGGACTTCAGTGTGGCCTAAATTTTCATGGGCATTCAGATCGCCTGGGGACCTTGTTAAAATGCAGATTCTGATTCCCTAGGTCTGGAATAGGGCCTGAAGTTCTGCATTTCCAACAAGCAACAAGCTCCCAGCAATGCCGGCACTGCTAGTCCATGATCTAGTTTAGGGGTCAGCAAACTTTGTATAAAGAAACCAAACCCATTACCATGGAGTCAATTCTGACTCATGGCGACCTCATGTGTTACAGGGTAGAACTGCCCCGTGGGGTTTTCTTGGCTGTAATCTTTTTGGAACCCAATCACCAGGCCTTTCTTCCAAGGTGCCACTGGGTAAGTTTAATCCACCAACCTTTAGGTTAGTACTCGAGGGCAAACAATTTCCACCACCCAGGAACTTTTCTATAAAGAGCCAGGCCGTGTGGTCTCTGTCACAACTACTGAACTCTGCCCTTATAGTGCAAAAGCAGCCAGAGGCCATACATAAATGAATGAGCATAGCTGTGTTCCAATAAAACTTTATTTGTTGTCGTTAGGTGCTGTCGAGTCAGTTCTAATTCATAGCGACCCCGTGTACAACAGTCCTGCACCATCCTCACAATGGTTGCTATATTTGAGCCCATTGTTACAGCTACTGTGTCAGTCCATCTCATTGAGGGTCTTCCTCTTTTCTTGCTGACTCTCTGCTTTACCAAGCATGATGTTCTTCTCTAGGGACTGGTCCCTCCTGATAACATGTCCAAAGTAAGACCCTGAAATTTGAATTTCATATAATTTTCATGTGTCACAAAATATGGTTCTTTTTTAAAATTTTCCTTTCAACCATTTAAAAATGTAGAAATCGTTCTTAAATCACAGACCAAGGCAACACAGGAGGTGGGCTGGATTTGGCCCATGGGCAGTAGTCTGACAACCCCTGCTCTAAGTCATCTCAACTCTGAGATGGACATCTCAACATCTGAGCCTGGCCTGCCTCCCCCACATGCTGACTTCACCCTCCCCCCGCAGCCTGGGCTAGTGCCCCGATGGGCAGAAACCACCATCATTGGCCCTGTACAATCAGCAGAAACCTGGGAAGCTGAGGTGCTGCCTTCCACGGCTGACACTTCTCTGGAGCCTCCCTTCCCTCCATTCAATCTCACAGTCACATTGTAACTCTATAAACACGCAGTCAAAGAACCAGTGACCCATGAGTTCAATAACAACAGAAGGAGTTTTGATTTATTGAGGGGAAGAGCAAAGGAAAGGAACCAGCAAACCGATAAGCAGGATAATTAGACCGTTCCCTAAACAGTCCATCAAAACTCTGTTGTTCCTGTCACTGCCCCTCCACCCATTCTGGGCCCTGGCAGCACGTAGACCAGGCAGCCTGGCGAGGATCTCCTTTGGCCTGTAGATCTTGGCTGTCAGAGAATTGGGAGGGCAGGGGCTTTTGAGAATTCGAAGCCAAGGGCCCTGGTATTCATTCGACAAATATTTATGGATTTGATACCCAGCCATTCCCAGGCAGGGACTCAATAAATGTCCATTGAAGATATTGGAAGACAGCTACCTGGCCAACCGACTGGAAGAGATCCATACTTATGCTTATTCCCGAGAAAGGTGATCCAACCGAATTTGGAAATTATCAAATAATATCATTAATATCACATGCAAGCAAAATTTTGTTGAAGATAATTCAAAAGTGGCTGCAGCACTTATCAACAGGGAACTACCAGAAATTCAAACCTGATTTAGAAAAGGACATGGAACCAGGGATATCATTGCTGATGTCAGATGGATCCTGGCTGAAAGCAGAGAATACCAAGATGTTTCCCTATGTTTCATTGACTATGATAAGGCATTCAACAGTGTGGATCATAACAAAGTATAGATAACATTTCGGAGAATGGGAATTCCTGAACACTTAATTGTGCTCATGAGGAATCCGTACGTGGATCAAGAGACAGTTGTTCGAAGAGAACAAAGGGATATCGTATGGTATAAAGTCAGGAAAGGTGTGTGTCAGGGTTATATTCTTTAACCATACCTATTCAATCTGTATGCTGAGCAAATAATCCAAGAATCTGGACTATATGAAGAAAAACAGGACATCAGGATTGGAGGAAGCTCATTAACAACCTGCTTTATGCAGATGGCACAACATTGCTTGCTGAAAGCAAAGAGGAATTGAAGCACTTACTGATGAAGATCAAAGACCACAGCCTTCAGTATGGATTACACCTCAACATAAAGAAAACAAAAATCCTCACAACCAGACCAATAAGCAACGCCATGATAAATGGAAACAAGATTGAGGCTGTCAAGGATTTCATTTCACTTGAATCCACAATCAACACCCATGGAAGCAGCAGTCAAGAAATCAAAAGACACATTGTGTTGGGCAAATCAGCTGCAAGAGATCTCTTTAAAGTGTTAAGAAGAAAAGATGTCACCTTGTGGACTAAGGTGCGCCTGACTCAAGCCAGGGTGTTTTCAGTCACCTCATATGCTTGCAAAAGCTGGACTATAAATAAGGAAGACCGAAGAATTGATGCCTCTGAATAGTGGAGTTGGCGAAGAATATTGAATATACCATGGACTGCCAAAAGATCAGGCAGTGTTTCTTTCTGTTGTGCATGGGGTCACCATGACTTGGAAGCAACTCGATGGCACCCAACAACAACAACAACAGGGTTTCCAAGGCTGTAATCTTTACGGAAGCAGACTGCCACATTTTTCTCCCTTGGAGCGGCAGGTGGGTTTGAACCACTGACCTTTCTGTTAGCAGCCGAGCACCTAACCACTTTACCACCAGGGCTCCTCTTATGTACATACCCACACAAAAACATGTATGCATATATATGCATTTTGGAATATGTATGTGTATATATATATATGTATGTAAAGGAGAGAGAGAGATAAGTTTCACAGAATAATTCTTACTTACCTTTACTATGTGCAAGGCATACTGGCATTTGCTCTTCTATTTTTTTTTTTTTTAATGCTGGTTGTAACCCATTTGATGACCTATTTCAAGCCCACTATTTGAAAAATACTGGCTTACTGGAAAGAAAATATGTTCACTCGTTCGTTTATTCAAGAAATATTTATTGAGTGTTTTCTATGTACTGGGGCACTAGACTAGGCACTAAAGATGCATTAATGAACACAGCAAAGTCCCTGCCCTCATGGAGCTTACATTCCCTGGGGGAGGGAGATGATGAAAGAATAAACAAATTTGGAAGATCAGGTGATTAGAAGGGCTCTGAAGAAGAAACAGGACAGGAGTAGAGTGTGATGGGTTGTGATCAGGGATGCCTTTCTACAAGGTGACATGAAAAAAGAAGGGAGAGAGCCACATGCATGTAAGGTAACAGCAAGGTAATAGCACATACAAAAGCCCTGAGGCAGGAACCTCCTCCATGTGATCAAGGAACAGGGAGGAAACCAACAGCCTGGGACACATGCTTGGGATGAAATGGGGTAGAATATAAGCTCGGAGAGTTGAGGAGAGGTGATGAAGGAAGACCAGGCAAACAATTTACTATAATCAAAGCAAAATGAAGCAAATCCTATAGTAGAAATACAAGCCAAATGCTGAGAAGGAAGTCCGGGAAAAGCTGAACTATGCCAGAGGGGTATTCTCCATTGATTTCTTTATTTGTCCAAAAACCCATCTTGTAAGTATATGTAGGCATTGCACTGAGGAAGCAAAAATCCAAATACAATTAAACAATTGATTGTTCCAAGTAACATGAAATCCTTGACAACTTCAATCTTTTCTCCTTTGCTTATTGGTCCAGTTGTGAAATTTTTTGTTTTCTTCTGTTGAGGTGTAATCCATACTGAAGGCTGTAATCTTTGATCTTCATCAGTAAGTGCTTCAAGTCTTCTTCTCTTTCAGCAAGCAAAGTTGTGTCATCTGCATATTGCAGGTTGTTAATGAGTTTCCCTCCAATCCTGATGCCATGTTGTTCTTCAGCTTCTCAGATTATTTGCTCAGAATACAGATTTAATAAGTACAGTGAAAGGATACAACCCTGACACATGCCTTTCCTGATTTTAAAACACACAGTATCCACTTATTCTGTTCAAATGACTGCCTCTTGGACTATGTACAGGTTCTGCATGAGCACAATTAATTGTTCTGGAATTCCCATTCTTTGCAATGTTATCCATAATTTGTTATGATCCACATAGTTGAATGTCTTTGCATAGTCAATAAAACACAGGTAAACATCTTTCTGGTATTCTCTGCTTTCAGCCAGGGTCCATCTGACATCAGCAGTGATATCCCTGGTTCCACGTCTTCTTCTGAATCTGGCTTGAGTTTCTGGCAGTTCCCTGTCGATGTACTGCTGCAACTGTTTTTTATCTTCAGCAAAATTTTATTTCCCTGTGATATTAATGATAATTTCCACATCTTTTTTTTTTTTTTTAAATGGATTACCTTTCTTTGGAATGGGTACAAATATGTACCTCTTCCATTTGTTTGGCCAGGTAGGTGTCATCCAAATTTCTTGGCATAGACAAGTGAGCATTTTCAGTGCTGCATGCATTTGTTGAAACATCTCAGTTGGTAGTCCATCAATTCCTGGAGTCTTGTTTTTTGCCAATGTTTGCAGTACAGCTTGGACTTCTTCCTTCAGTAACATTGATTCTTGATCATATGCTACTTTCTGAAATCATTGATGTCATGAAATGAATTGTGTCCCCCCGCAAAATATGTGTCAACTTGGTTAGGCCATGATTCCCAGTATAGAGTGGTTGTCCTCCATTTTGTGATTATAATTTTATGTTAAGAGGATTAGGGTGGGATTGTAACACCACCCTTACTCGGGTCACCTCCCTGATACAAGGTAAAGGAAATATCCCTCAAGAGATAAAAGGAAAGAGAAGCAAGCAGAGAGTTGGGGACCTCATACCACCAAGAATGCAGCACCAGGAACAGAGCGCATCCTTTGGACATGGGGTCCCTGTGCCTGAGAAGCTTCTCAACCACGGGAAGATTGAGGACAAGGACCTTCCTCCAGAGCCAACAGAGAGAGAAAGCCTTGTCCTGGAGCCGATGCCCTGAATTTAGACTTGTAACCTACCAGACTGTGAGAAAATAAATTTCTCTTTGTTAAAGCCACCCACTTGTGGTATTTCTGTTATGGCAGAACTAGATAACTAAGACAGCTGAACATCAATTCATTTGTTTTGGTGCAGCGACTCTGTGTATTCCTCCCATCTTCTTTTGATGCTTCCTGCATTGTTCAATATTTTGTCCTATGAATCCTTTGGTGTCACAACTGGAGGCTTGAATTTTTTCTTCCATTCTTTCAGCTTGAGAAATGCCAAGCATGTTCTTCCCTTTTGTTTTTCTAACTCCAGGTCTTTGCACATTTCATTATAATACTTTACTTTGTCTTCTTTAGGTGCCCTTTGAAATCTTCTGTTCAGCTCTTTACTTCATCATTTCTTCCATTAGCTTTAGCTACTCGATGTTCAAGATCAAGTTTCAAAGAGAAAGAAAGGTTATCCTTCTGGGACCTCCTTTTTTTTTTTTTTAATTTTTATTAGTTGTACTTTAGATGAAGGTTTACAGAACAAACTAATTTCTCGTTAAACAGTTAGTACACATATTGTTTTATAACATTGATTAACAACCCCACGACATGTCAACACTCTCCCTTCTCGACCTTGGGTTCCCTATTACCAGCTTTCCTGTCCTCTCCTGTATTCTAGTCCTTGCCCCTGGGCTGATGTGCCTTTTAGTTTCATTTTGCTTTATGGGCCTGTCCAATCTTTATCTGATGGGTGAACCTCAGGAGTGACTTCATTACTGAGCTGAAAGAGTGTCCGGGGGCCATACTGTCAGGGTTCCTCCAGTCTCTGTCAGGCCAGCAAGTCTGGTCTTTCTTTTTTGAGTTAGAATTTTGTTCTACATTTTTCTCCAGCTCTGTCCAGGACCCTCTATTGTGATCCCTGTCAGAGCAGTCAGTGGTGGTAGTTGAGCACCAACTAGTTGTACTGGACTCCGTCTGGTGGAGGCCATGGTAGATGTGGTCCATTATGGGACCTCCTCTTCTAATGAGGAGAGTGGCTGTGTGTTTTAATTTCCTAATGCCACCATAACAAAAAATACCACAAGTGAGTGCCTTTAAAGAATAGAAATCTATTTTCTCACAGTCCAAATCAGGGTATTGGCACTAGGGGAAGGTCCTTCTTTGTCTCTTTCAGTTTCTAGTAGTTGCTGGCAATCCTTGGCGTTCCTGGGCTTGTAAATGTGTCTTCCTTATCACATGGCATTTGTCTTCCCTCTGCGTGTGTCTGTATCTGTTCTGTTCTTTTTATAAGACACCACTCAAAAGAAACTAGGTTTAGGACCCACCCTCCCTACTCTGGTATGGCCTCATTAACATAACAAAAGAAAACCCCCTATTTCTAAACAGGGTCATATTTATAGGTTAGGAGTTCAATATAACTTTTTGGGAGACACAATTCAATCTGTAACACCATGTTGTTTCTGTGTGTCATCAAGTCAGAACTGCCCCCAGAGAGTTTCCTAGGCTGTAATCTTTATGGAAGCAGATCACCAGGTCTTTTCTCCCATGGAGGCCCTGGTGGTTTCAAACCACTGACCTTACAGTTAGCAGCCAAGCACTTAACCATTGAGCTACCCGGGCTCCTAGAAACACCATATAAGCAAACAATTAAAATGTTAAAGAAGGAAATGTTAAAGGGAGTGGGAGCATTTTCTAGGGTACTAGGATGACTTCTATAAGGCGCGGAACTTCAACAGAGTCTCAATAGAGGAGACATATGGCAGGCAAATAGAGCAGAAAAAGGCATTCCAGCCAGCAGAACCCACCCATGCAAAGGCTTAAAGGCCAAGAGAAGGCTACAGCAGGGGCAGATTAACTAGTAAGTAAGGTGTGCACGGGCTTACAGTAAGCAAGTTACGCAGAGGCTTACTTGTGTTTACATATTAATCTGTATGAACAATTTCACATGGTTTTCACCACATCTTTGAAATCGTACACTACAGATTAATAAGTAAGCACAAGTAAGCCCTTTGAGTACCCTGCTTATTGCATAATCCATCCCGGCTGTGTGGTACAGTGGGAACAGTGAGTCTCAACCTCAGCAGCCCATCATAGAAGGGCCAAGGAAGCTTTTCTTATGCACCCACCTGGAACCTACCTCCAAGGCTCTGCTTTGACTGCCTGGAGTAGGCCCAGGACTGGCATTTTTCAAAGCTTCCCCAGGTGATGCTAACATGAAGCTCTGGCTGGAGTGAGACCATTGAGAGCAGGTGAGACCAGTGAAGGTGACGGGGCCAGGTTATCAGGTGCATTTTATGCTGGCTCTAGAACTTGGACTTTATCTTCTAATAGAGGGACTCCCTCCCCCACCCCCCCCAAGAGTTTTAAGCAAGGAAATGGGTGAGGTTGGCTTCACACTGTAGCAGGCACACTGTGGGGAACTGGGAAGAAGAGAGGAGAGGAGTGAGGTGGTGGAGGGGCAATCAGAGGCCAGGGGATCATCAGGCAGAAACCATAGAGGTTGAGAGAAGAGATGACAAGAGTTTAAACCCAGGCAGAACGAGGCAGTGAGGAATGAGATAAGGACACAGTCAAGAGATATAGAATAGGCAGAAAAGAAGTGAAAGAACTTGGGGACTCATTGGATGCTGGCAGAGAGAAGAAAATTGAGGATATGATTCCGTTCACTGAAATACGAAATCTAGGAGGATAGGCTTGAGGGGAAAGATAATGAGTTCTGTTTCCAACGTTTTGAGTTTGAGGTACCTGTGGAAAATAGTAATAATAACCACAGCTACAACAGGTCATTTATTGAGCACTTACTACATGCCAGGTCCTGTGGTCCATGTTCCCTGTGGATGACTAATTTAATTGTCGCAACAGCTCAATGTGGTAGGTAATCTTATTGTTCCCATTTTACAGAAGGAAAAGTGAGGCTTGGAGAAGCTGAGTAAATGGGAAGAATGAGGAAATCTACTATTGTGTACACACACCCCTTTGCACAGAGCTTGCACTTGGCGTGCACTCAGAAAATGGTAGTATTGTTAATTATTTCCTTCTGCTATGGTGGGAAGGAAACACCAGTCAGGCCTGCAGAGAAGAGGAGCCCTATGTAAATATAGACGCCTTAGTGTATATATAGGAGTGCCTGGGCGGCAAAAATGGTACCTTGCAATTGGTTGGGGGTGACCCCATGTATATCAGAGCAGAACTGTGCTCCACGGGGTTTTCACTGGCAGTTGCCTTTCAGAAGTAGATCGCCAGCCAGGCTTTTCTTCTGAGGTGCCTCTGGGTGGATTCAAACCACCAAACTTTCAGTTAGTAGCCAAGCACTTAACCATCTGTGTCACATTGGTTGGGGTTTTTTTTTTTATATATAGGGTTGCCATGAGTCAGAATCGACTCAACGGCAGTGGGTCTTTTGTTTTGATATATATATGGAAAACCAGGTGGTGTAGTGGTTAAGTGCTACGGCTGCTAACCAAAAGGTTCAAATCCACCAGGTGCTCTTTGGAAACCCTATGGAGGCAGTACTACTCTGTCCTATAGGGTCACTATGAGTTGGAAATGATTCAATGGCAGTGAGTTTAGTTTTGGTTTATGTATATATATGTCACTATGGGTCAGAATCAACTCTACGGCAATGGGTTTATATATATATATATATATATATATATATATATAGGCCCACACTCAAGCTCTTGCTGGTTTTTATTTTTGACTTTCTAATTAGGCATCTCAAATGCCTCTGGATCTTACCCTTTCTCCAGCCCTATCCCACACTCACCCCATAATTATTTCTTTTTTCTTAATTTCTTCTTACAAAGTTAATCTCAGTCTGCTTGCATGTGTTCTGTTCTGAGAGGGAAACTGTGTTGTAGCTCATGCAGCCAGAGGAGAGAAGGGGAACTTTATTTATTTTTTTGTCATACAGCTCCTCTTGCCAGATCCGATGCCAAATAAACAAAGCTGCTATTCATATCAGAATCTCCCGTCTCGATCTTGCCCAGGGTCATTTTATCAGCAGAGCCTCTTGGACTGTCTCTCCCAGAGCCTGGAACAGCAAAGAAGAATGTTCCAAAACTGAGTGCTGCGAAAATAGCACCCCATTTAATGAGGCCACAAAGAGCAGGGCTGTTGCTCTCTTGGTGAGTGCAGGAGCAAACATTATGTTTAAAGTCGTGGTAGGAAAATGCCGACTTCTCAAATGTGGCCTCAGCAAAAAGCATCAGCCAGCCCATCACTAGTTTGTGACTCAGGAGCAAGCAGCTGAGGCAGTTACGGGGAAGATTTAGAACTAGGCTGCTACTCTCCCGAAGATCCCGGTCCTCATGCCCGGGACCCTCGCCCACTTGCCCCAGGGTTGATATGTCTGCCATGGTCCTGCTCTTCTAGCTGTAGTTGTTGTCAGCTGCCATCAAGTCCAGCCTGTGACCCAAGGTGACCGCATGTACAACAGAACTAAATGCTGCCTGGTCCTGCTCCATCCCGACAATCAGTTGTTGTTCAGACTCTTATGATCCATAGGGTTTTTATTGACTTATTTTCAGAAGTAGATTCCCAGACTTCTCTTCCTAGTCCATCTGACTCTGGAATCTCTGCTGAAACCTGTTCAGTTCATAGCAACATGCAAGCCTCCGCTGACAGACGGATGGTGGCTACATTGAGGTGCATTTGAAGGGAATCAAATCCAGGTCTCCCACATGGAAGGTAAAGATTCTACCACTGAACACCACTGCCCTGCGCTCTTCTGGCTACTGCCCCTCAAGATCAAAACTTATTCTTCTTGTGCGCCATTCACAGACGCATAAGTACCAGTAAAGACAACTTCCAAAGGAATGGAGTCCAAACTTCCATACAATGTTTCCTCAACGGTGACCTGGCCTTGCTCTTTCAAGAGTCCTCCCTTCAAAGCTCGATGCAAACACTTAATGTATAAAAACAGATCCAAAATGGAGCTGCTCTGGGTGATCTAGAGTCCCACCCAACTGGTCTCCCTGGACAGGCCCATCCCCCCAAAAAAGAGGCCCCAAGGGTTGCTCCAAGGTACTGCAAGTCTATGGAGTCCAGTTTGGAAACCACTGTCTTAGGTCAAAAACGAGTCCTCAGGTGGTGCAGATGGTTAATGTGCTCAGCTGCTAAGCAAAAGTTTGGAGGTTCAAACCCACCCAGGAGTGACTTGGAAGAAAGGCCTGGAAATCTACTTCCAAAAAATTCAGCCATTGAAAAGTCTATGGAGCACAGTTCTGCTCTGACATATGTGGGGCCACCATGAGTTGGAGTCGACTTCACGGCAACTGGTTTGGGGTTTTTTTTTAGATCAAAAAAGTACTCAGGTACCATACTCAGCATCCATTTATTTATTTATCCAGCCAGTAGTTACTAAATACCTACTATGTACAAAGAGCAAGGAGACAGTAGTGAATTTAACAGACAAGTTCCTGCTGTCATGGGACTCATATTTTTGTGGAGGATATAGGCAACCACAGGGTAACTGTGGACAGTGGTAAGTACAAGAAAGAGCGTAAGACAGGATAATGTAATGGAATATGACTGTGTGAAAAACTACTTAGATTGGATGGTCAGGAGAGGCCTCCCTGAAGAAATAACCACAGAGAAGAGATCATGAGAAGGCACAGGCTTTATAACTCTCTGTAGAAGGAGCTTTGCTGCAGAGAGAATCACAAGGGCAAAGACCCTGAGAGAGGCTCCAGCTTGGCCCACTCTAGGAACTGAAAGAGTGAGGGGTGGGTGGTAGATGAGGTCAGAGGTAGGCAGGGCCAGAGCATGTTGGTCTCTGTAGGTGCATGTTTATAAAGCACTGGAGAGAGCATGGGTTTAGTTCAGATATTTTTGGCACCCACCATGATGCTGATTTCATTCCCCACTGAAATAATGAAATTCGGACGCAATCCTCCCTCGTAAAGGAAAGAACACTGACGGGGAGCAAAGAGTCTGAACTTTTAGAAATTCCATTCCGTCCCTTCCAGATTTTTCTCCTTCCTTTTTCTTTCCAGCTGGTCTACCGAAAGCAGAGTGACCTTCTCCCTCTGGGGGATTTCTATTTCCTCCCCAGTAACATGAGTGGACTGGGTGAGATCAAAACTCTTTTCAAATGAAATCCCACATGGGACATGAAATTATAAGAGAAATTAATGGAGTATTGTATTAGTTCTAATTTTATTCTATGACTTTTAATTTACAACATTTATTGTAAAGTCTGTCTCCATCAAGAGTACAAGAAGGCTAGTCTTATATCAGCCTTAACACCCCAACTGACTTTTATATCTTGTGTCCTCGCCTAGCATGGTTTTTGAGGAAATTGCCTGTGTTTTAACAGCTTGTTCTGCAACCTCGGCTTGTTGTTATTGTTAACTGCTGTCCAGTCTGCCCCCAACTCATGGCAAGTCCACGCACAATGGAAAAAAATATGGCCATCCGCCATGATAGGATGGGGTTAGATCATTTTGGCCCATAGATTTGTTTTGTTTTGTTTTTAATAATTTATTTTATTTTTGTTATCGAAAATATACACAGCAGAACATACACCAATTCAACAATTTCTACATGTCCAATTCAGTGACATTGACTACATTCTTCAAGTTGTGCAACCATTCTCACCCTCCTTTTCGAACTGTTCCTTCCCCATTAACATAAACTCACTGCCCCCTAAGCTTCGCATCTAACCTTTCGAGTTAATGCTGTTAATTTGATCTCTTTCAGAAAATTCTTTAAAAGAGCACAATGCTCAACTGACTAAATAAAAGATACACTGTTGTTTGGTTTAAAGAAGACTTCAAGAGATATTTTTGGTTTAAGCATAGGGTTTTCATTGGCTGATTCTTGGAAGTAGATCCCCAGGCCTTTCTTCCTAGCCCATCTTAGTCTGGCAGCTCTACTGAAACTGTTCAGTATCATAGCAACACACAAGTTTCCACCGACAGATGGATGGTAGCTATGCTTGAGGTGCACCGGCCAGGAATTGAGCCCAGGTCTCCCACATGACAGGCAAGAACTCTACCACTGAACCACCAGTGCCCCTCCCATAAAGCAAGATGGAAGAAGAAACCTTACTCTGAGGACAACATAAAAAAGAGTTACCCAGGCAGCCCAAGTTCATGGATATCAAACATTTGAATGTGCTTTTATGCATCTCATTTTAACAAAATGACTACCAGACGTTTGTGCAACACTTCAAGTTCTTCTGTGAAACACTGAAATCCGGTCAGCATAAGCTGTCTTCTAGGCAGTGGTTTGCTGGTAAACCAGCTCTCTGGTGGGAAGAAAAAAAACAAAAAGCCCTAATTTATAGAGTTTGCCAATTTCTGCGGTGTAAATGGAGCTCTGGTGATGCAGTGGTTAAGAGCTTGGCTGCTAACCAAAAGCTCAGCAGTTCGAATCCACCAGCTGCTCCTTGGAATCACTGTGGGCTGGTTCTCATCTGTCCTATAGGGTCACTATGAGTCAGAATCAACTCGATGGCAACAGGTTTAGTTTTGTTTTTGGTATGATATAAATACTTCCAATGTGGACAATTTCAAACTAGCAATAGTTTAACAACTGGCTCTCAAAATATCTAATAATTGGCTCTCGTAAGCCAGCATACTGATTTTCTAGGGTTGCCATAACAAATTACCACAACTATGTGGCTTAAGGAGTCTGTTTGGTGCAGTGGTTAAGCACTCAACTGCTAACAAAAAGGCGGGTCTGCTTCTGTTAAGATTACAGCTTTAGAAACCCAGTGAGGCAGTTCAACTCTGTCCTACAGAGTCACTATGAGTCAGAATTGACTCAATGGCAACGGATTTTGTTCTGTTTTGTTTGTTTGTTTGTTTGTGGCTTAAAACAACAGAAATGTATTGTCTCACAGTTTGGGAGGCTAGAAGTCTGATTTCAGGATGTCAGCAGGGCCATCCTCTCCTCCAAAGGCTCTAGGCGAATATCCTTTCTTATATTTCCCACCTTCAGGTGGCCCCAGATGTTCCTTGGTTTGTGGCAGCATAACATGGCTGAATTCCCTCTGTGTATGTCTGGTCTTTTCTCCACTTTTTATAAGGACACCAGTCATATTGGATTAGGGCCCACTCTACTCAAGTTTGACTTCATGTTAACTAATTATATTTGCAAAGACCTTACTTGCAAATAAGGTCACATTCAGAGATACCAGGGGTTAGGACATGAACATATCTTTTTGGGGTCACAATTCAACCTATAACAGCCAATATGAAACAACTCCAGAACACCATTATTCTAGAGCTCGTACATAGTTAACAATTCTGGATACATCTCACTTGAATGCCATCACCCAAAAACCAAGACACCCACAGTGGTACCACACAGGCCCTGGGGCCTTTAGTTGGAGCCAAGAAGGAACAGATGGAGGTGGGGTGGGGAGTGGAGAGCAGAGGAACAGAAGCAGAGAAGCTGGAGTCATGGAAGTCCGAGGGCAGTGTGTTGGCTGAAATGGCCAGATTATGACCCCAGGGACTGGGATGATGGCACCTCCTTAAACCAAGTCCTCCCAAACCCACCTGTACTCTACAGACTTCAGATCACACCCCAGGGTGTCTTCTTCTTGGGGTTTGTCTTAGTTATCCAGTGCTGCTATAACAGAAATACCACAAGTAGATGGCTTTCACAAGCAGAAATTTATTCTCTCACAGTTTATGAGGCTGAAAGTCTGAATTCAGGGTGCCAGCTCCAGGGGAAGGCTTTCTCTCTCTGTTGGTTCTGGAGGAAAGTCCTCATCATTGATCTTCCCCTGGTCAAGGATTTTCTCAGCACAGGGACCCCGAATCCAAAGGACGTGTTCTACTTCCTGGTTCCTCTTGCTTGGTGGTAATGAGGTCCCTCTCCTCTCTGCTGGCTCCTCTCTTTTATATCTCAAAACAGATTGACTCAAGATCAACCTAAGCCTGTAGATTGAGTCCAGCCTCATTAACATAACTGCCTCTAATCCTGCCTCATTAACATCATAAAAACATCATAGAGGTTGGGATTTATAACACACAGGATAATTACATCAGATCACAAAATGGTAGACAACCACACAACACTAAGAATCATGGCCTAGCCAAGTCAATACACATTTTTGGGAGACACAATTCAATCCATAGCAGGGTTCATCCCTCCAGATGCAGCTGAAGCACCTTCTCTGACTTTTCCAAGCCTGTTGACTCATGCTGTCCTTTGAGCCAACTCTGGACCTAGCATAGCCCTGTCTTATCGCACCTTCTCACTGTCCTCCAGTTCTGTTTTTGCTCATCAGCCTTCCAGGCTAGACTCTGAGGGCAGGAACCATGACTGGAGCCCTATCACAGGGCCTGATATATTCATTAATTTGCTCAGCAAATCATAACTGAGTCCCTACTACACCCCAGGCAGTGTTCTGGGCACTAAGAATCCAATGATGAACGAAACAAAGTCTGTGCCTTCGTGACGGTTATGATTCTAGAAGACAACAAATGTTACGTTATTGTCTCATAGTCAGTAATGTTCTTGGGAAGTATAGTCTCATGGTCACTGCTCTTGGAAAGGTAGGGATGGAAGAGAGCTTTCGTTTATTTTATTTTAACCTTAGACAGAATTTGCACATAAGCAGGGTCATCCTTCATGCTCTTCTGATTTTATTTTTTAATTATGGCTTTGGGGTAGGGATTTGAAAGCCTATTAAAGTACCATTGTCATAGGTCAGGGGTTGTGAGGAGAGGCTGCTGGTTACATGTTTATCTACTGTAACCCACTGATATCTTAGGTTGAGTTGTCTCACAGGTTAGGTAGCTCTGAGAGGAAGGAGAATAGATGGGGTGAGCTTGAAATTTCCTAGAGAGAGGATGAGGAAAGGGCTCAGGGATCTCCCCACTCTATCTCTTGCCCCAATAGCCAGGGTCCTGTATTAATCCCAGCTCCTGGGATGGATGGGGCAGGAATAGATTCTGCCCTTGCTGATTAGTCCAGGACCAGACCCACTGCCTGCTGGTTATTCTGAACATTGAAGATCATGAGGAAGAAGACAAAGATAAAGGAGGAGAGAAATAGAAAAAGAGAGGGTGAGGCAAAGGAGATGGAGAGAGGGATACACTGAGGAAGTTTCCTCCTACTATGACTTGCTGTTGCTGTTAGGTGCCATCGAGTCAGTTCCGACTCATAGTGACCCTATGTACAACAGAAGCAAACACTTCCCAGTCCTGCGCCACCCTCGCAATCATTGCTATGTTTGAGCCTGTCGGGGCAGCCACTGTGTCAATCCATCTCATTGAGGAATCTTCTTCTGTTTTGCTGACCCTCTACTTTACCAAGCATGATGTCCTTCTCCAGGGACTGGTCCCTCTTGATAACATGTCCAAAGAACGTGGGATGAAGTCTCACCATCTTCCCTTCTAAAGAGCATTCTGGCTATACCTCTTCCAGAAGTACTACTCTGACTTAAAAATACCAAATTCTATAAGAACCTGGAGGGCCTCCCCAGTCCACCCCTGCAACACCATAAGCCTTAAAAAATGGGGTGGACTATACTCATGATTTGTAACATTCCTATAAACAAGTGGCCATCAAGTCGTCCCCAACTCAAGGTGACCCCATGTGTGTCAGGGTAGAACTGTGCTCCGTGGGATTTTCAGTGGCTGATTTTGGGGAAGTAGATTGCCAAGTTTTTTCTTCCAAAGTACCTCTGGGTAGATTCAAACCTCCAACCTTTGGTTAGCAACTGAGCACATTAGCCATTTGCACTACCCAGGGATTTCAAACATCCCTATAGGTCACCTATTCTGTTACTTATCAATATTTTTTAAAACTTTCTCTCTCTCTTTCTCTGTCTTTGTCCCTTTGCTTAAATACATTCTTTTAATGATATTTTATATCACTGCCATAAATTATGAGTTTTATGGACCAGATCATTTTTCCTAGTACACATTGAAATAAATATTTAATCGCTCAAATTACAATGTTCGTGTACATGCCCTGCGACCTGCCAGTGTCAGGCATGCCACATTGTGGACCACTAGTAGAGAGGGCTCTACACCCCTGGTGCTCAACAGACTCAGAGCCAGTCTTGGACCTTGGCTTATGATTAATCCTGGGCCAAGTCCTCCCTTTCTCCCTGTCTGTCACTTGTCTCATCTGCAAAATGAGAGGGTTGACCAGAGGCCCTCTCAGGTGCCTTCACACTTTGTGCTTCTGAGTCATTCATTCTATAAATGTAGAGTCACTGGAGACAGCACCCTCAGGACTGAGTTCTCAGCACTCTGCCCTTTCCCCTTCCTCTAAAACCCCCTCTACCACCCAGTTATACCGTTTTTACCATTACAAGACAGATCTACCTATAAGGAAAGCCTGCACAGCTCCAACCCCAAAGCTAAAATTGGTTTTTTTAATTAGAAAATCATCCAATTTTCCCATGTCTCAGCACAATGCTCTCACCCCTTTAACTTTTGTGACGTGACCCTGTTGTTTCTGATAAAGTAGGGTTTTGTTTGCAGGGGAGTCACATTCCAACCCACAAAGAAAAGTTTTTTGAAAAACTATTTAAGTGGTTTTGAACATCACAATATTTCACAAAAGCCAAACAGACAGGGAGTGTAATCATCCCCTGGCGGGACCCCCACATTCAGTGTCCCTTCCCACAGTCTGTCTTTTGGCTCTAGACAAACACCTCCCAAGTCTTTCAGGATAGTCAGCAGGTTTTCAAACCCTCCCAAAAGGGTGGTGTGTGGAGGGAGGGTGGCAAAACATTACGCTTAATTAACCTCAGGTCCCTGGGTGGTGTAAACCGTTAAGTGCTTGTTATGGATTGAATTGTGTCCCCCTAAAATGTGTATCAACTTGGCTAGGCCATGATTCCCAGTATTGGGTGATTGTCCACCATTTTGTCATCTGATGTGATTTTCTTATATGTTGTAAATCCTACTGCTATGGTGTTAATGAGGTGAGATTAGCAGCAGTTATGTTAATGAGGCAGGACTCAATCTACAATATTAGGTTGTGTTTTAAGTCAATCTCTTTAGAGATATAAAAGAGAGAACTGAGCAGGGGGGTGGGATCTCATACCACCAAGAAACAAGAACAAGAGCATAGCATGTCCTTTGGACCAGGGGTCCCTGCACTGATAACCTCCTTGACCAGGGAAAATTGATGACAAGGACCTTCCCCTAGAACCGAAAGAGAAAGAAAACCTTCCCTTGGAGCCGGCATCCTGAATTCAGACTGCTAGCCTCCTAAACTCTGAGGGAATAAATTTCTGCTTGTGAAAGCCATCCACTTGTGGTATTTCTGTTACAGCAGCACTAGATAACTAAGACGGCACTCCACTACTTGCCAAAAGGTTGGCAATTCGAACCCACCCACAGGCGCCTTGGAAGACAAGCCTGGGAATCTTCTTCCAAAAGGTCACAGCCTTGAAAATCTGATGGAACAGTTCTACTCTGCACATATGGGGTCTCCATGAGTTGGAACTGACTTGACCACAGCTAACAACAACACAACAACAATTGGACTCAGAAGCTGCACAAGAACAAGATTAGGTGGCCATTGCTGGACCTAACACATTCTCAGCATACCTGAACCCTTGTTAAAAACACTTTGTAGATGACTGGGGAGAGAGATCGCCAAGCCCAGAAAATAGAAGCCACCGGGCCCAGACAAATAAAAGTAGCTTTAATTCTGTTTTGGATGATTTAAGATGTTAGTGTACATTGGGCTTTACAAAATCTCTGGGTATCTTCTCCATAAAGGTGCTCATCATTAATGACAAGCAGCTATATTTAAGGAGCATTTGCTTTGTGCCAGATACTGTTCAAATCACTGGACATTTTCCTCACTCAGTCTTCACAGTAACTCTATGAGGCACATACTATTATGAACCCCATTTTAAGGATGAAAAAATGGAGGTTAAGAGAGGGTAAGAAATTTCCCAGGATCACCCAGGTAGTAAGTGGTGGACTCCCAAACCCATGCTCAAAGCAATATTTCCCATTTGTGTGGCATCTTGTACTTTGTAAAACTCTTATGCATGTAATAATAATGACTACTTGGGAGACAGAGACAGATGATAGCCAGCTCGCTCATCTATAATCCTCCCAGCCCTGTGAGGATAGGTATGAATACTATCATCTCCATTTTACACGTAAGTAAACCAAGCCTCAGAGACGTTAAATAACTTGTCACAGTGTTTACAAGTGACTAAGGGAAGATTTGGAGCCCTGGTGGTGTAGTGGTTAAGCACTTGGCTGCTAACCAAAAGGCTGACAGTTTGAGCCCCCAGTCACTCTGGGGAAGAACGATGTGGCAGTCTGCTTCTGTAGAGATGACAGCCTTGGAAACCTTACGGAGCAGTTCTACTCTGTTCTACAGGATCTCTATGAGTCAGAATTGACTTGATGTTTTCTGTTTGTTTGTTTGTTTGTTTTTGATAAGGGAGAACATGAGCCTAGATCAGCCTGACCCTGACCCCATAGTCTGTGCTTTCACTGCCTGACCTGCAAAATTTCATCTTCTTTCTCTAACAACTTTGTGACTTACGTGGAGAAAAACTTGTGATGATGTAAAGCTCAGACACCCATTAAATGGAATTCTACAAACCTGGCCTGATTGATCCACTTCAGGAGGCCCCTACAAATGTGAGCTGTAGTCCATCCTCTATCCAACTCTGCCACTGTGCCTTTCACTCTGGCAGGCTAGCTGTTTACTCCCTCCCTCCCTCTATCTGTCTATCTATTTATCTACTTATTTATTCTCCACCTATCCCCACTGAGATATACCTCTGTGAGAAAGGGACCTTGTATCTGTCTTGTTTCCATCACCAGCTGTCATACTGTGGTGGCTTGTGTGTTGCTGTGATGCTGGAAGTTATGCCACTGGTATTTCAAATACCGGCAGGGTCACACATGCTGGACAGGTTTAGCGGAGCTTCCAGAATAAGACAGACTAGGAAGAAAGGACTGGTAATCTACTTCCAAAAATTAGCCAATCAAAACCCTCTGGATCATAGAATATTGTCCAAGACTTCCACTCACTTACTTTGAAAGTATCATCAGGATTAACTGATCGCTTGAGAAGGACATCATGTTTGGTAAGCTGGAGCGCCAGCAAAGACGAGGGAAACCCTCAATGCAATAGATTGACACAATGACCACAACAATGGACTCAAATCTACCGAAGATGGTGAAGACGGTGCAGAACCAGGCAACATCTTGTTCTGTTACACATTAGTCGCTGTGGGTCAGCATTGACTCAACAGCAGCTAACACATCTGTCTTGTTTACTACCATATCCCAGTTCCTAGCACAGTGCCCTCAGTAAAAATTTGTGGTATAAATGACCACATGCTCAGAGCCAAATGAATAACAAGCACCCCAAGTGGCACAGAGCCCTGTGGGAGTTCAGAGGAGGAAGAAGAGATTCTTGTGAACTAGAGTGGACTGGGAAGGCTTCCTAGAGTAGGTGGTGGGTTCCAAGAGGGCTTTGATGACTGAGTAGGTATTAGGCAGAAGGAGTGAGGAGAGCATTTCAGGAAGGAGAGCTGGAGATGAAGCCCAGGCTGGAGTCATCCAGGACCCCAGAGGCAGAGCTTCCCCAGAGCAACTTGGAGCAGGATGGGACTGTGGTTTTGTCTGCAAGGCCCAGGAAGACTCTAACTGCCTTGCCCTTTCCACCGGGACTTTCATCATCCAGAGGATTTTATTCAGCTTTAATTCTCTGTGCCACCCTGGAACAGAGGATTATCCTCTTTAGCAAGTTTCCCTGACCCCACTGCCATCTGTGGACAAAATGGCCATAGCTGTGGCCTAAACCAGGGTCTGTTAAGAGAAGAAGGAGAAGGTCAGAGGATCTATGTCCACATGGATTTGACAAAGCTCCTTTTCCTGATGTTTCAGCAGTTTGGGAGTATGGAGAAGTAGAAGTAGCAGGGCTCTGGGCTCAGACAACCTTTCCACTTCCAGTCACATGCCCTCTCTGAGCCCCATCTGCTTCTTCTGTGATAAGAGGGTGATAATCCCTACCTCCATGATTTCAAGATCACTACCCACTGTCCAATTAGCCATTCTTTCCTCTGGCCACACAGTAGACCAGCCAGCTCCACAGGTGAAATGTTAAACTTCTGTATGGCCCAATCTTTTTTTAACATGTTAAGGTCCAACATGTAACATTTCTCCTTCCCTCCTATATTAAGAACCAATTGGGTCATAGACACAGAAGTGAGACTTAGGAGAAAATCAGTCATGTATGCTCCATGGGGGTAGGAATCTTGTCTCGTTTTTCTCTGCATTCTCTCTCCAGCACCTAGCACACTTGTATATAAACCAAAAGCCAAACTTGTTGCCATTAAGTCAATTCCACCTCATGGCAATTCCATGTGTTACAGAGTAGAACTGTGCTCCATAGGGTTTTCTTGGCTGTAACTTTTACGGAAGGAGATCACCAGGCCTTCTTCCACAGCATCTTTGGGTGGGTTCGAACCACCAACCTTTAAATTAGTAGCCAAGTGCAAACTATTTGTGCCACCCAGAGCTTATTGGTGCATATCGTAGTCACTTCATACATTTTTGGCAAATGAATGAGTAATCTGTCTTGTATTTTCTGTCACACCTGCCCTAGAAGTCCCATCCTTGGATCAACTGGCTATAGGCCTTTCGTCTCCTTAAAGTGAGACTCTGAGCACTAGGAGAGATCACTGAGCTGATGCTACCACAAATGTACCATGTCCATCCTCAGGGCCCTAGTGGGTCTTGGTAAAGATTTTATATCTCCCTGGTCAGCTGCCTTCCCATTCCCACTCTGGTATTTCCAGAACTTTGGTGCTCAATTCAATCCCCACACTCTCCCCCAAAAAACAGGACCTGCTCTCCTGTCACGGAGCTCACCAAAGCTGCAGACACAAACTGTCACCTTCTGCCGTGAAACATACGTTTTCCTCCACCTTTGCCCACCCCCACTACCTCCTTTTCTGTCTCAGTTGAGTCTGTCCTCCTGCCCAGGGTTCATTTTATCCCTGAACTCTGACTCTCAATTCCACCTGTATCCTCTGGAACTTTGCTACTTGTCCTTTCCTTCTCATACCTGGTTCTCAAGGCTACTGGCATCTTTTTAACATTGAACCATGTTCAAGTCTCAACACGTTCGAGTCAAGGTGTTTAAACATGCATGTTTCAAGCATATTTTTTTAAATAAAGAAATCTTCACTAAGCCTGTACCCCTCCTACCTTACCTTTTCAGCCAAGTTTCTTGAAAGAAGAGCCTGCACTCACTGTCTCCACTTCTTCATCTCCCACTCACTCACCCTCCACTCCCTAAATCAGCTCTATCTGGCACAGATCATTCGTGGCCTTCAGTCCCTTGTTTTGCTTGCTTCCTTGGGCATTTGTCACTGTTGCCCTGTTTCCTGAAATGTTGTCTTACCTTGTCTTCTAGGACACCACTCTTGTCTGCCTTTCCTCTTTGCTTTCTAACCAGACTTCCTTTCTTCTGCTTACTTTGGACATGACATCAGTAGGGGCCAATTGCTGCAGAGGACATCATGTTTGGGAAAGTAGAGTGCCAGCAAAAGCAAGGGAGACCCTCAATGAGATAGACTGGCACAATAGCCACAAAAATGGACTCAAACTTACCATGATGAAGACAGCTGTTATGGACTGAATTGTGTCACCTAAAAATGTATATCGACTTGGCTAGGCCATGATTCCCAGTATTGTGTGGTTGTTCACCATTTTGTGATCTGATGTGATTATCCTATGTGTTGTAAATCCTAACCTCTATGATGTTAATGTGGACCCCTGATGGTGCAGTGGTTAAGCATTCAGCTGCTAACCAAAGGTCAGCATTTCAAAACCACCAGCCTCCTTGGAAACCCTATGGGGCAGTTCTACTCTGTCCTACAGGGTTGCTGTGAGTTTGAACTGATTTGATGGCAATGGGTTTGGTTTTTTGTTGTTGTCGTTAACACGTTAACAAAGCGGAACTCAATCTACAGGATTAGCTTGTATCTTGAGTCAACCTCTTTTGAGATATACAAAGAGAGAAGTGAGCATAGAGGAAATGGGACCTCATGCTATCAAGAAAGCAGCGCCAGGAACAGAGCATGTCCTTTGAACCCAGGGTCCTTGCACTGAGAAGCTCCTAGACCAGGGGAAAATTGAGGACAAAGACCTTCCTCCAGAACCAACAGAGAGAGAAAATCTTTCCCCTGGAGCTGATGCCCTGAATTCAGACTTCTAGCCCCCTAGACTGTGAGAGAATAAATTTCTGTTTGTGAAAGCCATCCATTTGTGGTATTTCTTTTATAGCAACGCTAGATAACTAAGACAATGGCACAGGACCAGGCAACATTTCAATCTGTCATACACCATGGGTCAGAATCGACTCAATGGTAACTAACAATATCAATAACCATTTTACAGATGAGGGAGCTCATGTATGAGGAAGCTGATTAACTCAATCTGGCATTTGGTGAGCCAGAATCAAAGCCAGGCAGTCTAGCTTTAGCGATCATGCTCTTAACCTCAATTTGCTTGTATATAATGTTGCATGGTTGGTTTTGAATCTGAGTTCTGAGGGGGCAAGTGACTTGTCCAAGGTCACCAAATGAAAGACCTTCCCAGCGGGACCTGAAGTTCTGGCCTGCTGGCTTTAAGTTTTCTTTTTCTTGTTTTGATCAGTCATATGTCCCTCCTGCCAGGCTTTTGCCCTGGACAAAGGAAAGGAGGAACCATGGGCAGCTCTCCTGCAGACATGGCTTGGAGCAATGAAATGTCCACACTAGGACTGAGATAATAAGCTTAGGCAACCATCTGCTTTGTTTGCTTGGATTGGTCTGTTTTCATTACAAACAATCTGGAATCCCACTTGGGAGGCCCTGATACTTCTTTTATTCTCCTGTTGGGCAGAAAAGGGAGTAGGGTGGAGCAGCTTTGCTAAGAAGTGCTGACAGAGATAGGGAGGCAGAGCGGTCAAGTTCAGTGTCAGGGCCATGAAGGACCAGACAGAGGGGGAGTGACAGGCAGAGGCCTGTCAGGGATGAGCTCTCTGTCAGGGTCTGTCTCTCAGGGGCACAATCCTGAGTAATGCCTCTCAAAGCCAGCCAAAATGGTTCCTTGCCTGAAGGTCAAGTTCTCAGACCCCAAAGGAGAGACCGACCAAGGATCACTTGGGGGAAGAAAAAAGCAAAACTTACTGAGTTCTAGGAGGAATCTGCTGTCCTGTCTCAGCCAGATAAAGCCAGGGGTTCATCCAAGAAAGGTGGGAGAGAACAAGGGAGAGGTTCCGTCAAGCCACAAGACTTTTCAGCAACTTCTATAAAACCACTAGTAGCAACACCATTTGTTACTCTTATGAATATCCACTGAACAAATGCTTTCCAGAATTAAGTGTTGGGGTGAGGGGAGTTGTCTTCTCTGTAGAATTAGACCTCTTCCCTTTGTCAGATAATAGAATCATTGGCTCTCAGACTGGAAGAAACATAAAGGTCATCTACCCACTTTATCCACCACCCGTCTTTCAGTTTGTCATACAGATGATGTATTGCATTGGGCAAGTCTGCTACAGGAGACCCCGTTAAAGTGTTAAAAGCAAAGATGTCACCTTGAGGACTAAGGTGCACCTGACCCAAGCTCTGGTATTTTTAATCGCCTCATATGCATGCAAAACCTGGACAATGAAAAAGGAAGAACAAAGAATGGATGTATTCAAATTGTGGTGTTGGTGAAGAAATTGAATAGATCACAAACTTCAAAAAAAATTAACAAATTTGTCTTGGAGGAAGTACAGCCAGAATGCTTCTTAGAAGCAAGGATGGTGAGACTTAGGTTAACTTACTTTGGACATGCCATCAGAAGGGACCACTCACTGGAGACAGACATCATGCTTGGTAAGTAGTGGGTCAGTGAAAAAGAGGGAGATCCTCAACAAGATGAACTGACACAGTGGCTACAACAGTGGGCTTGAACATAGCAACGACTGTGAGGATGGCTCAGTATCAGGCAGTGTTTTGTTCCATTTTACATAGGGTCACTATGAGTCAAAACTAACTCAACAGCACCTAACAACAGCAACAACACCCATGTCATGCTTCATTTCACTACTACAATATGCTTCTCCAACCACTTATCCGTGAAGCAGGCTCTGTGCTAGGTGTTGGGATGTTATTATTGTTAGTTGCCATTAAGTTGGCTCTGACTCATGATGACCTTATGTATAACAGAACGAAATGTTACCCGGTCCTGTGCCAGCTTCATGACCGTGGGTATGTTTGAATCCATTGTTGCTGCTCTTGTGTCAATCCATCTCATTGAAGATTTCCCTCATTTTCTCTTACCCATCAAACATGATGTCTTTTCCTAGCCTTTGGTCTTCCCAGATGATGTGTCCAAAGTAAGCGAGAGATAGGCAAAACTTATATCTCGTACTCTAATTGGGAGGTTGAAACATTAAGTAAACATTAAAACCAAAACCAAACCCATTGCCATCAGTTCAATTCTGACTCATAGCGACCTGATAGGAAAGAGTAGAACTGCTCCATAGAGTTTTCCAAGGAACGGCTAGTGGATCTGAACTGCCACCTTTTGGTTAGCAGCTAAACGCTAAATCACTGAGCCTCAAGGGCTCCACGTAAACATTAAGTGAGCAATATTATTTCAGAGCGTGGAAAGTATTAGTGAATCAGTTGATAATGAAAGAGAGTGATGGGGGTGCGTTCAGACTGAGTGGAAAGGGCAGGCCCTTCCATGGAGGTGGCATTTGAGCTGAGACTTGCATGATGAGAAGCTACCAGCAATGGGCAATCTGGGCCATGCCTTCCAAGCAGAGGGAGCTGTAAGTACAAAGGCCCCACGGTAGAAAACAGCTTCATGGTTTGGAGGAGTGGAGAGAGAGCCAAATGGGGTAGAGCATGGTGAGCAGGGTCAAAGAGAGAAGAGGTTAAACAGGTGGTACCAGATCACGGAGGGCTCAAAGACCACCTCTAGGACCATGGGTTTTATTTTAAGTGTCTCATGAAGAACCCCGGTCCTGCATGATGTATTTCTCCAGTGATTGGTCCCTCCTGATGACATGGTTACTATGATTAAGTTTGTGTTTAAAAAAAAAAAAAAAAAAACTCTGGCTGCCGTATGGATAATGGGCTAGAGAAGATCACACATGGAATTGTGGTGACTAGTTATGATGCTATTTCAATAACCTAGGCAAAAATGACAAGGTGTGGACTTGGATGATAGCCAAAGCTATTACTATAAGAGATGAAAATCAGGATGCCTTTTGGATAAATCCTTCAGGGCTTGCTGAGGTATTTAACATCTGCCAGGCTACTCTGTTCTCCTTGTTGCCTCCTTCTTCAGAATTTCAGAAGCATATTTTATACCCTTTGAACTTCATGGAAGCAATTTCTCTCAGCCTAGAATTGTGTTACAATTATCAACCCTTCCCTGTTCCCTCTTCCAGTGCCTTGCCCTTGTTTGTTTATTGCTATTTCGTGACCCCTAATATTTATGTCTCCCATCTGGGAGAAAGTGGGATAAAGCTTGAGTTGCAGTCCTCCACTTACCCTTAACACCTTTCCCCATACGTGACCAAGATGTTGATGACAAGGAGGTCTGGGTCCAAGCAAGAGACCTAGAATGTTCTGAGGAGATATAAATAGGGGAGAATATTTGAACCACTTCCCTGCCCCCCTATGTTGAGTATTTGAGGGGAGATCAATAATTAACACTCCTCTTCCTCACCCAAGTTCAAAATTTATTATAAAGTAAAAGAGTAAGGAATTTGAACATTCAAATACATCACCTGAGTACAAATAAAGATGTTATCGAAGAATGTGGTTTAGATGTGCAGGTCAATGTACCTCTTAGTACTGAACTTCAGAATTAGATAGATTTACCCATCAAAACAGGCAGCATTGGGTCACCACAGGCCTCTACATTGGGGCCTGACCTAAAAATTTACAATCTGAGGAGCAGAACAGATTACTTGGTCTTTGTGGGAAAGACAGCTCCCAACAAGAAAAGAGAAAAGAATGGACTGGCCCCTGAGACTACTGCCCTAAGACAACCTTCCAACTTAAAACTGAAGACACTCCTGGAGGCTACCTTTCAGCCAAGTAACACATGGGACTACAGAATAAATGGCGCCCTGGTGGCACAGTGGTTAAGAGCTTGGCTGCTAACCAAAAGGTCAGCAGTTCAAATCCACTAGCCATTCCCTGGAAACCCTATGGGGCAGTTCTACTCTGTCCTTTAGGGTTGCTATGAGTCAGAATCGGCTTGAAAGCAACAGGTTTGATTTTGGTATTCTATGCACCTGTAGGTCCTGGCCAGTTTGCATTCGACTACTAACCTAACGGGTTGGTTTATAGAATAAACAATAACACCTGTGAAGAATGTGCTGCTTAGAACGATCAACTACACAAGGCCAAAGGGCAACATTTGCACAAAACCAAAGATGAGAAGCAGGGAGGGACAGGGATGGACAGATAGAAGTGGGGAACCCAGGGACAAAATAGGGTGCATTCTGACACATTGAGGGGGTTTGTAGCCAATGTCACGGAACAGTTCATGTATGAATTATTGATTGGAAAACTAATTTGCTATGTAAACTTTCAACTAAAGCACAATAAAAATTCTTCATCAAAAAAAAAAGAAAAGAGTAGACTTGACCCATTTCTCCTTCAAACCCTCTAAATAACATTTCTAGGGCTGCCATAGCAAAGTACCACAAATTGGGTGGCCTAAAACAACATAAATATATCTTCTCACAGTTCTGGAGGCTAGAAGTCTGCAATCAAGATGCTGGCAAGGTTGGTTCCTTCCAGAGGGCTCTGAGGGAAAGTCTGTTCCATGCCTCTCTCCTAGCTTCCTGTGGCTGCTGGCAATCCTTGGCGTTCCTTGGCTTATAAATGTGTCCCTCCAATCTCTGCCTCTATCTTCACATGGCCATCTTCCCTGTACGTCTCTCTGGTTCTGTGTCTCTTCTCTTATAAGAACGCAAGTCATGTTGGATTAGGGCCCACTTTAATCTACTATGACCTCATTCTAACTTAACTTATTATATCTGCAAAGACTCTATTTCCAAATAAGGTCACAGTCACAGGTACCAGGGATTAGAACTTGAACGTATATTTTGGGGAACACAAATCAACCCATAACACCCTCTAACCAGAGTGTCTCTTCACCTCTGGGGATGAGTGAGTAAGGAGACACTGAGAGACCAGGAATATTTCTCTGATGGAATGCCCTCCACATAGAAGGAAAATGCAGGAGTTTGGAAATAAGAGATTTCCCCTAATGTCTTTCTCACAGTCCAAAGGGTCTCCACTACTGAGGAAAAAAGCTATTGATCTCAGGATCCCCAAGTCCCTCCAAAGTGAAAAATTCTGCCACACAATTTATTCATGTGCCTATCCCTGGGCCATTAAGAGAGGAGTGTTGTGCTCTAATTAACTCGAAATAATCAGGAGTTGGGAATAGAATCAGTTCTCCTGAAGCCCATGGCTGAGTGGAGGGAGGGAGGTACCTAAGCAAAATCAGGGTTCTGTTAGGATGGCAAAAGGGGGAATGGATTTTAGGTGGACTCCAAGATGGGGATTTGATGCAGGACATTTATTGGAGACTGCATTTGGGAACACCGCCTCTAAGGAAGTGAATGCTACCTTATTAGGGAGGACTTCAACAAACCCTGTATGAAGTAACACCCCCATCTTCACCGCTAATGATTCCTAGCCCCTGTTAGCCTGATTTGTCTTTCCCATAACAATCATCACCACCAAATATATATTTATTTGTCTATTATCTTTCCATCTGTCTTCGTTTCCTTATGCTGCTATAACAGAAATACCACAAGTGGGTGGCTTTAAAGAAATTTATTTTCTCACAGTTCTGGAAGCGTAAAATCCAAATCTCAGTCTTGGCTGTGTCGATTCCTTCCTTGTAGGTAGTCCCAGGCATCCCTGGGTTCCTTGGCTCATAGACGACCCTCACATGGTGCCTGTCTTTCCGGTATATGCTTGCACTTCTGTGTCTAATCTGCTCTTTTTATAAATCAGAAGTGATTAGATTTAGAGCCCACCCTGCTTAGGTATGATCTAATTAACATAACAAAGAAGACTATTTCCAAACAGGATTACATCCACAGGTATAGCGGTTAGGATCCCAAAACATAACTTGGGGAACACAATTTAATCCATTACACTGCCCAACCTTGCTATTATATCCCAGTACATACAGCAACGACTGAATTGTGTTAGGTGCTCAATAAGTATTTGCTGAATGAATGGTTGGACTTTGGAGTCAGATAAACCTAGGTCGGAACCTCAGCTCTTCCATATGCTCTGAGTCCTGCACCCAATTACATAGCTACATAACCTTGTTGAGCTGTAGTTTTTTCATGTGTAAAATGAGGAAATAATAGTGCTTGCTGGAAGGATTGTTATGAAGACTGAATGAATTAATATATAGCTCTTAGAATAGTACCTGGCATATAAGAAGCACTCATTAAAAGGTAGCTGTCATCATTTACCATTGCTGTTTTTGTTATTACAATCATCATCATTATTTATTCACAGGATGAGTCACAGGGTCCCAGTGCAGTGCCCCACCCAAGTCTCCCCGCCTCTCTTCTCTAGCCAGAGGTGGAGCGGGTGATTCGGGTGGTGGCAGCCTGCCCTATGAATCAGCCCTGAGCCCCAGCCACACCAGGGTCCCCTGGCGCAGGCTGTCTTGGCCAAGGGGTCCTTGGGTTGAATCATCTGGGCCACAATCCTGCTGGGGTATACCTTGGCTGTGTAGTTTGGCTGGAAGAGCTTGCCCTCCCTGGGTACTTCCAGGAAGAGACTGGGCATCGGCGCCATCACGAGCCCAGGGAGCCACACTTTGCCAGCTCAAGTCTATCTGTCAGGAGAGCTTGCAACAGAGCCAGATGAAGATAAAAGAATGAGGGCAAGGGGAAAGGAAGAAGACAGGGAAAGAGAAAAGCTGCCTCAGTTCTCTGCTTTCAGACCAGGCAATGTGATGTGCAGGTCATGAGGTTCTGGATTGGCTATGCCTGAACTCCAGTCCCCATGTCCCCACTTACCATCCGGGTGACTTTGTGCAAGTTCTTCTCTTAGAGCCTCAGAGGGACAGCATCTCCCTCTCAAGGTCACCGTGAGGACTTACTGAGTGGACATGTGCTGTCTTCAAGTCCCAGATTCTTCGAGAAGCCTTCTCAGATCAGCCCCAATGAGGTCTCTGGGTCACTGTAACCTTTATAGAACCAAATTAAACCAAAACCGTTGCCATCGTGTCAATCCTGACTCATGGCAACCCCATGTGTTACAGAGAACTAGGCCCCATAGGATTTTCTTGGCTGTAATCTTTTACAAAAGCAGATCACCAGGCCTTTCTTCTACAGCACCAAAGGGTGAGTTCAAACTACCGAACTCTAGGTTACTAGTCGAGCACAGTTTGTGCCACCCGGGGACCTCATTTGTAGACGGGGAGGTGGAATTCCTTCTCTCCCCACTTCCCTCCTGTCTCAGTTTCTTAACAAGTGGTTGGCTTTAGTGAACAGAAATTTATTTTCTCACAGTTTAGGAGGCTAGACATCTGAATTCAGGGCACCTGCTCTAGGGGAAAACTATCAGCCCTGGGAGAAGATCCTTGTCTCAGCTTCTCCAGCCAGGCATTCCTCCATTCCTTGGCGATCTCCATGTGGCATCTGTCTTTCCCCTATTTGTACTTGCTGGTCTCTGTGTCTATGCTCTTGTTTATACCACTCAGATGTGATGAGGCTTAGGATACCCCTTACACTGATATCGTCTCAATAACATAACAAAGAAAACCCTGTTCCAAAACAGGTTATATCCATGGCTATGGGGTTAGGATTCCAGCATATATTTGAGGGGACACAATGTAATCCATAACACCTCCTAATTCCCTGTATTAGTTTCCTATGGCTGCTGTAACAAAGCACCACAAACTCAGAGGCTTAAAAGAACAGAAATGTGTTCCCTCATGGTTCTGGAGACTAGAAGTCCAAAATCAAGGCGCTGGCAGGGCCATGCTCCTTTTGAAGCTCTAGGGAAGAACCTTTCCTTTCCCTTTACAGGAGTTCTTGGCTTTTGGCAGAACAGCTCCAATTTCTGCCTTTGTATTCATATGGCCATCTTCTCAATGTGTGTCTCCATCTTCACATGGCATTCTCCCCTCTATGTATCTAACCCAAAATTCCCCTTGTTTTATAAGAACACCAGCCATTGGCTTAGGGTCCACCCTAATCCAGCATGACCTGCCTTAACTTGATTACATCCCCCATAGACCCTATCTCCAAATGTCACTTCATAGATAATAGGACTTAAAGCTTCAACATGTGAATTTGGGGGAACATAATTCAATCCACAACATGCCCATCCCCCCACCATCCCTGGGAAGAAATGGGGCTAATCTAATTAGCCCTTCCATCATTCATCCGACAGTTATTTATCAAAGACCTACTATGTGCCGGTTCTGTGCTAGGCACTGGGTATAGAACTCTTAGACTAGCAAGACAGGCAGACAATATAGAAGTGAGCAAATAAATTCATAATTACAAATCTACTAAACACTGGAGCCCCGGTGGCACAGTGGTTAAGAGCTCGGCTGCTAACCAAAAGGTCTGCCGTTTGAATCCACCAATTGCTCCTTGGAAAAGCTATTGGGCAGTTCTCTGTCCTATAGAGTTGCTATGAGTCAGAATCGACTCGGCCCCAACAGATTTTACTAAGCACTAGGCAGAAGAACAGGAAGTTAACAGAGAGAAGAACATGGTGGAGGTATCAGAGAAAGCTTCTGAGGTTGTGGCATTTAAGCGAAGGGGTGAAGAATGAAATGAGCCATCCATGCAAGGAACAAGAGGGAAGAAACTTCCAGGCAGAGAGAAGAGACTATGCAAAAGACCAAAGATAGGAAAGAGCTTGAACTGTTCAGGAAATGCCAGGACATCAGTATGCCAGAGTGTCACAGCTAGGGCAGAGTGGCATCAGAGGAGGGCGAGGAAGGGCAGGGCCCTGTAGGCCACAGTCCTCCAGGAGAACACGGGACGACCTCCTGAATTTCCCTTCTTTCAGGGACTGCAGTCTTGCCCTGCCTATATCCACTGCCTAAAAACAGTCACCTCATAAACTTTATCCAGTTTTACAGTTGTTTACAGAGACAGGATTTGTCAGGTTACCTCATGGCCAGAAGTTCGTAAGATTTTTTTTTTTAATTAAATGAAATAATAGATGCAAAGTGTGCAGTACATTTCCTGGCACATAGTTAGAAACTAGTTGCTGTCAAGTAGATTCTGACTCATGGTGACCCCATGTGTGTCAGAGCTGAACTGTGCTCCATACGGTTTCTGGGAATTCCAGAACACTTAATTGTGCTCATGAGGAATCTTTACATAGATCAAGAGGCAGTCATTCCAACAGAACAAGGGGATACTTCATGGTTTAAAGTCAGGGTTGTATCCATTCACCACACTTATTCAATCCGTATGTTGAGCAAATAATCCGAGAAGCTGGACTATATGAAGAAGAATGGGGCATCAGGATTGGAGGAAGACTCATTAACAACTTTCAATATGCACATAACACAACCTTGCTTGCTGAAAGTGACGAAGACTTGAAGCACTTGCTGATGAAGATCAAAGACTACAGCCTTCAGTATGGATTATACCACGACATAAAAAAAAATCCTTACAACTGGACCAATAAACAACACCGTGATAAATGGAGAAAATATTGAAGTTCTCAAGGATTTCATTTTACTTAGATCCACAATCAATACCCATGAAAGCAGCAGTCAAGAAATCAAAAGACCCATTGCATTGGGCAAGTCTGCTGCAAAAGACCTCTTTAAATTGTCAAAAAGCAAAGGTGTCATTTTAAGGACTAAGGTGCATCTGACCCAAGCCATGATGTATTCAAAACCTCAAATGCATGAGAAAGCTCGGCAATGAATAAGGAAGACTGAAGAAGAAATGATGCCTTTGAATTATGGTGGTGGTGAAGAATACTGAATAGACCATGGACTGCCAAAAGAACAAACAAGTCTGTCTTGGAAGAAGTACAACCAGAATGCTCCTTAGAAGCAAGGATGGTGAGACTTCATCTCACATACTTTGGACATGTTATCAGGAGGGATCAGTTCCTGGAGAAGGACATCATGCTTGGAAAGTAGAGGGTCAGTGAAAAAGGGGAAGATCCTCAACGAGATAGACTGACACAGTGGCTGCAACAATGGGCTCAAGCATAACAATGATCATGGGAATGGCGCAAGACTGGGCGGTGTTTTGTTCTGTTGTGCATACCAACTCAACAGCACCTAACAACAACAACCATAGGGTTTTCAATGGCTGATTTCTCAGAAGTAGGTCAACAGGCCTTTCTTCTGAGGCACCTCTGGGTGGAATTGAACCTTCCATCTTTTGGTTAGCACCTGAATGTATTAACCATTTGTACTACCCAGGCACATAGTTTCAAAAAAACCAAACCCATTGCCATCTAGTCCATTCCAGCTCGTAGCAACTCCAGGTGTTACAGAGTAGAACTGTGCTCCATAGGGTTTTCTTGGCTGTGATCTTTATGGAAACAGATTGCCAGGTCTTTCTTCTGCAGTGCTACTGGATGGATTTGAACCACCAACCATTTGCACCTCCCAGGGACCTGTTGACACATAGTTAGGGCTCAGTGAAATATCAGCTAAGACATAAATATATTTTAAAGCTAAAATCTCTTGAAAAAGTGGGTATAAAAATACTGAGATATATAAATCCCCCTGCCAACGCCCACTGTGAATTGTCATTTTGCAATTAAAAAGAGGAGTTTGGGATTGGAATTCATTTTCCTTTCCTTAATTGTTACAAAGAATGCTGGGGTGGAATCCATGACCTGACTGACTTGACAGCACCTAACAACAACAGTTCATAAAGAAAATACTCTACATTCTACTCTGGGGAGTAGTGTCTGGAATCTTAAAAGCGTGCAAATGACTATTTATGATAAATCTATTGGTCCCATCCCATCCAGAGTGAAGGAGAATGAAGAAAACAAAAGACACAAAATACTAGTTCAAAGGACTACTGGGCCACATGAACCACAGCCTCCACAAGCCTGAGCCCAGAACTAGATGGTACCCAGCTACCACCACCAAACACTCTTACAGGAATCACAGTAGAGGGTCCTGGACAGTTTTCACTGCTGTTGTTAGGCACCGTCTAGTTGGTTCCAACTCATTGCGATGCTACGTACAGCAGAACAAAACACTGCTCAGCCCAGCACCATCCTTATGATCGTTATTATGCTTGAGCCCACTGTTACAGCCACTGTGTCAATCCATCTCATTGAGGGTCTTCCTCTTTTTCACTGACCCTCTACTTTACCAAGCATGATGTCCCTCTCAGGAACTGATCCCTCCTGATAACGTGCTCAAAGTATGTGAGAAGAATCTCACCATCCTTGCTTCTAAGGAGCATTCTGGTTGTACTTCTTCCAAGACAGACTTGTTTGTTCTTTTGGCAGTCCATGGTCTATTCAGTATTCTTCACCAACACCATAATTCAAAGGCATCAGTTCTTCTTCAGTCTTCCTCATTCATACATGTGAGGCTTTTGAATACATCATGGCTTGGGTCAGATGAACCTTAGTCCTTAAAGTGACATCTTTGCTTTTTGATACTTTAAAGAGATGTTTTGCAGCAGATTTGCCCAATGCAATGTGTCATTTGATTTCTCAACTACTGCTTCCATGGGCATTGATTGTGGATCCAAGTAAAATGAAATCCTTGATGACTTCAATCTTTTCTCTGTAAATCATGATGTTGCTTATTGGTCCCAGTTGTGAGGAATCTTGTTTTCTTTATGTTATGGTGTAATCCATACTGAGTTGTGATCTTTCATCTTCATCAGTAAGAACAAAATTCAAATTCACAAAAAAAAGACCAGAATTCTGGTATGACAGAGATTGGAGGAACCCAGAGACTATGGCCCCTGGACATCCTGCTAACTCAGAACTGAAGCCACTCCCAAAGTCCACTTTTCAGCCAAAGATTAGGCAGGCCTATAAAACAAACCCCCCATGTGTCTGTCAGTTTGTCATACTGTGGGGGCTTGTGTGTTGCTGTGATGCTGGAAGCTATGCCACCAGTATTGAGATACCAGCAGGGTCACCCATGTAGGACAGGTTTCAGCTGAGCTTCCAGACTAAGACAGACTAGGAAGAAGGACCTGGCAGTCTACTTCTGAAAAGCATTAGCCAGTGAAAACCTTATGAATAACAGCGGAACATTGTCTGATATAGTGCTGGAAGATGAGCCCCCCAGGTTAGAAGGCACTCAAAACATGACTGGGGAAGAGCTGCCTCCTCAAAGTAGATTCGACCTTAATGACGTGGATGGAGTCAAGCTTTCAGGACCTTCATTTGCTAATGTGGCATGACTCAAAATGAGAAGAAACAGCTGTAAACATCCATTAATAATCGGAACCTGGAATGTACAAAGTATGAATCTAGGAAAATTGGAAATCATCAAAAATGAAATGGAACGCATCAACATCGATATCCCAGGCATTAGTGACCTGAAATGGACTGGTATTGGCCATTTTGAATCAGACAGTCATATAGCCTACTATGCTGGGAATAACAACTCAAAGAGGAGTGGTGTTGCATTCATCATCAAAAAGAACGTTTCAAGATCTATCCTGAAATACAACTCTGTCAGTGATAGGATAGTATCAATACGCCTACAAGAAAGACCAGTTAATATGACTATTATTCAAATTTACGCACCAACCACTAGGGCCAAAGATGAAGAAATAGAAGATTTTTATCAGCTGCTGCAGTCTGAAATTGATCCAACATGCAATCAAGATGCATTGATAATTATTGGCGATGTGAATGAGGAAGTTGGAAACAAAGAAGTACGATCAGTAGTTGGAAAATATGGCGTTGGTGATAGAACCAATGCCAGAGATCGAATGATAGAATTTTGCAAGACCAACGATTTCTTCATTGCAAATACCTCCTTTCACCAACATAAACAGCGACTATACACATGGACCTCACCAGATGGAACACACAGAAATCAAATTGACTACATCTGTGGAAAAAGACAATGGAAAAGCTCAATATCATCAGTCAGAATAGGGCCAGGGCCAACTGTGGAACAGACCATCAATTGCTCATATGCAAGTTCAAGCTGAAACTGAAGAAAATCAGAGCAAGTCCACAAGAGCCAAAATATGACCTTGAGTCTATCCCACCTGAATTTAGAGACCATCTCAAGAATAGATTTGACTCATTGAACACTAGTGACCGCAGACCAGATGAGCTGTGGAATGACATCAAGGACATCATCCATGAAGAAAGCAAGAGGTCATTGAAAAGACAGGAAAGAAAGAAAAGACCAAGATGGATGTCAGAGGAGGCTCTGAAACTTGCTCTTGAGCATCGAGCAGCTAAAATAAAAGGAAGAATTGACGAAGTAAAAGAACCGAACGAAAGAGTTCAAAGGGCCTCTCGAGAAGACAAGGTAAAGTATTATAATGACATGTGCAAAGAGCTGGAGATGGAAAACCAAAAGGGAAGAACACTCTCAGCGTTTCTCAAGCTGAAAGAACTGAAGAAAAAATTCAAGCCTCGAGTTGCAATAGTGAAGGATTCCATGGGGAAAATATTAAATGACGCAGGAAGCATCAGAAGAAGATGGAAGGAATACACAGAGTCATTATACCAAAAAGAATTAGTAGCTATTCAACCATTTCAAGAGGTGGCATATGATCAGGAACCGATGGTACTGAAGGAAGAAGTCCAAGGTGCTCTGAAGGCATTGGCGAAAAACAAGGCTCCAGGAATTGATGGAATATCAATTGAGATGTTTCAACAAACAGATGCAGCACTGGAGGTGCTCACTCGTCTATGCCAAGAAATATGGAAGACAGCTTTCTGGCCAACTGACTGGAAGAGATCCATATTTATGCCTGTTCCCAAGAAAGGTGATCCAACCGAATGTGGAAATTATAGAACAATATCATTGATATCACATGCAAGCAAAATTTTGCTGAAGATCATTCAAAAATGGCTGCAGCATTATATCCACAGGGAACTGCCAGAAATTCAGGCCGATTTCAGAGGAGGACGAGGAACCAGGGATATCATTGCTGATGTCAGATGGATTCTGGCTGAAAGCAGAGAATACCAGAAGGATGTTTATCTGTGTTTTATTAACTATGCAAAGGCATTCGACTGTGTGGATCATAACAAACTATGGATAACACTGTGAAGAATGGGAATTCCAGAACACTTAATTGTGCACTTGAGGAACTTTTACATAGATCAAGAGATACTGATTGGTTTAAAGTCAGGAAAGGTGTGCGTCAGGGTTGCATTCTTTCACCAGACCTATTTAATCTGTATGCTGAGCAAATAATCCAAGAAGCTGGACTATATGAAGAAGAACGAGCATCAGGATTGAAGGAAGACTCATTAACAACCTGTGTTATGCAGATGACACAACCTTGCTTGCTGAAAGTGAAGAGGACTTGAAGCACTTACTAATGAAGATCAAAGACCACAGCCTTCAGTATGAATTACACCTCAACATAAAGAAAACAAAAATCCTCACAACTGGACCAATGAGCAACATCATGATAAATGGAGAAAAGATTGAAGTTGTCAAGGATTTCATTTTACTTGGATCCACAATCAACAGCCATGGAAGCAGCAGTCAAGAAATCAAAAGACACATTGCATTGGGCAAATCTGCTGCAAAGGACCTCTTCAAAGTGTTGAAGAGCAAAGATGTCACCCTGAAGGCTAAGGTGCTCCTGACCCAAACCATGGTATTTTCATATCACATCATATGCATGTGAAAGCTGGACAATGAATAAGGAAGACCGAAGAAGAGTTGACGCCTTTGAATTGTGGGGTTCGCGAAGAATATTGAATATACCATGGACTGCCAAAAGAATGAACAAATCTGTTGTGGAGGAAGTGCGGCCAGAATGCTCCTTAGAGGCAAGGATGGCGAGACTGCGTCTTACATACTTTGAACATGTTGTCGGGAGGGATCAGTCCCTGGAGAAGGACATCATGCTTGGCAGAGTACAGGGTCAGCGGAAAAGAAGAAGACCCTCAACAAGGTGGATTGACACAGTGGCTGCAACAACGAGCTCAAGCATAACAAGGATTGTAAGGATGGCGCAGGACCGGGCAGTGTTTTGTTCTGTTGTGCATAGGGTCGCTATGAGTCGGAACCGACTCGACGGCACCTAACAACAACATAAAACAAACAATAACACATGTGAGGAACATGCTTCTTAGTTCAATCAAGTATAGGGAACCAAATGGGCAACACCTGTCCAAAAGCAAAGACAAGAAGGCAGGAAGGGACAGGAAAACTTGATGAATGGACACAGGGAACCTGGGGTGGAAAGGGGGAGAGTGCTGACACTTTGCGGAGATTGTAACCAAAGTCACAAAACAATTTGTGTATAACTTTTTGAATGAGAAACTAATTGGTGCCATAAACGTTCACCTAAAGCACAATAAAAATTTTTTTTTTAATTTACTGGGAGGTAAAACAGAGATTTAGCCTGTCCCTCTCCACACCCATCTAACTAGTTTCTTAATGAGCTGATACCACTTTGGAATGAGCTGGATGCACGCTTTCCTGTTACAAAAACAGAAAAACAGGGCTCCATTCGTAGGCCAGGGTTATGATTTTATTATCTCGAACTAGAGTGGCCCAAACACCCAGCTTACCCTGCCAGCTAAATATTGCCAGAAAGAAAGACCACAGAGCAACTTTTCTGAAAGCACGGTTATTATTTTTGGTTGATGTCCCCCCAACTTTTAGCTGATTTGTAAATAACCAGGTTCTATAAATTACCTCATGTAGTTATCTTTGTTTTAAAAACACAACTTTGTCTTGGCCATCACACCAGAAAGGAGCTTTGCTCCAAACTAGGCCTTCTACGGAAACTTGATGGAGATGAGTTTGGCCAAGGTGAGCGGCTGGACACACTTGCATTAAATGTTTTTCAGGCTATTCTCCAACTCACAGTGACACTATAGGATAAAGTAGAACTGCCCCATAGGGTTTCCAAGGAGCACTCGGTGGATTTGAACTGCTGACCTTTTGGTTAGCAGCTGTAGCTGTTAACCTCTATGCCACCAGGGTTTCCTGGAATGGGCAGTGAACTTCGATTGCTCACGTGTCTCTGCATTAGGATTGATTCAAAACTGTTTTCTTCTGGGGAGGATCTTGGTTCCATTCCCTGTGTTTGAGTCTAAGGGGAGATGGGATTGCCTGCTCTTCAGGCATGAATCCCTATTAGCACCTCAGCTTCCATAAGAAAATACTAACACTCAGTTTTCTGTTAAAGCTTATATGCTTGTGTGTCTCTTTACGACAGGCAACATCGGCCTCAGGACCTTTGCACCTCCTTTTCCCTCTGCCTAGATTCTCTTTCCCCAGCTTTTCCCATGACTGGTCCCTTCACTCGTTCTTCCAGCAAATATTTATTGAGTACCCACTTCATGCCAAGCACTACACTGGGTATTAGGAATATATAAGGGATTAATAATAATAGTTAACATGTACTGAGTGCTTGGAATGAGCCAAGACCTCCTCTAAGCCATTTATACACAGTATCTAACCTAATGCTCAACAGCCAGGTATCTACATTTTGCTGATGAGGGAAGTGAGACACAGAGAGGCTAAGTAACTTGCTCAAGGTCACACAGCTAAGAAGTGATGAGGCCGGGATGTGAGCTTGCATTCTTAAACACTCTGTTATACTGCAGTCATTACTCTTTGTATTACTCACATCATCTCATCTTTGGCCATGGGAGTTCTTTCAAGTTGGTCACGTGTCCTCTTGACACTACCCAATAGTCTCTGATAGCGTCCCTCTTTCTAGCATGACAAGATGTTATAAGCTGATCTTGCACACTTCCTGACTCAAACTGAATCAGCCATTCTGCCGAGGAGCCCTGGTCTCTTTCAGTTAAAAAAAAAAAAGGTTTTTGGAGACTCCAATCAGAGCACTAGATGTGTTCATTGCTACTTGGTTGGTCATTCCTTCTAGGCCTTTTTAGTGGCCACAGGCAGACCGCCTGTGGTTTGTTTAGGGGTTTTTGTTGTTGTTGTTTTGTTTG
Source organism: Elephas maximus indicus (assembly GCF_024166365.1). Classification (NCBI taxonomy): domain Eukaryota; kingdom Metazoa; phylum Chordata; class Mammalia; order Proboscidea; family Elephantidae; genus Elephas; species Elephas maximus. The sequence goes on along the minus strand of NC_064822.1, from coordinate 175,280,170 downwards.
TTTTTGCAAAGAGAAAAATACATCATAAATTCATGCTGACATTTTTAATTCAAATTTTAGATTATAGGGCTCTTGGTTTCTTTGATTTTAAAATTGCATCTCTTTTCTCTTATGCTGAAAAATCTTGGCTCCTGGCAACATTAACATCCTTACTCTTAAAAGGAGCCCTGGCGGCTCAAACAGCTAAGCCCTCAGCTGCTAACTGAAAGGTTGGTGGTTTGAACCACGGTGACCTGGCGATCTGTTTCCGTAAAGATTATAATCCAGAAAACCCTTTGGGGCAGCTGTACTGTGTCACCTGGGGTCCCTATGAGTTGGAATCGACTCGAGGGCAAATAACTATTACAATAGTTTTAAAAAAAAAAAAATACCAATATTATTGGTAACAATATGATTGCTGAGTAAAGTTTTCTTTTTCTTAGCAGTTTTTAAAAATCATTTGGATCTTTTCCAACAGGGATGTACAGTTAAATTATTATATTGGGTTTTTTTTTCTGGTTGAACAAATATTTATAGAACACCTACAATTACAATGTGTCAACTGTAGACCAGGCTACTAAGAATATAAAGTCTAGTGGGAAGGACAGTCAAGTAGTTAATTATGATATGGTGGGTTATAGCCCATAGGAGAAATTCATTCAAGAAACTCAGGTAGTACAGAAGTTCATCTGCTCAGCTTTCTGGAGAAGTATTGTGTTTTAAAGCCACTCGAAGTCATTCTTCTCTGTATGCTTAAGCTACCTACTTGATATGTTGCTAGGTTCATTCATCTCATTTTGTTTTTCATTTTCAGGAAATTTTTTCTCCAATTATTTGTTATTTTTTTAATTGTGCTTTAGGTGAAAGTTTACAGCTCAAGTTAATTTCTCATACAAAAATTTATACAAGTATTGTTATGTAACCCTAGTTGCTATCCGTATAATGTGACAGCACACTTCCTTTTTCCACCCTGGGTTTCCCATGTCCATTCAGTCAGCTCCTATCTCTTTCTACCTTCTAATCCTGCCTCTGGACAGCAGCTGCGCATTTAGGCTCGTGTATCTACTTGAACTAAGAAGTACACTCTCCACAAGTATTATTTTATGTTTTATAGTTCAGCCTAATCTTTGTCTGAAAAGTTGGCTTCAAGAATGGTTTTAGTTCTGAGTTAACAGAGAGCCCGGGTGCCATATCTTTTGGGGTTACTCTAGTCTCAGTTTTTTTGTTTTTGTTTTTTTTCCTAGTCTCAGTTAGACCATTAAGCCTGGTCTTTTTATGTGAATTTGAGTTCTGCACCCCACTTTTCTCCAGCTCTGTCAGGGACTCTCTGTTGTATTCCCTGTCAGGGCGGTCATTGGTGGTAGCCGGGCACCATCTAGTTCTTCTGGTCTCAGGCTGATGGAGTCTCTCGTTTATGTGACCCTTTTGTCTCTTGGGCTAATATTTTCCTTGTGTCTTTGGTATTCTTCTTTCTCCTTTGCTCCAGGTGGGTTGGGACAAATTGATGCATCTTAGATGGCCGTTCACAAAATTTTAAGACCCGCCCCCCCAGACACTACTCACTAATGTGGGATGCAGAACATTTTCTTAATAAAATTTGTTATGCCAGATGTCTGCCGAAAGCATGCTCCCCAAACCCCTGCCCCTGCTACTTAGTCCCTTGAAGTGTTTGGTTGTGTTCAGGACTTCTTAGCTTTTGGTTTAGTCCAGTTGTGCTGACTTCCCCCTGTATTGTGTGTTGTCCTTCCCTTCACCTAAGATAACTCTTGTCTACTATCTAATTCGTGAATACCCCTCTCCCTCCCTCCCCACCGCCATAAACATCAAAGAATGTTTTCCTCTGTGTTTAAACCTTTTCTTGAAATCTGATAATAGTGGTCTCATACAATATTTGTCCTTTTGCAACTGACTAATTTCACTCAGTATAATGCCTTCCAGATTCATCCATGTTGTGAGATGTTTTGTGGATTCGTCGTTGTTCTTAATCATTACATAGTATTCCATTGTGTGAATGTACCACAATTTGTTTATCCATTCGTCTGTTGATGGGCACCTAGGCTGTTTCCATTTTATTGCTATTGTAAACAGTGCTGCAACGAACATGGGTGTGCAAACATCTATTCATGTGAGGGCTCTTATTTCTCTAGGATATATTCCAAGTAGTGGGATTGCTGGGCTTTATGGTACTTCTATTTCTAGCTTTTTAAGGAAGCACCAAATCAATTTCCAAGTGGTTGTACCATTTTACATTCCCACCAACAGTGTATAAGTGTTCCAGTCTCTCCATAACCTCTCCAGTATTTATTATTTTGTTGTTTTTTGGACTAATGCCAGTCTTGTTGGGGTGAGGTGGTATTTCATTGTAGTTTTGATTTGCATTTCTCTAATGACTAATGATCGTGAATGTTTCCTCATGTATCTGTTAGCCACCTGAATGTCTTCTTTGCTGATGTGCCTGTTCATATCCTTTGTTTTTAATTGAGTTGTCTTTTTGTTGTTGAGGTTTTGCAGTACCTTATAGATTTTTTTTTTATATAGATTTTAGAGATTTGATGCCGATCAGATTTGTCATAGCCAAAAATTTTTTCCTAGTCTGTAGGTTGTCTTTTCACTCTTTCAGTGAAGTCTTTTGATGAGCCTAAGTGTTTGATTTTTAGAAGCTCCCAGTTACCTAGTTTCTCAACTGGCATTTGTACATTGTTAGTTGTGTTTTGTATTCTGTTTATGCCGTGTATTAGGACTCCTAAGGTTGTCCCTATTTTTCCTTCCATGATCTTCATTGTTTCAGATGTTATATTTATGTCTTTGATCTATTTTGTGTTAGTTTTTCTACATGGTGTGAGGTATGGGTCTTGTTTCATTTTATTGCAGATGGATATCCAGTTACGCCAGCACTATTTGTTAAAGAGACTGTCTTTTCCCCCATTTAATGGACTTCGGCCTTTGTCAAATATCATCCACTCAGAGAGGTGGATGAATTTATGTCTGTGTTCCCAATTCTGTTCCATTGGTCTATGTATTTGTTGTTATACAAGTACCAGGCTGTTTTAACTACTGCGGCAGTATAATAGGTTCTAAAATCAGGTAGTGCGAGGCCTCCCACTTTGTTCTTCTTTTTCAGTAATGCTTTACTTATCTGGAGCCTCTTCCCTTTCCATAAGAAGTTGATGATTTGTTTCTCCACCTCATTAAAAAATGTTGGAATTTGGATCAGGATTGCGTTGTATCTATAGATCACTTTGGGTAGAATAGACATTTTCAGTGTTGAGTCTTCCTATCCATGAGCAAGGTATGTTTTTCCACTTAAGTAGGTCTCTTTTGGTTTCTTGCAGTAGTGCCTTGTTTTTTTCTTTGTGTAGATCTTTTTACGTCTCTAGTTAGATTTACTCCTAAGTATTTTATCCTCTTGGGGGCTACTGTAAATGGTATTGATTTGGTGATTTCTTCTTCGATGTTCTCTTTGTTGGTGTAGAGGAATCCAGCTGATTTTGGTATGTTTATCTTGTATCCTGAGACTTTGCTGAACTCTTCTATTAGATCCAGTAGTTTTCTTGTGGATTCTTAAGGGTTTTCTGTGTATAAGATCATATCATCTGCAAATAGAGATACTTTTACTTCTTCCACACGAATTTGGATGCCCTTTATTTCTTTTTCTAGCCTAATCGCTCTGGCTAGGACCTCCAGCACAATGTTGAATAAGAGTAATGATAAAGAGTATCCTTGTCTGGTTCCCATTCTCCATCTATTTTGCTTTTTAATTATATTACCACATTTAATAACTGCTGCCACTGAGTTGACTCCAACTCACAGCAACTCCATGTGTTACAGGGTAGAACTGCTCCGGGAGGTTTTCTTGGCTATAATCTCTATGGAAGCAGATCACCAGGTCTTTCTCCTGCGGTGCTGATGAGTGGACTCGAACCACCAAACTTTCGATCAACAGCCAATCCCAAACCATTTGCACCACCCAGGGACCTCTCACCACATCCACTTAGTTCTAAAGTCAAAATTATAAACCAAGGTACATACGGATACGTCAGGCTTCCATCCACTCTATGTCAGAATCGACTCAGCAGCAATGGGTTTGGTTTTTTGGTTTAGTCCTTCTCTTGCTCTATAAGTAACCATTCTCATTTGGTTTTGGTTTATCCCTTCACTGTGTGTGTGTGTGAATTTTTAAGCAAATTTGTACACACACATGAACTCTTAGATAAAAGATAACTGCTCTGCATCCTGCTTTTTTCACTCCGTAACAGTATATAGATCACACTATAGTAGGATTCAAGAGAAAGATGTGGCAATCTGCTCTCATAAAGATTACAGCCTAGGAAACCCTATGGGTCAGTTCCACTTTGTCCTACAGGGTGACTATGAGTAGGAATCAACTCATTGGCAATGGATTTCGTAGTAGGATACAGAGATCCTCCTCATTCCTTTTCACAGCTGCAAAGTACTCCATTGTGTGCGTGTACCACCATTTATTCAACCAGTCCCCTGTTGGTAGACAGGTGGGCCAGCTATGGCTGTGGCAGCCCCCCCGAATGCCTTCTTATCCCACCTGCCCTTTCTGACCTGAGGACCATCTCAACATCCCCTTCAGCACCCACCCACCCACAGCTCCAGGCCACCTTTCTCTTTCTCCTGAGTCCCTGACTCCATCAAATTTTCAAGGGCCCATGAGGAAAGCTGGTGAACCTCTGAGAATGTAGAACACAGCCCAAGCAGTATCAGAAAATTTGCTATTACAAATAGTGCTGCAATGAATACCCTTGTGCATATGCCATTCCGTGTTTTTGCCACTGTAGTTGTAGGATGGGTTCTAGAAGTGGAATTCCTGTTGTACAGCTTTTAATTAATGTATATTTTTATATGTTACGTGCCTTTGAAATTTACTACAAGTCCATTCTAGAACAAGTAGCATAAAAATATAAATACTTTAACAACTTTTCTTAGGTCTCCAGCTTTGGCTCCTGAGGGGACCTCAATACTTACAGAATGGATGGATGAATGAATGAACGAATGAATACTCTCTGACCGTCAGATGACTAGCCACCTAACCAAATTGTTTGCTTAGTTCATAAATATTTAAGGAGCATCTATTATGTTCCTGAAACTTTGCTAAGAGCTTGCTAAGTTTTATGATATCACACAGGTCACGGGAGAGAAGGAATTTGGATGGTTAAGCAAGAGGTAAACTTGAGCTGGGTGAATAATTGTGTAAAAGGGTGCTGATTGATGGTTCATTGTCAGCAGAGAGTTCTAGTAATTATCCAACTGAATAGACCCAACTTATATTGAGCACCTAGTAGATCCCAGACCCTATGCTAAGTAGACCCTTTAAGCTTTTAATTTCATCTAATTATCATAATAATCCTGCAAGGTAGTTGTTATTATCAGATTTAACAGAGGAGGAAACTGAGGCTCAGAGAAAGTAAATAACTTATGCATGGTCAAAAGGCTGGAATTAGGCATGGGAAGAGTGTGCCAAAATTATGAAGGACATAGAGCTGAGAGGGATAGCTAACAGTTTGGAAGGCAGAATCAATATTGGAAGATGGATGGGCAGACAAAAACATAAGAACTGAACATTGTTGTTGTTAGGTGCTGTCAAGGCAGCTCCAACTCATAGTGACCCTATGTACAACAGAACTAAACATTGCCCATTCCTGCACCATCCTCACAATCATTGTTATGCTATGAGCTGAACTTTTGCAGGGGTAAATGTAATGTTCTGCTCTGGAATTAAAAAACATCAACCACACAAGTTCAAGCTTGGGGAGATGTGGATTTTCAGAACCTTATGTAAAAAATTTAAAAAACCTCATGGTAGTAGCTTAGGACAAGCTCCACATGGATCCAAAAAGGCTAACATTCTATTAAGCTGTATTAATAGAAGCAAGATAATGAACAGGCTCAAAGCTCCACTTGGATAAGAAATCATAAATCTCTTACTCCCTGGTGTATCTCCAGCCTCCAGCACTCCTCAAGAAACACTCAGTATTATCAGGATATAAAAGGCAGGCAATGCATAGCTGTAAATAGGTAGATTTATTCAATCATTAAACAAATATTGAGCACCTATAGTTTCCCAATGTTGTTATAGGTACTGAAAATATAGCCGTGTCTTTGCAGAGCTTACATCCTAGTGGGATTATAGGGAAGAAAGACAATAAATAAATAGAAAATTTTTTTTTTTTTTATACAGGTAGTAAAAATGCTATAAAAAAAACAAAGCAGGGTAAAGTGGATGGGGAGGGCTGGGGGGAGGAGTAGCCTCTGAGAATGTGATGCCAGAGCAGAAACGTGAAAGAAGTGAGGGTGTAAACCACGCAGGCAAAGTGCAGCAAGTGCAAAGGCCCTGAGGCAGGAGTATACCAGAATATATGTATCCAGGTAGAGGGAAGTGAGTCTTACCCACTGTCTGCTGGTGAAAGCAAATCTAGGAAATGGTGTCTAATTCTGGCACCACATAGTCTAAGAGAGCATTTCAAGGTAGTAAAAAGTTTAGAACTGGCTCATATTGGGAGGGGGTTAAAGAAGAGAGTGACTTAGGCATACCTGGGTGGTTCTCTTCGAATGGTTGAAGAGCAGACACAAGCCAGAGAGCTGAGACTTACCCCATCTCATCACTAATCAGACCCACTCCAGCATTATTCATTTGTTCTTGTGTAACACACAGTAGAACAAGTTGAGTTTCCCTAAAGAGGATGAAGCAGCTTTGCCCAAGTTGTGAGCTCCCAATTATTGGAGATGTTGAAGAAAACAGTGGACAATCCAAGTACATAGAAGACAACTTTTTCATCCCAAGTGGAATTTGGAATGGGAGACTTTTTTTCTTATTTCATGAAGTATAATTCTTTTTTTTTTTTTTTATTGTACTTTAGATGAATGTTTACAGAACAAACTAGTTTCTCATTAAACAGTGCACATATTGTTTTATGACATTGGTTAACCACCCCATGACATGTCAACACTCTCCTTTCTTGACCTTGGGTTCCCTTTTACCAGCTTTCCTGTTCTCTCCTGTCTTCTAGTCCTTGCCCCTGGGCTGGTGTGCCCTGTTAGTCTTGTTTTGCTTTATGGGCCTGTCCAATCTTTGGCTGAAGGGTGGACTTCATTACTGAGATTAACGGGTGTCTGGGGGCCATACTCTTGGGGTTTCTCCAATCTCTGTCAGACCACTAAGTCTGGTCTTTTTTTGTGAGTTAGAATTTTGTTCTACATTTTCCACCAGCTCTGTCTGGAACCCTCTATTGTGATGCCTGGCAAAGCAGTCGGTGGTGGTAGCTGGGCACCATCTAGTTGTGCTGGACACCTTTGGGCTAATCTTTCCCTTGTGTCTTTAGTTTTCTTCATGGAGTAGGAGACTTCTGAGTGAATCCCATTTGGAAGACTCTGAATTGTATCCTAACCCTCCTCCCTCCGGTTTCTGTCCTTCTCCCTGTTTCCACCTTCCCTCCTAGCTCACACTCAGGACACAGCACACATGTACAGGTACATACATGTGCACACACACATGCACATGCACACACGTGCACACACAAGGGAGGTAAGGCAATTCAGAAAGGAGAAATTGAATGTAGATTCTGTGAGAGGAAGGAAGCAGGAGAAACAGAGAGGGAGGGATGGGGAAGGAATAGAAAGCAAGGGGAGGGGAGAATGGAGGGAGAGGGAGAGGGAGAGAAGGAGGTGGAAGGGAGAGACTGGAGAAGGACAACAGAAGAAAGAAGCTACAAAGGAAAAAGTGAAGGAAAGAGAAAAAGGAGGGAGAGGGACAATATTCAAAGTAAGAGGAAAGAGTGTGGGAGAGAAGAAAGACAGAGGAGAAGGAGAGAAAGGAAGGAAAGAAGAGAGACGGGAGATGAGAGAAGGGAGAAGAAGTGAGTCCACGTGAGCCTGTGGAGTCAGAGTTTACTGGCCCCTCAGAGCTCCCCAGGGCAGCACATGGCTAATTTTGAATCACAGCTCATTTGGGACTTCCTGTTTTCAGTCTCTTTGCAAACCCTTGGAGGAGTTTCCAGCCAGTAAATAAACCAGAGCGCCAAGTCTCCGTCCGAGGGCCACCAGCCATTTCACCATCCGTGCTGGCTGCCCCTCCCGAATGTCCCCTCATCCCACCTGCCCTTTCTGACGTGAGGACCCACCAGCATCCCCTCCAGCTTCCACCCACCCATCCACAGCTCCAGGGTACCTTGTCCCTTCTCCAGGGTCCCGACATCATCAGGTTCTCAAAGGCCCGTGATGTAAGCTGTAAGCCATTGCACCTGTAGAACACAGTTCTAAGCCTTTGTCAAAAAAATCACCTTATAGAAGCAGGCTCCCTGAAACACATTTGCTTTCCTTTTTCCAAGTTCCCTTATTTTTCCTTCCATCCCCCTGCCCCTTCCAAATTACCAGCAGGTCTTTTATCCAGCCTCTTATATTCAATCCAGCAAACACACGCCTACATCTACAATGTGCCAGGCACAGGTGTGACACCTGTGAAGGAGGCTCATTTTCTGTCTTGAAGAGGCTCACAGTCTAATGGGGAGACAAACATGAGTGGATCCAAGGGTGGATCCAGTTTTGTGAGAACAGACTGTGTACACTTTGGGGGCCTTTAACATGTGGCTTCCATCTTGAGGCCCGAGATGGCTGCTCCAGCTCACACCATCACGTCCACATCCCAGTCAGTGGAAAGAAGGGAAAGGGAAGATTCTTTTTCATCTTAAGGGCATCACCCGGAAGTTGCTCACATCACATCCACTCATGTTTTCATCAGCCAGAACGTGGACACTTGGTCACATCTAGCTGTAAGAGAGTCTAGAACAAAAAAATCTTTAGCTTAAAGACCAGGTACCCAGCTAAAACTTAGGAGTCCTATTACTAAAGGAAGAAAGGAGAATGGAATCTAGGGGACAGCCAGCAGTCATAGCCCTGGAAGATCTAGGTCAAGAGTAGGTTCGACCTTGGGCAAGAGGAGGCATGTTGCTGCCACTGGGGCTGGGGAACAAGTGGGAAAGTTGATGAGTTTGGAAAATAGAAAACTCTCGCCTGACAACTTTTATTTTCTCTGCAAAGTGGGACTCAGAGTCACCACTGGGAGAGAGGCTGGGCTGTCAGAGAGTGGAGAAGAAAGGTTTGCCAACCCGAGTCTTGTCCCAGGGAGGGACAGCTGGCAGGCACCAATACATACTGAGAGATTGCTACGAATAACAGCTAACCCTTTGCAGCCCTGGGTTTCACTCCTCACTCTGTGCTTGGCTGCTCTATGGCCTTGGGCAAGTCAAGGAATCTGTTTCTGAATCTATGAAATGGCCATGATAATGCCCACCTTGCCTGGGTCACAGCCAGTTTGGGGCCCCCAGGAGAGCTGAGGAAACGCTTTGTAAGCTGTGCGGTTGGTGCAGACTTGGGTGGGTATTATCATGGCGTTGTCAGGGCAGTGCTGAGCTTCAAACGGCAGGCAAGAAGGGGCTAGGAGGAGAGGTTGTAAAGATGTGAGGACCAAGCCCACCCTTCTCACCCTGGCAGACCCTCCCACCCAGGCTGCCCAGCACCCAGCCCCTCAGAGTGGATCTGGGCTCTGCCCACCCTGCCCAGCATCAGAACTCCCCTGCTGCCCAGGTGAGCGTGACAGGGGAGGAAGTGGACAAGCAGGGCCCCACGGGCAGCAGGAGGGGCAGACTGCCCTGCTGTCCACAGCCACGGAGTCAGTCTCTGTTGTGTCTGAGATGGCTATCACAGAACTCTGGCCTTCATCCCTGCATCTGGCCTCAGGCTGTCCTGGGACCTCGCCCTAACCCCAGGACACAGCCCCATGTTCTTGGCCTCAGCCCAGTGAACAGTGCAAGTTTCACCCCAAGGCCTTTGGCCCAGCACGGCTAGCCTTGTCCAGAGTATGATCATGCACACACATGGATATACACACCATGCACACACAAAAAACAACACACACATATACACCACATACTACATACCACACATACACACTGCAAGCACACACAAAAAACACCACCCACACATACATCACACTCTATACACATCGCACACACCATATGAACACCCAAAAAACATACCACAAAAACAATACACAACACACATGCAAACACATCACGTACACGTACATCACAGACTACACACATCATACACACACACACTGCACACACCATACACACGCATACCACACAGACACATCTCCTACAAACTCCCTGCACACATACACACACTGCACACACCACCCACACGATACACACATCCTTCTTTCTAACGTCTCCCTGTCGCCCATCTTAACACCCCTCCATTCAATCCTCTACACAGCTGCTTGAGTGATTTTTCTAAAAGACAAGTCAGGCCACTTTCTGGTTTAAAGTCTCCTTCCTCCCTTCAGTGGCTTTCCAAACTTCAGGCAAAAATTTGAGCTTCTTACCAAAGCATTTGAGACCCCCTGCCACCATGATCCTGCTGAAGGAGCCATGGTGAAGCAGTGCTTAAAGCACTCAACTGTTAACCAAAAGGTGGGCAGTTCGAACCCACCAGCTGTTCCACAGGAGAAAGATTTGGCAGTCTGCTTCCGTAAAGATTACAGCCTTGGAAATCCTATAGGGTCACCATGAGTCAGAATCACCTCTACAGTAGTGGGGTTTGTTTGTTGGTTTTTATGACCCTGCTGACACAACTTCCTGCCCACTCAGCCAGTCTGAACCAATCGGCCTTCCCACAGCACCATGTGGTTGTTCACACCGATGGCTTTGCACATCCTTATTCCTCTCCAAAGGATGCCCCCTACATACTCCATCTGAAACCTGGATTCATTCTCCCAAACCCCATTCAGACCCCATCTTCTATAAAATTTCCTTGATGACCCCAAATGGAATTGCTCACTTCCCCTTCTATACCTTGTACAGGTATGTATTGAGATGATTTGTTTCCTATGTCTGCCTCCCCTGCTAGAAGGGTGGCCTTCTCCAGGCTAGGGGCCATGTTCCATTGGTCTCTGTCTATGGAGCACTAGGTCCGGCACTGGGCGGGTACTCAGCGAATTGCTAGTGGGTGGCACTCACCCCCCTCATCATCCCACACAGATCAAAGTGGAAAACCAGCATGACTACCAGGACATCACCAGCGTGGTAGCCATGGCCAAAACCTATGCCACCACTGAGGCCTTCATCGACTCCAAGTATGATATCCGCATCCAGAAAATCGGATCCAACTACAAGGCATACATGTGAGTCCCTGGTGCAGGGCTGGGGGAGTTGGGAGCAAGAATGGGGGGAGAGTGTGGGAAGAGGGAGATTAGAAATGTGTGTTTAGCTTGCTGCTCTCCTCCCTCTGCGCCAAGACAGTGATCTCCATCATTACTCTCCCTTTCTGTCTCCTTCACTCCCCTTCTGTGGTCAGTGCTGCTAAGGGCTGAGGTTCTGTTACAACTTATGCAAGGATAGAACTCTTTCTACCCCAACAAAGGCTGTTTTCCCAGAGGAAGAGATGCTTGGCATGTTGGGGAAACTGCAAGTATATAGAGGGTGTATGTTACAGAAGACAAGACTGAAGGAGAAACTAGGAGACAAATCAAGGAGGGCCTTGAATGCCCTGCCAAGAGGGATTGGATTTTCTTCACTTTTCTCCTCTTCTCTCCTCCCTTCCCCTCCCCTCCCATCTACTCTTCTCTAAGCAGAGAAGTGACATGTTCTGGCCTGTATTTATAAAAAGACCCCTCTAGGGCTATTGGCTACAAAGGGTTTACCTGGAACCAATGAGACCAGGTAGGAGGTTACATCAGATTTCTCAGGCTGCAAGCAACAGAAAGCAACTATGACTAATTCAAGGGGTGTTTGTTTTTAATGGAATGTATTAGAAGACTGTGGGTGATCAGAAACTTAAATAAGCTAAACTAGCAATCTCAGAAAGATTAGGGTCCAGGGCAGCCCCAGGAATTTGAGCAGTTAGATATAGTAGACATCCTTTGAAACCTACACTGGGAAATGAATCAGCCCTCATTTTCAGTGCTTGACTCAAGGTTCTGATCCATGGAAGCAGCACTGATTAGTCCAATGTTGGTCACATGCTTATTGGTTGGAGAAAGGCAGAAAACCAATATGGACAATCCCACCAAGATGGCATGCAATGCATTGAATCATTCTGCAATGGAAATAGAAGAGCTCTGAGTAAAGTAAAAGAGAAAAGAGAGGATGCCAGGCAGAAAAAAAAACAACATATATTCACTGCTGCAGAGGTGGTTCAGGCAAAGGGTGGTTACAAGGATAGGGGAGGGTTCTTGAAGAGGTGGGAAGTCTCATTCTTTGGATGAGATCCTATCCGCTCCAGGGCTTCCCTGTCTCTGAATTCAGAATGTGGTTGTTGGTTCCATGAGAAATGAGAAGACCTTAAAGAGACCAGAATTATTGCCTGGTTCCCTAGCATTTATGAAGCACCAACTGTGTGCATGGCCCCATATTTAAGGACTGCAATGACTGGTTGGACACTTGAAGTCTCTGTCCATGTGCCTCTGTGCAGTGTAGCTTGTGCTCCAGGGTCAGCAAGCAGCCAGTAGGTCAAGTCCAGCTGCAACTTGTTTCTGTAAATGAAGTTTTATTGAGCATAGCCATGCTTGTTTGTTTATGTGTTGTCTATATGGTTGCTTTCATATTACCTGGACTGCTTAGACCAGAGATTGGTAAACTTTTTCTATAAAAGGGCAAGATAGTAAATATTTTAGACTTTGCAAGCCATAAGGTCTCTGTCTCAACTACTCAACTCTTCCATTGGCTGGGCAACCGGAGGAGATGCAGGAAGTTGACCTACAAGAAAGTATTAGGAGATAAAAAATGGAGCCAGTTCTCAAGGAATTCTTCTGCCCTGCTGTAGTAGAGTTTTGGCAGTCATCCTTTTCCACTCATGAGCTTGGCCAGAACTGTCACTATTCTCAGTTATCCTTGGGGTGATACTATCTCCTCCTCCCTTCCCTCTCTGAATTGTGGCACATCCCACTGCGGCAGTCTTAATGCATTCTTGAAGCCCCTCCATCCGTCCGTCATGATATCATTTCCCTCCTCTCCTCATTGTTAGAGTTTCCACTTGACATTGACAATACCTTGCCCCAGTTTCTCTTCTTGAGGATTACCTCATTGCTGCGTTCTCTATGCTGAGCCTCTCTATGCTGAGCTCCAATCTGTCATTAGTTATGGCATTTCCTGTACCCTGGGTTGGCCCACATCTGAGGGAGGGGGTTCGTGTCATTCCTCAACGTAGACCATTCTTCCTGCCCCCAACCATCTGACCTCCTCTTTGACCCACTTCCTGCCCTGCCTGTGTGAGCTTGTTGCTGCTGAGGTGTCAACGTTTCTAGATATTCTCAGCAGACAGAGCTTGGGAAAAATTGTATGTATCCTAAGCCCGTGTACGCATACATATCTACACACACAGTTATTTCAATATATATTCGTCCATATCAATATATATTCAGCCCTGTGTGGCGTGGTGGTTAAGAGCTCAGCTGCTAACCAAAAGTTTGGCAGTTCGAATCCACTAGCTGTTCCTTGGAAACCCTATGGGACAGTTCTACTCTGTCCTATAGGGTCGTTATGAATTGGAATCGACTAAATGGCAATGAGTTTGGTTTTTTTTGTTTGTTTGTCTTAATATCTATATTAAGGAAACCTGGAGGTACAATGGTTAAGCTACTAACCAAAAGCTGGCCATTCCAATCCACCCAGTGGCTCCACAGGAGAAAGATCTGGCAATCTGCTTCCATAAAGGAAACCCTATGGAGCAGTTCTACTCTGTCACATGGGGTTGCTGAGTCAAAAATCGGCCCGGGGACACACAACAAAAACAACATATCTATATTGGGGTTTAGTGGTAGAACTCTCATGTTCCACGTGGGAAACCTGGGCTTGATTCCCTACCAATGCACCTTATGCAAAGCCACCACCCATCTGTTAGTGGAAGCTTGCATGTTGCTATAATGCTGAACTGGCTTCAGTGAAGCTTCCAGACTAAAATTGACTAGAAGAAAGAACTAGTGCTCTACTTCCAAAAAACCAGCCAAGGAAAACCCTATAGATCACAGCAGTCTGATCCTCGTACGCATGGGGTTGCCATGAGTCAGGGGTCAGCTAACAACAACATGTCTATATTAAGCTAAATACAAGTTCATACTGATATCTCCAACTTTCATCCAGTACCACATGGCTCATTTTAGCCTTCCACCATTGTTTATCTGTAACCTCCCACTTCAGCAAGAAAAAACCTGGCTCCAATTATCTACCATCCATTTAGTTATTTGTCCAATTAAACTATACAAAAATCTTCACAACTGTATCAGTAAGCAACATCATGATAAATGGAGAAAATATGGAAGTTGTCAAGGATTTCGTTTTACTTGGATCCACAATCAACACCCATAGAAGCAGCAGTCAAGAAATCAAACAATGTGGGGACCTCATACCACCAAGAAACAAGAACCAGGAGAATAGCGTGTCCTTTGGACCTGGGGTCCCTGTGCTAAGAAGCTCCTAGACCAGGGGAAGATTGATGACAAGGACCCTCCCCTAGAGCCAATATAGTCAGAAAGCCTTCCCCTAGAACTGGCACCCTAAATTTGGACTTCTAGCCTCCTAGACTGTGAGAGAATAAATTTCTCTTTGTTAAAGTAATCCACTTACAGTATTTCTGTTATAACAGCTCTAGATGACTAAGACAGAATTTGGTACTGAGAGTAGGGTGCTGCTCTAACAGACACCTAAAATGTGGAAGTGGTTTTGAAACTGAATGGATAGAGGTTGGAAGAATTTTAAAGTGCCTAAAAGTAAAAGCCTAGATTGCCTTGAAGAGACTGTTGGTGGAATTGTGGGCATCAAAAGTAATGCTGGTGAGGACTCAGAAGGAAGTGAGGACAGCTGTTACACTGGAGATGGTGCAGATGGCAAGCAGCAGCAGCAGAGAACCAGCAGCGGCAAAACCAGGGGACTAGTGTAAGACAGCACCAGAGCTGACGCACAGAGGGAGAGCTAAGTGCCTTTGAGCAGGCTTCCTGATGAAGTGGGGTGCCTCTGAGCACTTACCCATCGAGCTGAAGAGTGTTGGAACACTTGCCACAGCAGGGCAGATGTGGGCGGCAAGGCCTGGGGGGCTGAAAGGCCAAGTAACCCAGAAGCAGCAGCCAAGAGACAAGGAACACAGGAAGCAGAGCTGCCTCGGTCTAAAAGCTGCCTCACCACTCAGATAGACTAGGAGAATGGGCCACCCAAAGCCGAGGGAGCAGAGTTGCTGTTCCAGTGGGCCTGGAAGATGGAGCTGAAGCCCAGGGCCAAGGGGCCTCCACTCAGAATCCAGGAAGTGTGGCCAATACCTAGAGTCTAGAGGGCAGGGCCATTGTGTAAATGGTCTCAGAGAACAGAGGGTTATTTTCAAGCCTTGAAGGCTAATGTAATGTGTTCTGCTGACTTGCTTCATTCCCTTCTTTCCCTCCAATTTCTCCTATTTGTAATGAAAATGTCTACCTTGTGCCTTTTTCACCATTGTACTTTGGAACCAGGTAAAACCTGTATTCTAGATTTCACGGATGAAGAGGAATTTTCGGATTTTGGTCTTGGAGTTGATTTAAGACTTTTGCTATGATATGGGATGAATGTGTTTTACATGTGGGAAGAACATGAATTTGGGGGGGCAAAGGATGGATTGAGTTGTGTCCCCCGAAAATACATGTGCCAATTTGGCTAGTCCATAATTCCTAGTATTGCGTGATTGTCCACCATTTTGTCACCTGATGTGACTTTCCGATGTGCTGTAAATCCTACCTCTATCATGTTAATGAGGTAGGATTAGTGGCAGTTATTTTAATGAGGCAGGACTCAATCTACAAGATTAGTCAATCTCTTTTGAGATACAAAAGAGAGAAGCAAGCAGAAAGACATGGGGACCCCATACCACCAAGAAACAAGAGCCAGGAGAATAGCACATCCTTAGGACCTGGGGTCCCTGCACTGAGAAACTTCTAGGCCAGGGAAGACTGATGACAAGGACCTTCACCCAGAGCTGATACAGAAAAAAAGCCTTCCCCTGGAGCTGGCACCCTGAATTCAGACATCTAGCTTACTAGACTGTGAGAGAATAAATTTCTCTTTGTTAAAGCAAAAAAAAAAAAAAAAAAAACTCAAACATTATATCTCATTGGGCAAATCTGCTGCAAAAGATCTCTCTGATGTGTTAAATAGCAAAGATGTCACTTTAAGGACTAAGGTGCACCTGAAGCCATGGTATTCTCAATTGCTTCATATGCATGTGAAAACTCGACAATGAATAAGGAAGACCGAAGAAGAATTGATGCCTTTGAATTATGGTTTTGGCAAAGAATATTGAATATACCATAGACTGCCAGAAGAACAAAACATAGCTCTGTCTTGGATGAAGTACAGCCAGAATGCTCCTTAAAAGCGAGGATGGCGAGACTTTGTGTCACGTACTTTGGACATGTTATCTGGAGGGACCGATTCCTGAGAAGAACATCATGCTTGGTAAAGTAGAGGGTCAGCGAAAAAGAGGAAGACCCTCAACAAAATGGGTTGACACAGCGGCTGCAACAATGGGCTCAAGCACAGCAATGATTGTGGGGATGGAGCAAGACCAGGCAATGTTTCGTTCTGTTGTGCATAGCATCGCTATGAGTCAGAACGTACTAGGCAGCACCTAACGACAACAGACACGTGCAGTTCTAGAATGTTAACTGATAGCCTCAGGGGAAGCAACATTATCAACTAGAGTGGAGTGCTTACGTACAGTTTCTTTTGTCTTTAGTCTTATAGTCTCCACTCATTACCAAAGTTATTTAGGTCAGCACCTCTTACCCTACCCTCCTTCAGTGAGGTTATGTCATATGTCTGTAAAATAGGTAGATTTGTTTGTCACAGTCTACACTCTATCTGCATTCCAATGCTGAATCACAGTTGGACTGGCTCATCCATTTCTCCAGGCCTGCCAAGGACTCTACCATAGAGAGCTGTAGTTGAGAGCACGGAATTTGTCAGACATGGTTTGGGTCCTGCTTCTGCTACTAACTAATTGTGGCCTTTTTGCAAGTAATTTAAACTTTTGAACCTTAGTTTTCTTATCTATCAAAAGGGGATGATAATAATAATGCCTGACTCATTAGGTTTTGTGAGGTTGAAATGAACCAATGCTTATAAAGGCCTTAGATTCATGTCTCAGACATAGAAAGCACTCATTAAATATCAGAGCTCACCAAGGAAAACAATCTGGCTTGTGTTCCTGCTGCCTCTGCCCCTTGGAATGCTTTCTTTTCTTGTCCCCACTTACTGAGAAATAATAGTAGCACCCATTGTGCTAAGAGATTATGAGAATATTTCCTTCAATCCACACAACATCCCATGTGGAGAGTACTATATAGGGTTGCTATGAGTTAGAATCAACTCAATAGCATACAACAACAACATAATTATTCCCATTTTGCCATTGACAAAATTAAGACTCAAAGGTGAGGATACTTGCCCATGGTTATATGGTTAGTAAATGCTGGAACCAAGATTCAAATTCTTATCTGACTGACTCAAGTCCATCTTTTACCACCATACAGACCCCACCATGCCAAATTCTACCTATCCTCCAAGGCACAGTTCAATGGCCACCTTCCTGGGTCTCATTAAGTGACTTTGGTTTCTCCTTTGTGTCCCAAGAGCTTTTCACTCATCTTGTGCATTGCTAACCCTACCATGCCTCTACTCTAGCTTTTGGCTAGTCCACCCTTCTAGGGAGTGAGCATCCTGTGAGGAGGGCATCATCTCTGCACACTTACGCTAGTCCAGTACCCAGGACATAGGGTGGCCCAGTGAATGTTTCCTGAATTGAGTTGAGCTGATCAGAACTGGACTGAAGTGACACAGAATGTATCAATGTCACTCCACCCCTTAATAATCATGGCTTCTGTTGGCCACCATCTCTTCCCAGCATCTGTGCTCACATATACTTTATTTTCTCTTTCAGGGCAGATTTTTGTGGCAGTTCCTCTCCCCTGGTTTAATCTTAGCCACTTGCTTACCCGTAGCCACAAAACAAATAGCATTACCTGTGCCACTTTAGTTAAACTTGTTCAGGCTTTGCCGAGTCCACCTGTACCACAGGGCCATGGAGAGTCTGTGTGGGTCCTACCCCACATACACAGTCCCTTACCCAGTCAGTAGCTACTGAGCATCTACCACCTGCCAGGCCCCTATAGGGCACTGGAGATACAAGGGGTAAGCCAAACAGGTTCCCTGCCCTCAGGGGCTTCCACTCCATCAGGGAAGACAATATAAAACAGTAGCCATTACAAATAAGATGAGCATTGCTAAACATTAGTGTAGAGAGTGTAGGGCAGCCTATTCTTGTTGGGGAAGGCAGACAGTAAGGAAATCGAATGGATGAGTAGGACTTGGGGGGCCAAGGCGGAGATGAAGACCGTGTCTAGCAAAGGGAAGAATACCTGTGGAGGCCTTGACATAGGAAAGAGTCATGGGTATTGGAGAACCAGAAAGGAGGTCAGTTGTTGCTGGAACAGAAAGAACAAGGGAACAGGGAAGGGCAGTGGGGCAGGCAGAGGTCAGAAAGCCTTCCAGCTCTTCCCTGTGGACAGGTGATTGCTTCTCTCCGTGTATCATTTTTCCTATATTTTGATGCCCTCAAAAAATTCCAGAATACCTTGTACTACATTGCCCTGGTTCTCTTTCTCAAAAACAGGAGGCCGAGGTTTGGATAATTTCATTTGATGATGCAGGCATTTTTTTAATTTAATTTTTAAATTTCAAAGATGACTTAGAAAAGGATATGTAAGATAGAAAATGAGTTAATAAGGCAGTCACTATGAAGAAAAATAAAGCTGAGGGCAGAGTATGTACCTAAGAATACACACCATAATGTGAGCTAGACACTTGAATCTGAGCCTCCTAATAGCCAAAGCAAAAAAGGAAAGCAAGTCCATGGCAGGTGTCCCTAATGCCCTCAGTTGTATTATTTGCCAAAGCAAAAAAGGAAAGCAAGTCCATGGCAGGTGTCCCTAATGTCCTCAGTTGTATTATTTGTTCTGATACAGGAGAACCTCAATCTCTGGGAACTGGAAGGCCAACACAGGCTCTGCCATGCTGGAGCAGGTGGCCATGACGGAAAGGTAAGAGACAAAGGACGTGTGGGGACAGCCACCATTCATGGCAGGAACTGGAGGAGGGATAAAACAAGTAGCCTCCTCACCCTCTATCTAGGGCCTCATGACCTGCAGGGCACTTTCCTAGGCATGATCTCCTTTATTCCTGACAGTAACCCTGTAAGGTAGGTATTATAAACTCCATTTTACACGTGGAAGAAGAAAGTGCAGACAGGGGAAGTGACTTCCCCAGGGTCATGAAACTGATCAATGGCAGAGCTGAGAGTAGAACCGTGATGTCCTGATAAGTCCAAGGGTCTTCCCAGCCTCATCCAGCTGCTTCTAGGAGACAGCAGAGAGCTGTCGCCAGCCCTCCTGTGCTCTGACAGATGCATGGAGCCTCCTTATTAGGGCATCAGTGGTACTGCAGAGTCCACTCCTCTCTCGGCTTATTTCCATCTCAGCATGAATAGAGGGAGGCTGATTTCCCACGAATGTCTCTGGGGTGTGCTCTGGCTGAAGGCTCCAGAACAGAGGCCCTCTCTTACCCAAGTACTTTAAATACTATTGTGTGCCACACTCACCTGGAGAAGGGCCCAGTCACCTGCCCGTCATCAACAGGTACACGTTCTTTGCTGCATGCCCAGTGACCTCTGCTTGCAAGCATGGAATGGCAGTGGAGAGGGCCTGGGCTTTGAGGTCAGAAAGTTCTGCTCAGTAAATATTACTTAAGTACCTACTACATGCCACATTGTACTGAGCAATAAAGAAGCCAAGGTGAAAAGAGCTTACATCAGTTATGAAGGAGTACCTGGGTGATGCAAATGGTTAGCATATTGGCTCAGCTGCTAATGGAAATGTTGGAGGTTCAAGACCCCCAGGGGCACCTCAGGAGAAAGGCCTGGCCATCTAATTCTGAAAAATCAGCCACTGAAAACCCTATGGGGCACAGTTCTAATCTGACACACATAGGGTCACCAGGAGTCAGAACTGATGAAAACTGGTGTGGTTGTTTGTTTGTTTCCAATCAGTTACAAGTGTCAGAAACACAAATGAAATTGGCTTGAGCAAAAAAGGGGAGTTATATCTTATGTCACTGAAAATTCCAGAGACACAGCTTACTCTCTACTCCACCTCTTGGTTCAGCTATCATTGTGTTGGCTTCATTCCGTAAGCCTCTCTTCACATGGCGGCCCACAGTGGCTCCAAGCTTACATCCTCGGTGTCAAGTAACAGAAAGAAATCTTCTCTTTCCCAACCATTTCAACAAAAGCCTGGAATTGAGTCACATTCCTTCTGATTGGCCTGGCTTAGGTCACATGACCATCACTGAACCAATCACTATGGCCCAGAAAGATACAATGCTATGATAGGACAAGTCTATGTCATATCCCTGCCCCTAGGGGTTGGAGCGGAACCACCTGCTATAGCAAAAATGACTAAGTGAGGCTCAGAGAGGGATATAACATCAAGGAATATCAAGAAGTCTTTAGTAGAAGGGAAAATAAATGCTGTTCCAATTAAAACAACAGAGTCCACTCCAGGCTTCCCAGATAATGAAGGAGATAAAGAGATAATTGCAATGCAGTACAGTAATGTAAAGTATGATATTGGCAAAGAATATCGAATATACAATGAACTGCCAGAAGAGCGAACAAATCTGTCTTGGAAGAAGTACAGCCAGAATGCTCCTTAGAAGCAAGGATGACGAGACTTCGTCTCACATACTTTGGACATATTATCAGGAGGGACAAGTCTGTGGTGAAGGACATCGTGCTTGGTAAAGTAGAGGGTCGGAGAAAAAGAGGAAGAGCCTCAACGAGATGGATTGACACAGTGGCTGCAACAATGGTCTCAAGCATAACAATGAGTGTGAGGATGGCACAGGACCAGACAGTGTTTCATTCTATTATACATGGGATCGCTATGAGTCAGAACCGACTTGACAGCACCTAACAACAAAGCAAGAACAACAACAGTAATGTTAGGATAAAGTGAGCCGGGGGTGCTGCAGTGGGAGTAGAGAGAAGGGGCACTGACCCCACACTAGAGAGGGGTGAGGTCAGGGAAGGCTTCCTGAAGGAGGCGGTAGAAAATCCAGTCTTAAAAAATGAGTAGGAGTCGGCAGTCATTCACTTTTTTGTCAATTTTTTCTTGAGCACTCTCTGGGAGTCAATTACTAAGTTACCCACAGGCCACTACCCCCTGTCAGTTTGTCATACTGTGGTGGCACGTGTATTGCTATGATGCTAGAAGCTTTACCACTGGTATTTCAAATACCAGCAGGGTCACCCATGGTGGACAGTTTTCGGCAGAGCCTCCAGACTAAGACAGGCTAGGAAGAAAGGCCCAGCCATCTCCTTCCGAAAATTAGCTATTGAAAACCTTATGAATACAGCAGAATATTGTCTGATACGGTGCTGGAAGATAAGCCTTCTAGGTTGGAAGGCACTCAGAAACACAGTAACTGTAACAATGGACTGGAGCACCAATGATCATGAAGACGGCACAGGACTGGACAACACTTTGTTCTGTTGTACATGGGGTCACCATGAGTCGGAGCCAACTCGATGGCCACTGGCAACAACAACAGGGGATACAGTGGCAAACAGGATGGAAGTAGTCCCTGCCCTCATGGGACTTCCAGGGCAGGAGCTCTAGCTGAGGAAACAGCATGAACAAAAGTAACTGGCCCTGCCACTTCCTAGCTGTGTGACCTTCGATAAGTTAACTAACCTCTCTAAGCCTCTTCTGCTATAAAAGGGGGATAATAATACCCACATCAGAGTGCTATTTGAGGACCATAAGGGAGGGGAATGTGCAGGGGCACCGTAAGGATTAGCCTCCATGCCTTCCCATCAACCCCAGGTAACAGGCACTACCTTCAATCTTGGGACTCACCTATGCTAACTGGTGCTTATTACCAGGCACACTGAATCATCTGGTCTGGGCAGTCACAACTGTTCCTCAGTGGACATTTGTGGGGGACATATGTGGCCCTTTTCATGACAGCCTTTCCCAAATATGAGCCCTAGCCTTCCCAGCACCCACCAGCTGCTCATGGATGTCCCCAGCAGGCTACCATCTCCCTGGCCCTACTGGGCCCCAGGTCACATGGAACATTCCTGCAGGATTTTGGCATGGGAGAGGGGCTGCTCCAGCCTGGAATTCACTTTCCCCTCTGCAAAGTCATGGGCAGCACTCCAGGGCCAGGACTCAGCTCCCCAGTTGCATCCCCACAAGGATGCAGTACCTGGGGTCCATAAACAGGCCCCGAGCCTGACCCCTCACCCTCCTTGGCTCCCCTGTTGGCCAAGTAGCCTGCCTCCTGGGCCAAACCAGTAACGTGGTTTGGCCGGTGCCAGTCCCACCTGGCTGGAGGGAGTGGGGACCCTATGTTCTCCAGCCTCCCCACACTGCTTCACGCTTGAAGTCCCTTCCTTGGCCAGTAGGGGGCCTGGCACCCAATGGGATGCAGCCAGCAGGGGACCTGGAAGTTCATGGTTTGTAAACAGCCCCTGGAAACCAGTTGCCTGTGGACCTAGCTCCAGGCTTCCAGTTTCTATTAAGAAGAAATCTGATTTACGAGTACCTTGGGAGGCAGATTTCCCTAAGCTGGGATGCCCCACAAGTTTGCCATTGGTGCTGAGTAGAGAGACCTTGATCAGAGAGTGCATGATCCCCTTAGAGTTCTGAGGACCACAGGTGCCCCCCAAACCTGGCTGTACATCAGAATCACATGAGAGATTGTTACAACATAGAACAAAGCCCCACATCTCGGTGCGTGTGTGCACGTGTGTACGTGGGTTTGGCTCTGCTGGTGATTCTAGTGCACAAGCAGAACCAGACCTAGGCCTCCCCATTTTACAGATAAGGAGACTGAGGAACCGTGGCTGAAAGATTGGAGATCCCAGCCCACCCAGAGGCACTTTGGAAGAAAGGCCTGGTGACCTACTTCTGAAAAAGCAGCCACTGAAAGCCTCATGGAGCACAGTTCCGCTCTGCTACACATGGGGTCACCATAAGTCAGAGATGACTCAACGACAACGAGTTTTCTTTTAGCGGACGTGCATGGACTCCAGAATCAGAATCAGGGTTTGAAAGTTGGCAGTCTCTGAGCCTCGGTTTCTTCATTGGTAAAATAAGCAAAAACCTTCCTGATGGTGTTGTTGTGGGATTAGAGAGAAAAAGGAGAGAAACTCCCCAAGCCTGGCACATCATCGGAGCTCAACAGCCGTGAGTTTCCTTCCTTCCTTTCACTTCTATCATGTCACACGCTCCTCACTACGGCTGAATGAGAGAACTGGACTAGGAGCCAGGAGATCTGGGTAATCCTGCCTTGCCGTGTGACCTGGGCAAGCCGCTCTCCCTCTCTAGCACTCATTGATGGATGAGAGGGTTTGTTCTAAGACCACTTCAGGCCTTGACCTGTCCTGAAGCGGGAACATTGACACAAAGTCCGCTGTGATTCCCAAATCCAGCCACCACGAGGGGAGCCAAGTGCAAGCCAGGAAGATTTCTCTGGATACAACCACCCCCTTGTTGCAGGTCAAAGTTCAGCGTTGAGACTTCCCCCCTGCAAAGCAAACTGGCTTTGTAGCCATCAAGTGGCTGGAAAGGGAACAAAAGCCGCGGGGTCTGGAGGGCCAGGCCCCCGGGCCAGGCCGGAGCAGCCTGCCCGGCTCCCTTGCCTGCCCAGCTCAGGCTCCACCGAGAATGTGCCCTTTGTCTCCCTCCAGCTCTTGACTGGCCTGGGCCCTGGGGGCTGGGAGGGTGGCCTGGAGCAGCTTTCCCAAGGGAAAAGGGTACAGGAGCAGCCTGGTGTCCAGATGGCTCCAGATGGGACCACAGCAGGCTGCCCACTACTGGGGAGCCAGCAAGGTCCTGGGGGTGGAGGGGGTCTCTGATCTCTCCCAGCGCTCACTCCATGTCTCCCTCATCTTCCTCTCTCCTGTCCTTCCTGGCTCCCTCGTGTCCCCTTCTTTCTCTCTCTCAACCACTGTTTCTACCTCTGTGTATCTGTCTCTCTTGCTGCTTCTCTGCCCCTTTCTGTCTCTCTGTGTCTCTCTCACTGCCTGTTATTCCCTGCATGCCTCTCACTCTGTGTCTCTCCATGCCTGACCCCCTCCTTGCCCCTCCCTGGCATGTACTGTCTGTCTCTCCATCCCTGTCTGTCTCTCTATCCCTGCAGGTACAGGCTGTGGGTGGACAGCTGCTCGGAAATGTTCGGTGGCCTGGACATCTGCGCTGTCAAAGCTGTCCACAGCAAGGACGGCAGAGATTACATCATCGAGGTGAGGGGTGAAGCAGTGGGTCATCTCCGCTGGCCCAGCCCTCAGGCAGGCATGCTGAGGGAGGGGACCCCAGCTATGGTCTCCAGCAGTGCTCAACTGTGTCCTGGCTCGGGGCCTGGGCACACCAAGCCCAAGCCTCAGTGAGCGGCTTCTGAAGGCTTCTCACCGACTGCCCTCATGCACCTCTCCCTCCTACCCTCAGCTACATCACCATGGCAACTGCCCAGGGGTTCTGAACTGGGCCTCCAGAGCCCAGGGCATGAGGTTTAACAATCTTTCCCCAACGTGTGGCTTAAGGGTAGGGGAAGAGCATCAGGCCAATAGTCATCAAGATTCTGTCCCACTGGGCCTCTGAAATTTTCTCAATGTCCAAGTGTGTAAAATGGGCACAGTTCTCCAGTCACCATTCAGAGAGTCCATCATTTGTTCATTCACTAAACATGTGCTTAGGGGGCTCTCATGGGCTAGGTATGGGGTATGGCTCTGGGGATAACAGCGGTGAACAAGACAGACATGGAGTTTGCAGGCTGGAAGGGAAGAAGGATGACAAAAGGGTGATGGCAGGGTGTTGGAGGTTAGAAGGCTGTAGTCATGGGAGAGTGGGAATGGAGGGCAAGGTGTGGGATATACAGCTTTAAGGGACAGGCTCCCAGAGGAGCTGTGGGTCCTAGAATCTCTCCCACAGCCCTCCTGAACACCGTACCTCTCACGGGCCCACAGCCTGCTGTGTCCTCCAGCTGTCTCCCCCATGTCTCTGTGGTCCCACAATCCTCCTCTCTCCTCCACAACTTTCCCCCCATGTTTCTCCCAATCCTACAATCCCCCTCTCTCCTCCAGGGCTGTCTCCCCCATGTCTCTCATGGTCCCGCAATCCCCCTCTTTCCTCCAGGACTCTCTCCACGTCTCTCATTATCCCACAATCCTCCTCTGCCCTCCATAACTCCCCGTGAGTGGTCTCCCAATCCCCCATTCCCCCCACAACACCACGACACCTCCCATATTGCATATGATCCTACAATCCTCCTTTTCTCCCAACTCCCACTCAGTGCTTCTCACGATCCCACAGTCCCCATCTCTCTTCCATGACTCCCAATGTCTTTTGTGGTCCCACATTCTTCCTCTGCCCCCAGCTTCTACTCCAAGCTTCTCCCTATCCCACAACCCCCTTCCCTCCTCTAGGACTCTTTCTCGCGCCTCTTCAACTTTCCTTTCCTGCCCCCCATCACCACACTTATGGCTCTCCCACTGCTTTCCTCCAAAAATACCACTCTGGCCTCAGAGTTCTCCCTTCTCTTCCTGACTTCCCATCTCCACACACACCCCGCGCCCCTTTCAGCTCCTTCTGTGGCCTCTCCTCAAACCACAGCAGAGGGCGGTGCTGACACAAGGCCAAGACACGTGAGGGAGAGCCCGGCGGCTGCCCCCTCCCCAGGCTGTGGGTGGCAAATGGAAAGCATGTGGCTGGCGTGACCACGCGAGCCAGCCAGTCCTCCAGTCCCTCGTGCCTGCCTCACTCCCCAGGGACCCACAGCACGGCAGGACTGGGGCACTCCATGGCAATAGCCCGCTGTTCTCTACCAGCCATGCCAGGAGCCAGAAGGGATTCGCACCCATGCTCAGGAGTAGCTGCCCTTCCAGGGCAGCTGGAGGGAGAGCTCACAATGGACACTGTCTCTGTACTCCCTCCAGAAAGGCCTAGAAACTCCCTCACGATGAGCAGCATCTATATTTGCAGATCTGTCCTCAAGCCCAGGAACTGATGTCCCTCTGGCCGCCACCGTACCTGAAATTCCCCCATTAGCTACTTCTCGGGGGAGATATCGAAGGGGCCAGGAATGGAATGACTGACCCCTGCACACTTGCTTCTGAGCCCAAGTCAGACTGCTCTCTGGAGAAGCCTGTTCCCCATCCTCCTGAGGGGGACCTTGTGGCCCCTGAGACCCCACCTGGCCCTCTTGCCTCTGCACCTTATCAAGGGGACCACCAGACATGAGCCCAGCTCTGGCACACATGCAGGCACGCACTCATTCACTATTGAGCACCCACTCTGGGTCCCAATCTGGAGCTAGGTGACGAGGATACAGTAGTGAACACAACAGCTTGGACCCTGCCTCCTGGAGCTCCCATTCCAGAGAGATGACAGGCAGTCAACAGATCAAGGGAGGGAGCCTCTCCCACTGGGCTCTCCTCCCCTGCCCTGTGAGGACCCCCCCCTTCTCCCTTGCGTTAGTGTCTTCTCTGCCCCCTCTGTCTCTGAGGGCTGGGCCAGGGCCCAGTGAGTGCTCAGGATTGTTGATGAAGGAGACACAAAAGGAAGTCAGTGAGTTCCTCAGAAGAGCCAAATGTGAGCACCAGGGCATTTCAGACAGACACACATTCACTAAAGGAATCTTTTTTTTTTTTTTTTTTTTCCCCAGCATGAAAGCATTACCAAACATCATGTCCACCTAAGATGCTTCGGAAGGCCCTTAGGGGCCAAGCAGGGCCTCTGAGATCTAATTATGAAAATGAGTTTAGGTTTATACCCTGAAGTGCCAGAGAGCAAATTAAAGAGCCGCCCCGACAACAAGGTTCAAGATAACAGAGACTTCATTCAGGACGCCAGTGTACCAGTTGCCATCGAGTTGATTCCAACTCGTGTTATCAGAGTGGAACTGTGCTCCGTAGGGTTTTTAATGGCTGCTTTTTCACTAGGCTTTTCTTCTAAGGCATCTCCAGGTAGACTCGAACCTCCTACCTTTTGGTTAGTAACCAGATGCGTTACTATTTGTACTACCCAGGGGTTCCTCATTTGGGGAGCAGTGTTTTAACAGCATGGACTCCAGAGTCAGAAAAAAGTTGGTTTTGAGTCCCAGTTCTGACCTCAGTTTGTTCATCTGTAAAATGGGACTCGAAGCACACATACTTCATAGGACCAAATGAGATACTGCATCCAGAAGGCCTGGTTGATAGGAAGCATTATTGGCCACTGTTTACTTAGTGAGTGTTTACTATGTGTCAACCAAAGTACTTGTCCCAACAGAGTGAAATGACTTCTCCAGGTCACACAACTAGTAATAACAGTTACAGTCAGTCCCACAAATTAAGATTTGAATCCAGTCCTGTCAGACTCCAAATCCCCTGGTTGTTGGCTATACTGCAGGGGCCTCTCTGGGTGTAGCTCCCTCAGATGGCCCCCTCTGTCCAGTGCTTGCTCCATTAAAGGACTTTGCTTCCCTGAGTTTCCTCGACTTTCACTCTCAGGAAGAAAAAAATCTGTCCCCGTGGGCCCAGGCTCCTTGCCTCCAGGCATTCAGGGGGTCAGGAATGAAAGAACTTTCACATTAAAAAAAGTAAAATTAGTGGGTTTGAACTTTGAAAAACCAGAAAACACTTCCCAGAAATGTTCCAGGAGGAAAGAAAAAAAAAAAAAAAAAGATGGCTTTTCAGAATTTTTTTTTCCCTACGAAACATTACGAAGTTGTTTTCCTTGCTTTGGGGTTTAGGCCGGAATAGGGGGAGATGGCGAGCTTGTTACCAGGAATATAAAAGGTATTTATCCCTAGTAAGAAAAAAAAAAGGCAGAGAGATCCAAAAATACTGATTTCTTCAGCCACCTCTGTGGTGAGAACAGAAAACTTGTGTGAGATGTTTTGTGAAGATCCTCATGGTGAAATACTCAGAGGAAAGACCCTTGAACTTGTCCCATCTGACCTGTCCGGGGAATGACATTGCTCACTGGAAAAAAACGTTTCCCTGAGGAGACCAGAGTGTCCACTTCCTTTGGTTGTGTCCACTATGGGACTTCCAAAATTCTCTGACCTCAGGTTCCTCATGGTGGCTGTGTCCCACCACAGGGAATGTAAGGAACAGAGACGGGAACAGAGACCAGAACAGAAAGGGGTGGGCAGGGGCAGGGAAGAGAGGGCAGGCGGGCGTAGAAACCTGTGTCCATTTGGGACAGGCTCCATAATTATAACTCAGTTCGGCCACTGTTGACCAAGAGGCTATTCACGTAGCAGGCCCTGTGCTCATCACCGGGATCCTGGGATATCTCAGACCTAGGCCCAGCCCATGAGGAGCCAGTTTGAAGATAGTTTTCAGGGTCTTTCTAGAATCAGTATTCACAACCTTGAGTTGACTTTTCAGCTTCCCAACCACAGTGGATGCTTTGGATTCATAGACCTCTAAAAGTCCCAGCTGGAAGGGCTATAGCAGCTGCCCAAATCCTTCAGGATACTGTTGAGGGGGGGAAAAAATGGACCCATAGAGGAAAAGTGACTTGCCCAAGACCACCACCATAGCAGAACCTAGGCCTGGAACTCTGGGTTCCTGGTCCCAGTTCTTACCACCTAGAGCTGTTCCACTCATGGTGAGATTTAGTCTGATGACAGCTCTGTGGGGCAAGCTCTCCAGTATGACACAGGGAGGACTGAGAGGGTAGAAATGAGAAGAAGGTCATCAGAGAGGGCTTCCCAAAGGAAGTATCTAGGTGTTCCTGGATAGATGAGAAGGGGTTAGCCAGGTAAAAGGCGGGCAGAGGAACAAAAGGTGGAAAACTGAATACCCATCAACAGATGAACGGGTAAACAAAATGTGGTTGTTGTCGTTGTTGTTAGGTGTTGTCAAGTCAGTTCTGATTCATAGCGCCCCTGTATATAATCGTATGAAACACTGCCTGGTCCTGTGCCATCTTCACAATCATTGTCATGCTTGAGCCCATTATTGAAGCCACTGTGTCAATCCATCTCATTGAGGGTCTTCCTCTTTTTCGCCAACTCTCTACTTTACCAACCATGATGTCCTTCTCCAGGGACTAGTCCCTCCCGATAACATGTCCAAAGCATGTGAGACAAAGTCTCGCCATCCTTGCCTCTAAGGAGCATTCTGTTCTAAGGAGCATTGTTCATTCTTCTGGCAGTTCGTGGCATATTCAATATTCTTCACCCACACCATAATTCAAAGGCATCAATTCTTCCTCAGTCTTCATTATTCATTATCCAGTTTTCACATGTGTATGAGGCAATTGAAAATACCATGGTGTGTGTAAGGTGAACTTTAGTACTCAAAATGATATCTTTGCTTTTCAACACTTTAAAGAGGTTTTTTGCAGCAAATTTGCCCAATGCAACGCATCATTTGATTTCTTGGCTGCTGCTTCCATGGGCTCTTGATTGTGGAGCCAAGTAAAATGAAAACCTTGACAACTTCAATATTTTCTCCGTTTATCACGATGTTGCTTATTGGTCCAATTGTGAGGATTTTTGGTGTCTTTATGTTGAGGTGTAATCCACAGTGAAGGCTGTAGCCTTCGATCTTCATTAGTAAGTGCTTCAAGTCCTCTTCACTTTCAACAAGCAAGGTTGTGTCATCTGCATATTACAGGTTGTTAGTGAATCTCCCTCCAATCCTGATGCCGCATTTTTCTTCACATGGTCCTGCTTCTCTATTTGCTCAGCGTACAGGTTGAATAAGTCACACCTTTCCTTTTTAAACCACACAGAATCCTCTTGTTCTGTTTGAACGACTGCCTCTTGGTCTGTGTATAGGTTCCTCATGTTCTGGAATTCCCGTTCTTCACAAAGTTATCCATAATTTGTCATGATCCACACAGTCGAATGCCTTTGCGTAGTCAATAAAACACAGGTAAACATCTTTCTGGTATTCTCTGCTTTCAGCTGAGATCCATCAGACATCAGCAAATGATATCCCTGGTTCCGTGCCCTTTTCTGAATCCAGCTTGAATTTCTGGGAGTTCCATGTCCATGTACTGCTGCAACCATTTTTGAATGATCTTCAGCAAAATTTTACTTGCATGGGGTATTAACAATATTGTTTGAAAATTTCCACACTTTTGGATCACCTTTCTTTGGAATGGGCACAAACAGGAATCTCTTCCAGTCAGCTGGTATATACAATTGCATATTACTTGACCATAAAGTGAAAGGAAGTCCTGATGCATGCAACAACATGAATGAAACTTGAAAACATGCTGAGTGAAATCAGTCAGTCACAAAAGGACAAATATCGCATTATCGCACTTACATGAAACGTCTAGAATTGGCAAATGTATAGAAAGCAAAGTTTGTCAGCACTTACCAGGGGCAGCGGGACGGAGGCAGGAAGAGGAGTCACTGCCTGGGGGGCTCTGAGTTCCCGTGAAGGATGACGGGAAAATTTGGAAAAGGATAGTAGTAATGGTTGCACAACATGATGAATGTAGTCAATGTCACCAAATTATACTTGTAAAAGTTGTTGAGTTGGCAAATGTTTTGTTTCATATATATTTACACACACACGTATATAAATATATATTTGCTTGCGTAGTGGTTAAGTGCTACAGCTGCTAACCAAAAGGTCGGCAGTTTGAATCCACCAGCTGCTCCTTGGAAACTCCGTGGGGCAGTTCTTCTCTGACTCGACGGCAACAGGTTTTTTGGTTTTATGTATATGTACACAAACCAAAACCAAACCCACTGCCATCAAGTCAATTCCAACTCATAGCGACCCCATAGGATTTCTAAGGCTGAAAATCTCTATGGAAGCAGACTGCCACATTTTTCTCCAGTGGAGCTGCTGGTGGTTTTGAACCACCAACATTTCGGTTAGCAGTCCATCGATATTAAAAAGAGAGAGAGAGAGAGTGGGCAGAGGAAACAACAGGCATAAAGGCCTAGAGGAGAGAGAGAACCTATCAAGTCCAAGGCTTTGGAAAAGAGAAGACAAGAGTGTGGGCTTGGTGGGCATTGGATGGGTGGAGCAGACAGAGAGGGTGGGAGCAAAGACCTGACTCCCCTTCAAGACTTTCTACAGCCCCCTATACCTGGGGAATTATCTGAATCGTTGGCCTGTGTGATTTGGCCAAATCCCTTCCCAGCTCTGGGCCTCGGCTTCCCCATCTGTAAAAAGATCAGGATGGGCTCCTATGTCCTCTCAGACCCCTCTTCCTCTTCAGCGCTGTGCTTCCTCTGAGAAACAGCGGCTCCCTGTGGAGCGGGTTTCGCTCTGGGCCTGTGTTCTGCCAGGGCCCCAGAGAACAGGCCTTTCCTCCTCCCTCTTCTCTCTGAACCTTGGGTCAACTCTAGGCCATGTCATTTTTTGTTCATAGAGGAGCCCCCACCTTCATTGCTTCCGGCTTTGTGGAAAGCCTTGACCTTGGGCCAAGGGAGAAGAGGCCAGCCCCGACACTGGGTGGGAAAAGAGGGGGTGGAAACCAGCTCCCCAAAGAAAAGTGCAGAAAAGGCCAGCAAAGGCTCCGGACCTTGGGTGCATTGCTACAGCCTGGTGAATTCGGGCTGAACCGAACTTAATCCAAGGGAGTTGATTCAAAATAGACATGAGGAGAGCTGGTTGTTTCTGTAACTGAGGTGCTGGGCTGAGGGGTTTTTGTGGAGAACATCGCCATCTAGTGGTCATTTCAGTCCTGAGCCTTGAGCCAGGCCTGGGACGCGCTGCCCAGCGCCAGGGCACCTACCCTGCATCAGGATCTCTCAGCCCTTCTTTCTCTCCCCACAGGTGATGGACAGCTCAATGCCCCTGATTGGAGAACATGTGGAAGAGGATAGACAGCTGATGGCTGACCTGGTGGTCTCCAAAATGAGCCAACTCCTGATGCCAGGGGCCACAGTGCCCTCTCCCCTGAGATCTTGGGTAAGGTCTCCAGGAGCAAAGGAGACTTTGTAGCCATGAGAAATGCTGGGCTCAAGGGAGGTACCCTTCCAAAGGAACCACCTGGGGAGAAAGGAACAGGTGTGGGCAGAGGCCTGGCATCGGGGAGAGCTTCTGCATCCCACTCCTGACACGTGAATTTGGGAGCCTCTGCAGGGGCCCCTCCTCCCTCCAGCACCCTAAGGAGAAAATCTTGTCTCTCCTGGGCTTCGGGTGTCTGTGGGCAGAGAGTGTTAACACAAGACGTCAGGTGACGACTCTGCTGTGCCCTCCGTCCTGAGCCTGAATTGGTGTGTGTGTGTGAGAGAGTGAGAGGGTGGGGGTGGGGGGAAGTATATGAGTGTGTCTACACACATGCCCGTTATGTGTTCCCAGGGCACCAGTCAATAGAGACTATTGTGTCTTACATTTCCCCATCCCCCAGGCTCAACAAGCTCCCACATAGCTCCTCCCCTCCACAATCCCCACCATGGATTACCACACAATTCCCCAAATAATTTACTAGCCTCCCAGCTTTCTGCAAAAGTTAATGTCAAAACCTACCCTCCCTTTCCCCCAAAAAACTAATCTATGATACCGAGGTCAGAATAACAATTATCCTTGACCGGAGTGCTAGCTGGGATGGGGCACAGCACAGCCTTCTGGAAAATGTCTGTGTCTTAATCTGGGTTGTGGGTTCAGAGGTGTAAACATATGTCAAAATTTTTCACAGTGAACACTTAAGATATGCCCACTTTATGTGAGTTTTACCTCAGTAATAACAAAATCATTTTAAAAACCTGCTCCCTACACACACACCCAGAGAGTTAGTGGCTGTGGTGATGACAACAAGTTTCTTTTCTCCTGCTTTAGGCTCCACAAATGAAGCCAGCAAAATCTCCAGGACAAGCTCAGCTGGGACCTCAGCTAGGACAGCCCCAACCCCGCCCACCCACACAAGGTATGCCCTATGGCCAGCCAACAAGAGAACCCACCTTAGTGAGGGTGTCAAGTGCATCATGGGAGCCATGTCTGGTTTCCGGACGCACTCTGGGAAATCTATCTTAAGACTTTATCCACAGAATATGTGCACTAATTCCATATGCAGTGTTATGGATTGAATTGTGTCCCCCAAAGTTGTGTGTCAACTTGGCTAGGCCATGATTCCCAGTATTGTGTGGTTGTCCACCATTGTGTGATCTGATATGATTTTCCTGTGTGTTGTAAATCCTAACCTCTATGATGTTAATGGAGCCCTGGTGGCGCAGTGGCTAAGCGCTAGGCTGCTCACCAAAAGGTCAGCAGTTCAAATCCACCAGTCATTCCTTGGAAATCCTGTGAGGCAATTCTACTCTGTCCTATAGGTTCGCTGTGAGTCGTAATCAATTCAATGGTAAAGCATTTGATTTGGGGTTTATGATGTTAATGAGGCAGGATTAGAGGCAGTTATGTTAATGAGGCAGGACACAATCTACAGGATTAGGTTGTACTTTAAGTCAATCTCTTTTGAGATATAAAAGAGAGTATCTAGTAGAGAGGAGAAGAACCTCATGCCACCAAGCAAGAAGTGCTAGGAGCAGAGTGAATCCTTTGGACCTGGGGTCCCTATGCTAAGAAGCTCCTAGACTGAGGAAAGATTGATGACAAGGAACTTCCTCTAGAACCGACAGAGAGAGAAAGCTTTTCTAGCGAGTTGGTGCCCTGAATTCAGACTTCCAGCCTCCTAGACTGTGAGAGAATAAATTTCTGTTTGTTAAAGCCATCCACTTGTGTCATTTCTGTTATAACAGCACTATAACTAAGACACGCAGAATGAAAGAGACAGTGAGGTTTCGCATCCCGTTAAGTTCAGGAAAGGAGAAAGGGAAGACAGAAAGTAAATGTATTAAGTATATAACATATGCCAGATACTGTGCTAGGTACTTCCCCATCTGTTTTCCTATTTTACCCTCCAACCACTCTACAGTGAAAACACTAGTATTTCTTTTTCACAGAGGTGGAAGTTGAGGTTTTGTCCAAGGAGGCACAACAAGAAAATGGCAGGTTTACAAGGCTGGCCTTTCAGATCTTCTAGAAAGTGTTTAAGCTTCCTAGCCACTAGTTGTGCCTGATTATAGATATGTAAGCCAACCAGCTAGAATGAGAAAGAAAAATGAAACATTAAATATAACCTTCTCAACTGAAATTCTTCCTCAAAAAAATACTCAGTCATTCCTATGTTGTTGTTGTTAGTTGCGTCAAGTCGGTTCTGACTCACGATGACCTTGTGTATGACAGAACGAAACGCTGCCCAGCCCTGCCGCCATCTTCCAGCATTTTATTGGACCATGTTCTGCTGTGATCCATAAGGTTTTCATTGGCTAATTTTTAGAGGTAGATTGTCAGGCCTTTCTTCCTAGTCTGTCTTAGTCTAGAAGCTCCACTAAAAAACTTCACCATGAGTAGCCCTGCTGGTATTTGAGATACCGGTGGCATAGTTTCCAGCATCATCGCAACACACAAGCCACCACAGTATGACAAACTGAAAGGCAGGTGTGACCATTTATTAGAGAATGGATAAACTATTGGTAACTAGAGAAAAAGAAGTAGTGGCAATCACTGAGTAACTTTGTTGCTGAAAGCCAGCTGCTTCCTCACAGCCTCAGGAGACAACTCACTCAGCCTCCCCTCTCAGAACCCAACGCCTTCTGGATCCATGCACTGCTCCAGTGCCTGCCCCAGGGCTTCAGAGCAACTTTGCACAAAGAAGCCTTAACAGGCAGCCTCCTTAGAGTCTTTTAAACCAAATCCGTTGCCATCAAGTCAATTCCCACTCATAGCAACCCTATAGGACAGGGTAGAACTGCCCCATAGAGTTTCCAAGTAGCACCTGGTAGATTCGAACTGCTGACCTTTAGGTTAGCAGCTGTAGCACATAACGACTACGCCAGCAGGGTCTGCTTAAACCCTGTCAGAAAGAAGGGGCTCCTGTCATGCTGTGGTAGTCCCAGGCACTTTATTAAAGGAGCAAGTTCATTGCTTCTTGGGAAAACCAGCCTTGGCACTTAATGGCTTTCTCTTCCCTGGGCCTTAGAAAAAATGGTCCATCCATCTCTTTTGCTTATGCTTCTCTCCCTAGAAAAGCAGAATGCATTCAAGGAAAGGAAAAATGGCATAATTGTTTAAATGAACCCATGTATAAATGAACATTTTTTTTTTTTTTTTTATAAATGAACATTACTATTCTTCCTTAGGCAGATATGTGTGTGTTTGCATCCAGGTCCATGTCTCACTACCTTAGCATTCGTAAGCAAGTTACATCACTTCTCCAATATATCAGCTTCTTCAGTTAGAAAGTTACTGAGAGGTGCCCGTGAGATCATGTGCGTGAAGCAACTGGCAAGGTACCTGGCACAGAGGTAGTGCTACTGTAACAGAAATACCACAAATGGGTGACTTTAAAGAAATTAAATTTATTTTCTCACAGTTCAGGAGGCTAGAGGTCGGAATTCGGGGCACCAGATCTAGGGGAGGGCTCTCTGTCAGCTCTGGGGGAAGATCCTTGTCTCAGCTTCTGTAGCCCCCACATACCTTGGTTCCTTGGAGATCTCCACAAACCATCTATCTTCCCTCTGTCCTTCCTCCTGAGTCTAATCTGTTTTTTCAGAACTCAGAAGTGATTAGGTTTAGGACATGAACTAAGCTGATATGCTTCATTAACAAAACAATGAAAACCCTAGTGCCAAAGGGGATTACATTCACAGGTACAGGCAGTAGGATTCCAACACGTATTTTGGAGGGACACCATTCAATCCATAATAGTAGGTGTTAGCTCTTACTGTGCATAATTTCCTATTAATGGTTATTCTATTAACTCTTACTGTTAATAACTTGTGTGTTACTAACAATTATACACGTTCTTAATGGTTGTTACTATTAATAATGATTATAACCAACATAAGTCCACTGCTCTCCTGCTTAGCAAGACTTCTTTAGTATAAATGCTCATTAAAAAAAAAAAAACCCAGTGCCGTCGAGTTGATTCCGACTCATACTGACCCTATAGGACAGAGTAGAACTGCCCCATAGGGTTTCCAAGGAGCGCCTGGCAGATTTGAACATTATTTATACTTATTCATTACCCCTACCACACTGCTGGCTATACCCCTGCTCTGCCTCCATCCTTCCCACTCAGCCCCATGGAAAAACATCTGAACAGAGAGCACTTTGAAAACAGGGATCTTCTATATCTGACTTCCTCTCTGGGCCCAGAGTAGAGACATGCTTGATAAAGAGATATTATTTTAAGGGACATGAGGCTAAACACACTTTTAGCGAGTTGAAAAACAAACCACTTAAAACCAATTAAGATAATTAAAGAAAATGCCCACTGAATTAACATCTAGATTAAAAATAACAAGGCTAATTAAAAAATAATGCTTTTATTGAGTTCCCAAAAAACAAGACCACATTATTAACTTGTTCATTTTCGACCCAGTAAAAGTGAAGCTTTCTTTCAATGAACTTCATAATTTTTTAGCATTAATCCTGGGCTTAGGCAAATATTCTCTGTACATAATAGTTTTTGTACGTGCTCAAATAAAAAAATACTGTAATGCTTGCTTTGCAAGTAGCTTGGTGAAGCACACGTGTATAATAGGAACTCAACAAATAGTAAATAAATGAGTATTCAGATTTCATAAGATACTGTGGGCTGGGGCAGGGGAATACTTTAGGTGTTAAGTAGAACACGGATGTTTTCTTTGATTTGCACTGGGTTTAAAAACTATAAAGTAAATCAATATTTAAAAATCAGGAGCTTTTCCATAAACATCTCAATTATCTCAATTCCCAGCTTCTTTTGATAAAGCAGAAGCTCTAGAAACAATGGGCCTGCATTCTTTCATAGCAGTGGTCCACTGGTGTTCAATGCCACCTGCCCCCTTGAATACAGCAAAGACTCCCCTCTTTGCCCCAGGCTCCACTCCTCCTTATTGTCACACCAACAATAATGTGAGTGTCAACTGCTATTTTCTTCATGCTTGTACCTCTATAGAGAAATAATTCTCTGAACCCATGTTTTTATTTTAAGTAGGAGAAATTTTACAGGCCACATGATATTTTTTATACTCACCTACTTGATTTATTTATGTACCCACCTGGCCCCATAGGTGTTTGAGTTTGAGTTCAATGGGCCTTCAAATGTACTAGGACATACTGTTACGAAAAAGGTAAAAAATGAAGCAAAGCCCTGTTGAATCAGGTGCCCTATGGTTAGGCATTTATATTGCTTTTAGTTTTTTACTGTCATAAAAAACACTGTAATAAATATCCTTGGACCTATATTATTTGTGTAAAGCCATTATTTATCCTTTTGAACTTAAAAGTTTTTCTTCCTGTAGGAGGCCCTCGCCAAGCTCAGTCTTCTCAGCCTCCGAGATCTGCAAGCCCCTCCCAACAGAGGCTCTCCCCTCAAGGCCAGCAGCCTCTGAGCCCCCAGTCTGGATCTCCACAGCAGCAGAGGTCTCCAGGTTCTCCACAGCTGTCCCGGGCATCCAGTGGCAGCTCACCAAACCAGGTCTCCAAACCAGGCCTCACCTCTCAGCCCCGGCCCCCCATTCAGGGCCGCAGCAGCTCCCAACAGGGCGAAGAGTTCAAGAAATCAGCACCATCCCACCCCCAACTCAAGTAAGTACTTTGGGAATTGGGAAGGGCACAGGAT
Source organism: Elephas maximus indicus (assembly GCF_024166365.1). Taxonomy (NCBI): domain Eukaryota; kingdom Metazoa; phylum Chordata; class Mammalia; order Proboscidea; family Elephantidae; genus Elephas; species Elephas maximus. The sequence continues at coordinate 175,242,459 of NC_064822.1, read as the reverse complement.
GGAGCTGGAGTGTGGGCAGAACTGGGCCAATTCAGGGTCAGGGACTCAAAGACAAAGGAAGACCCAACAAGGCCTCACCTAGACTTTAAATGGGTAGAAACAGGTCTGGAGGGTGGAACCTGGACTGCAGCACCCAGCAAGGTGAGAGTATAGATTAGGCCCCACCATGACCTTACATATATGAATGCATCAGTTAACTCTTGCTGCAGAACAAACCACACCAACACTTAGTGACTTAAGAAAACAACCATTGTATTTCTTCACAATTTTGTGGTTTGTCAATTTGGTTTAAGCTTGGCTCAGCTAGGAGGTTCTTATTCTGGTCTCTCCTACAGAGTTACCAGATAAAATACAGAATGCCCAGTTAAATTTGAATTGCAGATAAACAATGAATATTTTTGAGTATAAGTATGCCCCAAATATTGCATGGGATATACTTACACTAAATAAATTTTTCTTTTTTTTAATCTGAAATTCAAATTTAGCTAGGTGTCCTGTATATTTATTTGCTAAATCTGGCAACCCAACTCTCCAGGGATCATTCATATGACTGGTCATCTGGCAGCTCAAGTGGGGCCAGATGCTCCAAGAGGACCTTACTCATATCAGTCATACATCTGGCTGTTGGTGCTGGCATCTCTCTTTCGATGGATCTCATCCTCCAGCAGGCTAGGCTGAGCTTCCTCACCTAGTAGAACTGTGTCCAAAATGGCAAAAGTAAAAGCATCAAGGCCTGTTGAGGCCCAGCTTTGGAAGTCACATAGCATCATTCTATCTAACATTGATAATCATAGTTTCACAACTAACATCTATTATTCACTTTCTATGTGCCAAGCACTTTTTACACAGTTAGTTTTGTGTTTGTTTTGTTTTTCAGTTTTCCAAAGCTTAGGAGTTAATAACTATTATTATCCTCATTTTTACAAATTAATTACACAGAGAAAGGGATTAAGTAACTTGCCCAAGATTCCACTGCTACTAAGTAGAAGAGCTGGGATTAAACTCAGGACATCCTGTCCAGTGATCATGGTAACCACAATTTTTTTTTAATAGGTAATACATTCACATGGTTCAAAAGTTAAAAGATACCAAAGATATGAAAAGGTATACATTAAAAAACCTTGCTCCCACTCCACTCCCATCCAATACTTTGCTCCTTCCTGCTCCCTAGCAGTAGCCACTTTGGTTAGCTCCTTGGTGGGTCCTTCCAGTGGTTCCTGATGCAAATACAAAATATATGTTCAGATCCCCTCCTTACTTCCTTCTGCAAATGGTAGTATTCACTATATACTCCATTCTGCCCCTTGCTTTTTTCATTTAACAATACATCCTGGAGATCTTCTATCCAGTTTATTGAACGTTCTCTTCTTTTTTTATAGCTGCATAGAATTACTCTGTACAGTAGTACTATAATTTATGTAACAAATCCATCATAGATAGAAAATGGTTTGTGTTTACAAACAAAGCTGCCATGAATAATCTTTCATATATATATATATACTTTTTTTTTTTTTTTAAATGTGTGCAGGTTTAGCTGTAAATACCTGAAATGGTATTCTTGGATCAAAGGTATAAATGCATTTTTAGTTTGGGAGATATTGGCAAATGACCCTCCAGGCAATATGGTATGCTGTTTGACAGCAGGCTACCTGGGTTCAAATCCCAGCTCTAACACTTAACCTCTCCATGCTTAAATATCCTCACATGCCAAGTGGAGACAATACTCACATCACATTTTATTATATGGATTAAAATGAGTTAATGCATAGTTAGTGCTTAGAATGCTGCCTGGCATCTAGAATGCATATCTGTGTACAGCCTCTCACTATGTAAAAAGATGACGGCCAGCTAATCACAAGACAGACAAGGCTTTGGAGCTTAAGCCAGGTTGGACACTGACCTTATAATAATCTAGCTAGGAACACCTAAATTTCCTAATTTGTTGCTTTCAAAAATATTTCATTTTGTTTTATGATCTTACATATAGAAAATCCTAAAGAATCCATCCAAAAAAACTATTAGAGCTAATAAACAAATGCCACAAAGTTGCAGGATACAAGATCAAAAATTAGACAATCAGAAATGGAAATTAAGAAAACAATTTCATTTACAATAGCATCAAAAAAAAATACTTAGGAATAGATCAAACCAAGGAGGTAAAAGACTTATGCACTGAGAACTACAAAACATTGCTAAAATTAAAGAAGACCTAATCAAATGGAAAGACATCTCAAGTTCATGGATTGGAATACTTAATATTGTTAAGATGGCAATACTCCCCATAGCAGATCAGTGCAATCCCCATCAAAATCCCAATGACCAGCAAGGCCAAGATGACAGAGTAGTCAGACGTTTCCTGTGGTCCCTCATACAACAAAGACCTGAAAAAACAAGCGAATTGATTATATATGACAATCTAAGGGCAAAGTCGAGGAATCGGACTGAATGGCAGGGAGAGAGATACAGTTCAGAAACAGTGAGGAAGTGCCAGACCTGACCCGGCAGGAAGCAGCACCCCTCAGGCTGGACCCACTGGTGCAAGCGCGGTGTATCAAGCAATGGCATTCAGGATGCGTTTCCACATCAGGAGAGACTGAGAGCGGTGGGGACTCTACTCATGCTTCCAGAATCAGTGAAAAGCAGTGCTCAACGGGCAAAAGATAAGTACATGAGTTTAACCTACTACGCAGATCAAAAAAAAAAAAAAAAAGCGCCCCTTTGGGAAAAGCCTCTCACCCTCTGACCTGCCCTCTCCCCACTCTGCACTGGGTCCATGCCAGCTTCAGAGACTGCCGCGTCCCCTAGGCCAGAAGTTGGACCTATCACACACTCTGAGCCATTCTCCTGGCACTGGAGAAGGAACAATTTAACAAACAAGGAAAAATAATCTGCCAGTTCTCCTAAGCCAGGAACTCAGGGCAGAAACAGCTCCTTTGCCTAGGCACAGACATAAGGGGTCCACAGACTTTGAATGCCTTTCACCCCTGCATAGATCTGTGTGGGGCCATTACAACACCATAGGCCCTCGTTAGCACAGTACAACAGGGTATATACCTGACGTCTAACCTCAGCTGTATCAGGTATATGATGGAGACACAGGTTTGTGACATTTGGCACTGCTCTGCTTATTAAGCAGGGTCCTCACCTACCCACATCAGGGGCCTGAGGACTGAAGTCTCCACACGTGACACCTAGCCACCTGTGAGAGGGTACAGTAATAAGTAGTACCTCCCAGTCCTTACAGCCAACAGCATTGGGTGCCCATAGTCCAGCTGCAAAACCCACACACCTATGAGCTCTAAGGAACAGGGACATGCTTTCCTCACAGACACTCAGGGGTAGCTGTCAGCCCCCTGCCTTGCTTAGCGTATGACCCCCTACTGCACCCAGATACCTGTGCCTACACCAATCACCCCTGCCCATCTAGGACTATAGGTGAGAACCTGCACTACACACTTGGTGACCAACTACCTGGAAACCTGAGCTGAATCCATATAAGGAAAGTAAATGGACTCCGGGGCTCACATACTTAGTAACACCTCTAACCACCTGGGGACAGGACGTTAGAGCTTCAAAGGCACCGATAATAAAACTAGCTCACAAAAGCAGCCTATTTGGGCATATCAAAACAAAACAAGAAGCTAGGGCACAGTAAGCAAACATAAAATAAATACAATAACTTATTGATAACTACAAGACGATATCAAATCACATAAAGAGGCAGACCACAATGGCTTCAGCAAGCCCTCAAAACAAAGAATCAAGAAATCTTCCAGATGAAGAGACCATCCTGGAATTACCAGAGGTAGAATAAATACAAAAGATTAATATAAAGAACTCTTAAAGAGATCAAGAAGGAGATCAGGCAAATCACAGAACAAGCCAAGCAGCACACAGACAAATCAATGGTAGAACTTAAGAAGATTAGAGATGAGCATAATGACAAATTTAACAGGCTGCAAGAATCCATAGGGAGACAGCAACCAGAAATCCCAGAAGATTAACTATAAAATTTCAGAATTAGACAACTCAATAGAAAGTCATAGAGCAAAACTGAAGCAATAAAAGTCAGAATTAGTGAGACTGAAGATACAGCACTTGACACCAACATATTTGAGGAAAAATCAGATAAAAGAATTTAAAAAAATGAAGAAACCAAAAGAATTATGTAATTATGTGGGACTCTATCAAGAGGAAGAACCTACGAGTGATTGGAGTGCCAGAACAGCGGGGGATAACAAAAAATAGAGAGAATTGTTGAAGATTTGTTGACAGAAAACTTCCATGGTATCATGAAAGATGAGAAGATATCGATCCAAGATGCTCATTGAACCCCACACAAGGTAGATCCCAAAAGAAATTCACCAAGACATATTATAGTCAAACTTGCCAAAACCAAGATAGAGAATTTTAAGAGCAGCTAGGGAGAAACAAAAATCACCTACAAAGGAGAGTCAATAAGACTAAGCTTAGACTACTCAGCAGAAACCATGCAGGCAAGAAGGCAATGCGATGACATATATAAAAAAATTACCAGCCAAGAATTATATATCCAGCAAAACAGTATCTCAAATACAATGGTGAAATTAGGACATTTCCAGAGAAACAGAAGTTTAGGGAATTTGCAAAAACCAAACTAAAATTAGAAGAAACACTAAAGGGAGTCCTCTGGTTAGAAAATCAATAACATCAGATAACAACCCCAGACGAGAACACAGGACAGAGCAACCAGATATAAACCCAGATAGGGAAATCACAAAAATAAATCAAAGCTAAAACACTGAAAATAGGGAAACAGAGACATCATTATGTGAAAGATGACATTAAAACAAAAAAGGGGGACTAAAAAAATGTAGTCATAGGTCTTCCATATGGAGAGGAAGTCAAGGCTATATAAATAAATAAAAGATTGGTTTAAACTTAGAAAAATAGGGGTGAATATTAAGGTAGCCACAAAGAAAATGAACAACCCTACACATCAAAATAAAAAACAAGAAAAACATAAAAATTCAGCAAATACAAAAGCAACAACGATGAAAAGAAAATAAAGAAAAATGACTCAGCACAGAACATTGAAACAAAGAAACGGTCAATGACACACACACAAAAAAGACATCAAAATGACAGCGCTAAACTCATAAAAAAAAAAAATTTTTTTGTTTATAGCTATCAATAATTACACTGAATGTAAAGGGACTAAATGCACCAATAAAGAGACAGAAAGTGGCAGAATGGAAAAAAAAATATGATCCATCTATATGCTGCCTACGAGAGACACACTTTAGACTTAAAGAAACAAACAACCTAAAACTCAAAGGATGGAAAAATATATATTTAGCAAGCAACAATCAAAAAATAGCAGGAGTGGCAATATTAGTTTGTGACAAAATAGACTTTAAAGTAAAATCTACCACAAAAGATAAGGAAGGACACTATATAATGATTAAAGGGTCAATACACCAGGAGGACATAACCATATTAAATATTTATGCACCCCAAAATACATAAAACAAACTCTAACAGCATTGAAAAGAGACTTTCAGACAGCTCCACAATAATAGTAAGAGACTTCAACATACTACTTTTGGTGAAGGAGAGAACATCCAGAAAAAAAAAAAAAAAAATCCAGGAAGGAGCTCAATAAAGACACAGAAGATCTAAATGCCACAATCAACCAACCTGACCTCATAGACATATACAGAACACAGTGCACATGGAACATTCTCTAGAATAGACCACAGATTAGGCCATAAAGCAAGCCTTAACAGAATCCAAAGCATTGAAATATTACAAAGCAACTTTTCTGACCCTACAGCCATAAAAGTAGAAATCAATAACAGAAAAACCAAGGGAAAAAATCAAACAAATGAAAACTGAACAACACCTTGCTCAAAAACTATTGCATTGTAGAAGAGATTAAGGATGGAATAAAGAAATTCAGAGAATCAAATGAGAATGAAAACACATCCTACAAGAACCTTTGGGACACAGCAAAAGCAGTGCTCAGAGGTCAATTATAGCAGTAACTGCACACATCCAAAAAAAGGAAGGGCCAAAATCAAAGCATTAACCTTACAACTTGAACAAATTGGAAGTGAGCAGCAAAAGAAGCCCTCCAGCACAAGAAGAAAGCAAATAATAAAAATTAGAGCAGAATTAAATGAAATAGAGAATAGAAAAACAATTGAAAGAGTTAACAAGACCAAAGGCTGGTTCTTTGAAAAGACCAACAAAATCAGTAAAATATTAGCCAAACTGACGAAAGAAAAACAGGAGAGGAAGCAAATAACCCGAATAAGAAATGAGATGGGCAATATCACAATAGACCCAACTGAAATTAAAAGAATCATAACAGAATACCAGGAAAAATTGTACTCTAACAAATTTGAAAACCTAGAGGAAATGGACAAATTTCTAGCAACACCTTACCTACCTAAACTAACACAAACAGAGGTTGAACAACTAAATAAACCTATAACAAAAGATGAGATTGAAAAGGTCATTTTAAAAAAACTCCCCCAAATAAAAAAGCTCTGGCCCTGACAGCTTCACTGGAGAATTCTACCAAACCTTCAGAGGAAAGTTAACACCATTACTAAAGGTATTTCAGAGTACAGAAAAGGACTGAATATATCCCAAATGCCCAGCATAACCCTGATACCAAAACCAGGTAAAGACACAACAAAAAAAAAGAAAATTACAGACCTATATCCCTCATGAACTTAGATGCAAAAATCTTCAACAAAATTCTGGCCAATAGAATTCAATAACATATCAAAAAAATAATTCACCATGACCAAGTGGGATTCATACCAGCTATGCAGGGATGGTTCAACATTAGAAAAACAATCAATGTAATCAATCACATAAATAAAACAAAAGACAAGAACCACATGATCTTATCAATTGATGCAGAAAAGGCATTTAACAAAGTCCAACATCCATTCATGATAAAAACTCTCAGCAAAATAGGAATAGAAGGGAAATTCTTCAGCATAATAAAGGGCATTTATATAAAGCCAACAGCCAACATCATGCTAAATGGAGAGTCTGAAAGCATTCCCCTTGAGAAAGGGGAACCAGACAAGGATGCCCTTTATCACCACTCTTATTCAACATTGTGCTGGAGGTCCTAGCCAGAGCAATAACGCTAGAAAAAGGAATAAAGGGCATCCAAATTGGTAAGAAAGAAGTAAAAGTATCTCTATTTTCAGATGATATGATCTTATACACAGAAAACCCTAAAGAATACACAAGAAAACTACTGACACTAATAGAAGAGTTCAGGAAAGTATCAGCATAAAACAAAAAACCAAACCCAGTGTCATCGAGTCAATTCCGACTCATAGCGACCCTATAGGACAGAGTAGAACTGCCCCATAGAGTTTCCAAGGAGAGCCTGGTGGATTTGAACTGCCGACCTCTTGGTTAGCAGCCGTAGCTCTTAACCACTAGGCAACCAGGGTTTCCAGTATCAGCATACAAGATAAAATTACAAAAAATCAGTTGGATTCCTCTACACCAAAAAAGAGAATGACAAAGAGGAAATCACCAAATCAATGCCATTTACAATAGCCCCCAAGAAGATAAAATACTTAGGAATAAATCTAACCAGAGACATAAAAGACCTATACAAAGAAAACTACAAGACACTACTGCAAGAAACCAAAAGAGACCTACATAAGTAGAAAACATACCTTGTTCATGGATAGGAAGACTCAATATTGTGAAAATGCCTGTTCTACCTAAAGCGATCTATAGAAGCAATGCAATCCCGATCCAGATTCCAATGCCATTTTTTAATGAGATGGAAAAACAAATCACCAACTTCATATGGAAAGGGAAGAAGCCCTGGATAAGTAAAGCATTACTGAAGAAGAAAAAGTGGGAGGCCTCACTCTACCTGATCTTAAAACTTCTTATATCGCCACGGTAGTTAAAACAGCCTGGTACTGGTACAACAACAGATACATAGAACAATGGAACAGAATTGAGAATCCAGATGTAAAGTCATCCACCTATGAGCAGCTGAAATTTGACAAAGACCCAAAGTCCATTAACTGGGGAAAAGACAGTCTCTTTAACAAATGGTGCTGGCATAACTGGATATCCATCTGGAAAAAAATGAAACAAGACCCATACCTCACACCATGCACAAAAACTAACTCAAAATGGATCAAAGACCTAAATATAAAAATCTAAAACGATGAAGATCATGGAAGAAAAAATAGGGACAACACTGGGAGCCCTGATACATGGCATAAACAGTATACAAAACAATACTAACAATGCATAAACACCAGAAGAGAAACTAGATAACTGGGAACTCCTAAAAATCAAACACTTATGCTCATCCAAAGACTTCACCAAAAGAGTAAAAAGACCACCTTCAGACTGGGAAAAAAATTTTGGCTACGATAAATCAGATCAGCGTCTAATCTCTAAAATCTACAAGGTACTGCAAAACCTCAACTACAAAAAGACAAATAGCCCAATTAAAAAATGGGCAATGGATATGAACACCAAAGCAGACATTCAGGTGGCTAACAGATACATGAGGAAATGCTCATAATCATTAGCCATTACAGAAATGCAAATCAAAACTACGATGAGATACCATCTCACCCCAACAAGGCTAGCATTAATCAAAAAAACACAAAATAATAAATGTGGGAGGAGTTGTGGAGAGACTGGAACACTTATACACTGCTGGTGGAAATGTAAAATGGTACAACCACTTTGGAAATCAATTTGGCGATCCCTTAAAAAGCTAGAACTAGAACTACCATACAATCCGGCAATCCCACTCCTTGGAATATGTTCTAGAGAAATAAGAGCCCTCACACGAATAGATATATGCACACCCATGTTCACTGCAGCCCTGTTCACAATAGCAAAAAGAGGAAAACAACCTAGGTGCCCATCAATGGATAAATGGATAAACAAATTATACTATATTCACACAATGGAATACTATGCAAATGATAAAGAGCAATGATGAATCAGCGAAACATTTCATAACATGGATGAATCTGGAAGGCATTATGCTGAGTGAAATTAGTCAGTCATAAAAGGACAAATATAGTATGAGACCACTATTATAAGAACTCCAGAAAAGGTTTAAACACAGAAGAAAACATTCTTTTATGGTTACGACAGTGGGGAGGGAGCCAGAGGACAGTAGACAAGAATTATCTTAGGTGAAGCGAAGGACAACACACAATACAGGGGCAGTCAGCACAACTGGACTAAACCAAAAGCTAAGAAGTTTCCTGAACATAACCAAACACTTCAAGGGACAGAGTAGCAGGGGCGGGGGTCTGGAGACCATAGTTTCAGGGGACATCTAGGTCAATTGGCACAGGAAAGTTTATTAAGAAAATGTTCTGCATCCCACTTCAGTGAGTGGTGTCTAGGGTCTTAAAAGCTAGGAAGCTGCCATCTAAGATGCATCAACTGATCCCAACCGACCTTGAGCAAGGGAGAATGAAGAACACCAAAGACATAGGGAAAATATGAGCCCAAGAGACAGAAAGGGCCACATAAACCAGAGACTTCATCATCCTGAGACCAGAAAAACTAGATGGTACCCGGCTACCACCAATGACCACCCTGACAGAGAACACAACAGAGAGTCCCTGATGGAGTGGGAGAAAAGTGGGGTGCAGAACTCAAATTCTAACAAAAAGACCAGACTTGATGGTCTGACTGAGACTGGAGGGACCCCAGAAGACATAGCCCCTTTCTGTTAGCCCAAAACTAAAACCATTCCTGAAGCCAACTCTTCAGACAAAGATTAAACTGGACTATAAGACATTTTTTTTTTTTATAAGACATAAAATAATACTGGTAAAGAGTGTGCTTCTTGGCTCACGTAGATACCTGAGACTAAATGGGCAGCTCCTGTCCAGAGGCGAGCTGAGAAAGCAGAAGGGGACAGACGCTGGTTGAATGGACACAGGAAGTATAGGGTGGAGAAGAGGAGTGTGCTCTCACATTGTAGGGAGAGCAACTAGGGACACATAACAATGTGTGTATAAGTGTTTGTATGAGAAACTGATTTGAATTGTGAACTTCACTTAAAACACAATAAAAAAAATCTCAATGACGTATTTTGCAGAAAACAGAAAAGCTGATTTTAAAATTCACATGCAATTGCAAGGGATACTAAATAGCCAAAATATTATTCGATTCAAGTCAGCAGATGCTTACTAAATACCTACTCTATGCCTAGTCTTAGATAAAGCTCTGTGAAGAATAACCAAGGGACAAAAGACAGTTCCTTCTTTGAAGAGGATTTCAATTTTTTGTTGATCAAGAGATCAAGACCATACGCAGATCTCTTAAACTTGTGACATATTTATATCATCTCTTCCTCCATCTGTCACCTCCACTAGAGTGTGGGTCTCTAGAGGGCAGGGACTGAATCCTATTCATGTCTACACCCCTAGCACTTGGTACTAGGCCTGGCACAAAGGAGAAACCAAAACCAAACCCGCTGCCATCAAGGTGATTCCAGCTCACAGCCACCTTATACAACAGAGTAGAGCTGCCCCATGGGGTTTCCAAGGAGTGGATGGTGGGTTCACACTGCCAACCTTTTGGTTAGCAGCTGAGCTCTTAACCACTGGGAAGTGCTCAGCAAATAGTTGCTGCAGGCTGACATTTGTAAAGCATTCAGAGAATAGGACACTGTGGTTCAAACAGCAAGCACTGTGAAAATTCAAAAACAGACTGGAATTGGCAATGAAGGCTTCAGGAAAGAGGTAGGAATTAAAGCCCAGAATATCAGAGCTACAAGAGGCCTGAGGGTCACCTAGGCCCACCCTATGAGGTAGTGGAGGCCCTGAGAAGTAACTTGCCCAAGACCATATGGAACAAATGGCAGGGCAGGATCTAGAATGCAGGCCCCTAATTCCCAACCAAGTGCTGGAAATTACAGTAGGAGCAACCATAAGCTGATGTTGATACAGCACTCTACAGTTTACCAAGCAGGTTTGTACATACAGGCAGGACGGTGGGCCAGCTACTGTCTGGTAACATCTGCTGCCTGAGCAGTTGATGTTGTGGTGAGAGCCTGAGCCTGGATGCTCCCCCATGATTTGCTGTGGAGACCTGAGTGAGTTATTTGACTCTGGGATTCAGCTTCTGTACCTAAAAAGTGAGAATAATAACCACCTTGCACAGTTATTGTGAGAATTAAATAATGTGTGTAAGGTGCCTAGCATCAAACACGTGTTGGAATGCCTGGTTTCTGGCCTTAATGTCGTTATGATCATGGACTCACCCATCTGGCTTTCAGACAAGCCCCTAAGACTTCCTATGGAGTCTAGGCATGTCTTCCCCAAACCCCTTGCCTTTCTGTTTCAGCAAATCCCAGTCCCTGACTAACAGCCTCAGCACAACCGACACATCCCAGCGCGGGACCCCAAGCGAAGACGAGGCCAAGGCTGAAACCATCCGCAACCTGAGGAAGTCCTTCGCCAGCCTGTTCTCTGACTAACCTTGTCCCGACTGGGAGGGGAAGGTGTGCATTGTTACACTCTCCCCTCTCCTGCCTCACCTTCCTTCTCAGCCTTGGTTCCGGTGGGAACAGAATGGAGGGCCTGAGAATATATTTTCTAAATGCCTTTGACCCAGAAACTGATCAGCTCTATGTGTTCTCATTTTCCTGTACTGTGACATCCCAGCATTGTCAGACTGAGGGGTGTGCCTTTGAGAGCCTCCAGGTTCCTCAAACCAGGGCTTAAAGACGGGCCTCACATCCCTCTGCCCACCCAGATGCTTGCTTCCCTACCTCCAACAACCAAGTGAGTCGTCTACTTGTGGCTAGTTTTCACATTTCTTGTTTGCGTTTTGCTCGCCTTTAGGCAAAGGCTCCTTCTAGGCCTTCCCCCACCTCCAACAAATGCAGACTCTGCAGTTGGACCTCGGCAATCTATGAGGCAATAATCTTTGGACAGTGTTTTGCAAACAAAAGAAGAAAAGCTCATCCAGGGGAACCTACCGCCTACCCATGCTAGTTCCATCCACATACTGGAGACCTCCCCTGGGACCACGCAGGCAAAGGCTCCCACATACCTGGCCACCAGTGGGATCTGGAGACAACTGAAGGAAACCAGACCCTCAGTGAGGAGTGGGGCCTTTAGGAACACAACAGAACCGAAACAGACGGGAAACCCTGTAATGCAGCTCTCGTCCAGTGTCATCCTCACTTGGACAGTTGAGAACTGACCACAGAGTCTTTGAGAAATCGTCACTAGTTCCCAGAGGAGAAAGATACCCTGAAATTTCCAAGGAAGAAGTTAGTTAGGGGTCCTCCACCCATTCTGTGTGACAGCACTGTTTGGTCTCCTCAACTTGCCAGCAGAAATGTTTCTTCGTCAAGGACATATGAGGAACCCAAGAAAATCAGCAGATCAATGGCACAGGATCAGAAAGCACAATGACAACAACTTCTACTTTGGCATTTTGCAAACTGTATAGCAAGGCATTAGTAGGGTACTACTTTACAAAAGGCCCCGTGGTCATACGTTTAGGAAATACTGTTTATATTTCATTTTTGGAGATTCATGCTATACATTACATGTCAAAAGCTCTTGGAATTTGAGCAGTAAAGAGACCAGGTTTAACTTAGTTTAATCCAAACTTATTTAACTAAACAAGTTAACTGCAGAGATAGAAAAAGTAGTCTTGACTCCCTTTCCAATGCTCTTTCCCCTCTACTGGATGGCCTCCATCAGAAGATGAGGTTTAGGGGTGTCTCAAGTCACCAAGCACCTGGTGCTAAAAACATTGTAGAAGCCAGAACCAGCCTCCTGGGCCCCAGGAGGGCCCAGGAGATTAGAACAGAGCCATGTTACCCTCCTACAGCCCATGTTGAGACTTGAGATATATCTTTCCTCACTGTTCACAGGAAAGGAAGGGAAGGAGGCATAAACAGAAATGTCCTAGGCCTGCAGCAGCTTCTAGCCATGCCCGAGAGATGCAGATTGCTTGATAATTAGCTGAGACCTATCCAGGTCCCCAGGAGCATAAGAGTAGTCAGTACGTTGTTGGTCCTCCAAAGTCAGACTGGTGTAGTAAGGACAAGGCCAGAGACCCTCTCCTTCTGTGTGCATTGGGTCATTCAGAACCCTTGACTTCAGCAGAGCCAGTCTTAAAGCTGGCATTCTGACGTGAGTGGCTCAGTCCCAAAGGTGTTGGCTCTGCATCTGGCACTCAGATATCTGCTTGGCCTTTAGAGTTGTCCTCTTCTACCTTGCCCTCTTCTACCTTGCCCTCTTCCCTCTTTCATGGTCAGCTCAATCTTAAAAGCAAGAGAAACTAGTTTACTTCAGAAGTCCTCTTTCTCATCTTGTTCAGGACCCCGGTCTTGGATTCTGTAATAAGGAGCAGCCCTGGCATAAGGAAACTCAGGAGAGTCCAGTTACCAATGTCCATGTGGTGCCATAATTTGGCAGCTGGAGACCTTGGTGGGCTTGGTCCTGACTTACACTGGCTGGTATCAGCAGCCAAATAAAATGCCTGTTGTGTAACCTAAAGGGTGAACCAATAAGGGCCTGGTACTTGTTCTTGTAACCACCCTCCCCCCCCAAAAAAAAAAAATCACCCTTATTCTATCTCTATGCTCTATTGTGTTCAGTGTTTAGGGGGCAGTCCCTGTTGGCACGACCGGACTCAGTCTGCCCCCTAACACACTTCCCTGCTTTTCGCTCAACCTATGCAATGCAACGGAGCCCTGGTGGCACAGTGGTTAAGCATTTGGCTGCTAACCAAAAGGTCAGCAATGCAACAGAACTGGCTGGCCAGGAGCTACCAGAAATGCTTCCCAAGGGGAGCAGGAATGGCCCAGTGGGCAGTCAGACCCATGCTGGAGCTGCTGCAAGCAGGCCTCATTCAACACATTCTACTTAGACCCCTAAAGTGGAGGCCTTGGAGTCAACACCCCCATGACCATGCTTTGGGGAGGTGAGCTGAGGGTGGGAGTATTATCAGCCAGTTTACAATTCTGTAGAACTCTGCCTCCCTCTTTCTCCTCCTGCTGCCTGACTTGATTCTTTGAGTGCTCCCTAGCAACTTCTGGAGAAAGCTAGGTGAGGCAGAAGGGAAGGAGACAAGATGAAATTCAAAAGTCAAATGCAGGTACCTTTTAAAGCTATTGTGTTACTAGAAATGTAACAAAGGAGAGTATCGTCCTGGGGATCCCATTACACTCATGGGTGCACAAACACACGTGGATAATCACTGGGAATGGACACATGTACATCCCATAATTGTATCACCTGACTTTCAGTTTATGTCCTCTTCCTAGGGACCTCTGAAGAGCTGCTACATTTTCCCCACTTAGCCCTAAGAAGGTAGTTGTCACTGGTACAGGTCACATGGTGAGGGAAACAAACTACCAGCCTGGAAGGTTCCTGGGCCCCTGCCTTCTCTCCTCACAAAGGCAGGTGAGGTTGCCCCGTAGAGAGACCTTAGAGCTCTAACCCCACAATTTCATTATAAGATTCTAGCACAATTTCATTATAAGGTACCACATTACTCAGGGGTAGATCTTTCAAAGAAATAATTCCGTGCTACCTTCTGAATAAAAGGGTGAGCAAGAACTACGAGGGCATGGTGTAATGCCGTGAAACCCACAGGTTTGAGACAGATGGAGAATGTAGGAAATCCCTAAGGCAGTTGCCATTTTGCTAGTGAAGATTAAGAGCAGTAGTAGAAGTCAAACAACCTCACCTGATTCTCACATAGTAATAAAGTACAGCTCCCAACACACAACAAAGTGTCATTAGACTGACAAAGTTTCGCAAAGGGTGGGCCATGGGCCACGAGCAGAGCTACTTGCAGAGACAGAGACGGCCTCATTTCAGACCAAGGGTATCAGAATGTCTGGGCTGTGGACCCAGAAACAGCATCTCTGTCAATCTCCCCAGGTGCTTTGGATACCTGTTGAAGTCAGCCCAGGGCTGAGCTGTGCAGGAAAGCCAGAAGTGAGACACAGTGTTGGTCTGTTTGTGTGACAGTAACCGACACAGCTGGGGACCCATGCCTTTGGTAACCAAACTAAACCTGTAAAGCCAGTGATCCCATGTGTGTCAGAGCCGAACTCTGCCCTGTGGGATTTTTGATGGCTGATTTTTCTGTAGATTGCCAGGCCTTTCTTCCAAGGTACTTCTGGGTGGATTTGAACCTACAATGTTTGGTTAGCAGTGGAGCGAGTTAACCATTTGCACTCCCCAGAGACTCCAAGCAAAACTGGTGGCTCCATAAACAGCATCCACATGGCCTAAATCTTCCCCGTTTCCTATCAGGGCTTCCAGCCTGCCGGTTCTGGTTAGAAATCCTGCTGAGAATTTGCATTTTTAACAAGTTCCCAGGAAGTTATACATAAGAATCGCCTGGGGATCTTGTCAAACTGTAGATTCCAATTCAGTATATCAGGGGCGGAAATGCCCTCCCAGGGTTAGGGAGCAAACTAAATAACAAAACCAAAAACTAGCTTGTGCTTTATTCAACTTCATAAAACTTCGTTCTGCTTTATGTGTTTAGAATCAGTGAAAGGATGCAGCTCAGAATCACAGAGTAAAACCAAAAAAACCAAACCCGTTGCCATCCAGTCGATTCCGACTCATAGCGACCCTATAGGTCGGAGTAGAACTGCCCCATAGAGTTTCCAAGGAGCGCCTGGTGGATTTGAACCGCCGACCTTTCGGTTAGCAGCTGTAGCACTTAACCACTACGCCACCAGGGTTTCCAGTCATGGAGTAGGTGAGTGAAATCAGCCTCACAGACCCCGGTGGTACCTTTCGGAGGGACAGCTCATTGCCTAACAGAGCTTTTGCCCGTATCTCACAGCCTTTTCTTTAGCCTACAGGGCAAGCTGTCTGGTCCCTAACTACTATACTGACAAGTGTCAGAGGCTGTCCTAGACCCCTAGGTGGTCACTGATGGAATTAAGGGGTTCAGTCTAATATTTAGACTCTAATTTAATAGAACACAGCACTTTCGGTTTGGTCAGAGACAAACTGGAAGGTTGGGCAAGTCAAATCAGTCCATTTACCAAACAATGCATGAAAGACCCAGAAGCTCCCTTGTGCTTCCCTAGACTAACTATGCAGAAAAGATGAGAAGTGGACACTCAGGCCTTGTATTCAAATCTCTCTCAGACGGCAGGCCACAGGGAAAAGGCGAAAATGGCTAGGAAATGCTCCTTGGAATCAGTAAAGCATTCCTTTAAGGGGGGAAAAAATCTAGAACATTCCTTCTACAGTTTTTTTTTTTTAATCCTTTAAAATCCTGAATACTTTTCATTGCTTTTATATTGACTTTTTTATTTCAACTTCCGAAGTCTCATATTTTAAGTATCCGCTCTCTCTGCCATTTCATTCAGCGACCAGAGCAGAAGCAAGGGAACATTGCCTCGCCAAGTAAATTAACATTTTACCTTTTCTGATGCAGAACAGCAGAAACTTAAGTGCTATAGCTTCTCCGGGAAGGAATCCCAGGATAGTTATTTAAGTCAGTTAAGGTTGAGCATTTATTTAATGTGACTTACCTCGTATTTCCCAATAACCTCATCCACTCCACATCTTCAACAGTCCACTGGAGACTACCCAAAGGAATATTAACCATGGCTATGGCAGACCAGAGAACCAGGACTTCTCTGACTCCTCTCTGATGCTTTCTAATTAGGCAGCTACTGCCCAGGCTAGGACAGAAGTCAATCCTTGTCGCTGGGCCCCAAGTATAGGGAGGGGCAAAGGGAGGTATATCCAGCTCTGTTAAAGAATGAGAGATAATTAAGCTAAGCAGGAACTGGGAAAAGCTAAGCAAGACTGAGAGAGGACAGAGTGCAACACTGGTTTTACATTTAAAAAAAGCCAAACCCAATGCCAACGAGTTGATTCCAACCCATAGTTTGGTTTTGGTTTTTCTTCCAAGGCACCTCTGGGTGGACTGGAACTCCAACTTTTGGGTTAGCAGCTGAGCGCGTTAGCCATTTGTACCACCCAGAGACTCCTAAGAAACATCAGCGGAGGGCAGTTGACAAGACTTGCTGACCACTTGGAGATAAAGGAGGACGAGATGACTCTCAGGTTGTTTTTTTTGAGGTACCTGAGCTACTGGCGGTTCCTTTCAAAGAGATGGTAGTCACAGGAGGAAGAGGAGGCGCTAAGGTGGCTTGTTGGGGAAGATAACAGGCGTGGTCTTGAACATTTACTCTGAGATTCCCATGGGACACAGAGGTGAAGATGTCGAGGAGGTAGTTGGCTGTATAAGCCTGCCACTGGGTAAGAAATGCGATTTGGGCAACCTTGTACGTGTAGATGGCAGATGAAGCTGAGGGAGTGCTCAGGTAGTGAGTGCTGACTGAATAGGGATGAGTGCAGAAAGAAAAGTCTTTGGAGGAGATGGTGAAGGAGTGGCCAGAGAGGAGAGCCAGGAAAGGAGCACCAACTGGAGACTGCTGAGGAAGAGTTTCACTATGGAAGGATGGTCCCAGCCCCATTGCTGTCCAGTTGATTCCAACTCATAGGGACCCTAAAGGACAGAGTAGAACTGCCCCAAAGAGTTTCCAGGCAGCAGCTGGTGGGTTTGAACCGCCAGCCTTTTGGTTAACAGGCAAGTTCCTTAATCACTACGCCACCAGGGCTCGTTTTACATGATGAATCATAAAATAGTAAATTGGAAAGGGAGGATCCCTCCCACGATTTGGTTATCAATCACGCCAAACCAGTAACTTTTGCTTATCAACAGGGAAAATGAGGAGGGAAGAGAGCAAGTTCCTGTTAATAAAAATAAAGGGGAAAATAAGGGGCCACAGAAAGTCCTTAAGGCTACAAGCCAGTGATGTGGAGCGTCTGTCATGGCGCTCTACAACTATCTTGTTTCCACAACAATTTATCAAGGTGATGTCAGAAAACCATGCAGTGCACGGGCTACTGCCAAATCATGATTTCGTTCTCGTTACACACCAGCAATACACAGAACTCAGCAGTCTCAGTCTAACGAAAAGAATCTAGGATTTCATGAGCTTCTAACCATAAATTTAGCTCTTTGAAAGGAAAAGCTCCGAGGGGCTACGTTTTGCTAAGAATTTATTATAAACTATTTTGAGAAGACTGCAGATTTATGTTTAGGGCACACTGTCAGTATTCCAAAATAAGAGATTTGTAACGTCTGCCAGTAAGTCCAAGGGAAGGTTAGAAAAGTAGCACCTATATCCAGGGACACCAGCATCATTCAAGGAACATTTGAAAATGCCTACACTTTGAAAATTCATTGTTTTATAGTATTTGGTGCTTCTAGTCATCACTACATCCTTCCATTCCCACCACAAACACACACACACATGCGTGTACACACACATTGCAATTTCACATGACAAGGCCACAAAGAAATGTAGTAGAGAAATTATATGTATTTGGATCCATCAAAGCTTCAAGGTGGCCCTTTTAAAACTAGGCCCAATTAAAGCCATATGGCATCACGTGGACACTTGTTTGAAGACTGTCTGGTAGCTCCTATATTATTAAAAAAAACACAGAAAGGTCAACGGCTTAACCTTCTACCTATCCATTAAGCTACTCCGAGTGACATAGCCTCCAGAAAAATGTTGAGTTTTCTTCACTGTGATGGAAAAAGACTCAATACGTATGTGTAGAATCAAACGATATTTTCACTTATATATAGAATTCACAGTGTTCTTACAGCACATAGCATCCCAAGCCATTTCCTTATATGCACAACAGGAAGATACTGGCAATATTCCTACATGTTTTCTGCAGATCCTGATAGTTTTATCCCTGTGTTGTGGTTCAGATTTTAATTCCTATCACTCCAGCATGTTTCCATGCAGTGTTTGTATGATAAATCACTTGTGTTTTGCCTTTTTCTTGTTGTAGGAAAAATAAATCTTGAATTTTGTCTATTTCAATTAAAAGCAAAATGTTCTTCAGGTAATAGGAGAGCTTTAAAGAACAAGCACCCTAAGCAGTAAAACTGTTGTTAAAAGATGTCATCTATTTACATTACAAATTAGGAACCGAGTATTCAAAATGCAGAGAAAAAAAAAATTCATTCGGAGCAAGCTACCCCAGGAGCCAGAAACGTGCGTCCCTGTAACCTAACAGTCTTCCAACGGTGCCGGTGCACAGAGCCCAGGAAGCTCCACCACGGAGCCTCAGAAAGAGCTGCAGAGAGAGCAGGTCGACTGAGCTGGGGGATGTCCAGAGCACCCACCCCAAGGCAGTTCAACCAGGCTAGCTCTTCTTTTATTCGTTTTATAAAGTGGGCTTCTGCCAGTGACTACATTTGAAGAATGGGTGCCATTAAAAAAATTAAAAGGAAGCCCCCTACAGTAACCAGTAATCTGGATGACACTGAATAGGTTCTCTGATGACTTTTAAATGTCCAAGTCACATTGCGAAGCCATTTGGAGTTTTGATTATGTATCTTTCTGCAATAAAAGTCAAGACTGCCATGTTGTTTACATGTTAACTTTTTTAATCTGATGCAGAACATTATCAATAAACAACCTTCATTCTAAAGGGGGACCCAGAGGCAGGAAATCAGAAGTCATCTATTCCCCAGACCAAGGGTCTGACAGCAGTAGCCCTGGGGCCTGGGGGATCACCCCTGGAGCTGTAACATATCTACTGAAAGGCTTCTGTGAATGCACATCTCACCACCACAGTCAGGATCAGAAAATAAACTAGGGATCAACACCCCAAGAGATGACATCTGAGTTTGAAAAAACAAAACAAGCTCATGAACAAGAGTACAAATCAATCAAATGAATGGTAGCCGGCTGTCAGTTGGCCACCCCCTGCCGGGTCTGAAGGGAAATCTGTCATTTGGACCTCCTCGCCCTGGCAAGATGGGGTTAGGTCCTGGAAATGGGCCAATTGGATCAAAACGTGGTCTGAGTGGAGGAAACTGGCCAGGAGTCTCCCCAGGCCCAGGGATGAGTGAATTGATTGGGTCCCCAACAAAGGGAAGTACTGGTCTTACATCATATTCACCACCAATAATTCCTGGAGGATAGAGAGGGCTGGAAGGAAAGGGCATGGGATAGAATGGAATGGGGTGGGTTGGTGGCAGGAACACCAAATGGCGTGCTCTCTGAGCGTCTTTTCTCTGCTTGTACCTCTTCTTGTACAGCTGTAGGAAAAGACCATGATATGGTAAGTGATTTGGATGTCTCCCCAAAGTCTGAATTTGCTTTCATTGTATAAATCTATCTATACTTTCCCCACACCATCTAGGCAGACAATAGTACAGAAGAGAACTTTTACCAGTTTCTATCTTCATGAATAAGGTAGCAGCTCCGAATACCACGCCAAGTGAACTCTATCCTTTAACCATATTCCAACTGAGCGGCTGTGCTAATTTGAAATATCAATCCAGAGAAGGGATAACTGGATGACATGTACTTCAAGACTGCAATCTAGAGCTCTGGCGCTGATATGCATTTTAACTCAGCCTTTTCTGGAAGTGGGAAGCTCTGATGTTTGTTGAAAAGGTCACGCCACAAGATACAGAGTTAAGGTGTGGTGGCGAGGGGGGACACAGCACTTGAATTCATTTTTTCACCTCAATTATGTCCTAATGGGTCTCAATTTAAACAACAAAAAACAGATGCCTACTTCAGAGAATGGAACATATTCCTAGAGAAATGTATTGTGTATTTTGTACATATCTGAGGACTTTAAGTTTTATTCTCCTCTATTCCTTTATCCCCAAGAGTTTTTCTCAATATTCTCAATGTCTTCTATAGCAGTTATCTGCAAATAAAACAATGTAATTTATTCTTTCCATAATGTCCTATTCTAACTTGATGTAAAACAGAAAACTACTCCAGCACAAAGACGATAAATTTTTTGCCACAAAAGGATAAGTGAGAATGTTCTATATTGAGTGAGGTGAAAAGCAATTATTAAGATTTTTTTTCCTATGTAACTACAGGAAATTATGCACTAAGTCTTAGGAGCCCTGGTGGCACAACAGTAAGCACTTGGCTGCTAACCAAGAGGTCAGTGGTTCAAACCTACCAGTCACTCCGTGGGAGAAAAGACCTAGCAATCTGCTCCTATAAAAAATCCTGTAAAAGTTATAACCTAGGAAACCTTACAGGGCAGTTCTCCTCTCTCCTGTAGGGTCAATATAAACTGGAACTGACTCGTCAGCACACAACAAAGTCTAAGGTAAAACTTGAAAACATTTTCATTAACTGAGACGCAGCTATAAATTTAATGAAACAGATTTCATTAAACCATAATAAAAGTGAAAATATATCCCTAATGTTATAAATATTATAAATGTTATAAATATTAGCCTTAATATTTAAGGATACCTACTTCTTTCCAATCTGTATCTCGAGCTCTGGCAGTACTATCTACAAAGGAAAAACAAAACAGGAATTAAAAAAAATCTTCATTCGGCATCAGTCAGTTTGCTTTTTTCCTAAGGAAACTGAAATGTACTCATTAAGCAGAAAAATGAACAGGATTGATTTACATAACACACGATACCACTGTACTTTCCTGAACCGAATTCAACCCCTCTCTTGATGGCTGCGGGCAACCATCACTGTTCTGTGCTATGTGGCAAATGAACGCAGTGACTCCCTCAGGGACCACGGAGGGACACATGGCGGCTCTCTCTCTGCACTCACTGGTCTGCATGACATCTCCCCTACCTCATCCAGGAGTGCCAGTTGCTTCTAACCCCGTGCCCCATGCTACACCAAACTGGGTGACAACCTCTGAGCGTCTCTATCACAGCTCCAGTTCATGAGTGGAGGAAAAGCTGACTTCAACCTTTCTTCAATATTTGAGTTGTATTATTTTCTCCCAACCATCCACTATCACACGTATGACCATGACTAAGTATTTTTTATCATATGTACTTATTTGAAACATGTGAAATAGGAAAAGAGAAACCCCACAACTTTGTTAAGTCTAATGAAGAGTTTGGATAAAAAAATAGTGATTTCTTCTCCATAAGTTATGTTAACACGGAAAAAAGACTTATAGAAACTCTCCCCCAATAACGTACCTACAAGAAAATTCATTCTAAAATCTGAACACTCAGCTTACAAATGGCCTTGTGGACCACAATCTGGAAATGCAATAGCAACTGATGATAACTTAAACCTGGACTTGAATACACAAGGAAGAGGGTACTTGTTCCTCTTAGGGGGTATTCACATGACAGACCTCTTCATTAGGTCTCTCATACATGCTGGTTGTTTTGTCTTTTATTTTGACTATAATTAGAATTTTTTTGAGATGACCCTCTTACTTGCTGTCTTCTGTGACAAAATGACATTTAAACTTTTGGATTCAGGGACACAGTTAAATGGAATGAGAACCTTTGCAATCAGGAAGGAGGAAAAGGAACACACCGGGCCACGCAAACTTCTTACGTTTTGAAGTTAAAAAAAAAAAAAAACAAGGAGGACACCTACCCCCAGACTTCTAACAGCTGTGTGTTACCATCACAGATAGCACTATCGCGCAGACTTTTTAGGTGTGAACTGCATACCAATATTTTACTTTTTAACCCAGTACACAACTACATATGCACACCTAAACAGAAGCTTACTCCTATTTTACAAAATGCCTGCTGATTTTTCTAACCTTTCCTTTTTTCGTAAAATGACCCAATAAAAATTGATTCCGCAGCCCACCCCAAGTCACACAGCAGTGTGAAAACCACGGATGCAGTCACGTGGCAGCAGGAGCACCACAGTCAGGCTCTCAGCCTTGCATCTGGAAATCCTGGAGCATGTGACATGGGTCTCTGACATACTGGATACACTCTCCCCATCCCCACTCCCAAGTACCACAGTCGTCAGTGCTGCAGTAGTCACCACATCACCATAATACAACCATACAGAAATAAAGCGTCCCTAGCAACATGCCACAGGGAAGCAGGACTCTCTCAGCTTGTACACTGGTCAGAACCTATTAAATCCACTCTCCTCCATGGGGGCTGAAAAGGCCTACCCTCTGCTCCTTCAAGAGCTGAGAGTGTGGACTGCCTGCTTAGCCCCAAGGTATCATCACCACTGTCTGCCTGCAGTATGCTGGTACCGCCTCTCCTGTATTCTCCACAATCTCCTCCCATAATTCCTGTGGGAAAAAGCAACCTCAAGTCTGTTTCTAAACTCACATGAGGGGCAATGGAGGTCGAGGAAAGAGAGTGTCTTCATCACATTCCAATTGGAATTCAAATACCTCAAATCCCATCATCTGTATGAACACCCCAGACCCTTAATCAACTTTTGTTCTTCAGAAACCTTCCTAAGAATATTTTTAAAGGGGATAGTTTCTATAACAAATAATGATACAGCGATACACTGTAAATTCAAACGTTACCATCGATCTACCTTCAGTCACTTAGTTCTCCCACACACTCTAGCTACGAAGGCATCTGTGATAGCTTAGAAGACATGGTATCATTCTTTTCAGCATGAACTTCAAACTAACTTCTCATTCTGACCACACTGAACACAATGTCCACTGTACACAGGTCCTTATATGGGGCATTTGGGATAGTTTACTCATTAATGAACACGCAATGCCAATCCACAGGGGGACTTTATTGGGACTAAAGAACTATCTTTTTTTAGGTTTTGGCAGAAAGAAAAATTTTCTCAGTAGACTTAAGTCCTGACCACAGTCCTAACAGAAAAATAAATTACCAACACATGTAAATTATGGGAGAAAATAAGATATGATATAAACATATTCAAACAGAACAAGTACCCTTTGATTTACATATTCACATCTAAGTGTGAATTACAGTGAGTCCCTCATTTATTTGCAGATGTAGACTTTAAGATGACTGATGAATGATACAGATGCTGAGGGTGGTCTATACAGGGAGACTAAACCTGTCTTCCATTTTTCTATCCTTAAGTAATCTACTCAGTCTAATGAGCCATCTGTGTTGTGGAGAACATACACACACAAAAAAATGAATGAGAAGAGAGTTTTCAGGACACAGACAAAGGTATATGAAGCTTAGGATCTCTCTAGTCTACAGCTATTACTTATGATCACTTGCAACTCTTAAAAAAATAATAACAACAAGCCTACTACTAAAAACATTTGGCCAGCTGAGTAATGAAGACCTTGGTAGGAAAGGGCCCTTTTCTTGTCAACACGTCATTACGGAAATCACCTCGAAAATCCCGCAGATACAAACACCTCCACAGGAGTGGGTCATTTGAAGCAATGAAGAGGTCGTGGCAAACTGCAGACAATGACAGGACGGAGCGAACATCTAAAAGTCGGAGGATCCGTAGTTTCAGTTCCAGTGGGAGGACCAACAACCCAAATACATCTGGTAGGTTTAGAGCTAAAAGAAAAAAAAGAGAGAAGTAACAGGTATTATTAATTAAACGACATTCAGTTTTCTCCACATATTCAAGAAAAGTTGCCAACTTATTGCTTCCTAAAGCAGTAACAAATTAGATGGTGGTCTCAATTATCCAATAGTACATAATCTAACTAATTTTTAACCCCAAGTTGACTGTATTACTCCCTACACATACAACTCTAGGCACTTTATCCCCTCTATCATTTCACGGGAATGCAAATACTGGTTAATACAGGTCTAGTTTCATTACAGGTGACTGACCATTTCTGAATACTAGCCAATGGCCTCTTTTATTCCAAACAATATTCAGTGCAATGAAATTTCTCTATTCAACTACAAAAAAACAGCTTTTATAACTGGTTCTTAACCCTGCCACTTATCAGCTGTGTGATTTTGGATAAGTTATTCAAACTCTGTCTAACTCAGTATCCTCATCCGTAAAATGGGTTAATAATATTACCTACCTCACTAACTCATTACAAGAACTAAATGTCTTAGTATAAAAAAAGCACTTAGAACAATGCTTGGCACATAGCAAGCACTCAAGTGTTAGCAATTACTATTATTTCATGTCTACAAGGCTAACAACAACAAAAAGCAAGGTAGATAAATCCAGAAGCAAAGCCAAGAAAGGAAATGAAAACAAGGAATATATTCCAAAGTAAAATGTTAAGTTCTTTTTGAGTATTAATTCTTTCAGAATATCTGTAACAGAGTTCTTCACTAGCAAAGTGTAAAAATGGCATGGGGGGCAGTGTATGACCTCCTCCAACCTCACAAGGGGGAAGGAGACTCAAGATCAACAGTGCAAGGCTGACTCCCATAAGCAAAGGCCAGACAAGGGTCCTCTCTCCACCATCTTTGCTAATTTGGGCACCAGCTGTCCCTCACACAGCACTCTCTACTTCTCTACTGAGTTTGATAACTCACTGCAATGGGCGTACGGAGCTCTCAGACTATACTCACAATTATGGGGTGTATTAGGGAAGTAACAGTTACAATTCAGGCTCAGGAACACTCAGGACACAGTTCTTCCATCTTCTCAACCACGCTTGCAGGCACGCCTCTCCCTAGCCCTAGGCCTCTCCCCAAAGGCACTCAGCTTTCTCCCTCCGTGGGCTGGAAGCCCACTGCACCACCTCCTGCTGCCAGGTTTCCCCTGCCACCTCTTCTCACTCAGCGTTACAGCTTGTTTTCTCTCTCTCTCTCCGCCCCCCCCCCCCCCACATTCTCCACTCATGGCTGTTCTTCCCTGGAGGTGGTAGGATCCTCCTCTCTGCTCTGGAATTGACTCTCTTTTAAGGCAAAACTGACCAATCCCTTTGGTAGGTCACAATTACTCTATTACACAGTCCCAATCACCCAATCACCCAGGTGGGAGTTATAAGACCATGGCTAGAAAGGCCACTCAAGTGTCATCAATCGCACCACACAAAAATAATCAAAATCCAACAAAGACGTAGCTAAGGGTTTTAAAATTCACATTAGTCCCCTTCCCCTGGGGCACCATGAAACCTGAGACCTAAATTATCATTCATTTCTCTGCAAACAGTCTGCAAATAAAAGCACATTATCTACCTGTATACAGTCGTCCCTTGATATCTGCGGGGGACTGGGTCTAAGACCCCCAAAATCAAAAACCAAACCCACTACCGTCAAGCCGATTCTGACTCATAGTGACCCTACAGGACACAGGAGAACTGCCCCATAGAATTTCCAAGGAGTGCCTGGTGGATTCGATCTGCCAACATTTTCGTTAGCAGCCTAGCTCTTAACCACTACGCCACCGGGGTTTCCTGTAATACCCAATACAATGTAAATGCTCTGTAAACAGCTGTTTCATCACAATTGAAGACTTGCTCTGGAAGGTAGCCTCTCTCTTCTCTGAGTTTCTGGAGCTCTTCTGGGAACACTGATGCTGCCTGGGTGTCAGCAGATGCTGAGTCTTCCAGGATCTTGACGTTCTGGAGCCTGTAGCTCTTTACAGAGCTAGCCAGCCACCCCTTTACACAGCTAGCCAGCCACCCCTTTACACAGCTAGCCAGCCATCCCTTTACACAGCTAGCCAGCCACCCCTTTACACAGCTAGCCAGCCACCCCTTTACACAGCTAGCCAGCCACCCCTTTACACAGCTAGCCAGCCATCCCTTTACACAGCTAGCCAGCCACCCCTTTACACAGCTAGCCAGCCATCCCTTTACACAGCTAGCCAGCCATCCCTTTACACAGCTAGCCAGCCATCCCTTTACACAGCTAGCCAGCCATCCCTTTACACAGCTAGCCAGCCACCCCTTTACACAGCTAGCCAGCCATCCCTTTACACAGCTAGCCAGCCATCCCTTTACACAGCTAGCCAGCCATCCCTTTACACAGCTAGCCAGCCATCCCTTTACACAGCTAGCCAGCCATCCCTTTACACAGCTAGCCTGAGGCTCCTTCCTCTAGCTCTCCTCAACCCCCTTACCCTTAGCCTTTGAGGGATTGCTTTAACCACTTCAGTGCTTTTTAGAAAGAGCCATTTTTCACAGAAACAAAGGGTACACACAACACAAGTAGCGAACAGACAGATACGAGGCGAGCAATGCTCAAACAGCGAGTGCTGGAGAGAGACTGAGATCTGTGAGATGGCAGGAGGCGATAGCAGGAGATGCCTACACTTCATTCACGCAGATTTACTGTAATTCTCAGCATGCGGCAAATTCAAGTTTTGGTTTTTGGAACTTTCTTCCCCTCCCCGCCCCCGACTATTTTTGAATCACGTTGGCTGAATCCGTGCATGTGGAACCTGTGGATATGGAGGATCAACTCTGTAAGTCTGGAACTACTTACTAGCTAAAGGACTGAAAATATTGTATTATGGTTCTCAGCTAATCCTTTCCTACCCTATAGTTACAGTTCCTCACCCCACTGTCATCAGGCTTGGCCATTTTTTACTTGTTTTGTCCAATGAAATGTGAGTGGAGGTGACATGTACCATTTCTGAGCAAAGCGGGCCCTGCCCTGTCTTCCCTCTGCCCCAAGAAGAGAATGTCCTAGCCAAAGCTAACTCACACACAACATGTATATGAGCAAGAAATAAATATTCCCTTAAGTTACTGAGATTTTTTAATGTTGTTACTACAGTACAAATTACAGAAAGCTGACTAATGTAGGGGTCTTCAGTAAATTATAAACCTCTCTCAATTACAGCTTCATCATCTATAAAATACGTATGATAAAATCTACTTCAACGTCGTTGTTAGCATTACATGAGAATGCATGTGAAACATCCAACAAAGTACATGGCAGAGAGTCCCAATAAATGCTGGTTTAAAAAAAAAAACCTAGACCCAATTTACAGGCTACCCATTATTTATGTATTTACTGAACACCTATCATGGTCCAGTCTCTAGGCCAGAGCATGAGAATACAAAAGTGTGTAAGACACATT
The DNA here is from genome assembly GCF_024166365.1 of Elephas maximus indicus. Taxonomy (NCBI): domain Eukaryota; kingdom Metazoa; phylum Chordata; class Mammalia; order Proboscidea; family Elephantidae; genus Elephas; species Elephas maximus. The sequence continues at coordinate 175,214,636 of NC_064822.1, read as the reverse complement.
CTCTGCTTTCAAGGTAGTCACAACCTTTAAAAAAAAAAAAAAAAAAAAACTCCACTGCCATTGAGTCAACTCCAATTCACAGAGACCCTATAAGACAGAGTAGAACTGCTCCACAGAGTTTCCAAGGAGTGGCTGGTGGATTCAAACTGCTGAGCTTTTGGTTAGCAGCTGATCTCTTCTTAACCACCACACCACCAGGGCTCCTTAGGTGGAAAGAAATCATAACTATAATACACTGGGGAAAAAGCCATCCTACCAAAAACACCAAACTCACTGCCATGGAGTCCATTCCAACTCATAGCAATCCTACAAGACAGGGCAGAACTGCCCCACAGGGTTTCCAAAGTTGTAATTTTTACAGAAGCAGACCACCACATCTTTCTCCCGAGAAGTGGCTGGTGGGTTCGAACTGTCAACCTTTCCAATGGCAGCTGAATGCTTAACCACTGCGCAACGAGGGCTCCTCAGGGCCATCGTAAAGATGTACAAAACGCTGCAGAAATACAAAGGAGGAGTGAATAGCATTTAAGGAACTAACATTTAAGCTTGGTCTTAAAAGAGCAGAACTTCACTAGGAGAAAAGAGGGAGGTCAGACGTCACGGAGCCACCAGCGTACCACGTAAACTCACTATTCCCCCCAGCCATTCAACCTGTGATAATTTATCATCTCTCACCTTGTCGGGTAAAAGCCAGAAGAGGATACACGAGCTGGTCTTTGAAGAGGCGGGAGAGCTTCTGAAGATCTTTGTATATCTTGGCTACATCTTCCTCTAGATTTTTTTTTTTTTTTTTTGATGAAAAATTGGAACACAAAACAAAGTGGAAAAACTTGAAATGGCATCCTCTATTTCTGCCAACCATATCAAAGGGGAAAATAAATATTCACAAATAACTCCTACACGATAAACATGAACCAGAGTCCCCAGTAGAAGAGGAGGTATAGTATACAACTGATAAAACTGAATTGTAGATGTAAAGCTAAAGATCCCAAGGTATCAAATTAACAGAGCTGCGTCCAACCTGCAGAGCTCAAGGACTGCTAGTATAGTAAAAAAAAAAAAAAAAAGTCTAAAGAGGATCCTTAAAATGTAATTGAATCAACTGCTGTCAAGTCAGTTCTGACTCATGGCGGCCCCACGTGTGTCCGAGTAGGACTGTCCTCCGAAGGGTTTTCAATGGCAGAGATTTCAGAAGTTGACTGCCAGGCCTTTCCTCTGAGGCACTTCTGGTCAAACACATTAACCACTGTACCACCAAGGGACTCAAAAAGGATCCTCAGGGAAACAGTAATGAAAAAAAGGTTGAGAAGCACTGGTCTAGTCTGATGTTAAATGTTCGATTCATGTAATGCCCAAGTTCTGATTCTATGTCTAACCAGAAGCCATTATAAATATGTGTTCTGATGTCTCCTTTTCCTACTAGTTTTAGTGTAAGTCAGTCTCTCAAGGCTAGACACTAACAAGAATATGTCTCTAGGCCTTCAAAGCAAAGGTCTAGGTCCAGCCAGCCTTCACTTAAAATACTGTAAATGCCGTCTCCCGGCTGTACCACGCCACTCCCCATCTGGATTTTAAATCCTCCTTATACAGTTACTACGAGGACTAAATGAAAGAACGTATGCAAAGGTACATGTCAGCATGTAACAGGCAATTAAACGATGTTAGTTCCTCTCCACCCACCTCTCTTCTTTGACCACCTACCTGCCTCTGGTAACTCAGGTTTAATTGCAAAATAATAATAAGGATAATCTGTCTTCTTTGCATCTATTAATGTTTTGATAAAACATAAGTAAAACCATGCCTATAATGCAATCTTTGGGGAAAATCCCAATCTGCACCAAATGGCAACTAAATTTCTACTGATTTAAACAAACATTCTGAGTGCAGCTTTTCCTCCAATAAGCTTCAGTAACGAAGTTGCACTGTAATACTTCCACAAAATGTCACAGAACTTCTCCATATTAAAAAAAATACATAGTAAATACAAAATATCCCAAAAGGTTAACACAGAAACTATGAAGCATCATCAGAGTGTGATAAATTATACACTGTTATTTTATAATAGCAGCTAAACATAAAATAATTCAGCACTTTAAGGCGATCCTAAGAAAAACAGGAAACAGAAAGTCCCCAATGTACATTCAAAATCTTTGCGCTCTTCACAACACGACTGACGTACTTGGTCTCACTGAACTGTCCATGCGAAAAATGTTACCTGTGTTTTCAGCAATTAAAAACTATCTTTGACTCTTAAAGAAGACACAACATTATCTGGAATTTGCTTTAATCTCCTTCAGAAGTTTTCCTTCCTTTGAATATTATCTTTCAGTGTTTCTTCAACTGAACCTCCCAAAGCTTCATCCCAAGAATTAAATCACAGGTTATATTACCTGGTTCCTCTTTGCAAATAAAAGATTCCGGTAGCAGCTGCAATCGTTTTACACTTCTAATCTCACTGTTGATTTTTAGTGTAGCTGTAAAAAAGCAGGAGAAAAATGATGAAAAGATTTTGTCACTTCATCAGTTGCCTTGCCATTTCTTTGCCCCCAATATACCAAGGACACATTATAGTAAACCAACTGCTCTGTGACTGTTTCCTTCCCTCAAAGTGAGGTCAAAAAAGTGTAACCCTGCAGTCACATGAAGTAAAATCCTTCCAAAACATCATCTTTAAAAACTACAGTAAGTGAAAAAGAAGAACAAAGTGGGAGGTCTCACTCTACCTGATTTTAGAACCTATTATACCGCCACAGTAGTCAAAACAGCCTGGAACCGGTACAACAACAGACACATAGACCAATGGAACAGAATTGAGAATCCAGATATAAATCCATCCACATATAAGCAGCTGATATTTGACAAAGGCCCAGCTGTCAATTAATTGGGGAAAAGATAGTCTTTTTTACAAATGGTGCTGGCATAACTGGATATCCACCTGCAAAAAAATGAAAACAAGACCCATACCTCACACCATGCACAAAAACTAACTCCAAATGGATCAAAGACCTAAACATAAAGTCTAAAACGATAAAGATCATGGAAAGAAAAAATAGGGACAACGTTAGGAGCCCTAATACAAGGCATACAAAACATTACTAAAAATGCTAAAGAGAAACCAAATAAATGGGAGCTCCTAAAAATCAAACACTTATGCTCATCTAAAGACTTCACCAAAAGAGTAAAAAGACTACCTACAGACTGGGAAAAATTTTCACCTACGACATCTCCAACCAGCGCCTGATCTCTTAAATCTACATGATACTGCAAAAAGACAAATAACCCAATTAAAAAATGGGCAAAAGATATGAATAAACACTTCACTAAAGAAGACATTCAGAGAGCTGGCAGATATATGAGGAAATCTTCACGATCATGAGCCATTAGAGAAATGCAGATCAAAACTACAATGAGATTTCATCTCACTCCAACAAGGCTGGCATTAATCCAAAAAAAACAAAGGAATAAATGTTGGAGAGACTGTGGAGAGGTTGGAACACTTCTACACTGCTGGTGGGAATGTCAAATGGTACAACCATTTTGGAAATCAATTTGGCGCTTCCTTAAAAAGTTAGAAATAGAACTACCATACGATCCAGCAATCCCACTCCTTGGAATATATCCTAGAGAAATAATAGCCTTTACACAAACAGATATATGCACACCCATGTTTACTGCAGCACTGTTTACAATAGCAAAAACATGGAAGCAACCAAGGTGCCCATCAACGGATGAATGGATAAATAAATTATGGTATATTCACACAATGGAATACTACGCATCAATAAAGAACAGTGAGGAACCTGTGAAACATTTCATAACATGGAGGAACCTGGAAGGCATTATGCTGAGTTGAAATTAATCAGCTGCAAAAGGACAAATATTGTATAAGGCCACTATTATAAGAACTTGAGAAATAGTTTAAACTGAGAAGAAAACATTCTTTTGTGGTTACGAGACGGGGAAGGGAGGGAGGGTGGGAGGGGGTGTTCACTAATTAGATAGGAGATAAGAACTACTTTTAGGTAAAGGGAAAGACAGCACACAATACAGGGGAGGTCAGCACAACTGGACTAAACCAAAAGCAAAACAGTTTCCTGAATAAGCTGAATGCTTCAAAGGCCAGCGTAGCAGGGGCAGGGGTCTGGGGACCATGGTTTCAGGGGACATCTAAGTCAATTGGCATAATAAAATCTATTAACAAAACATTCTGCATCCCATTTTGAAGAGTGGCTTCTGGGGTCTTAAACGCTAGCAAGCAGCCATCTAAGATGCATCAATTGGTCTCAACCCACCTGGATCAAAGGAGAATGAAGAACACCAAGGACACAAGGTGATTATGAGCCCAAGGGACAGAAAGGGCCACATGAACCAGTTAACTACATCATCCTGAGACCAGAAGAACTAGATGGTGCCCGGCTACAACCAATGACTGCCCTGACAGGGAACACAACAGAGAACCCCTGAGGGAGCAGGAGTGCAGTGGGATGCAGACCCCAAATTCTCATAAGACCAGACCTAATGGTCTGACTGAGACTAGGAGGACCCTGGTGGTCATGGCCCCTAGACCTTCTGTTGGCCCAGGACAGGAACCATTTCCGAAGCCAACTCTTCAGACATGGATTGGACTGGACAATGGGTTGGAGAGGGATGCTGGTGAGGAGTGAGCTTCTTGGATCAAGTGGACACTTGAGACTATGTTGGCATCTCCTGCCTGGAGGGGAGATGAAAGGGTGAAGGGGATTAGAAGCTGGCAAAAAGGACATGAAAAGAGAGAGTGGAGGGAGAGAGCAGGCTGTCTCATTAGGGGGAGAGTAATTGGGAGTGTGTAGCAAGGTGTATATGGGTTTTTGTGTGAGAGACTGACTTGATTTGTAAACTTTCACTTAAAGCACAATAAAAATTATTAAAAAAACTACTGTAAGCATCTTTATATAAAATCCATTAAGTATTACCAACGGCAGCTTATTAATAACTCAAAGATGCTCAACAAGGTTAATAGGAGGCAGTGAAATACAATGAACTCATTATCGCTAACGGGTCACTAAAACCTCCATTTATTTTTTATTTAACCCTTGGCAATGAGTCCTGCCTTGTTCATTAAATGAATCCTGCCAGTTTTCACAGCACCATCCCTCCCCAGACCCAAATGACCAGTATTTTTGACATCACCAGAGGGTTCAATGTCAATCCTACATACAAAGGCACACTTCATCTCACCCCATGAAAGAGCCAGTGATTTGTCTGTGCACATGCGCACTGAGCAGGATGCCTTGTGTAAAGAGAAAAGGTTAAGGGCACGTTGCTCCTTTCCAAAGAATCAAGCCGGGGATAGCTGTCTGCCACGCCAGTTTGCGAGTGGCTGATTTACCATGAACAGTAAAGGAGCAAAATGCCAAAAGCTAAGAAATCATCGAGACATTTAGCAGCTACTCTCTCGACATTATGTATCCTGAAACTAATGAATGGAAGTTACTATAACAAATTTTGTTAGCATGCTTTTTTATAAGAAATTACAAGCTCACATTCACTCTTTGGTAATTTCGAGCTTGCAAGTTATGACACGATACAACAGAACGATGAGATGAAAGCAGAAATTGCTGGCACTCTGTGTACAAGAACGCCCAACTAAAAGCAGTATTTGCTAATTGTCACAAATTGTTGAAATGACACTGTCAGATATGGAGTTCCACCAAAGCTGTTAAAGCTGAAATTTTGAGACTTTTATTAAAATTTCAAAGAATCTGGTGATTAAAAGGAAACAGTAAGAATTACCTAACTGGGGAACGAGAACTCATTTCAAAGGTCAAATCAGTAGCTTTCAAAATTAACTTTAGCAGAAAAAATTACTTTTTCAAACAAAATCTTACACGAGACCTCAGTAAATGAAACATGCAAAACTTTTACTACTCAAAGTTTACGTAAGAGGGTACAGGGTTCACCTAAGCTTCTCCCTTACTTCCGTCTCAGCAGAAACTAGGTACCGGCAGAACATGCTGAAGACCACAGACCTGAGGCCCATCAGAGAGAGACTGCCTTTGCCATACAAAGACACTACGCTAAACAAAAACCCAGCCAGTCCAATCCTGCCACACTATCCCGTCCACCTAAAAGGATGAACCTCACAAATCAAACAAACAACATGAAAGAACCTAGTCCCTCAAATGCTCTCCAGACCGACTATCAGACTAGTCCACAGACCACTGTAGTTGGTACAGGCCTCCAAGTAGCCTCTGAGCTAAAACAAAATCCAAAGATGGAATTTACTACTATCCCAGTGAAATTTCTTAATAAGCAAAAAGAAAAGAAAAAAAAGGCTTTCTGAGTGACTTTCTTGGAGGAGGAGGAACAAAACATAAACATACTAAGGCCTCAGAACCCTCAGAGGTGTTTCTGCATGTCAACAGCTCACAGAGATGCCCAAGTGGATAAAACGTGACCCCAGCTCAATCTCACCGCTCTCAGCTCAAGATCTTGGTTAAAAACAAAAAAACTCACATAAAAAGAGAAGGAAAAAGTCACAGGCATTAAGAAAGAAAAAGTACTCTTCAAAGAGTTCATGTGTAATAGACTTATGTCACTTCTATTATCACAACTTTATTCCCAATTCTATTGTTTGTATCCAAATAATTTTCACTACCAAAAAGCAAAAAAATTACAAGGTTAAGATATCCAGAAAGTATGCTGCTGGCCCACACATCAAGTCCCTACTCTATAATCTTTCAAACACTGTGTGATCAGTGGTCTACCGATTAAAGCTGAGAAAAACTCCTAACTGCACCATGATAGCCAGGCACTGAAGTGACCACTAAACGTTTGGAGAGAAACCCATAGCTATTCCCGCACTAACAACCATGGCTCTGCTATCCAATCACCGTTGACGACGATAAGCTTTCCCAAAGGCACACAGGTGAGCGCAGCAGAGCCGCCATTGCAGAGGGGGTGGGTATACTGCAACTTATACACACCACCCGACTTCCACTTCTCTGGCATCGACACTGCTTTGGCTTCTGTCCCCTGTTGGGTAAAATGAAAGGGCAACAATGAAGAGAGGTCTTACTCTCAACAAGATTAAAAATCCAAGAGGCCCCAACTGATCTAAAAATATGCATTCCATACAGTCCCCTTTATAATACAGGTGAAATCATTAATGGTGCTAATGGAGGATATATATTCTAACATTTTCCTATCAAAATTTTTGCTCAAATAGATAAACTGACATCATAAAATTGGGATTAATTTCTCTTTAAAGACTCAGTTCTCTGACTAGCAAAGTCATACTCATTATTCAAGATCCCCACTCAAATATCACTTCCTTTGTGAAGACTTTTAAAAAAAAAAACTTCAGTTTGTCATTCCCTCTTTCATTCCCTGACATTCTGCTCATGTTTCTACTGTTATATACTTCCATTATGTTACTGATCATAATTATCTTTTTATTTGTCTCTCCCCTCCCCCACTTGTGGACTCCTTGGGGACAAGGACGGTCCTCACATGTTTAGATGCTAATCAGTGGCTCAGTGTATGCATGCTGCAGGTGTCCAGTGATCACAGGGTGAATTACTCGGCATCTTTGTCACTCATAGCACAGCCCGCACACCAGTGGCATCAGTACCCTGAGGGAATGCGCATCTCAGGCTCTGTCCCAGATTTATGAAAACCAGAATCTGCATTTTTAAGATGATCCCAGATGAATGAATGAACAGAAGCAATGACAGCTAACAAACGATGACCCTCTTCCTAACGGACTGGTATTTCACAGAGCCATTAACACACACACAAAAGTAGTGAGCCGGCTATCTAGCCATGCCCAATCCACACCCACTAACCACATTTTATCTACATGTTACCATACATATTCTTTTTCTTACCGTACTTGCCATCACCTCTATAATACTAACTAAAAATTGGCAAAGAAGGAAAAAAGGGAAAGCAGTATTTACTGGGTGCCTACATATGCCTGTGTTTGGCACTTGGCATTCCATACCCAACCACATTTAATAAAAAAACCTAGAGTACCACAACACCCTGATATTTACCGATACCTCCCCTTTCACAATGGGAAACTTATTCTAACAGATTCGCTTTTTGCTTGTCATACTTACCTGAGGTATGTAGCCCGATTCCAGCATGAGAAGGTGGATCAACACGATCAAGGCGTCACTGGCATCAGAACAGCCGGCTGCATGATACAGGGTCTCCAGTGAGTGGGGCACCTGCCCTTCCACTGCCTCGCTGCAGAGCATGGGCTCTGAGGGATAGAAACCCGTGCCCTCTTCCACATCCAGAGTATCCTGAACTGACTCCACTTCAACGTCTTGACTAGGCCCTGGCTGAAAAGGATAAGGAAAACGATGGATTCCTTAAGCAGACTTTTTACACGGTGTACCTTATATCCTAAAGTGAACTGTGATGAGTTCTCAAAGTCAAAGCACATCACTGAGCTCAGCAATGGGGCAGACTGTAAGTGAGCCCTCGTAAATAAACGAGTCAGCCACTCACTCCTCCCTCCATCCTGAATTGCATAATTCCTGAATTCTACTTAGCTGATTATGCCGAAAGCCTGGAAATCATCCTAGACTGCTCACTCTACTCAACTCCACCCCTAACCTGATCACTGAATCTAGAGTTGGAATCTATCTCCTAAGTATCTCTAAAAGCTGCCCCTTCCCCTCTGTTGGCATGTCCTTGCTTCAGACTTTGGTCATTTATCTCCTGACTTCCAATGGTAGCCTCCCTGCAAGTACCCCGGCCTCCACTTTCTTGTCTTCAAATACATTCCACCCAGTGCTGCTGGGGTTTTGACACTTCTGAGTCCAATCCTGTCCTCTGCCCCTGCTTAAGACGCCCAAGCATTTCCCCAATATAGACAGTGCTGTTGTTAGGTGCCATCAAGTCGATTCCAACTCACAGTGACCCCATGTACAACAGAAGGAAACACTGCCCGGTCCTGTGCCATCCTCACAATTGTTTGTTATGCCTAAGCCCATTGTTGCAGACACTGTGTCAATTCATATCATCGAAGACTTCCTCTTTTTCACTGACCCCCTACTTTACCAAGCATGATGTTCTTCTCCAGGGACTGGTTCCTCCTGATAATGTCCAAACTATGTGACAGAAGTATTGCCATCATTGCTTCTAAGGAGCATTCTGACTGTACTTCTTCCAAGACAGATTTGTTCATTCTTCTGGCAGTCCAGGGTATGTTCAATATTCTTCAACACCATAATTCAAAGGCATCAATTCTTCTTTGGTCTTTATTATTCATGGTCCAGCTTTCACAAGCATATGAGGCTACTGAAAACACCACAGCTTGGGTCAAGTGCACCTTAGTCCTTAAAGTGACATTTTTGCTTTTTAACACTTTAGAGGTCTTTTGCAGCAAGTATGCCCAATAAAATGTGTCATTTGATTTCTTGACTGCTGCTTCCATGGGTGTTGATTGTGGATCCAAGTAAAATGAAATCCTTGACAACTTCAATATTTTCTGTTAATTATGATGTTGCTTATCAGTCCAGTTGTGAGGATTTTTGCTTTATGTTGAGGTATAATCCATACTGAAGGCTGTAGTCTTTGACCTTCCTTAATAAGTACCTGAAGTCCTCTTTGCTTTCAGCAAGTAAGATTATGTCTTCTGCATATAGCAGGTTGTTAATGAGTCTCTCTCTAATCTTGATGCTGCATTCTTCTTCATAGAGTTCAGCTTCTTGGATTATTTGCTCAGCATACAACCGAATAAGTATGGTGAAAGGACACAATCCTGACACACACATGTCCTGAATTTAAACCATGCACTATAAAATTTTTTTTTTCTTATTCCTTGTTCTGTTCAAACAACTACGTCCTGGTCTATGTACAGGTTCCTCAAAAGCACAATTAAGTGATCCGGAATTCCCATTTTTCACAATGTTATCCATAATTTGTTACAACCCACGTAGTTGAATGTCTTTGCATAGTCAGTAAAACACAGGTAAATATCTTTCTGGTATTCTCTGCTTTCAACCAAGATCCACCTGACATCAGCGATGATAACCCTCATTCCACATCCTCTTCTGAATCCAGCTTGAATTTCTGGCAGTTCCCTGTCAATGTACTGCTGCAACCAGTTTTGAAGGATTTTCAGCAAAATTTTACTTGTGTGTGATATCAATGATACTGCTCGATAATTTCTACATTCTGTTGGATCACCTTTCTTTGGAATGGGCATGAATATGGATCTCTCCCAGTCTGGTGGTCAGGCAGCTGTCTTCCAAATTTCCTGGCACAGAAAAGTGAGCACCTCCAGTGCCGCATCCATTTGCTGAAACATCTCGATTGGTAGTCCATCAATTCCAGGAGCCTTACTTATTGCCAAAGCCTTGAGTGCAGCTTGGACCTCTTCCTTCAGTTACCATTGTTTCCTGATCATATGTTACCTCCCGAAATGGCTGAACATCAACCAATTCTTTTTGATACAGTGACTCTGCGTATTCCTTCCATCTTTTTTTGATGCCTCCTGCATAATTTAATACTTTCCCGGTAGAATCCTTCAATATGGCAACTGAAGGCTTGAATCGTCTCTTCAGTTCTTTTAGCTTGAGAAATACCGAGCGCGTTCGTCCCTTTTGGTTTTCTAACTCCAGGTCTCTGACACTTTACTCTTGTCTTCTCGAGCAGCCCCTTGAAATTTTCTGGTCAGTTCTTTTACTTCACCATTTCTTTCTCTAGCTTTAGCTACTCTACGTTCAAGAGCAAGTTTCAGAGTCCCTTCTGACATTCACTTTGTCTTTTCTTTCTTTCCTGTCTTCTTAACGACCCTTACTTTCTTCATGTATGACGTCCTGATATCATTCTATGGCGCATCTGGTCTTTGGTCATCAGTGTTCGATGCATCAAGTCTACTCCTGAGATGGCCTCCAAATTCAGGTGGGACACACTCAAGGTCATACTCCGGCTCTGCGGGTTTGCTCCAGTTTTCTTCAGCTTCCACCGGAACTTCCATATGAGCAACTGGTGGTCAACTCTACACCCGGCCCCTGGCCTTCTTCTGACTGATGATACTGAACTTTTCCATCATCTCTCTCCATAGATGCAATCAATTTGGTTCCTGTGTCTTCTATATGGTGAGGTCCACATGTACAGTCATCATTTATGTTGTTGAAAAAAGCTATGTGCAACATATAAGTCACTGGTCTTACAAAATTCTATCACGTGACCTCCGGCGTTGTTTCCATCACCAAGACTGTATTTTCCAACTGTTGATCCTTCTTAGTTTCCAACTTTTGCATTCTAAATCACCAGTAATTATCAATGCACCTTGATTGCCTGTTTGATCGATTTCAGACTGCAGAAGTTAGTTTAAAAAAAAAAAATTATTTTCTTTACTTTGGCCTTAGTGGTAGGTATGCAAATTTGAATAACAGTCGTATTAACTGGACTTCCTTGTAGGCATATGGATATTATTCTATCACTGACAGCATCGTACTTCAGGATAGACCTTATAATGTTCTTTTTGACGATGAATGCAACGCCATTCCTCTTCAAGATGTCATTTCCGACGTAGCAGACTACATAATTGTTGGATTCAAAACGGCCAGTACCAGACCATTTCAGCTCGCTAATGCCTAGGGTGTCAATGTTTATGTGTCCCACTTAATATTTGACGACTTCCAATCTTCCTAGATTTATACTTCTTTCATTCCACGTTCCTAGAATTAATGGATGTTTGCAACTATCTCTTCTCACTTTTGGTTGTGCCACATCTGCAAATGAAGGTCCTGAAAGCTTGCCTTCAATCACATCATTAAGGTCGACTCTTCTTTGAAACAGCAGCTATTCCCCAGTCGTATTTTGAGTGTCTTCCAACCTGAGGGGCTCACCTTCCCACACTACATCAGACAATATTCCACTGCTATTCGTAAGATTTTCACTGGTTAATTTTTTCAGAAGTATACCACCAGGTCATTCTTCCTAGTCTGTCTCGGTACGGAAGATCAGCTGAAACCTGTCTACCATGCTGACATTTGGAATACCAATGGTGTAGCTTCCAGCATCCCAGGAACACGCAAGCCCCCACAGTACAACAAACTAACATACGTGACGTTACCCTAAATTGATAGTAGACAGTAGTGTTTCTCTAAATTGTGCCTTGTAATTTGGCCCTAGATATTCTCTAAAAAAAAAAAGGGTCTACATCCAAATAGTTTGGAAAATGCTACATGCTATAGCTACCTAACCTCATCCTCCATATTCACAAAATACATTATCACCATTACAAAAGGTTGAGAAGTCCAATAATTTTTTTTAAAAAGGTGTCCGTAACGTTTAACCAAGAAACACTAAACACTATCCTCATTCCCTCAATGCTCAGCATCCCTGTAACCCTTATTTACAATCTCATGAAACAAGCTTTTCATAGTGAACACTCTAAGAAACGCAGGCCAACAAAATAATGTCCGAACTCCTAAACTCCTTAGCACACAGGCCCTTCATCATCCAATCTCTGGGTCAAGTTCACCTTCTGCCAGTCCCTCCTCCCCACTCTGGTATTCCTCATCTCCTCAGCAGAGGTAATTCATACTACCACTCGGCCGTGCAAAGGCCTATATCATTGCACTTTTGTCACACTGCACTCCAATTTTCAAGGTGCCCTGGTGGCACAGTGGTTAAGAGCTCAGCTGCTAACCAAAAAGGTCAACAGTATGGATCCACTAGCTGCTCCTCAGGAGAAAGATGCAGCAGTAGGCTTTGGTAACCATTACAGCTTTGGAAACCCTATGGGGCACACTACAAGTCAGGAATCAACTTGATGGCAATGGGTACAGGGTACTGCAATTTTCTGATCACACATCTGCATCCCACTCTGACCTCCAGTTTAGGAAGGATAAGATCCCCTGCCACCCATGTTTGTAACCCCAATACAGTAGCTGGCACATAACAGGTACTCAATAAATGCTTGCTGAAGAAATGCTGAAAGGTAGTATCTTACAATTTCATAATGTTTTTGTTTTCAAAGTGCTTTCTCATTTGTTCCTTACAATAATCCTATAAAACAGGCAAGGCAGGTGATGTCGCCTTTTTATAATATATAAGATGGTACACCTGTGGCTCTGAAAAGATGAAATAACTCAATCAAGGGAAGCAGCTAATAAAAATTTGAAATGAACCCAGATCTTCAGACTCATGGCTCTTTTAGGTATAATACTTCGATAAAACTGTTACCTACATTGATTTTGCTCAAAGTTTGTTTCTTAGGCATGTGCAGAACTCAAGACAAAGCAGATGTCTCTTCTTTTTACGTTCACATTTCCCACTGAAGAGGAGGCAGAGGAAATGAAAATTCATATAAAATTGTACAAGGTTGGAGAAACAAAAGGGAGCCACAGGTGATAGCTCTTCTTCCAAAATCCTTGAAGACCTAAGCTCTGATGGCTTATGGAAAAGATTCAAATTCACTTCTTAAAACCTAGAGGACCATGACAGTTCACACTGCCTAGAATGGAGGTATGGCACAAAACGATTTCCACCACACTTTCTGAGCAAATAGAAAGCACTGAATTAAAAAATTAAAAAAACTTAAGGCCTAGCTAAATTATCAAGTGTACAGGCTCTTCACCTATTATGTCTAACTTTGGGCCACTTAATGACAGCTGTGTGGAAGAGAATATTTGTTGAAAAATTAAAAAAATGGTGAGCACCACCTCTGAAGAGATCATTTTACATAAGATTTAAACAAGTGACTAAAATGCAGGTTAGAGCTAATATTGGGGTCTGAGACCATGTTATCCGTGTTTCTCATTAACAACTCAACAGGTACTGGATGAACTCCCAGACACAATGTAATAAGAAAACTAATTTACACTTAACTACAAGAGAAAAATTTTCCCCTTATTGTTTCAAGTTTTACCCGTCCAGTGTTTTCCTTTTCTAATGTTCCATTCTACATTTAATTAGCCGATCCTCCTGTTTCAGGTACATAAAGCATTATTTATGAGATGTCAAGCTCAGTTTCCACACTAAGGTTTTACAGCACCCTATACAAGCCTTAGAATACAAACCACGCTTCTAAGAAATGAAATTAGTAACCTGAGGCACCATTAATTTCTCAAGTGTCCAAAAGGAAACTAGTAAAGTAACTATCACATATACTACGAAAAATGTTTCATTTTATTGGATGATTTTAACAGTACCCAGGAATGAAGGGAATGGGTCCCTCTACCTGAAGGCATCTCTGAGTGAGTCTATCGGTAAAACAGATTCAGAAATGCAATTTAAATACATGGCAAAAGATTCTTACTTACCCCCCAAATTACCTCTATGAGACAAACACACACACACATACAATAATTTCTTCCAAAAATAAGTAAATACAGAAATACTTTGAGCTTTGTAAATGTTTTCTAATTTGCTTAAACCTCTCTGCATACTATTACTAAAAATAAAATTCATATATCTGGATATCAACAATTTTCACAATTTACCAATCAGTCCAAAAGTATTTTTAATACCTCTCTATAGTTAATGCCACAATACCAAAAACCAAACCAAACTCATCTATACTTAATGCCATAATACCAAAAACCAAACCAAACTCATTGCCAGCAAGTCGATTCTGACTCATAGCAACCCTATATGACAGAGTACAACTGCCCCATAGGGTTTCCAAGGAGCAGCTGGTGGATTCAAACTGCCAACTGGCACCATAAGTACTTATAAACGTTTAAGGCCCACAAAAAAAATTTTGCTGAGGTGATAAGTATAGACACACAAAACAATTAACAAGACAGCATGTCTTAGTATTACAAAATTAAGTAATGAAAGTGATAATTTATATCATATAAGAAATTAAAAGCCAGGAAAATAAATACCAACGAGGTGTTTATAAGGCAATAAAGATAATCAATACAAAGAAATTAAAAGAAAACTATTGGGCTATGGTTAGCAAGGGCCTTGGAAGATAGGTAGAACTACAAATAGGAGAGAAGCGAAAGGTTGTGAATCCCAGGCTGGGGGGACAGCAAGAGCAAAGGCATAACAGCAGTCACTAGGTGTTGGTGAAGAGTACTGAACATACCATGGACTGCCACAAGAACGAACAACTCTGTCTTACTCTATCTTGGGGGAAGTACAGCCAGAATGTGGCTATAATGTGTAATCTACAGATAACGATCATCCTGACTAAACAGAATTCAACTGAGATGATCAACGTGATTTATCAACCACCCTATTTCATGTCTTGATCTTGAATACCCACCATACTGTCATCATCCCCGGCGTCAGACTGGGCTGCCTGTCCTTGGAACGAATCACTCGGTTGTTCATCTTGTATGCTGGACTGGTTAGAGCTGGCGGCCAAAGAGGGTTGGTCGTTATTCTGGAGTGAGGAATGCTCTGAATCTGTGGATGAAGGTAAGTTAGGTGCTGGAATGGCATCTTCAAGAATCAAACATATCAAGTCCCCAGAAACAATCCCATATGAAGCCAAGGTCTCTTCATCTTCAGTGAGGGCATCCTTGTTGTTCAATGTAATTGCAAACCGGGTATCAGAACTGCCAAGAAAGACGGATAAGGATAGTAAGGGTTACCTGTTACCATTACCCTCAATAATACATTTAAGGAACATTACATGGCCCAAGAACAAAGAAATGAAAAAAAAAAAAAAAAAAAGGCCAAAGTTTTGAGAAAAGTATCAGAATTATTTGTTCTTTATCATCAAATACCTAGGTTATAGATTTCTAACGACTAAAACTCTAGCCCAGGGGATAGAAGACAGTATTTCTATCATTAATCTATGTTTTAATCAATTCCAAGATACACAGTTTCTTACATTTGAACATCTTGGAAATTAGGAAATTCTTAAAATCCATGACATGGTAGTTGAATAGGCAGCATTTTTCTCTCAAGTGTTATGTAAGACAATGTGCGTCTTATAATTGATGACAACTTAAATCCAAGGAAGTAAAGTCTTTTTAAAATGTTAACTGGTATCATATACTTTCTCTACTTAAAACTCTCCAATGGCCTCTAAATGAACTTGGAATAATATCCTTAACGTGGCCTCCAAAGCCCTTTGTGATCTGAACCTTACTCACTCCTACCTTATCTTATGCCATCCACCCTCCTGCTCACCGCTCCCTATTCACAGGAGCTTTCTATCTGGTCCTCAAAGCAGATCAACATCCTTGCAGCCTCTGGGCCTTGGCACTTGTGCTTCCAGATCTTGAAATGACTGGCTCCTTCTCACCATTCAGGTCATTCAGGCTCAAGTGGCCCCTCTTCAGGGATGCTTTCCACCCTGCCTCTATCGTATTCTATTCCATCCTGTTTTATTTTTATTGTAACACCACTATTGGAAAGCATCATATTTATCTACTTCTCTCTGTCTTCCCTACCCCAGCACTAGAATTTAAGTTTCATAAGATCAGAATCTTGTCTGCCCAGTTCAACACAGTATCGCCAGCACCTGGCAAATAGTAGGTACTCTTAAGTATTTGTGGAATAAAAATACGACCACCAAAAAGTTAATTGGGAATACTATGGTAAGACTGGAACCAGGGTTGCCTGTCCGACGTCCATGCAGGACAGCTAGCATACTTTGGTTCCAAAACCTAGACCCATGTCCTTCATGCATATTCATAACCATAAAAGTTAGACGAGCGTATGTAGTTGACAGAGTACAAATGTATCCCCTCGACCAGATGATGACAAGTTGCAACCCTCCTACTGAGAACGTGTTGTCTTTTATACAGAAGACAGCAGAAAACCAAAAACTCACTGCTAAACCAATTAAGAGCTCAAATAAACCTTAGGCAACGCATTTGCATTGTTTCTGCATCACAGATTATCTGACTTTGTAAGGATAACCATCTTTTCATCACAGGGTGGTGAGGAATTAACAAAACCATTGTAAAAGGTTTTGTAAGACCATTTACACTCAGGAATGCTGATTTCATTAACTTTTTGAGACATTAACAAAGGATAAAGTCCTTTGACAATCACATTGTATTTTCTTATTTACAATGCTGCACTTTCCAAAGTGCTCAAAACAATTCATTTGTTTTCCTTTTGACTGTAAGTACATTTTTTTCTCACCAATTAAAAAGTCTTTGGTAGAGAAATTACTGAAATAGAAACGACCCCTGCTTCTCAAAAAAAAAGTAGCTCTGCTTCTGTTTTCAAAGTGTTTTTGATAAAATGTTGAAACTCTGCCAGCTGCCCAAAAAACACCATCCCAGCTTTGGCAGAAAAAGGAAAAACATCTCAAGTGAACTATATTTGTTTCTGGATCATTTGTCACAGCAAAAGGTTTTTTTTTTTTTTAACAGTATCAAGTACAAATATCTATTTGTAGAAAAGGCAAAGAACTGTCTGCTTAATAAAGAACATCGGCCTCTTCACCCTTTAAAAAAGGGAAGAGCTATTTCTAAAACAAAAAATGCAGTTTTCTAGGAAGAGGGTTTAAAAGGGTTGTTTTCTGAAACTGTTCTGTTTTCTGAACTTAAATTTTAAGTTCATCAAAAAATGAAATCCTAGAAACTCCCAAGCTTTTTCAAAATACTTTTATGACAATCCCAAATCCACTCGCTCAGTAAAGACACTTTAAAATAACAATGTGCTATGTACACCTTTTAAAACTACCCATTTACTAGAAAATGAACAGACTTTCAGAAGGATGAATTCACTTTTGTAAGGTGCAACTTAAATTCCTTTCTGTAAATCAGCCTCCACTGTAAAAAACAAACCTGAAAGAGAAATGAACTTCAGCTCTTGGCAAATAAGAGTCATATTGGGGCAAACAAGTCATATTGGGTTTCACATTCTTTTAAGATTATCCTGCCTAATTAAAAACTAATAATAAAAATATATATACATATGAAAATGCCTTGAAAAGAAGTTAATTTTGAAATGAGGGCAGTAAGCAAAACACTTAGGTTTAAGGCAAAGAAAATAATGATGGGCACATAACTGAAGAGAAATTATGTTCATACCTCTTTTTAAAAAAAAAAAATTGGGAGGAAAACATGCTTACTTTTAATGTAATAATGTCTTAACCTTAAAAAGGGAAGAGTGAGAAGATCATAATATGGCCCCACTTTACGGAACTCCCTAAAAACAAATTGGAAGCTTACAACAGTCTTATGAAAGGAACCATTTCAATTAACAAGGTTGTCTCTTGAAAAATTCACCTAAAACGTCCCCCAGGGAACGACTTTATTTTGTCTTAGCTCAAATTTCAAGTTCATTACCTCAATATTTGAAAAGAATCACCTTTATTTTGTCCTCTATTCCCAGATTATTGTCCCAGAAAACACCTTCTATGGAAACAAAACAGCCTCATCAGTAGCCCCATAAATTAACAGAATTTAACGCTTTACCTCTCAACTTCACTGTCCTAACACTGCCAAGTTCCCCAGGGTCATTATAAGGCCCTAAGTTTTAACACTTTATTGCCCAGGACAATACAATGATGTCAAGCACCTCTACAGAGTGTACTTTGTGAAAATTTGCAGCGAGGTAAGTGCAAGTGCTCACCAAGGGGCCTGGCACAGAAACTCAAGGTAGTCTTAAAATGACTGCAGCCTGACAGCAGCCGCACCAGTTAAGGGTGGCTTCGGGTGGAGAGCAGGTTTGTAACTTCTAGTATTCCCAAACCTTTCACTGAAATATTGAACAGGTGCAGAAAGTGAACTTAAACCCCTAGAGTCTGGAAATGTTTAAGCCATGCCAAGCTCATCAGTTCCAACTTTAAATTTAAAAATCCTGTGAGTTCTGCGTGCTATCCTATCCGTGGTTTCGTTTGCCATAAAATCGGAGTCGGTTACTTACCCTGCGGGGGATCGGAGCCCCCGGGACGCTGCGCCATGGGTCCTCGCAGCTGGGACAACCGCAAAAGCAGCCGCAGCTCCCCACTCCCAACCCGACGCGCCACCCGGACACTGGCCCCGAGCCCGCCCTAGTTCCAGCCCCAGAAGCGCTCCCGAACGGCGACGCCCCCAGAACGCAGAGCCCTCACGTGACGCCCGGGGCGTCTCTGCACCCTGGCGGAGCGCTCAGTGACGCCGGTGCCAACAGGCGACCCCAACCTCACGGCGCCCCACATGGGGACCCACGCTCCCGAGAGCGCACAGTCGCACGCAAACACCCGACTTACACCCTCACTTCTCCTACCGTACACCCCCAACGCCCGCGGCCGGGCTGCACCCCCAGCCGCCCCCGCGTACCTGTACCCCCAAGTGGGCAACAAGGCCTGGCCCAGATGCGCGCGCAGCTGCCCCAGCGTCGGCTCCGCTTCCGACATCTCCAGCGGCCAGGTCCGCTTCTGAAGCCGGACCCGAAGCTTCATGGCCGCGGCGGGGGTACCCAGGGGCTCGGACCCGGGGGCGGCGACAGTGGCGACGGCGGGGCCCAGCAGCTCCCGCCTCAAGCGGAGACCCAGGAGCGACAACTACCGGTGTTGTTAAAGTGCTGATGTGTAACGGGTAAAAGTCGCCGCCACGGCGGCCTAGGCCTAGCTCGCTAGTCCCTAAAACAAGGGCGCTCTGTCCCTCCTATAAGGGCGCCCCCTAGAGCCGACCCGCAGAGCGAGCAGCTGGCGACCAGCGCCGAGCCCAGCTGCAAAGGACCTTCCGATCGATGACTCGGCGCGCTACGCCGCTACCTGGGAGCGCGCGGCTTCCGGGCCGCCCGGGCGCCGCGGTCCAAGCTGACGGCGCGGAAGGAGGAGCGCGCTGCGCAGGCGCCCAGACGTCGGGGTGCGCTGGTACCCCGGCTCTTCCGCAGAGGCTGCTTTCTGACGTCTGAAAGGTGTGCTGGGAAGAACGTTATTGCTGAAAGGGATGCTGCGGACCGTACAACTCACCACGCCCCATGGCTTATGGGTACCTAGTTCTTACCCATTTCCTGCGTGGCGAACGACTGTTCCTTCATCAACGCCCAGTTCTAGTGGCACCTGCTCTGAGAAGCCCTTAGATTGAACCCCGGCTCCGGTAACTTCCTCCTTTTGTGCTTCCGCAGGGCTGTGTTCAAAAAGAATTAAGGGGAATAATGTATGGCAAACCACTGAGTATTGTCATAATTGGTCTCCCCAGTTACTGTGTTACATCACGCAGTTTCCTTCTTAGAGTTCATCAAAATCTGAATTTTTCTTTTTAATTGAAAATTAACTAATTGTTATTGTAACAGTTACTAATTGTTCGCCTACCACAGGCGAAGCTCCTGCCTGTAAGATCAAGGATCAAGTCTATCTTGTTCACCACGCGTACGTTGTTGTTGTTGTTTGTAGGTGCCCTGGAGTCGATTCCGACTCATAGCGACCCCTGTGCACAACAGAACGAAACACTGCCCAGTCCTGCACCATCCTTACAATCCTTGTTATCCTTGAGCCCATTGTTGCAGCCACTGTGTCAGTCCACCTCGTTGAGAGTCTCCTCTTTTCCGCTGACCCTGTACTTTGCCAAGCATGATGTCCTTCTCCAGGGACTGATCCCTCCTGACAACATGTCCAAAGTATGTAAGACGCAGTCTCGCCATCCTTGCCTCTAAGGAGCATTCTGGCCGCACTTCTTCCAGGACAGCTTTGTTCGTTCTCCTGACAGTCCATGGTATATTCAATATTCTTCGCCAACACCACAATTCAAAGGCATCAGTTCTTGGTCTTCCTTATTCATTGTCCAGCTTTCACATGCATATGATGCGATATGAAAATACCATGGCTTGGGTCAGGCCCACCTTAGTCTTCAAGGTGACATTTTTGCTCGTCAACACTTTAAAGAGGTCCTTTGCAGCAGATTTACCCAATGCAATGTGTCTTTTGATTTCTTGACTTCTGCTTCCATGGCTGTTGATTGTGGATCCAAGTAAAATGAAATCCTTGACAACTTCAACCTTTTCTCCGTTTATCATGATGTTGTTCATTGGTGCAGTTGTGAGGGTTTTTGTTTTCTTTATGTTGAGGTGTAATTCATACTGAAGGCTGTGGTCTTTGATCTTCATCAGTAAGTGCTTCAAGTCCTCTTCACTTTCAGCAAGCAAGGTTGTGTCATCTGCATAACTCAGGTTGTTAGTGAGTCTTCCTCCAATCCTGATGCCCTGTTCTTCATATAGTCCAGCTTCTCGGATTATTTGCTCAGCATACAGATTAAATAGGTCTGGTGAAAGAATACAACCCTGACGCACACCCTTCCTGACTTTAAACCAATCAGTATCCCCTTTTTCTGTCCCAACAACTGCCTCTTGATCTAAGTAAAGGTTCCTCATGAGCACAATTAAGTGTTCTGGAATTCCCATTTGTCGCAATGTTATCCATAATTTGTTATGATCCACACAATCGAATGCCTTTGCATAGTCAATAAAACACAAGTAAGCATCCTTCTGGTATTCTCTGCTTTCAGCCAGGATCCATCTGACATCAGCAATGACATCCCTGGTTCCACGTCCTCTTCTGAAACTGGCCTCAATTTCTGGCAGTTCCCTGTCGATATACTGCTACAGCTGCTTTTGAATGATCTTCAGCAAAAAATTTTGCTTGCCTGGGATATTAATGATATTGTTCTATAATTTCCACATTCAGTTGGATCACCTTTCTTGGGAATAGGCATAAATATGGATCTGTTCCAGTCAGTTGGCCAGGAAGCTGTCTTCCATATTTCTTGGTATAGACGAGTGGCCACCTCCAGCGCTGCATCTGTTTGTTGAAACATCTCAACTGATATTCCATCAATTCCTGGAGCCTTGTTTTTCACCAATGCCTTCAGAGCAGCTTGGACTTCTTCCTTCAGTACCATCAGTTCCTGATCATGTGCTACCTCTTGAAATGGTTGAACATCGACTAATTCTTTTTGGTATAATGACTCTGTGTATTCCTTCCATCTTCTTTTGATGCTTCCCATGTCGTTTAATATTTTCCCCATGGAATCCTTCACTATTGCAACTCAAGGCTTGAATTTCTTCTTCAGTTCTTTCAGCTTGAGAAACACCGAGCGTGTTCTTCCCTTTCGGTTTTCCATTTCCAGCTCTTTGCACACGTTATTATAATACTTTACTTTGTCTTCTCAAGCCACCCTTTGAAATCTTCTGTTCAGTTCTTTTACTTCATCACTTCTTCCTTTTGCTTTAGCTGCTCAACATTCAAGAGCAAGTTTCAGAGTCTCCTCTGACATCCGCCTTGGTCTTTTCTTTCTTTCCTATCTTCTCAATGACCTGTAGCTTTCTTCATGTATAATTTCCTTGATGTCATTCCACAACTTGTCTGGTCCTCAGTCACAGTTGTTCAGTGCATCAAATCAATTCTTCAGATGGTCTCTAAATTCAGGTGGGATATACTCAAAGTCGTATTTTGCCTATCGTGGACTTGCTCTGATTTTCTTTAGTTTCAGCTTGAACTTGCATATGAGCAATTGATGGTCTGTTCCACAGTCGGCCCCAGCCTTGTTCTGACTGACGATATTGAGCTTTTTCATCGTCTCTTTCCACAGATGTAGTCATTTTGATTTCTGTGTGTTCCATCTGGCAAGGTCCATGTGTACAGTCGCCGTTTATGTTGGTGAAAGAAGGTATTTGCAATGAAGAAGTTGTTGGTCTTGCAAAATTCTGTCATTCAATCTCCAGCATCATTTCTGTCCTCAAGGCCATATTTTCCAACTACTGATCCTCCTTCTTTGTTTCCAACTTTCGCATTAAAATCACCAGTAATTATCAATGCATCTTGATTGCATGTTCGATCAATTTCAGACTGCAGCAGCTGATAAAAATCTTCTATTTCTTCATCTTTGTCTCTAGTGGTTGGTGCGTATATTTGAATAACAGTCCTGTGAACGGGTCTTCCTTGTAGGTGTATGGATATTATCCTATCACTGACAGCATTGTACTTCAGGATAGATCTTGAAATGTTCTTTTTGACGATGAATGAAATGGAACGCATAAACATCGATATTCTAGGCATTAGTGAACTGGGATGGACTGGTATTGGCCATTTTGAATCGGACACCTGTACATATTATGCCATAAATAAATATAAATAAATAAACATTTGTGGTGCATGTGATAAGTGCTAACAGCAGGAGTATGTACATGATATGGAGTTGATTAACTGGGAGTGACACTTAAACTGCATTTTAAAGTATAACTAGGAATTTCCCAAGCTTAACAAAAGCAGGATTGAGCAATAGAGAGAGAAGAGTATACAAAGGTGGGGAAAGGTTAAATGGCATGCATATTCAGGGTAGCAGTAAGTTACAGAGCTGAAGACTTATGGGCTATTGAGAACGCTGTGTTGTAATTGTTGGGATTACTTGCTACTCAATACATTGTAGGTGCCTGAGATTGGAGACTGAATCTCAGCCCTGAGACAGCATCTGGGCTTGGAAGATGCTCAATAAATGCGTTCTAAATGAAGGAAAGAATTAATGAATGAACCCAATGGTTCTTAGGACTTTGTGCGAAGGAAATTAATCATCTAGAGCTTATGTGAAAGGACAACATACACAACAGATAAACTCTATAAGGGGTGATGGGCTGAGATTCACTCCTTAACTTCCCAAGCAGTGAGACTCAGCAGTATGAAATTTGGACATCTGACTTACTCATTTTCTAGACTCAAGGCCCACCGTGAGAAGTTCACAAAGTGATGGACAAAACAGTAACCCATAACACAGTAGATTGTGATAAAATGTTTAAATTATTTTCAATTTAGAAACCCCATCAGTTCGGTCAAAACCTGTGCTTAATCACCTGTTCCTGTTGTCAGCTGCTACTTCAAACAGCAATAGCAGCTGTTAACAGACTGAGCCCCAGTTTTTCTAGGACCACTTATAAAAGGTTTCGTGAAAGCTTCCTTGCCAAGCACTATGTGGGATGCTTTTCACATAATTTCATTTAGACTTTATAGCTCTGGAAAATGGCCGTTCTTTTTTTAATATATATATATGTACTTCAGATGAAGGTTTATAGAGCAAAAACCAAACCCATTGCCACTGAGTCGATTCTGACTCATAGCGACCCTATAGGACAGAGTAGAACTGCCCCAGAGAGTTTCCAAGGAGCACATGGCAGATTTGAACTGCCAACCTTTTGGTTAGCAGTCGTAGCACTTAACCACTACACCACCAGGGTTTCCATATAGAGCAAACTGCTTTCTAAATAAACAGTACACATACTGTTTTGTGACATTGGTTGCCAACCCCACAACATGTCAACATTCTCCCCTTCTCAACCTTGTGTTCCCCATTACCAGCCTTCCTATCCCCTCTTGTTTTCTCATCCTCACACCTGGGCTGGTATGTCCATTTAGTCTTGCTTTGTTTTATGGGCCTTTTTAATCTTTGGCTGAAGGTTGAACCTCAGGAGTGACTTCATTACTGAGCTATAAGGGTATCCGGGGGCCATACTTTCAGGGTTTCTCCAGTCTCTGTTAGACCAGTAATCTGGTTTTTTGTTGTTAGAATTTTGTTCTACATTTTTTCCGCCTCTGTCCGGGACCCTACATTGTGATCCCTGTCTGAGCAGTTGGTGGTGGTAGCAAGGCACCATCTAGTTGTGCTGGACTCAGTCTGGTGGAGGCTCTGGTACTTGTAGTCCATTAGTCCTCTGGACTAATCTTTCCCTTATGTCTTTGGTTTTGAAAATGGCTGTTCTTGACTTAGGTTTTCAGTTGGAGAAACTGAGGCTTGGAAAGCTCAGAAATGCTTGTTGTTGTTAGGTACTGACTCATGGCTACCCTGTGTACAACGGAACAAAACACTGCCCAGGCCTGCGCCATCCTCACAATCATTGCTACATTTGAGCCTGTTGTTGCAGCCACTGTGTCAGTCCATCTCACTGAGGGTCTTCCTCGTTTTCGCTGACCCCCTACTCTACCAAGCATGATGTCCTTCTCCATGGACTGGTCCCTCCTGATAACATGTTCAAAATATGTACAACAAAGTCTTCACCATCCTTGGGTAGTAGTATTTCCAGTATCTGACTCAAGATAGAATTAAAGTCCTAACCAATATGTTGAATTGCTTCCATGATACATAGTATAGCTTATTCATGTCCAAAAAAAATACTGTTAATCAATAAAAACTTGGTTAAATTATGGGACATCTATGCATTGGGCAAATCTACAAAAGACCCATTTAAAGTGTTAAAAAAACAAAGATGTCACTTTAAGGGCTAAAGTGCACCTGACCCAAGCTGTGATGTTTTCAGTCACCTCATATGCATGTGAAAGCTGGACAGTGAATAAGGAAGACCCAAGAAGAACTGATGCCTTTGAATTATGGTGTTGATGAAGAATATTGAATATACCATGGACTGCCAGAAGAACGAACAAATCTGTCTTGGAAGAAGTACAGAATGCTTCTTGGAAGCGAGGATGGCAAGACTTTGTCTCACATACTTTAAACATGTTATCAGGAGGGACCAGTCCCTGGAGAAGGGCATCCTGCTTGTTAAAGTAGAGGGTCAGCGAAAAAGAAGAAGACCCTCAATGAGATGGATTGACACAGTGGCGGCAACAATGGGCTCAAGCATAGCAATGATTGTGAGGATGACACAGGACCAGGCTGTGTTTTATTCTGTTGTACAGAGGGTTGCGATGAGTCAGAACTAACAACAGCAACAACCATGCAATGGAAATGTATGAAGCAAAACAATAAAGTAGATTTATGTTTACTGATATGATCTATCACATTTGTTAAGATACAAGATACAATGGTTCTGCATTTTTATAGAGAGAATTCAGAACCATTGTTCTGCATTTACATCTGTTTTTTTTTAAGAGCAGGTGCAAACATATTTACATATGCGTATAAAATTTCTAGAAAAAAAAAATTTTAACCTTGACATCTGTCTTAGTTATCTAGTGCTGCCATAACAAAAATACCACAAGTGAATGGCTTTAACAAAGAGAAATTTATTTTCTCAGTCTAGTAGGTTACAAGTCCAAATTCAGGCCACTGGCTCCAAGGGAAGGCCTTCTTTCTCTGTCGGCTCTGGCAGAAGGTCCTTGTCCTCAGTCTTCTCCTGCTCGAGATGCTTCTCAGGCACAGGGACACTGTGTCCAAAGGACACACTCTGCCTCTGGTGCTGCTTTCTTGGTGGTATGAGTTCCCCAACCCTGCTTGCTTCCCTTTCCTTTTATCTCTCAAGATAAAAGTGCAGTCCACACCCCAGGGAAACTGCCTTTACCTTGGATCAGGGAGGTGACTTGGGTAAGGGTGGTGTTACAATCCCACCCTAATCCTCTTTACATAAAATTACAATCACAAAATGGAGGACAACCACACAATATTGGGAATCATGGCCCGACCAAGTTGATACACACATTTTGGGGGGGACTTAATTCAATCCATGATAACATCTGAGAGGGGAAATACGACTTTCTGGAAATTGGGTTCCTTGGCTCCCAGTGCAGTGGACTTTCTGTTAAATTCAAATTTCCGAGGACTTGGAAAGTTTGTTAGCAAAGAGGTAGTGATAATAAGTAGGAGCTTGAACTGTCCTAGCAAATGGCTGCTTTTCTCCCTCACGGGGGTGTAACTGGAAACCGACAATTCCCTACAAATAGACCTGACAATCTTGTGATATAAATTTTTATTAGAGCTCGCCTATTTCATATAGACTTTTACAGTTTCCAGAGCAAATTTGCATTCAGTTTCTCTTTTGATCATCATAATATTCTTGTAAATTGGGTAAAATACATTGTTCTCACTTTATAGAGGTGAAAAAACTTGGGCTCAAAGAAGTTAAGAGAGTGGGCATACAAAGGACATACATCTAATCTGGGGCAGAAAGAAGATTCCAACCTAAGGTGTTTACCTGTCAGTCAAACTCAACTAGGGAAAACATGTATAAATAGCTCAGGAAGAAGGCCTAAAACTTTGTGTAAACCCGATCAAGCAGTAAAGAATGAATGACCTTCCTAAGACTGGTGATAACAGCAAGATGTAAAAGTTTGTAGTCAGTGATCTATGTCACAGGGTATAATAGTCATCTATTACTATATAACAACCACCCCAAAGCTTCACAGCTTAAAACCACTATTCTCTCACAGTTTCTATGCACCAGGAATTTGGGGTGGCTCAGCTAGGTGGTTCTGGCTTAGGGTCTCTCATGAAATTGCAGTCAAGATATCGGCCAGGGCTGCAGTCATCTGAAGTCTTGACTCAGGCTACAGGATCTTCTCCCAAGATGATAACCTCACATGGCTGTTGGCAGGAGGCCTCAGTTTCTCACCACATGGACTTCTCCATAGGGCTACTGGAGTATACTTTTGACATGGCAGCTGGTGTCCCTGACAGCAAGTGATCCAAGAGAGAAATCAAGGAGGAAGTCACAATGTCTTTTATGATCTAGCTCAGAAGTCACATACCATCAATTGTGTCATGTTCTATTGATCCCACAGACCAGTCCTTCAGTGTGGGAGGGACAACCCACAGGTATGAATACCTATAAACAGGGATCATTGGGGGCCATCTTGGAGGCTGTCTACCACAGAGGGTCTGATGGTGATGATGGTGATGATAATGATGATAATTTATCATACAATAGCCATTGTCCAGATCATTATAAAATAGTGAATAAAGTCTCTCCCAATAGATGGCAGCATTTGTCCACGTTCTGCCAACTCTATCAATCAACACATAGTGGTTACAACTTCATACCAAATATCATCATAGATGCTGGGGACTCAAAGACCAAAATTACGTGTTCCTGCCCACACAGAGCTTACAGTTGATTGAATTAACTCTTGCAGTGGAGTGTAAAAAGTGTGTTGTTTATGGTGGAGACACGTATAGTCGAGGGTGTTGGGGTACGTAGAGGACAGATGCTGTGCCAGTTGGATTCTTTGATGGAAAGTAATGGAGGTGGCTAACATGAACCAAAAGGAATTCTCTGGAAGGAAGTGAGGGAGCTCACAGGACTGAAGGGAGACTAGAGGAATACGCTTAGAGCAGACTGAAAACAGGTAGCTCGAAGGCATCTCAGGAATAAGAACTGCCCTCCTGTCCTGCTCAGAAGCTACCACTAGCACCAATGAATCCAGTCTTCTGTGAATAAAGCTAAGCAGGCATTACCTGTACAGAGAAGGGGGTTGGGGCTGCTCTAGATGAATTGTTTTACGTGAAGAAATATAGGTTGAGGAAGATGGCAGGATCGGGGTGACTGTGTGGTTAGAATGAAGGACAGAAGTGGGGTAATCCAGATACAGAAGAGCCTTGGGCTGAGCGTAGGATTTGGGACACATCCCAGAATATATGGGTAACCACTGGAGGATTTTAAGCAGGGAAGTTTTTATCCGTCACGGTTTTTAGTTTAGAGCAATAGAAGCTGACTCAGGCTGATTTAGAAAAAAAAAAAAAAAAATGTATTAAAAGGGTATTGGCTAGCTCAGGGCATTCTAGGGAGGGCTGGAGAAGAAACCCATGGCTAAGCTTCCAGGAATGAGCTCAGAACCATGTTGAAAAACTGGCCTGATGAGGAAACTGCCAGGACTAGTGGTGCTCCACTGCCCCACGAGGCACTGGAGGAAACTGCTGTCACTGCTTCCTGGAACCACTGGGGGAGGGCTGCCACAGCCACTGCTGCGGCCACACGCCCGTGCAGCCTCCTGCACCAACGAACGCCAGCCTCCCAGCCAGCCTGTTTCCCTACCTTGCTCATTTCCAGATCAGAAGTTCACACAGGTGCATCTAATTGAGGGAGTCCAGTCCCATCGCTGAGTCCTAGCTGCATAAGAGACTGGGAATAAGGATCCTAACTCCTTCACTAGGGAGGTGAGACTCATAATATCGAAATTTCCCCCAAATATGGGAAAGCTCCTCAAAAAATAATAGGAAGCCATGAATCTAGCTGGTGTCTCCCACAACGGGCGTGGTCAGATCTGAGATTTGGATCTATCACTGGTAGACTGTGAAGGAGAGATTGTTGTTGTTAGCTTCCTGAAGTCAGTCTCCGATTCATGGCAACTGAATACACAATGAAACAAAACACTGCCTGGCCCTGCGCCATCCCCGTGATCACTTGCGGATCAGACAGTTGTGATTCACAGGGCTGTCACTGGCTGATTTTTCAGAAGCAGATCACCAGACCTTTCTTCCTAGTCAGATTACATAAAGGCTTCTCAACCTTGGCACTTTTGACATTTAAGGTCACATAAGTCTTGGTTGCGGGGGGAGCGCTGTCCTGTACATTGTAGGTATTTAGCAGCATCCCTGGCCTCTCTCTACTAGGTGTCAGTAGCATGCCCCCTCCCCCCATTGTGACAACCAAAAAGGCCTCCAGACATTGCCAAATATCCCCTGGGAGGCAAAATCTCCTTGAAAACCACTAAATTAGAGAGCAGCTCAGTTAGTACACTCTTGGTGATTGAGAGAAGAAATGGATTAGTGGAATCACCATGGGAATGGAGTCAAAGGGATGGGTGTGGGAGATGTTTCAAAGATAGAATCGATAGAATTTAGAGAATGACTATTCTGTAGACTACATTAGTTAGGATGGAGTCCCTTTGTGGTGCAAATGGCTAACACACTCGGCTGTTAACTGAAAGACTGGAAGCTTGAAGCCACCCTGAGGTGCCTTGGAATAAAGGCCTGGTGATCTACTTCCCAAAAACCAGCCACTGAAAAACCTATGGAGCACAGTTCTACTCTGACACACATGGGGTTGCCGTGAGTTGGAATCAATTCTACTTGGTAACTGGTATTAGTTAAGATATAGCTTCAGCTGCTCTAACATATTCAAAATAGTAGTGACTTAAACAAGATGAAATTTCCTTTTTCTCCAAAACAGCACACTTGGAGAAAGCAGTGCAAGTCTAAAATGGTGGCTCCTTCTGTCCTGTTGCTGCATTATCCCTCGCATGTTGTCCTCATTTCATAATTCAAGATGGATCACCATCACTAATGCATTTCAACCAGCAGGAAGAGGAAAAGGGAAGAAACCGTCACAGCCCTGCCTCTTACAGGGACAACTCAAAAGTTACAAATACTTATTTCTCACAACCCATTGGCCAGAACTTAGTCACATTGCTATAACTAGCTGTTAGGGAAGCTGGGAAATCCAGTCTTGGTAGATGCCCCAATTTTTAAACAATCTACAGTTCTATTACCACAAGAGGGGAGAGAACAGATACTGGGAAACAACTAGAAGTCTTTGCTACAGCAGATAAGTGAAGAAGAGACCCACCGCACACACACCTATTGCCATAGAATCAATTCTGACTCATAGAGACCCTATAGGACAGAGTAGAACTACCCCCATAGGGTTCCCAAGTATATAAATTTTTACAGGGTTGATTGCCACATCTTTCTCCCTAAAGAAGAGGAGCCGAGGATAATCCCCGGCTTTGGGCCTTGGTCCCATGGGTCAACAGAGGCGTCATTCCCTTAGACAAGGAGAACAATGGAAGGGGCACACATTCTTAATGGCATGATTATCCATTGCACATTGCTACACAGTCCTATGAGGTAAAGGTCAAAATAAATTGGTAGACAAAGGAAGAGGAAGGATAAAAAATCATCCGTATGAGACCAAACAGTCAAAAATTACTCTAAAGCAAAGATGAGAAGGTAAGGGAGGGAGCAGGGAAACTAAAGCATTAGAAATGGTACAACCAGAATGAAATGAATGAGAATGCTGACACATTGTGAAAAATGTAACCAATAGCACTGAGTAATTTCTCTAGAAATTGTTCAGTGGGAACCTAATTTGCTCTTTAAACTTTCACCTTAAACACAATAAAATATTATTTTTAAAAAGAGAGAGAAAGGAACTAAATTCAAACATGCCACCTTCGACCAAATTTAGAATATTTACAAATTTAAACAAAACTTGAACTGTAATTTCATAAAACAATACAAAGCAGAAAAGTGGTTAAACATACAGGATTTGAAGTTGGACAATCATAAGTTCAAAGCTTTTCCCCACCTTCTGTAGCTGTGTGATCTTGGGGAAATGGCTTAACGTCTCTGAACATCTGTTTTCTCATCTGTAAGGTGGAGATAATCATCTTAAGACCTACCTCATAGGGTTGTAAGAATTGAATGATCATATATGTAAATTACAGTTCCCAAAACATTGTACATGTTCAATAAAAAATGGTAGCTACTATTATATATATATACTATTAATAAAATTTCTTGCAGGGTAGTTGCACTCATTTTTTATGCTACTTGGGCCAGTACCTCATTTCTCATCCTTCCAGAGATGGCTAAAATCCTAACCACAGACTACATGAAGATGTTTGGAACCTATTGAGAGAAATAAGTAAAAGTATTTTTCTTCCAACATGAACTGAAAGGAGGCATGTAAGAGACAGGGATGAAGACATGGGGGGTGGGGAAGAGGGGCTTAAGGATTTCCAGTTGAATCAGTAAACTTCTCTATTGTTTGAATCTTTTACCAAGAGAATGTATTCTCATATTTATTGTGTAATTAATAAAAACATGAGGAATATCAGAAGTTGGCCCTCAAGAGGAATGCCTTCTTCTACAGCATGGCTGGAGCATTTTAATAAGCTTTATTTTAGTGACTGTCAACTGTGCCAATTTTGGCTGCCACGGACAAGTGGTATATCTGGAAATGTTTTTTTCACAATTGGGGAAGTGGTTCTGCTGGCATCTAGTAGGTAGGGGCCAGGGATGCTACTAAGCCCCCTATGGTGCATGGGACAGCCCCCAACAAAGAATTCTGTGGTCCAAAATGGCAACAGCGCCAAGGGGAAATATCCTAGTCTATTTGATTTGGGCTCACACCAATGATGCCCAGACATTTCAGAGCTGTATCACACTATATTGTTGCTTGCCCAATATCCCGCATATCTCATAAAAGTTATATGTATGTGCATTTTAAACTTAACATGAATTTAAATTCATTTCTAACCATAAGTGGTAAAATATGACTCCCTTGTATCAAAAAACCAAACTCATTACCATCAATTATAACTCATGACGACTCCATATGTTACAGAATAAAACTGTTCCATAGGGTTTTCTTGGCTGTAAACTTTATGGAAATAGATCGCCAAACCTTTCTTCCGTGGTGACACTGGGTGGGTTCAAACCACCAACCTTTAGTAGTTGAGCGCAAACAATTTGCATTATCCAAGGACCTTATGACTCCCTTTTAGATAACTGATATTAAATGGAAGGGGGGGAGTGGGTTTGTTTCTTTTTTGAAACCAAGAGGGAATCGGTTGCCATAAACCATTTCAGAGCATGACTGGCAGAAGAGGCCACAGCCTGAGTTGAAACTGGTGACCACCCTGGAGCTCCAGCACACAGTCATCAGGGGAGTGTGGTCTGAGACAGAGAAGGGCAGAGACGGGGAGCTGCTGCCCCAACAGGAGGATTCTGCCCGGCTTCTCTCCTGTCCCCCAAGAATGAACTCTAGGTTCCCTCTTCTCTCTCAAGAGGCAGACGAATTCCAGGCAGCTTCCTTTGATTAGAATAAACTAGTTATTTCAAGGAAACCCTGGTGGCATAGTGGTTAAGTGCTATGGAAACAAATCTGTGTTACTCACACAAATTCAATTGTTTTTAATCATTGTTAGTTTTTGTCAAGTCTCCTCCAACCCATGGTGACCCGATGCAC
Organism: Elephas maximus indicus; assembly: GCF_024166365.1. NCBI lineage: Eukaryota > Metazoa > Chordata > Mammalia > Proboscidea > Elephantidae > Elephas > Elephas maximus. Next base: position 175,182,089 of record NC_064822.1, on the reverse strand, counting down.
AACAAAATGAAACATCGCCTGGTCTTGGGTCATCTTCAAAATTATTGGCACTGGAGTCCACTGTTGCAGCCACTGTGTATTCTGAGCACCTTCCAGCCTAGGAGTCTCATCTTCCAGCACTATATCACACAATATTCTATATTGGATGATAGTCTGTTGTGATCCACAGGGTTTTCATTGGCTAATTTTTAGAAGTAGATCACTAGGCCTCTCTTCCTAGTCTGTCTTAGTCTGGAAGCTCTGCTGAAACCTGTCCACCATGGATGACCCCACTGGTGTTTGAAATACCACTGGCATAGCTTCCAGCATCACAGCAGCACAGAAGCCACCACGGTGCGATAAACTGTTAGACAGGAGGCGGCAAATTCAATTAACAGCTAGAAAAACAGAATGGATTGCCTAGCAATAGCATCTTCCTCCCTCCCCACCTTCCACATACCCTAGACTGTGGATTGCCCTTTAGTGACCTTTCTGAGATGGTGGCACAGCATAGGGGTTAAGACGGTAGTTTTTCTGGCTCTGAATCCTGGCTCCACGACTTACTGGTAGTGATTTCTAAGCTCAGGCAAGTCACTTAACCTCTCAGTTTCTTCATCTATAAAATAGAGAGATTAGTACCTTGTTTGGTCTAGGGATTTGGTGAGTTAATATATGGATGGTACAAGGAGCATGACAAGCACTCAATAAATGTTAGCTCTTGTTTTTCCTTCCCTCGTATATACCTCTTCAAGGTTACCTCTTTTTTTTTTTTACCCTGCTGAAAATACACATAACAACACACATGTCATCTCAATAATTTCTACATGTACAATTTAGCAACATTGATTACGTTCTTCAAGTCGTACAGTCGTACAACTATTCTCGCTACCTAATCATTCTACTTCGATTGGTATAACCTCAATGCCCCCTATGCAAAAGTGTCCCCATTCCACCCTCCCTCCCATACCTGGTAACCACTAATAATCTTTGGTTTCCCAAGGTTTCCTTTTAACCAATTTCACCAACACAAAATGCTGGTGGGTGGGGAGGAATCAGGCTTCGCATCAACCCATCCCTCTACCACACACAACCCCTGCCCTCCCTTTGCCTGCCAGAAAGGAGAATATTATCAGTCTCTCGAGCTCAGAAGAAAAAGTCCAATATTCAGATAGCTTCTTTCTGTATGAGAAAAGCCTGGACATTCCAGAAACCAAGACCTAGTACATTCAATTCCTTATCTGTATCCTGACATCCTTCCTTAACGAATAATTCTCCTACCTAGTTAATTAGGATATTTCTTTCGAAGTTTTAATTAAAGGTGTCCCTTCATCTGCAAAGACTCAAACACTGTCAGCCATTAGTAAGTGAAATAATGAATCTCGCATTCTAGATTGCCATCGTGGTAAGGCTGAATCAGCAGGAGTTCCCAGCAAATCTTCAGTGAAATATGGAAAACTAAAATAAACAATGAAACCGGATACATGCTGCTGCTGCCGCCGCCTTCTCGTTGTTGTTTTTAATGATGAATTTGAAAAATATGCTGTTGTAAGATATTTCCTTGAACAGAAAGGAAGACTGGTCAGCTGATTGCTAAGGCCCCTTGCAAATAAAATAAAAGAATCTAGCTCTCTCTCCTTAGATCTTTGTTCCCTAAACTCCTAAACATCTTCAGAAGTTTCCCATGTCCCATGTGAGCTGTACTATTATCTGTACTTTTTTCCCGTAGGTCACCCCACTTCCTAAAATATATATAAATGTGTTTTTAAGAGGACATTGTATAAAGGAAAAACTTTTATTGCTTTCCAAACAGAGGATAACTACGAGACTAAATACTGGGGAAATTTAACATTGCATGCTTCTTTCTAAAAATAAAAATTGTTTCAACTGTCTTTTAAATTATTTTTATTTAAAATAAAAACCAAGAAAACACAAGTCATAAGGCATCTGATTCATTGACACTGTATGAAGAACTTGTAGTGCAAACAGCTAACATGCTTGACTGCTAACTGAAAGGCTGAAGGTTCGAGTCTACTCAGAGCTGCTGTGGAAGAAAGACCTGGCAATCTGCTTCTGAAAAACCAGCAACTGAAAACCCTGTGGAGTAAGAACTACCTATGTGAGATCAAATCGACAACAGTGACTTGAAAGATTAGATAGGAACCTTAGGGGGCAGTGAGTTAATGTTAATGGGGGAGGAACAACTCAGAAAAGGAGGGTGAGAATGGCTACGCAACTCGAAGAATGTAATCGATGTCTCTAAATGGTACGTGCAGCAGCTGTTGAATTGGTATACGTTTTGCTGTGTATATTCTGAACAACAACAAAATAAAAGAAATTATATTTAAAAAAAAAAAAAAACCCTGTGGAGCACAGATCTACTCTGAAACACATACGGTCACCATGAGTCGAAATCAACTCAACGGCAACTGGTACTGATATAAAGAACTTAGTATGTGCTATCTCATTTAATTTAATTCTCATAAAATGACCCTTGAAAGTAATATAATCCTTACTGGCTCTAAGACCCAGAGGAGAGAAGTAAATTCCCCCGGGTGGCATAGCTGGTGGGCAGGGCGGGAGGGGGTTCTCCTCTTTTCTCACTCTCTCTTCACTCTTCATCCAGCTCATCCTCCCAGAGAACGGTCCCAATTATACACAACAAGGACTCTGGGATTTTCACCAAGGTAACAGACTTTCAGGCCTTTTGTGACAGGAAAAAGATTGTAATTATTTGCGTCAGAGAAAGAAAGATACTCTTTTATTTACAGTTTTCAGCTAACAGCTGGTTGATGGGCGTGAGATGCAATTCAGAGACCAAACAAGATCTAAATCTCTCTGACAGAGAAAAGAAATGCGGGTGAAGGTCGGAAGCAGGAGAGGAAGCTGGAGCCAAGAAGTTGCTCTGGGGAGGAAAGAAAGAGGAAACTTAGGACAATGGAGAAAGAGAGAGAGAAGACAGAGAGACAAGCTGGTGCTGCCGCCCAAGGAAGATTCTAGAAAAATGACAGAACTATTTAGAGGTACTTTATGAATTTTTTCCGTGAGACGTGTGGTATCATTTGTATTTTGTCCATGTCTGGTTCTACGTTTTTTTTCTAATACACTAAAAATAAGCACAGGAGAATTTTAAACATTTATCTGTGTAAAAAAAAAAAAAATTTATCTGTGTAGCACCTGAAATTATAAATTATCTTGCATACCTCTAGTAGTACATGCACCCTGGGAAACTACCCCTACCCCAGGTGATCTCACTCACTTCTGTGACTATAATTCCACCCCTAGGATAATAACTTGGAAATTTACATTTCTAGATGACCTATCCTCTGAACTCTGACTGCCCACTTGACATTGCCAGTTAGGAATCTAATGCCATTATTTCCGCCTTCACTATATTCTGGACACACTGACCCACCTTTGCTGTTTCCTCCATCTCTCTCTTCAGTGCTTTACCTGCCTGGCTTCTAACGCTCAGATCTCAGCTTAAAACATCACCTCCTCAGAGAAGACTTCCTGGACCATCCTAACACAGTAAACATCCCTCCTCTAATTACATCACCTTACCAATTGCAGTAGGAGCCCTGGTTGTGCAGTGGTTAAGTGCTCGGCTGCTAACTGAAAAGTCAGGGGTTCAAACCCACCAGCTACTCCAGAGGAGAAAGATGTGGCAGTCTGCTTCCGTAAAGATTACAGCCTTGGAAACACTACTACCCTGTCCTATAGGGTCACTGTGGGTTGTAATCAACTCAACTGTACACATCACCACCAACAACTGCAAGACTACCACCTAATCACACCCTTTTATTTTCTTCATAGCACATGTCCCAATCTGTTACATTAGTTTATTTTGTTCTTTATTATCTGCCTCCACTGTCCATCCGTGTGACAGGGACTCTGCCTTTTTTGCTGGAGGACGTGGCACATAGTAGGAGCTCAATCAGTATTTGTTAATTGAATGAATGAATTTGTCTCTGATGCCTGGCTGAATAAATGATTTAGTGAGAGGAGTGTCTGTAAGCTCATATCTCCATTGATATGGCCACATGCTAATGAACAAATTTTACAACACTTTATAGTTCTAAGAGCACATTCTCATACATTATCAACTTCTTCAGAACCTAGGGTAATAGATGCTATTTTTATCTCCATTTTACGCCTAAGGAAACTCAGATTAAACAGGTAAATATAACCCAAGATTCATTAGACGTGAGGCATGAAAACCTGTCAGAAGTACAAAGAATGCCAAATGAACGTGCCTGTTGTTCTTAGCCAGGGTGAGCAACTTTCCTAGTTTGCCAGCAACTGTCCTGGTTTTAGTAGTGAAAGCCTTATATCCTGAGAAACCCCAGTCCCAGGCAGACCAGGACAGTTGATCCCCTATCTTATCCAGAAAACTGTAAATAAATCAGAAGACACTTCAAGAAATCAGATCCCCAGCCATCGACAGTGCAGTGACTAAAACACGGGGCGTGGGGTGAGGATGAGGTTTAGAATCTAGAGATACAGAGTTACATAATAGTCCATGAAGCCATCCAACTTCAAAGAATTCCGGGACAGGAAGTCATTAACAACATTTGAGAAGGAGCCGACACTTAGGGCCGCCATCCGTGGTCCTACCCTGAAACGTAAAGACGATAACTAGGTCAGCCTGTTATCGAGCCTCATGCTTTCAGACTGGATCTGATGATTCACTGGAAGTCCAAAAGGTATTCTGTGCGTACTGATACCATCTGCTCTAGGCTGTCTGCCCAGAAGACACGGCTTATCATCCCAGGACAGAAAATTCTTCCTTTTCCAATCAATATAATTTAACAATACCCTTTTTAATACATTGGAAACCTTGATTTCACAAGTTTGGTAAAGTAGTCACACCAAATTCACAAGTGTGTGATGTGTGTGTGTGTGTGTGTGTGATGTGCGTGTGTGTTTTGCAGGGAGGTAATTATTGCATAGGCGGCATTGTCTGCCCATCTAGGTAGAGGCTGAGACTAAAGTGTTCATTCATGCCATTGGGTAATTGTGGTGAAGCAATTGTGTATCACATTTTGAAAGAGGCATTTAAAAAAAAAGCCACCACTGAGATGATTCAGAAGTAATTACCCTGGCTTTGCAGCAACTGAGTTCAAGGCACAAGGTGGAGAACGCTCTGGCTTCAAAGGCAGAGGGGATCGAAGGTGCGCACCAGCTGTGGACACGTCCTCAGCTTAAGGTAAGAATCATGAACAAACTGCAGCTCTCTGCCAGACCATGATCTCCAGAGAGGGATTACCCTCTTGCTGAACGAGTTCCAGGTCTGGTAGGACACCTTGAACAGTCAGTATCCTGAATTACTATAACGATCTGCCTGGAGTTTTCTGTGTTTTGTTTATGTGTTTGCTTGTTATATCATGTCTGCCCAGCTGGATGCTTCTTAGGCAAAAGGTTTGGTGAAGATTGTGAACCCTGTAAGGAGAAAAAAAGCTCATTTGGACTTCATATTTAGTTTTGCATCATTGAAGCAATGTTAAGACCGTAGCTCAGTGATCTGGACTTATTTTTGTCTACATTTCAGCAGGAACCCAACACAATGATGGGAAATTCTGTCTTGTCCCTCAGTTGGCGTGGTTGGGATAAAGGGGAGGTGCAGTGATGTCTGTGCTTTGAGGACAGATTTTAAGCCACGCTGTGACCTAGATCCTGCCAGAGCAAAACTACCCTCCCACTTGCCTGAATTGCTTAGCTTGTCGATGTTAAACATGTCATTTTGGGAAGAAAGGCTTGGCATGAATTTTAGGACTCTTTCTATAAAAATCAAATGTGTGGGCTGAATTCCTTGAAATATTCTCCAATTCTGTCCATCCTCCATACCTGTTGATTTAGACTTCTTACGTACAGGCATTTTCTTAGACCAGGTAAGTTGGAATGTTCTTGTAGTCCGTTGTTGTTAGGTGCCATTGAGTCGATTTTCAACACATACCAACGTCATGTGACAGAGTAGAACTGCCCCATAGGGTTTTCTAGTCTTTATGGGAGCAGATCACATGGTCTTTCTCCCGCAGAGCCACTGCGTGGGTTTGAACCACCAACTTTATGGTTACCAGGCAAGTGCTTAACCGTTGTGTTACCAGGGCTCCTTTCTAATAGTCTTCTTTAAACCTGTTGAACTTTTTAACCTGAGACTCTATTTGGACGGCTACATTTCACTCACTATTACTCCTTTAACTAATTTGTTTTACCAGAATTTGTCAAAACTTTCCCCCAAGATCCATGAGTCTCAGGAATTTTCTAAGTTGTACTGGAGTTTTTTTTAATCCCTAGTCATTGGGATGGATCAGGCAAGAGTCATTTAATTTAGGAGTTTTATTTTGTCCATGAAGGATATCGTGCTTGGCAAAGTAGAGGGTCAGCAAAAAAGAGGAAGACCCTCAACAAGATGAATTGACACAGTGGCTGCAACAATGGGCTAAAGCATAACAATTGTGAGGATAGTGCAGGACTAGGCAGTGTTTCATTTTGTTGTACTTGGGGTCACTATGAGTTGGTACCGACTCAACGGCACCTAACAACAAGAATTTCGTCCATAAAATCCCTGGGAGGTACAAATGGTTTCCTCTTGACTACTAAACTAAAGGTTGGCGGTTCAAACCCACCTAGCAAAGCCATAAAAGAAAGGCCTGGCAATCTGCTTCTGTAAAGATTACAGCCATAAAAACCCTATAGAGCAGCTCTATTCTGTAATACACGGGGCATGAAGTAGCCATGAGTCTGAATCAAACCAACAGCAACAGGTTTGGGTTTTTTTCGATTTTGTTTTTTGGCTTATTCTGTCCATATATGGTTATGGAAATGTAATGACTTCTGAGTCCTTGAATCTTGGAAAGAAGCAATTCCTGAGAAGCAACAAAATAGGTAACTTGTTGGCAGCGTTTTGAATCATCTTGGATCCTTTCTTTTAACAGGGAACTCATCCTGCCCTTACTTGTCAGCCAAATTACTTAACCTTTTAGGAGTCATCTCCCTGCTTGACAAGGTTCCTTTCTTCTCCTGCCCATCAATTTTTACGCTAACCAAACAATTCACCTGAAAGTAATGGACAACCAATCCCCTTATACCCCAGTAATTTCATTCACTCATAAATTTCTAAAGGAAACATATTCTTTCTACCTGCATTTTGGGGTTCTTTTCAGAAACTTCCTTTAACTAAAATGGAAAATAGATTTTTCTGCTAGAAGGAAATTTAAACTTCATTTGTGCCCAAGAAAATACAAAAGGATCTGCACTTTGTTACTTAAATTTCCAGATGTTTAATGAGTTTTTCCACATAGAAGATGGCATTATGGAACTCCTACTTAAAATTTCCAGATGAAAATGAAAAATGTAGAGCTTAGCGAGTTTTTAAATTAAAAAAATCCATATACACTAGAATTAGGAACCAGTAGAATGAGATTTGACTCCCTGGTGCCTGATGTGATCTTGCACAAGTCATTCAGACTCTCTAAGCCTCAGTATTCACCTGTTTAAAATGGAAGTAAGATGTTGCAAGTTTTTTAAATGGTTGTTGTTGTTCGGTAGCCATGAAGTCAGCTCCAACTCACGGTGACCCTATGTACAACAGAACAAAACACTGCGCAGTCCTGCACCATCCTCACAATTGTTGCTTTGTTTGAGCCCAGTGTTGTAGCCACTGTGTCAATCCATCTCATTGAGGGTCTTCTTCTTTTTTGATGACCCTCTGCTTTACTAAGCCTGATGTCCTTCTCCAGGGACTGGTCCCTCCTGATAACATGTCCTAAGTACATGAGATGAAGTCTCCCCATCCTCACTTCTAAGGAGCATTCTGTGTGTACTTCTTCCAAGATCGATTTGTTTATTCTTCTGGCAGTTCATGGTATATTCAATATTCTTCACCAACACCCCAATGCAAAGAGATCAATTCTTCAGTTTTCTTTATTCATTGTCCAGCTTTGGCATGCATTTTGTAAATGGTAAGGCAATGCACATTTGTTATTTTCGTGGTTATTCTGTTAGTAAGTAATATTTCTGGTTTGGTTTATTGGTCTTTGCATTGTGGAAATGGAGAGCTGTATATATGTTTCGGTTTTTCACTTTTTTTCCAACCTCTTCTAGTACCTTTCTTAGTTAACCAAAATCTTGTAAGCTGGTCAGTTCATTGGTCAACACACATTTACTGAGGTCCTCCTATGTGCCAGGCAGAGATAAAGACAATTTCTGCCTTCAATTTGCATACAATCTAATGGGTATAGACTTTTTGTCTAATACTGTTTCCCAATGTTGCCCATTGCTATGAAAATGGTTTCTTCTTTTTAAAAGGTTCCTTTGATGCCTGCTTTAGAGTGACACATCCATTCATAATTCTTTGCCTACAATGATGTTAGCATAATTATACATCAGTATGACCTCACCGTGTGTTAAAATATGGAAATACTGCTATACCAACTGGCAAACAGCAGATAAGCCAAGCCCTGGGAATATCCTTCACTCCCATAGTCCCATCCACCTCTGCCTATCCCCTGCTCCAGGACCCCCTGGCCATTCCCCCAGGACAACCAAAGGATCGAGGAAAGCGTAGCATAGCCGGGGGTCAGCTGGACCTATCTCCTGCAGAAGAGACCTGCATCCATTCTAATTATTAGATGTTGAAATTAACCAAACCAGTTGCCATTGAGTTGACTGGATACATAAAGCCATGTTGCTGTTGTCAGTTGCTATCGAGTAGATTTTCGGCTCATAATGACCCCATGTGACAGAATGGAGCTGCCGCATAGGGTTTCCTAGGCTGTAATCTTTATGGAAGCAGACCACCAACTCTTTTCTCCTGCCAGGCTGCCAGGTGGGTTTGAACCATCAACCGTTCGGTTAGCAGCTGAGTGCTTAATCACTGTGCCACCAGGGCTCCTTCATAAGGCCACACCAATGTTAAAATGTTGAACTAATTCAGCAACTAATGGTAAACAGCCACTGTTCTGAGCCTTCACTCCTTGTCTGTAGTGCCCTGATCACCCTGGCCACTTCAACACGACTTTCCCTGTTCTCCCCATAATTTAGTAACTAACCTCCCAGTCCTACCCTAGGACTGTGGCCAACATTTGCTCTGATGGGTGCCTGTGCTGTAAAAACAAGCCCTTTGCCATCAAGATGATTCTAATTCATGACAACCCCCCGTGTTACAGAGTAGAACTGAGCTCCATAGGGATTTCTTGTCTATAATCTTTATGGAAGCAGATTGCCAGGCCTTTCTCCTGTGGTGCCACTAGGTGGGTTGAAGCTGACAACCTCTAGGTTAGTAGTTGAGCACAAACCATTTGCGTCTCTCAGGGACCTTGCCTGTACCCTATTCGAGTATAAATACTTCGTTAATCACCTCTGCAAATAACTATAATACATGTAGAGTAAGATAAGGGCCATTCCTTTGTTTATTAATTCATTGATTCATTCCACCAACACTTACCAATCACCCACTGTGTCCCAGGCAGTAAGCCAGGCTCTCGAACCTCCAAACCAGGTGAGTCTCTGCCTTTATGGTGCTTGTATTCTGATAGGGGTGACAGACAATAAACAAGAAAATACTCACACACATGAATAAATGTATATTTTGATCAGCACAGGAGAGGGTTCAGAAAGAAACAAGATTAGCTTTGCTTAGGGAAGTCAGGAATAGCTTCAGAAAGAAGTTTGTGCTTGAAATGGACATGAAGGATACACAGGATTTTTGCAGGTCTGGGTAAAATGGGACCAGCATAAGCAAAGGCATTAGGCAGGAAACGTGGTGTGTGTTTAGGAGTTCCACTTGGCTGTATGATACAACACACAGAGGGGGTTCCAAGGAGATCAGCTGAGAGGTGTAAGCGGATTGACCAAGTTGACTTCTCCTCAGAACTGAAAGTAGACCTGTGCGTTACGGAACAGACGAGCCAAAACCCTAATTCTCAACCTCATGACCCTTCAGTAAAGTGCCCGTGTGAGCGCTCACTAACCTGAGCACAGGCCCACTGTGTAAGCTGGGCAGTTTATTCACTACTCAAAAGGCCAGCCCAACGGGGCAAGTGCATCAGCTCTTGCTCTCCCCACCAAGCTGGATACACTGGAGTGGGGCTTCCCTAAAATGCTTTCCACTGGACCCATTTTCTGCCAGCAGGGTTGATTGGAGGGGCACCTTTTCCCATCTCACACAAAAGCCCAAGATAGGCTGGCAACAGCCCTGCCTGGACATTCCCTTCCCTGATCAGACGGCTCTGTGCCTTTCCAGCAAGTTTTCTGGACCCCTCTTGGGCTACATCATCCCATTCCCACCCCCACAGCCTCACCCATAAGCCCACACAACAGCCTGTATCAAACCCCTCACTTCCTTTGGCCAAGCATCCACCCACCTCTTACAATGACCTCTTGCCCATCATTCAGACAGCCCCTGAATCCCAGCCCCACTCCAAATCCTTACTCCCCAACCTGACCTGGCCCCTCCCTTTGTCTAAACACATGGCTCCCACAACTTCCTCTTCCCTGATTTGTTTCGTGTTTGTGTATTAACTCAATGGGTTCTTGTTGCCCACCGGTCTTTGGCACGTGTCAGTGCAGCAGGGACAGGTCACCCAGACTATAAACTCCCAGAACATAGACACAGGCCTCTGAACGTGTTGCTTACTTGGCTATCATTAAAAGAGACCCATATCACTGTTGCTGTTGATACCTGTGCTTCCTCCTTCAAGAAAATGGGGCAACTTTTATCCATTTAGTCCATTAATTGAACAGGCATACATTGGTCACTTACTATTTGCCAAGCACTGGCAATATAATAGTGAATAAAGTATGGTCCCTCCTCTTGGAGAGAATGTTTAAATAATTGAAAAAAATTTGTGTCTACCATGTGCCAAGCATTGCACTAGACCCTGGAGTTATAGAACTAAGACACAATCCCTGTGACGAAAGGAGAGGCAAGTGAAAGACCACTGCAATGCACAGTGGGACACCCTAAGATGAGGTCTGCCTACAGTGTATGGGACCCAGAAGGCACACCTGGCCCCTTCACAGCCTCGTGGAAGACATAAATTCAGCCATTCAATCAATCATTCAAAATGTAGTCATTGCCTACTATGTGTCGGTCATGGCTCTGCGTGCTGAAGAAATCAAGTCCTCTCCCTTCCCCAGGAAGCCTAAAACTTCCAATGGGGGAAGATGCACAATAAACAAATAAGTAACTTTATACTATGTTATCTGGGCAGAGGTAGTTCAGTGGTAGAACTTTCACCTTCGATGCAGGAGATCTGGAGCCCTGGTGGTGCAGTGGTTAAGCGTTCGGTGCTAACCAAACGTTGGTAGTTCCAATCTACCACCCACCTCTTAGAAATCCTATGGGGGGCAGTTCTACTCTATCCTATAGGGTCCCTATGAGTCAGAATCAACTCAATAGCAACAGGTTTCTTGGTTTGGTTATGGAGGAGACCTGGGTTGAATTCCCAGTCAATGCACCTCATGTGCAGCCACCACCCGTCTATTAGTGGAGGCTTGCATGTTGCTCTGATGCTGAACAGGTTTCAGTGGAGTTTGCAGAAGATGGACTAGGAAGAAAGGCCTGGAGATATGCTCCCGAAAATCAGCCAGTGAAAACCCTATGGATCACAACAGTTCAATCTGAAACTATTCATGGGTATGGTATAGGACTAGGCAGCATTTCATTGGTGATCCATAAGATTTTCATGCATGGGGTCACCATGAGTTGGGTGTTAACTCAATAGCAGCTAACAACAACAACATACTATGCAAGATGACGATAAGTCCTTGGAGAGAAATAAAGAAAGGGGAGAGGCACAGGGATTACCAGGGTTATGGGGGACAGCGCTTGTTTTGTAGATTGTGGTTAGAAAGAGGCTTCACTGAGAAGATGACACTTGAGAAGCTACCTGAAGGAGATAGGAAATGCATGTGTGTTTATATCAACAGGGTTGGATTAAAAAAAACATGGATGAGAGAAATGGCAAATTAAGAAATACCAAACAGCTCTTCATGGCCAGCCCAGAGTACTGCCACTTGGACAGTAAAGGAGGGAGAGAGAGGTAGGAAGAAGTTTGGAGCCAGTCATTGAAAGGCCTTGATTGCCATGCTGAGCTTAAACCCCATTTTTTGTGGGCAAAGGGTAGTCATAAAGGGTCTTTATGCAGATGGGTGATTACCTTATGGGCACTAAAGCCATCTTTCTAAACTATTAACTGGTTTGTTATAAAATTGTCCAGAATTTCCCCAGTATGCTTCTGGGGGAATATTCTCATCATTGCATTTGCTGCAATGATTTTGTATTATATCGTATCTTATTACATTACTATCCTCTGTGTGTATGACTGACCCGCTCACTAGTCTGTGGGAAGCAGAGGTCAAGAGCCATAAGTATCACATTTTTACAAAAATAACGTGTGCCTTCTATGTTTGTTTGCCAACTGCACCTTCCCCCCAGAGGTATTTTCATAAGTACGCTATGCTAAGTTTTTTTACAACAACATGTAGAAAAAAATTGGCATAGCAGTGGTTATGAAAATAATGTGGGGGGAGGGCGAGGTTGGAAACAAACATAGAAAGCATGAGCTATTTGTGTAAAAACACAGTAGGTCATCTCTGTATCCTCAGCACCTAGAACATGTTTGGGCATGGTCAATAGGTGATTACTGGATGGATGGATGGATGGATGGATGGATGGATGGATGGATGGATGGATGGATGGATGGATGGATGGATGGATGGATGGATGGATGGATGGATGGATGGATGGAGTTCTAAAAGTGAGTAATGAAAATGTGGAAGCCTAGAATTGTGGGATGGAGATAACTAATGAGAAAGTTAAGAATAATAAAGGAACCATAAATGTTGGTTAATTGCAGATGCATACAGAGATGGTCCAAGTCCTCTGGGGCTGCTTCCTTCTGTGGAATCTCAACATCGCACCTTCTCAGACCATTTACCCTGGAATCAAGGCAAGAATTACTCAGCGGGCACTGGACTATGGTGAGTTGGATGCTCTCAGAAGCCAGAATACAGCCCACCAAGGTGGGATCTACAACACAAATTCAGCAGCTCATAACTTGAGGTGTCTCATGACTCGGACAAACTATACTTTGGGGTGATTCAGTCTCTACTGTGGGGTAAAGGACTCTGAGTGGCACAGATGGTTTGCACTTGACTACAAACCTAAATAAAGGCAGTTTGAACCCACCCGGCAGCATCATGGAAAAAAGTCCTGGTGATCTGCTTCTATAAACACTGCAGCCCAGAAAACTCTATGGAACTGTTCTACTCTCTAACACTTGGGGTCACCATGAGTTCGAATTGACTCAACAGCAACAGGTTTTGTTGCTTTTTATTGTGGGGTGTCCCAGTCACTACTGTGGGGTGATCTAGTCCCTACTGTGGAAAACAACCCAACTGACATTTAGGCAACTCCATGTCTTTTCCCCATCTCCTCATCTGCCACCAAACCAAAACCAAACCCATTGCCATCAAGGAGATGTACTCATAGCAACCCTATATAACAGAGTAGAACCACTGTATTTGGAGCCCTGGTGGTGCAGTGGTTAAGAGCTTGGCTACTAATCAAAAGGTCGGCAGTTCAAATGCACCAGTCACTCCTTGGAAACCCTATGGGACAATTCTACTCTGTCCTATAGGGTCACTATGAGTAGGGATTGACTCAATGGCAATGGATTTGTTTGTTTTCATCTGGCACAAGACTTCTAAAATTAAATCATCTTGCACAATTGTTATGTGTTATGTGTGTAGACACACATGTCAGGAATATGTATGTATGATATATATCACAAACATGGTTGAAACTGAAGAAAAGTAGAACAAGTCCACTAGAGCCAAAGTATGACTTTGGTGCAGTGCTTAAAGCACTTAGCTATTAAACGAAATGTCGATGGTTTGAACCCACCAGCCACTCCGAGGGAGAAAGATGTGGCAATTTGCTTCCGTAAGGATTTACAGTCTTGGAAACCCTATGGGGCAGTTTTACTCTGTCCTTACAGGGTCGCTATGAGTCAGATCAACTCAAAGGCAGTGGGTTTGGGTTTTTTGGTTAATTTGGTGTCACATTTGTTGCATTTTTTATGTTTTTTGTTGGTGATTTCGCTATTTAAAAACGCACCCCAAGTGTAGTGCTGAAGTGCTATCTACTACTATTGCTAAGTACAAGAAGTCAGTATTGTGGCTTAGGGAGAAAATACAGGTGTTAGATAAGCTTGAGTATATCCCACCTGAATTTAGAGACCATCTCAAGAATAGATTTGATGTATTGAACACTAATGACTGAAGGCCAGACGAGTTGTGGAATGACATCAAGGACATCACACATGAAGAAAGCAAGAGGTCATTAAAAAGAAAAGAGAGAAAAAAAAGACCTAAATGGATGTCAGAAGAGACCCTGAAACTTGCTCTTGAATGTAAAGTAGCTAAAGCAAAAGGAAGAAATGATGAATAAAAGAGCTGAACAGAAGATTTCAAAAGGCAGCTCATGAAGACAAAGTATTATGATTACATGTGCAAAGAGCTGGAGATAGAAAACCAAAAGGGAAGAACATACTCAGCATTTTTCAAGCTGAAAGAACTGAAGGAAAAATTCAAGCCTCAATTTGCAATATTTAGGAATTCTATGGGCAAAATACTAAAAAAAGCGGAAGGCATCAAAAGAAGATGGAAGAAATACACAGTCACTGTACCAAAAAGAATTGATTGACCTTCAACCATTTCAAGAGGTACCATATGATCAAGAACCAACGGTACTGAAGGAAGAGGTCCAAGCTGCAGTGAAGGCATTGGTGAAAAACAAGGCTCAAGGAATTGACAGAATACCAACTGAGATGTTTCAAAAAATGGATATGACTTTGGAAGCACTCACTTGTCAATGCCAAGAAATTTGGAAGACAGCCACCTGGCAAGCCGCCTGGAAGAGATCCATATTTGTGCGCATTCCAAGAAATGTGATCCAACAGAACGTGGAAATTATTGAACAATATCATTAATATCACACGCAAGTAAAATTTTGCTGCAGATCATTCGAAAGTGGCTACAGTGGTTTATCGACATGGAAATGCCAGAAATTCAGGCTGAATTCAGGAGAGGGCGCGGAAACAGAGATATCATTGCTGATGTCAGATGGATACTGGCTGGAAGCAGAGAATATCAGAAAGATGTTTACATGTGTTTTATTGACTATGCAAAGGCATTCAACTGTGTGGATCATAACAAACTATGGAAAATATTGCAAAGAAGAGGAATTCCAGAACACTTCATTGTGCTCACGAGGAACCCGTACATAGACCAAGAAGCAGTCATTTGAACAGAACAAGGGGATACTGTGTGGTTTAAATCAGGAAAGGTGTGTGTCAGGGTTGTATCCTTTCACCATACCTATTCAATCTGTATACTGAGCAAATAATCTGAGAAGCTGGGCTATATGTAGAAGAACAGGGCATCAAGAATGAAGGAACAGAGGAATCCCAGAGACAATGCTCCCCAGAACTTCTGATGGCACAGGACAGGAACCATCCCCGAAGACAACTCATCAGGCATGAAAAGGACTGGTCAGCGGGGGGGAGAGAGATGCTGATGAAGAGTGAGCCAATTAAATTAGGTGGACACTGGAGAGTGTGTTGGCAACTCTTGACTGGAGGGGGGATGGGAAGATAGAGAGAGAAGATGGCAAAATTGGCACGAAACGAGACACTGAAAGGGCTCACTCAATAGGGGGAGAGCAAGTGGGAGAAGGGAGTAAGATGTATGTAAACCTACATGTGACAGACTGATTGCAATGGTAAATGTTCACTTGAAGCTTAATAAAAATTAATTAAAAAAAAAAAAAGAATGAAGACTCATTAACAACCTGCAATATGCAGATGACACAACCTTGCTTGCTGAAAGTGAAGAGGACTTGAAGCACTTACTGATGAAGGTCAAGGACCACAGCCTTCAGGATGGATTACACCTCAACATAAAGAAAACAAAAATCTTCACAACTGGACTAATAAGTAAAATCATGATATACAGAGAAAATATTGAAGTTGTAAAAGATTTGATTTTACCTGGATCCACAATCAATGCCCGTGTAAATGGCCGTCCAGAAACCAAAGACATATTGCATTTGGCAAGTCTGCTGCAAAAGGCCTCTTTAAAGAGTTAAAAAGCCAGGATGTCACTTTGAGGACTAAGGTGTGCCTCACCTAAGCCATGGTATTTTCAATCGCCTCAGAGTCATGCAAAATGTGGACAATGAATAAGGAAGGCTGAAGAAGAATTGATGCCTTTGAATTATGGTGTTGGTGAAGAATATTGAATATACCATGAACTGCCAGAAGAACAAACTAATCGATCCTGGAAGAAGTACACACAGAATGCTCCTTAGAAGTGAGGATGGGGAGACTTCATCTCATGTACTTTGGACATGTTATCAGGAGGGACCAGTCCCTGAAGAAGAACATCATACTTGGTAAAGCAGAGGGTCATCAAAAAAAGGGAGACTCACAATGAGATGGACTGACACAGTGGCTACAACACTGGGCTTAAACATAGTAACAATTTTGAGGATGGCGCAAGGCTGGGGCAGTGTTTTGTTGTATTGTACATAGGTTCACTATGAGTCGGGGCTGACTTGACGGCAGCCTAACAACAACAACCATTTACAAAATTCACAACATCTTATTTCCATTTTAGACAGGTGGATACTGAGGCTTAGAGAGTCTGAATGACTTGTGCAAGATCACATCAGGCACCAGGGAGTCCAAATCTCATTCTTCTGGTTCATTAATGAGTTATAATGCTCTTGGCCATGAGTTCAATGTTAATGAATCAACAATACATATTAAGTAAGGTGTCTTTAAACAGAAATACACATAAAGCAAAGTTATAAAATGATCAGTGGAATATATATATATATAGGTACTCTATTGATGATTACTGCATTGATATGCTGATGTGCATAGAAATATATATCAAAAATAGAAATCTTGTGAAGACATTAAAGTTGTTGAAACATTTTATTCCATTATCTATAGCAGAACAGTTAAAAGAGCAGATCTGAATTCAGTTCGCATGGGTGCGAATCTTAGTTCTGCCCTTTCCTAGTACATGACCTTGGGCCAGCCTGTTCCCTCATCTGGAAAAGGGGGGTCATGATAATAAGGGTGCCTACCTCTAGTGTTAACGTGAGGATTAAATGAGATAAGCTGTGTGAATATAGCATGGGATGGAGAAGGACAGGCTTTGAAGTCAGAACCATTTCTTGACAGTCTGCTACAGCCAGGCACTGTGATGTGCGCTTTATGGACCTGTGTTGATTTATTTCCAATTTTCCCCCTATGAAGAAGGTGTTGTCGCTTCACAGGGGCAGGATCTGAGTCTCAGAGAGGCTGAACTGAATTTCCCAAGTCACTCCCCAGTGAAAGATATGAACTCAGGTCTCCTCTGCCTGATCCCAACACCTCTGCTCTGTCTTCTGCTCCCCAGTCCTCCAAGCCCTAGGTAATGATGCCCACTAGCTGTGGGCTCTCAGGCAAGTTAGTGAACCTCTCTGAACCTCAGCTGCCTCCTGCGTGAACTTGGAATAATACCTATATCATTCGGTTTCTGTGACAATCAAAAGAGAGAATATATGGAGAGTGTAGACAGTCCCAGCACATACAGGCACTCAATACAAAATGTCTATTATTATTTTTATTTCACCAATTACTTATGACCCCATATTTTTCCAGAAAAAGATTTGACATGGCTATTCTTGTTGTTGTTGTTAGCTGCTATCAAGTTGGCGAGTCACCCTCCATCTTATCGCACTGGTGTGATGCATAGAGTTTTCACTGGCTGATTTTGGACATAGATTGCCAGGCCTTTCTTCCTCGTTTGTCTTATTCTTGACGCTCCACTGAAGCCTGCTCAGCATCATAGCAACACCCAAGTCTCTACTGATAGACAGTTGGTGGCTGCACTTGAGGTGCGTTTGCTGGGAATCGAACCCAGATCTCCTGCTTAGAAGGCAAGAATTCTGCCTCTGAACCACCACTGCCCCCTTTCTATTATCATTAGAAGTACCTGCAAGATATTTATTCAAATGCAGCTGATAATAATAGTACTTACCCAGGTTGTTGTGGGAAATAAATGAATGAACACATATAAAGCACTTAGAATGGAAATCCTGGTGGTGTAGTGGTTAAGTGCTACAGCTGTTACCCAAAAATGTCGGTGGTTCAAATCCAACAGGCACTCTTTAGAAACTCTATGGGGCAGTTCTACTCTGTCCTATAGGGTCTAGAATAGGGTCTGGCAATAGCAAGTACCCAACAAATCTTGGCTACTGTTATTTTCACATGTGTGAACAGACCCATGCAGTTACTATTGGTCCCGTGTTACAAACGAGGATAGTAAAGGACAGAGAGATTATGTAAATTGCACAGTCACATAAGCTAGTAGACACTGTTGGGATTGAAACCCATGCTGTCTGATAGTACCTTTGGTTCTATCTTTATACCTTTTATATTCTATTTTTACATCCTTGAGTTATTCATGGGATTATAGAGGATAAAATCTGCCCCTCCTCGTCTCCAACAAAGATAGAATAAATGGAAATGAGCTTAAGTTGCAAAGAAAGGACTGAAAGCAGGATTTCAGTACAATTCTGTCTTAGTCATCTAGTGCTGCCATAACAGAAATACCACAAGCGGATGGCTTTAACAAAGAGAAATTTACCTCTTCACAGTAAAGTAGGCTAAAAGTCCAGATTCAGGGTGTCAGCTCCAGGGCAAGGCTTTCTCCATATGTCAGCCTTCTCATCAATCTTCCCCAAGACGAAGAGTTTCTTTGCACAGGAACCTTGGGCCCAAAGGATGCGTTCTCCTCCTGGCACTGCTTTCTTGGTGGTATGAGGTACCCCCACCTCTCTGCTTGTTTCTTTCTTTTATATCTCAAGAGATTGTCTCAAGACACAATCCAGACTTGTAGGTTGAGTCCTGCCTCACTAACACAACTGCCACCCATCCTCCCTCTTTAACTTTATAGAGGCAGGATTTAGAACTTAGGAAAATCACACAATACTGGAAATTGTGGCCCAACCCAATTGATACACGCATTTTTGGGGAGACAGAATTCAATCCATGACAAATACCACTAAGGGACCACGGTTAAAATTAAAATACCACTTATTATTATTGTGTCAGTTACTTTTCTCAAGCTCTTTAATGTGGAAAAATAAATAAATTAACCCAGTGCCATCAAGTTGATTCCGACTCACAGTGACTATATATGACAGAGTAGAACTGCCCCATAGAGTTTCAAAGGAGCACCTGGCAGACTCGAACTGCTGACCTCTTGGTTAGCAGCTGTAGCACTTAACCACTACACCACCAGGGTTTCCTTAAAGTGAAAGAGGGCTCTTTATCCCCTTGAGTTCAGAGGAAGGTAGTCAGTGGCACTATAATATAAAGCCTGATGAGTTGTTCCAGAATTAAACAAAAGCATCGTCCTTAACTTTTTGGAGTCCTAGGATGCTCTGAAAATGTGATGAAATGTACATGTTCTCCCCTGAAAAATGAGGCACACACACGCACCCACATACACGTATAACCCACTCACAGTAGTTCATTAGAATTTCAGGGAGTTCAGAAGTCTTCTGGAGCCCCTGGACCTCAGGCTAAAAATTCCTGAGCTTAAAGAATCTGGGAGAAATAGAGAATGTGGGATAACTTTCTGGAACTGGCCAAAGCACATAGATTCTGGAGCCAAATTGCCCGGATTTGACTACTGGCTCGCCCAGTTCTTAGACATGTGGCTTGGGGTAGAATTAATCTCTCCGAGGCTCAGTTTCCTCATCTGTAAAATGTTGATGATGATAATAATTTTATCCACTGAAGAATATTTTATACTTTTCCTATTACACCGTGCTGTGATCAAGTCCTTTAGCGCTAGCCACACAATGAAAATTTCTCGTATTGGCTCTGTGGTCTTGGGTAAGTGACTTATATTCACTGAGGATCCATTTTTTTCATCTGTAAAACAAAGACAATAATACCTTCTTTGCAAAGTTGCTGTTTTCTAAGTATCTGAGAGAATACCTCACCAGTAAATTACACGTTCGTGGCTAACGCTATTACATCATTACCACCTTTGTTATTATCCATGGACACTTCCTTTGTTTCCTTCACAGGCATTCAAGCTGGGATGGAGACAATTGAGCAAATGATAATGGAAAAGAGCATCCCAGATTTAAAAGGTTCTGAATCTCTTGAATTTCTGAAGGTTGATTATGTGGGCTACAATTTTTCAACGTAAGTAAAAGAAGAGAGCATTTTTAGCAGTGAGATTAATCTTTAAAATCTCAGGGTCGTGGATATACTACCATATGGTCTGGTAGCACGTCTAGGCCTGCAGAGTACCAGTTAACCTTTGGGAAAGGCTTCTCAGCTAGTTGGCTGACATGATAAAGAACCCAAGAAAAAAGTGTCATGCGACTGACAGAGTATGGCATTTGGGTCAGAACACCAGAGTCCAAGTTGCCTCTTGGCTGCACACTCCTTGTGTGTACCTGGCATATCAGCTCTGAAACTCAAAGTCCTCATTTCTAAGATGAACATTCTAATTCAACACAGATATCAGCTGAGGCCACCTTGCCTCTTGAGTTCTAAATGAAAGTCTTATTCATTTCTTCCCCACTGCCTTAGTTATCTAGTGCTGCTATAACAGAAAT
Organism: Elephas maximus indicus; assembly: GCF_024166365.1. Taxonomy (NCBI): domain Eukaryota; kingdom Metazoa; phylum Chordata; class Mammalia; order Proboscidea; family Elephantidae; genus Elephas; species Elephas maximus. The sequence goes on along the minus strand of NC_064822.1, from coordinate 175,161,409 downwards.
ATCACAAGTAGATGGCTTTAACTAACAGAAATTTATTGTCTCACAGTAAGGGAGGCTAGAAGTCTGAATTCAGGTCACCAACTCCAGGAAGGGCTTTCTCTCTGTGTCAGCTCTAGAGGAAGGTCCTTGTCAGCAATCTTTCCCTGGGTCTAGGAGTTTCTCAGCACAGGGACCCCAGATTCAAAGGACACGTTCTGCTCCTGGCTCTTCTTTCTTGGTGATAGTAGGTGTCTCTCCTCTTGGCTTGCTTCTCTCTTTTGTATCTGTAAAGACACTGGCTCAAGATACAACCTAGTCTTCCAGATTGCGTCCTGCCTCATTAGCATAACTGCCTCTAATCCTGCCTCGTTAACATCTTAGAGGTAAGGATTTACAATGCATAGGATAATTACATCAGATCACGAAATGGAGGACAACCACAAAACACTGGGAATTATGGCCTAGCCAAGTTGACACACATTTTGGGGGGACACAATTCAATCCATCACACCCACCTCCTACCCCCGTAAACCTGGATGTAGAATTCAACCACAGTCTCAAAAAGAAATTACTCTCATCAAGCCTTTCCTAATCTTCGTAATTTAGTCTACATTTCAGAGGTCATATGAATGGACCACAGGGCACATGGTCTTCTAGACAACCCCCTCGCTTTTTATCTTTCATTTTCCTTCTCCCTCTCTACAGTCACAAAAATTTCTTTTCCTAGTATCATGCAAAGTAATTCCGTCCACATCTGAGCATCAAACTATTTCTCTTTCTACCCTACCTGATTTTCAACATAGTTTTCCGACCAGTAAAGTTCTCTTCCTAAAAATAATCCTGTTTAAGGTTAGAATCTTTTCTACCATGTTATAGTAATAAAATCAAATGTAAATATTTAGCAGTAAAAAACAAAGTAATAAATATTAAGGTACTTCATAAAATTTCAATTACTGGACAAGTGTTAGTTGATATCCATAGTGACAACATAAGGACATCATTGTAAGAACAATGGAATTATCACATTGCTTCATCCAGCCCAGCTCTGAAGTTTTATCAATTAGGAATAAAGTGCACTTAAATATAACAGAAAATACAAATTACAGTGACTTAGAAATAACAGGGATTCATTTTATTCTCACATATAAGAGACTCAAATGAAACAGTCCAGGGGTCCTATGGAAGCCTCATAATTTCATCAGAGTACAGTTTCCTTACCTTTTTCTCCTCCAACATCCTTCTATCCTCCTGGTTACCTCATGGTCCAATATGGCTACTGCAGTGCCAGCCATCAAATTCATGTTTCAGGTAGCTGGAAGGAGGAAAAGACAAGAGTAAAGGCTCTTATAAAGTGAATCAACCTCCTCTTTAATAAGTTTTTTTTTTCCCCCTGAAGCTTCACCATAATAATATTCTGCTAATGTATTAATAGGCCTGTGTGTCAATGGAGTCCTCTTGTCATAGCGGTTAAGAGCTCGGCTGCTAACCAAAAGGTTGGTAGTTCAAATCCACCAGTCATTCCTCGGAAACCCTATGGGGCAGTTCTACTCTGTCCTATAAGGGTCGCTATGAGTTGGAATGGCAACAGGTATATGTTTGTTGTTGTTGTTTGGATTTTGTTTGTTTATATATCAAACAGAGCTTAGTCATATGGAGTCATCTTATTTGCAAGGGAGACTGGGAAATTAGTTTTCCAACCAGACAACTTTTTCATCCCCAACAAATTCAGGGATATTTTAGGAAAGAAGAAGGGAAATGGATGTTCATACAGCAACTGGCAGGCTGTGCCATAGTTGCCAACAAGGTTCCCAAAGACAGTGCAGGGAGGAAATGCCTCTGCCCATCCTGAGCTCAGCCTTAAAGGTTAGGGGAGAGTCAGGCCTGTGTAAGGAGTCCTCTGTGACTGTGACTCACCATCTGCCCCAACGCTTTATCCACCCAGTGATAATTCCGTGCCACTCCAACCCTTTGGAGTCATTATTTCCCTGCTGTCAGGGATGACATTCTATAAAACCAAGCATTTTTGTTTTGTTTCTTGGGAGAGTGACCTAGGGGAAGCTCCTAGTGAATATCCTAATTTGTATAAAGTCAGCCTTTCAACAAGTATTTATTGAGCACCTACTTATCTAGGTGTAAGGGATAGCATAGTGAACAACACAGGTGTGTCTTGTGCCCTGGGTGTCCAGTGGAGAGATGGACGTTAAACGATCTAATTAAAATGATGATAACGCCACAGCAGTAAAATATAGGATGAATTATATAATACCAAGTGCACACACTCTCGTTCATTGCAGGTGAGAGTAGATAAATTGGTACAATAATTCTGGGTGTGTGCTGTCCAAACCGTAGCCACTAGCCACATGTGGCTATTGCGTGTTTGAAGTGTGATTAGTGCAGCTGAGGAACTAACTTTCTCATTTATTTCATTTTGATTTTAATTTAAAACTGACGCTCAATTCGGTTAGTGGAAAACATGTAAGTATGTTTAGAACAATTTTGGTATGTGAATAGGCTTTTTCAACTGTAAATTTTATAAAATCTTAATACAGGTCAAGTGTTTCCAATGAAAATCCATTGAATTGAGGTGTATCATAAGTGTAAAATGGTAAAAAAAAAAACATGGCAGATTTTGAAGATTTATTTTGGAAAAGATTTTTGAAACTATCTCATTAATAATTTCAGGTGATTATATGTTGAAATGATAATATTTTGGATATATTGGGTTAAATGAAAAATATTAATACAATTAATTTTGCCTCTTGGCCTTTTTATGTGGTTCCTAGAAATTTTTAAATTATGGATGTGGCTCGCATTGTATTTCTATTGGACAATACCGTTTTAGGACTTGATTTACTAGTTTTTTTTTTTTTTAATTTGCATGACCTTTGACCATTCCTCAGCACCTCTTTAGATAAATACATGCACACAAGTAGCATGTATGAGGATGTTCATTGCTACATTGTTTATAGTACAGAAATATCACAAACAACCTAGATGTCCATCAACAAGGGAATAATTTTTTTTTAATGATACAGCCACAGCTTGGAATGTTTTGTAGCAGTTACAAAGAATAGATTAGATCTACATTTTCAAAATGAAAATATTTCTGAAAAATATTAAGTGAATATCAGCCATGCTATTCTGACACTGGGACTCAGAACGTGTGTTATGGATTTAATTGTGTTCCCGGCTAGTCCATGATTCCCAGTGTTGTGTGATTGTCCACCATTTTGTTATCTGAGGCGGTTTTTCCTATGTGTTGTAAATTCTACCTGTATGATGTTAATGAGATGGGATTAGTGGCAGTTAGAAAAATTTTTTTATGTTAATGAGGCAGGACTCAATCTACAAGATTAGGCTGTGTTTTAAATCAGTCTCTTTTGAGACATAAAAGACAGAAGCAAGCCAGGACATGGGGACCTCATACCAAGAAAGCAGTGCCGGGAGCAGAGCGCATCCTTTGGACTCAAGGTTCCTGCACAGAGAAGCTCTGTGAGAGAATCAATTTCTGTTTGTTAAAGCCATCCATTTGTGGTATTTCTGTTACAGCAGCGCTAGATGACTAAAACGACGTGTGACAGGGAATATGTAGGAAGGGATGCATAAAAGTGGAAATAGCAAATAATCGTTTCTTACCAGCTATCATATTTATGTTAAAAAATTTCCTAATCTTGGTTCATAACAATGCTTTTCTCCTATATAGTATTTACACACACATGATCTCATTTTATCTTCCCAACCTACCCGTGAGTAATACTTTCTCTGAGTGATTGACTGAAAGAGTTTAAGTACCTTGTCCAAGGTTGCACACCTAGTACCAAACGTGGCTCCATGTCAAGTGCCCAACGCATGAAGTAGCACAGCCTGGTGGTTAAGAGCTCAGTCTAGAGATTGATTGAGGAGGGTTGCAAGTCTGTTTCTACTGCTTATATGTAACCTCAGCCAAGTTCCTTATCTTCTCATCTCTGAACTGGAGATTACAAAAAACAGCAACTACCTTAGAGGGTTGTTGTGCAGGTTAAAGTAAAGTAAGGCATGTAAAGTGCTTACCACAGTGCCTGGCAGGAAGTAATCATTCAACAGATGTCCATAATAATAAGTTATCATAAAGCATGTGGCTATCTATCTATGGAGATTACATGCAACCTATGGCCTCCTAGTTACCTGTTCAACAATCTAGAGAATCCTAGGAGAAGTTAAGTCTCTAAAATAAGTTTCTCAACTAAGGGAGATGCTGCCCACATAGAGGCCATTTGGAAAGAGGAAGGGGGTCACATTTTTGGTTGTCCCAATGACTGGGAGGTGGCACTGCTGGCATTTAGTTGGCATATATGTCAAAAAACCTGCAAGGTGCATGATGGTCCTCTACAAAAACAGTCGTCCCATCCAAAATACTAACATCATCTCCACTAAGAAGCTCTGAAACAGCTGAAGGAAAAAAATAATGGTGCCAGTGTTGTACATTTTTGTTTTTAAAGAGACTATAAAGAATTAGATTATTTTATTATTCGTGAATTTATTTCAACATATGTTCATTTCTTCCCTTAATTTGGCACAAGGGGCTTCTTGCCAAAGGCTTAAGGGGAATTATAAGGTGGTGCATAGAACTGGCACTTCAGATGAGATAGATTGGGTGGATGCATGGATGGACGGACGGACGGACGGACAGACGGATGGATGGATAGCTGCCATCCTGTCAGCTCTGACTCATGGCGACCTTATGTACAACAGAATGAAACGCTGCCTGGTCCTGCAACATCGTCATGATCACTGGCGTGTTGAAGTCCATCATTGTGGTTATTATGCCAATCCATCTCCCTCAACCTCACAGACCCTCTACTTCACCAAACAGGACGTCTTCCTCCAATGATTGATCCCCCCAGTGACATGCCCAAGGCAAGCAAATCAAACAATGTTCTGTTGTGATCCATAAAGTTTTCTGGAATAGATAGCCAGGCCTTTCTTCCTAGTCTGTCTTAGTCTGGAAGCTCCACTGAAACCTGTCCACCACAAGTGAGCCTGCTGGTATTGAAATACCAGTGGTGTAGCTTCCAGCATGATAGCAACAGGCAAGCCACCAAAGTGCAACCAATTGACAGATGGGTAGTGGTCCTTCCTCTATAGGAATTCACAGTTGACCATCAGGAGTTCTACAACCATGTTTCCAATTTTGCTTTACTTAGAAAGCAAAAGAAGTACTAGAAGAGTTGCACTAACTCCTCTGTTTTGTTTCTTGTTTTACAGCATAAAAATCAAGGCCTTTTCATTTCCAAATACTTCATTAGCTTTTGTGCCTGGAGTGGGAATCAAAGTGCTCACCAATCATGGCACAGCCAACATCAGCACACACTGGGAAGTCAAGTCTCCACTTTTGTGAGTATTTCTTTGAAGTCTGCTAAAGTCCTGGGAAGACATAGAGCAAAAATGGAAAATCTAAAAACTTGCCAATGTTTTTGACTTTAGGGTTCTTCCCCTCAGTCATTAACAATCCTTCTCAAGAGCTTTTTTTTTTTTTTTTTCCGGGAGAGATTTAAACCAGAGTATCCTCACTCTGGTGGTTCTGAAAAGCATCTTTTCCCTACAGGCAGAACAATCGATCAAAATGTCATTTAAGATTCTCAAAGAGTTAGACATCCCCGACTGTCAGAGCAACGAACGTGTGCCTCAGCATTTTAGATGCAGCAGTGAATCGCTGAATGGTCTTGAGCACATCGTTCAATACACTTCCCGTCTGTGTGGTGGTTGTTGGCTACTGTAGAGTCGATTCTGACTCATGGTGACCCCACGTGTGCAGTGTAGAAGTGCTTCATAGGGCTTTCAAGGCCGTGACCTTTCTGAAGCAGATCACCAGGCCTGTTTTCTAAGGCACCTCTGAGTAGGTTTGAACTGCCAACCATTCAGCTTGTAGTTGAACACCTAAGTGTTTGTGCCACACAGGGGCTCCTTCCCCCAGCCCATAAACAACATATGAAAATGAATGCATTCATTCATTATTCACTGAGCCATCAACCACATATCAAGTGCTTATTCTGTGTCAGGCCATGAGGATGAACAACACACAGTCCATTCCCTTAAGGAGTTCACAGATCATATCTAAGTGTCACTTTCCCCATCCAGGGACTATGCCCCTCCTGAATAAGGAAGGTGCTGCCAACCTTACTTCTGACCTTCTCTCTCCAAGCAAACATTGTATATGTATGCAGCTCAATATGTGCTCAACCACCACGAGGGCAAGAGCACTCAGAATGGAGTAACCACAGGGTCCCTAGAGCTGTCCTCATTCATATATTCATTACTTTACTTATCCAGTAAATACTCTTTCAGCACTTACTCTAAGCCACACCCTGTGGTAGGTGCCAGGAATCCAGAGGTGGCCGTGTCAAAGTCCCTGCCCTCAAGAAGCATAGATCCTGTGGGTAATCGAAGAACCAAGATCCAGCTCTACCCCCTGCCCAGGCTGGGATAACCTTGCACTTTATCTCTGAACAGCCAAGATGCAGGAGGAGCCGATCTGTTTCTCTCTGGGGCCTTCTTCACTGGTATCCTCATCCTGTCCCAAAATGACTTTGGTCACCCAACCCTGAAGCTCCAAGACTGCCATGCTCAAGTGAGCCACGCCCATGTCTCGTTCTCTGGAGAACTCAGGTAAGGAAGAGAATCATGACAGGCAGTGGCTGGCCTGGGGCTGGATTCTCAGGCAGTCCCTTGCGGGAGGTTTATAACCTGCAGATTTTGGTCTCTGAGTAAGTGCCTTTAATTATTTATTTATTTGTTTGTTTGTTTATTTTTCCTAGTGTCCTGTATAACCCCTTTGCTGAGCCCATGGAGAAACCCATTTTAAAGAACTTAAATGAAATGGTAAGTCTTTAGAGGTTAGACAACCACGATAAAATGCCATTCGTAAAATGCCATCAGCAGCTGTCCTGTCATCCTTTAATCAATTCTTGGTCAATAAATCTTTATTGAGTGCCTACTGCATTCCAGGCACCATACTAGGCTCTTTCACACACAGTATCCTTTGCAACTTAGTTTCTCAAGTGCCCACTATGTGCAAACATTGTGGTAGGACAAGGGAAGCAGAGATGAACAAAACAACATTCCTTCCCTTTAGTTGCTCACTGTAGGGTGGTGCACAATCAACAAGACCTTATCTATTATTTGCCTAAGCATGCCCAGCATTGGGATAGGGTCTTATGGGGATATAAAAGAATAAACTTAACATCTATGTTGGAGAAACAAACTCAGGTTAGTGAAACAATGACTGAACAAGCACTTCAATTTGGTACTTGGTGACATGATCACTAGATTGAACACAGAAATGGAAAAAATTACAGAAATAGGGCCTGAGTTTAACAGTGGTTACCAGGGGCTAGAGGGAGGGTAACAGAAGAAATTATTGTTTAGAAAGGGTCAAGTTTTTGTTTATAAAGATAAAAAGTTTGGCAAAGGATATTGGTGATGGTTGCCTAACATGGCTGATGTCATTAATCTCACTAAATTGTGTATGTGAAAAATGTTGACTTGGCAAACATGGTGCTATATTTGTTATGGTTTCAATAACAAACGAACAAAAAAGAAATAGGGCCTGGAGGTTTCATGGAGAGATACTTTTTAGAGAATTCAGGACTTGAGCTGAGCCTTGAAACATAAGTAGGGTTTGCATACATAAGGAGTGGGGAAGAAGGAAGAATATTTCCAGCAAACAGAAACAATGTAAATTCAGATGCCTTCCAAAGCTATAAGTATCTAATTCTAGAAGTCAGGGAAGAAGACATAATTGTCTGTGTGCCCTCTTCCCAATGCTGCCCATACCTTCCCTGAACCCTTTCCCTGCATTCTGGGGGAGAAAAGGACAGGGATGAAGAGGACTGGAAAAGGAGGGAGATTCGGTGTTCCTGGATGGCAAGGATGGTGTCTGGCTGTTCCCAATTCCCAAGCGCTCAGCTTAGTCCTTGGCAGGGAGTAGACGCTCCGTGAAACCCAGCAAGAAAATCAATACGCAGAAATACTAAGCACCTGTCCAAGGAAGTTACACAGCTGGTAAGGGGACTCTAGAGCTTGCTCTTTTCCCCACAGTCTTTCTCCTTCCTTACCTGGCAGGTGCTGAGGGCTGTAAATGTGCGTATTATAGAGTGCCATATTAAACAGTGTGCTGTCACCTTCAAGGACCCCACACTAAATCATTCCTCTGTTTGAAAGGAGGCATGGTTCTATGGCCTCAGACAGTTGCTCTGAAAAGTTAGCAGGTCAAACCCACCCAGTGGCTCCACAGGAGAAAGACCTGGCAATCTATGGGGCAGTTCTACTCTGTCACATGGGGTCGCTATGAGTCAGAGTCAACTCAGTGGCATCCAACACACACAGATAGCCAGTAAAGTTTGCGTGGAGTCTAAATATACTGCTTAGAGAGAATAGATGCTTTGCTTCTATAATTTTCTGTGTCATTAAAAAAAAAAAAAAACAATTACTGTCAAGTCAATTCCAACTCATAGTGACCCTGTAGGACAGAGTAGAGCTGCCCGATAGGGTCACCAAGGAGCAGCTAGTGAATTCGAACTGCCGACCTTTTTGGTTAGCAGCCCAACACTTAACCACTGTGCCACCAGGGCTCCAAGAAGTTGACCTCAGGCTCCCCATCAGGGAATCGAACTCTGGTCTCCCACGTGACAGGCTGGGATATTCACCACTGTACTGATGAGAATGGCCTCTAGAAGGTAGAAAAGAAGGCTCAGCCCACAGCTGTCTAGCTGCGCTAGATCAAATTTCAATTTCTAGTTATACAGCTGCGTACTACTGCTTTATCTAAGTTTCCCATTTTCCCATCTGTAAGTAGCAGACAGCAGTACCTGCCTTTCAAGGTTGTAATGAGGATGAAATGAGGCTAAAACAACAATAGGTAATATTTGCTGATTGCTTCCTATAAGCTGGGCAATTTCACGTGAATTACCTCTATTTCCACTCTTAACAATCTAATTAGGTAGTTAGAATTATTATCCCCATGTCACAGATGGGAAAACTGAGGACAGAGAATACAAGTAACTTGCCAAGGGATTCAGCCCTAGGCAGCCAGACTCTGCTCCTAATCGTTACACTGAATGCTTAGCACCACACCTGGCACACAGCAGGTACATCAGTGTTGGTGGTCTTCACCCCTCTACACCGGTTGCCGGTCAAGTCAGCTCTGACTCATGGACAGCCATCAGAGTAGACTGGGCATCAGAGTAGAACTGAGCTCTATAGGGCTTTCAGTGGCTGGTTTCCTGGAAGTAGATTGCCAGGCCTTTCTTCCAAGTTCCCTCTGGGTGGAACTCGAAACTCCAACCTTTCTGTTAGCAGCTGAGTACATTATTTGTTTAGCACCCTTCTGTTGTTAGCTGCCATCAAGTCAGCCTCAACTCATGGCGACCCATGTGTTACCAAATAGAACTGTTCAATGGGGTTTTCTTGGCTGTAATCTTTACAGAAGCAGATTGCCAGGCCTTGTCTTTCGTGGAGCTGCTAGTGGATTCAAACCACCAACTTTTAGGTTAAAAATTGACTGCAAACTGCTTGCACCGCCCAAGCTCTTTATTCACCCTTGTACAGATATAGTTTAATCTGTTAAAAGCTAATTTTCTGATTCTGAAGGGGGGGAAGATGCACAATGGCTCTCAAACCAGCCCAGGGGAAAAGGAAAGGCACCTGATCTAAATACTCCAGGCTGGGTGTGGGGCCACTGCCCGAAGAGGCAGGAGACGGGCTGCACCCCTGGCAGAGGAGAAAGGCACATTTGTTGGGCAGCAGGTTCCTCAGGTGTGACAGCAGTAGAATGGACTGGGACACGTGCCCTGTCATGCCACAGAGAGAAAAACAAAGGGCTCGCACATTTATCGGGCTAGCAGGGTGTAGTCCGGGTTGCTATGAAGATTCAGTGACGTGCGGCTTAAGTAATTTAAGGCCCACAGGCATCAACTAATTTAAGGGAAAGTCTTGATGACCAAAGGGAGATTGTCTCCTAAACAGATGGCCTTTGTTTGCAGAGTCTAGGGCCGTAAATAGGGGTTTCTAGTTTCTAGTACAATATGATAACCTGGTTTTTGTTTTTGTTTTTTTTCATTTGTGGCCAGCTCTGTCCCATGATCACCAATGAGGTCGAAGCACTAAGTGCTAATCTCAGCATGCTGGAGGGTGAGTCTTAGAAGTGTCTCTTCTGCATGGTTCTCTTCCCACCTTCAGATATTTGTGGTCTCTAGGTTTGCTTTTCAATGCAGTACAGCTCCAGCTCTTCATCACGCTTTATTTACCTTCTGCCAAGTGGTGCCTCAGGAGGGTGCCTGGGGAGGACACGCTCTGTGTATGGGGCATGCTCTCTTCTGCTACTGACCAACTGCAAGTCCAACTTCACATCCGCTGCAGGAGAGGGTGGCTCCTGGGGACTAGATACCAGTCAGGGAATTAAATGCTCATGAGCTTTAATCCCAGCTCTGACGCGAAATCCATCCTCTTCAGAATGATTAATGCCAAGCTGACCAGGTTATTCCCCTGCTCTATCCCCTTCAGTGGTTCCTTGCTGTCTTCATGATCAAGTCCAAAGGCTTTAGCATGGACTACAGACTCACCATGCTCTGGCTCCTCTCTGGGCTACATCTCACACTTTTCCAGCAATCAAGCTGCTTCTCCTGCCCCCCACATCTCCTGCCTTTTCTCTCTGCCTGGCAGAGCTTTCTCTCCCCTCCACTCATTTATTGATTTCACAGATGTTAAATGAGTGCCTATTTCTGTGCCAGTACTGTGGTAAGCCCTGTCCTTCCACTCTCTACCCTTCACCTTTCTCTTGTTCTGTCCACTCCTCTTTATCTTTTAAGATTCAGCTCAGCCATAATTTCTTCCAAGAAATCTTACCTGACAGCCTGCACCCCAAAAAGTCACACCTCCTCTACGTTCGCATGATAAAAGCCGTTGCTGTCGAACGGATTCTGACCCATAGTGACACTCTAGGACAGAGTAGAACTGCCCCATTGGGTTTCCAAGGCAGTAATCTTTACAGGAGCAGACAGCCACCTCTTTCTCCTGATGTTCCCATGATACTTTGGAAGCATCTCTCTCTTTGCACTTCTTCCTCTATGCATTCACCAATGATGTATTGCATACCTATAATAGGCAGGCTCTGTTCTGGGTCTGGAGTCCTGGTGGAACAGTGTGGTTAAGAGCTGGCAGTTGGAGTCCACCAGCCCTTCCTTGGAAACCCTATGGGGCAGCTCTACTCTGTCCTATAAGGTCCTATGAGTCAAAATCGACTTGATGGCAACGGGTTTGGTTTTTTTAGTTTGTTCTAGGTCTGGGGATTCAGCAATAAACCTAGGAGACAAAGATCCCTGCCCTCAAAGCACTAATGGGAGGAGACAGTCAACAAGAAAGATAAATGAGTAATATCCAAGAAGAAAAATAATTGTAAGGAAGGAACTGGGGAGAGGTTTTCTTTTTAGATAGCATGACCAGAAAAGGCACCAGTGAGCAGGTGATGTTAGAGTAAGGACCTGAAGAAAGTAGGGAGTGAGCCTCTCCTAGATCTGCATGGAGAATGTTCCTTCCAGGTAGAGGAACCCACAGTGTATAGACCCAGAAGCAGGGGCATGGTAAGTGCGTTGGGAAGTGGGAGGAGGCCAGTATTGGGAGCAGAGGGAGTGAGGAGGAAGTAGTCAGAGGTGAGATCAGAGAGGGGATGCGGAAAGAGCGTGGTTAGATCTTCGGAGCTCTGAAAAAAACCTATTCCATTGCTGTTGAGTCAATTCTGACTCACAGCGACCCTGTAGGACAGAGTAGAACTGCCCCATAGAGTTTCCAAGGAGCACCTAGTGGATTTGAACTGCTGACCTTTTGGTTAGCAACCGTAGTACTTAACCACTATGCCATCAGGGTTTCCTCAGAGGTCTGTACTTACTGCAAATACTGGCTATTACTCAGTTTGAGTCAGATGGGAAGCCTTTGGAGAGTTCTGAGCAAGGGCTGGCATGATCTGACTTATATTTCAACAAGATCACTATAGCTTCTGTGTTATTAATAGAAGAAGGAGGCAAGGGTAGAGCCACTTAGGAGACTACTGCAGCAATGCAAATGATCAATGATAGCAGCTGGCCTAGGTGGAGTGATGAAGGTGATAAGAAACATTCAGATTCTGGATATACTATAAAGGTAGAGATAGTGGTATTTTCTGACAGATTGAATGTAGCTCATAAGAGGAGTCAGGGATGATGCCAGGTTTTTACCCTGAGCAACTGTAAAATTGGAAGAGTGGAATTAGCATTTACTGAGATGGTGAAGACTAAGAAAAATGGATTTGTTGTAGAACTATCAGGAAATCAGTTTTAGATCTGCACTTACCACACTGTATTATAATGTCCAACTTATATGTTCTGTCTCTTCCATCAGACTACGAGTTCCTTGAGGGCAGGAACTTGGTCCAACTCATCCATGTTTTCAGGCCCAGGCATAGTGCCTAGCCCATACTCTTGTTCTTGACAGTTGTCATGGAGTCAGTTCTGACTCAGGATGACCCCATGCATTGTGGAGCAGAACTTCCCCCATAGCATTTTTTTGGCTATATTCTTAACAGAAACAGAGCAGATCGCCAGGCCTTTTCTTCCACTATGCTATTGGGTGTGTTGCAACGAGGGCTTAGAATTGGTTCCTTCTGGTTCGAACCCCTGCTGAGGATTTGCATTTCTAACAAGTTCCCAGGAGGTTATACATAAGAATCTCCTGGAGATCTTGTTAAAATGTAGATTCTGACTCAGTATATCTGGGGTGGAAATGCGAATTCTCACAAGGAGCTTGTTAGAAATGCAAGTTTTTAACAGGGGTTCGAAGAGGATCCAACCAGTTCAAAGCCCTGGTTCAAACTGCCAACCTTTAAATTAGCAGTCGAGCACAAACTATTTGTGCCATCTAGGGACCTACCAGTTCAATAAATATTGGACTGATGGATGGAGGGAAACACTGATGAGTGAATGCAGATGGATGAAAGAAAATGAATGGATTGCGAAGGGAGGGAAACAGAAAGAAGATATAGTGCGGAAAGAACTAGACAGGGATTCCCATGTCCTAGTTTGCCTTGGAGGAGCCCTAGTTGCGCAAATAGTTAAGCACTCGGCCACTAACCAAAAGATTGGCAGATCAAACCACCCAGCAGCTCCACAGGAGAAAGACTTGACTATCTGCTTCTGTAAAGATTACAACCTAGAAAACCCTATGGGGCAGGTCTACCCTGTCATATGGGGTCACTATGAGTCAGAATTGACTCAACAGCACCTAACAACAATGGTTCATATTGGGCAAATTTCTTTACCTCTGGGTATGTCAGTCTCCTTGCCTGTGAAAGGGCTGCTGTCCTGCTTCCCCCATAGAGTGACAATGGGGGTCCATTGAGGTTGAGATTTGAAAGCAGTTTTAAAACTATAGTGACATAAATCAAACTAAAAAAGAACCAAACCCGCAGCCATGAGTTGATTCTGATTCATAGCAACCCCGTAGGATTTCCGAGGCTGTAAGTCTCTACAGAAGCCAACTGCCACGTCTTTCTCCCGTGGAGCTGCTGGTGGTTTCAAACCGCCGACCTTTAGGTTAGCACTTGATCACTTTAACCACTGTGCCACCAGTTACTCCCGTACCTTAGCAAATCTCTTCACTTCTTCTTGCTTCTCCTCTCGATCAAATAGCAAAAACCAAACATGACATACAAGAAAAGAAAATGCGATACTCAGGTACCTTTCTTTAGAACAGGGAAGAAGTCTTCTTATCGCAGAAGACGTGGTGGTGATCAGGAAAGCAACTCTCCCCCGGCCAAGTTGGAAACCCAAGCACTGCACCACCCCACATACAACCTGTTTCAGACCCTGAGATTCATGCTTCCTGAGAACTCTAAAATCCCTTGCCGGGGAGTCGATTCCAACTCCTGGTGACGCCACATGTGTCAGAGTAGAACTGTACTCCATAGGGCTTTCGATGGCTGATTTTTCAGAAGCAAATTGCCAGGCCTTTCTTCCAATGGGCCTCTAGATGGACTTGAACCTCCAACCTTTTGATTAGCAGCCAAGTGCATTAACCATTTGCACTATTCAGGGACACACATGGGGTCACCATAAGTTGGAATCAACTCAATGGCAACCTTTCGTTTTGTTGTTTTGTTTTGGAGAACTCTACCACTATTCCCTGGTCCCCTTCTGCTCTGCACTAAAAATGATACTAAAAAATTCTCAAATTAGTAGCACTATATGCATGGGAATTTTCTTGGCCTCTCCAATTTAGTGGATTATACTCTGTCTCACACACACACACGTACAATATCTCCTTTTTAAAAGTATTTCTAATTAAAACAGTAAGGCATACTCATTGTAAAAAAAAAAAAAAGTTCTAGCTACATCTATAACATAGAGCTTGAAAGGTTGAAAGTTTCTTATTACACCAGCTCAATATATATGGCTTGGTATTGATAAGGGACTTTGTGCTGATTTTTTTTTTTTAAGAACAGTATATGTTGAGTGTGTGCACACACCTGCACACATGTCTAGGAGAATACTCCAAAGTTTTACTGATGCTTCTCAGAGTAACGTGATTATGAAGGATTTTCACTCTCTTTTGACTTACCTGCTTTTCCTGGGTTTTCCAAAAGTACTTATGGAGGGGAGAATTGTTATTTTAAATACAGGATTAAAAATTACATTACCATGGATAGACCTTATTTATATATTAATACTATACTATGCTTTTACTGAATTTAGACTACCTTTTTCCCTTGGTTGTTTAGTTCTAACCAAGATCAACAACCATACTCTGCTGGATTATTCCCTGATCAATTCTCCAGAAATTACTGAGAATTACATGGACCTGAATTTGAAGGTAACTTTATCATCTCATCCTGATTGTCAATAGTCAGTATTTGGGGACCAATATGTACAAAAGGAAATAAGGAAATAAACACACATGCTCTTCAAATAATTTTGTTTCCTTTCAAGTAATTCCTTCATGTTTATGCTCTTTCTGAAGACTCTGGAACATTCTCTTGATCAGCAAAGCATTATTTGGAAGGCACAACATATGTCTGCCTACTTCACAAGAAGGATCAGGATATCTTTGCATATAGGAATAAGTTCAAGGCTAGAAAACAGCGAGAAGCGTAGTCTGAATGTATTAGAACTTGATACATAAAGAGATTACACACACTAATACTTTTATTCTTAACTCTCAGAGCCATTAGCACATGAAAATGTGTTTGCTGATTCTGACAAAGTGATTAATTGTGTTTATGTTTAGTCTTAGTCCCAAGGCTAATGTTGCTTTTAAAAATGCACGTTGGATTATGTTTCACTCATTCAGAGTCATTCAAATCAGCTAAATATTACACAAGACAACATTTTGCAATAACACCCAAGACTAATGAAAACAGAGTTAGGAACACCACAAAAAAGCTTTAAACCATTTGGAGTCCTGGGTCCTTCTGAGTTTCTGACTCCTCAAGTGCTCAGCAGTCACAGGTTTTGAAGGTCAAGAGTTTGACATCTCTACATGGCACCGTAGGAGCTTTTCAGAACTGGTCCTTTCCAGATAAATGCCCCTACTTTCCTTTCTCAGAGAAATGTACCGACAAAGATTTTCCCACTGGGCTATACCCCAGGGTAGACAGACATGCTCAAATATGCTCAAGAAGTCATCAAAGCTTTTAAACATAGTAACTGGTGAAGAAGACAGAAAACCTGATCATTTTCTCATTCCTATTGAGTATCTGGAATCCCTGGGCCATTCCTGCAAACAGTTAACACGCTCAGCTGCTAATCAAAAGTTTGGAGGTTCGAGTCCACCCAGAAGTACCTCAGAAGATAGACCTAGTGATCTACTTCCAAACGGTCACAGGCATTGAAAACCCTATGGAGCACAGTTCTACTCTGAAACACACAGGGTCATCATGAGTCAGAACTGACTCCACGGGGAACTGGTTTATTTTTGTTGTTGTTGTTTTTACCAAGTTTCTGGAATTTCCGTTGTTCTGACTTGAGAGACTCCACCTTCTTTAATCCTGCACATTTGAGGTTTTACCTGATACATCGCTCTTTCTGTGTTTTCCCACAGGGCACATTCTACCCACTGGAAAACCTTACTGACCCTCCCTTCTCACCAGTTCCATTTACACTTCCTGAACGCAGTGACTCTATGCTGTACGTTGGGATCTCCGACTATTTCTTTAAATCTGCATCCTTTGCTCACTTTACAGCTGGGGCTTTCAATGTCACACTCTCCACAAAGGAGGTGAGTAGAGTGAACAGATGATGGCAATTGGCACTGTTATTTATCCTTTTTATAAGTATCCCATCATAAGACTTCCAGGTCATGGTTTCTGTTTGTGAACTGACATTCCTAGCCGGACAGTGAATTGAGGAATTATGAAGTGAATATTGTTATTAGTTGAGGAGTTGTTTCCAGGTCTGCTAATGTCAGGTTTTTTCGTGATACCTGGAGACTTTTCTAGATTGACCTTAAAGAATGTCAAGATTCCCCCTCTGCCACTTACTACCTGTGACCATGAGCAATTTCAATTAAATTTTCCTTCTCTGTGCCAGTTTCCTCATCTGGCAAAAGGAGATAATAATAGTTCCACACTCATAGAGCTAATACGGGCATTAAAGAGGTTTAAATACATGTAAAGCATGAAGACTAATTTGCTAAATAAGTGTCGCTTATCATTACATTATGCCAACATAAAGATTTCTCCTGATGACTGGATAAACAAAATGTGGTATATACATACAATAAGACATTACTCAGCCATAAAGAGAACTGAAGTCCTGATGCATGCCACATGGATGAACCTTGAAAACATTATGCTGAGTGAAATAAGTCAGATATAAAAGGACAAATACTATATAATCCCACCTATATGAAAAGGGCAAATGTATAGAGACCAAAGCTTATTGGTAGTTGCCAGGGCTGGGAGGAGAAGGAAAGGGGTGTCATTGCGTAAGGGGCACTGAGCTTCTGTTAATGGTGGTGGAATAATTTGGAAACAGATGGTGGTGATGGTTGTACAACATGATGAACATAATCAATGTCCCTGAATTATACATGGAAAAATTGTTGAATTGGCAAATATTCTGTTTTGTATGTATATATATATATATATATATATACATTTTCACACCACATTAAAAAAAAAAACTCTTCTGTTGGCAATTGCGACTGATTTATCCACAGTGACCAGTACTAGTTCAGACACTCACTGATTTCTCTTTGCCATGTGCCTCCTTCTTATAAAGAGAACGCTTTCTCCCACCAGTCAACCAACAACATTTATTGACATCCCTTATAATTCTTCTCACTCTTGTAAAAAAGTCTTGGGGGTGGCATCTGATCTCCTCTAACTTCATGAGGGGGAAGGAGAATCAAGATCAATAGCCCAAGACTGATTCCCATGCGGTGGAAGTCAGACATACCTTCTCTCTCTGCCATCTTTACTAGCTCTGACACCCACTGTTCCTCCTACAGCACTCTCTACTTATCTGCTGAGTTTGATAATTCGTTGCAACAGCCACACAGAACTCACAGACCATACAGGCTCAGGAACACTCAAGGATACAGTTCTTCCATCAGGACAGCCTCTTCCCAGTTGAGCAGACATGTCTCTCCCTGGCCCTAGGGCTCTGCCCAAAAGCGCTCAGCTTTCTCTCTCCTTGGGCCGGGCTGGGAGTTCCACTGCCCCTTGTCCTGCTGCCAGGCCTCTGCTGCCGGGTCTCTCCTGCCACGTCTCTCCTGCCACCACTTCTCAGCATCTTCAGGGTTACAGCTCATTCGCTCTCTCAGTCTCCTGGTTCCAGTAGCTTCTCAGTACAGGGATCCCAGGCCCAAAGAATGCTCTGGCTCCCGGCTATTCTTCCCTAGTGGTGGTAGGGTTCTCCTCCTTTCCTGCCTCTGGTATGGCTAATTTCAAGCGCAGAGGGATGGCAAAACTGACCGACCCCTTTGGTGGGCTACAATTGCCCTATCAGACAGTCCCGCCCCGTCACTTGGATGGAAGTCACAAGACCGTGGCTAGAAAGGTCTCACACGAAAGTGATCTATCACACCTCAGCTCTATTGGTTTCACTTATACGAGTAGTTATAAACCATATGTTCAACGTTCTAAGTGTGGTAGCACCAGCTACCTTGCAGTGGTGATGATTAGACACTTCTAACTTCCCAGTTGAAACCCATTCATCTGTGAAGGTAAATTACTTAAGCATCGTGTACCTCAATAATATCTAAAAATGAGGACAGTAATACAAGGCTTATTGTTAATAACTGTAAAATGTTTATATACATGGATGATACGTATATGAGATACACAGTGTTCCCAAGGTTAACAGACACTTACTGAAAAGGAAGTAACTTCCTATGTGACCTTGAAGAAGTCACTTTACTTCTCTGGGTCTCAGATGTCCTATAGTTGTGCTATAGGATGATAGGTTGCCTTCAAATACTAAACATTTTGTGGTACAACAGCTTCATAATTTATAAAATTATAGGGAACACTTCATTTTCACTATAAAACAAAGTCAGGTAAAAAAATCTTACACTAATATGATGATCCTTTTTTTCCAGATTTCCAATCATTTAGTTCAAAACTCCCAAGGTTTTGGCAACATGCTGTCCCGGGTGAGTGCTAAGGGTTTGACTCCTTGGTACTAAATTTGGTTTCATTACAGGTATTTCCAAAAGACTTGTAGGTTCTTTATATCCCTTTTTGGTCCAAGCATGAGTCCATCTTTATATTCTTAAGAGTTTTTTTTCTTTTTTCTTTTAATCAAATATCTATAACTATTCACTGAGCAGTACAAGTTACTCACCAGGGCATTGAAAGTTCACAAAATAAATCATCTGTTTTACCTGCATGGTTCTACCACTTTTGAAATAATTAGTTTAAACAGAAAGTGAAGGACTAGTTTCCATCTTTCGTGACTTTGGTAAAACCAAAAAGCAGCTATTAATATTCTGCCTTCATTGCATATTATGCCTTAGCATAGCTAAGTTTTGGACATAATGTACCGAGAGGCACAGGCTTTGCCTTCGAGGACAACAGATATTTGTGCTGCATCTTGATTTGAGAGTCAGACAGACCTGACTGAATTCCAGTTCTACAACTTTCGTGCCTGGAACCTTGAGAAAATTACTTAACCTCTCCAAGACTCACTTTCTTCTGTTGCAAAACAGAGATACTGAGAGCACCTGCCTCACAGGGAGTTTGTGCAGATTAAGTGAGCTAAGGCATAAAGGCCTGGTGTGGTGCCTGGCATGCAGTATATGTTCAGTAAATGTCAGCTGTTATTATTGGGGGGTTTGTGTGTATTATTGTTATTATTATTATTATTAAAGAGCTTTTTTGTCTATTCTAACTCCAAGTAATAGTTCTTATTCTCCATGATGTAAAATTTAGTTACCAAGTGTCACCCCAAATTTATGTCTTCCTCCATCAACTCACAGCTCCTGATTCTTGTTTTCTTTCCCGGGATGGGCAGATTGCAGAGATCTACATCTTGTCCCAGCCCTTCATGGTCCAGATCATGGCAACAGAGCCTCCTG
The DNA here is from genome assembly GCF_024166365.1 of Elephas maximus indicus. Classification (NCBI taxonomy): domain Eukaryota; kingdom Metazoa; phylum Chordata; class Mammalia; order Proboscidea; family Elephantidae; genus Elephas; species Elephas maximus. The sequence goes on along the minus strand of NC_064822.1, from coordinate 175,141,849 downwards.
TGATCAATTTACAACCGGGTAATTTCACCTTGGATATCCCTGCCTCCATCATGGTGCTCACCCAACCCAAGAACTCAACTGTTGAAACCATCGTTTCCATGGACTTTGTAAGTAGGTGGAGCTAAGAGGGCAATCTGTTCCTGCCCTGGACCATTGACTGACCAGCAGCTTCCAACTGCTTGGAGGGGTGGGGGATGATACATGAGTTAAAAGTGAGAAGGGCAGTTTGAGGATGGAGGATAGGAAGCCAATACCCCTACCCCCATGTTGTTGTTGTTGTTAGGTGTCATTGAGTTGATTTTGACTCGTAGCGACTCCGTGTGACAGAGTAGAACTACCCAATAGGGTTTTTCCAGTCTGTAACCCTATGGGGTGGGGCAGTTCTACTCTCTCCTGTACGGTCACTGTGAGTTAGAATTTGACTCAACGGCAGTGGGTTTTTAAGCTTTACAGGAGTAGATCGCCAGGTCTTTCTCCGTCAAAGCTGCTGGGTGGGTTCGAACCACAAACCTTTTGATTAGCAGCTGAGTATTTAACTATTGTGCCACCAGGGCTCCCTCACACCCCCATATGTTGTAAAATATCTCTCTCACCCTTCTCCCCTTCCTATATGCCCTTCCCACTGCTCTCATTACATTGATAGCTTGAAATGAGTCAACCAAGGTGGAACTCAAGTTTATTTGAGCCAATGAAGGCCAAGTGCAATTTGATAGAAGGATATTAATATGATGAATCTAAGCAAAATGTCTTTCTCTCTCTCATACACACACACAGAGTACATGGAAAAAAGAGATTAGGAATAAAGAAAAAATCATTTAAAGGAAATTCTCAAACAAAAATCTTCAGTTAGTTTTCTTGCCTGCAAGACAGCATTTTTTTTTCTTTTTTTTTAAATTGTGCCTTAAGTGAAAGTTTACAAATCAAGTCAGTCTCTCATATAAAAATTTACATATACCTTGCTATGTACTCCTAGTTGCTCTCCTCCTAATGAGACAGCACACTCCTTCTCTCCACATCCTATTCTGCGTGTCCATTCAGCCACCTCCTGTACCCCTCTGCCTTCTCATTACCCCTCCAGACAGGAGCTGCCCACATAGTCTCATGTGTCTTACTTGAGCCAAGTATCATTTTCTATCTTATAGTCCAGTCCAATCCCTGTCAGAAGGTCTGGGGACCATGACCTCCAAGGTCCTTCTAGTCTCAGTCAGACCATTAAGTCTGGTCTTTTTACCAGAACTTGAGGTCTGCATCCTACTGCTCTCCTGCTCCATCAGGGATTCTCTGTTGTGTTCCCTGTCAGGGCAGTCATCGGTTATAGCCAGGCACCACCTAGCTCTTCTGATCTCAGGCTGATGTAGTCTCTGATTTATGTGGCCCTTTCTGTCTCTTGGGCTCATAATTACCTTGTGTCTTTGGTGTTGTTCATTCTCTTTTGCTCCAGGTGGATTGAGACCAATTGATGCATCTTAGATGGCCGCTTGGTAGCGTTTAAGACTCCAGACACCACTCACCAAAGTGGGATGCAGAATGTTTTCTTAATAGATTGTATTATGCCAATTGACCTAGATGTGCAAGACAGCATTTTTAGAGCTATTTCTTTCCAGTATTTCTCAGAATGGGAAGGAAAGTGGGGCATATGATGTTTCCACTATAAAACCAAGCCAAACCCATTGCCATCAAGTCAATTCCAATTTCCAAGGAGCAGCTGGTGGATTTGAACTGCCAACCTTTTGGTTAGCTGACGAGGTCTTAACCACTGCACCACCAAGGCTCCAATTTGTGGCCAAAAATGGACAGATTCATTCCTCTTAGTAGTGAACGCTTTTGTTGTCTGCAGGTTGCTAGTACCAGTGTCGGCCTGGTGATTTTGGGACAAAGACTGGTCTGCTCCTTATCCCTGAACAGGTAAGATTAATTGACTTTGACTGTTAGAAACCTTAGTAATAAGTAAGTCAACAAGCCCCCGGAGACAAAGCCAACTTTAAGAAAATAAGTGATAGTAGTATTGTCTAGGACGTGAATCACTGAAGTACTCCCGTAGTAGACCAGATAATTTCAAAGTGTGAACTTAGCTAAGGATTGTGTTGTGGAGTATTTATTTTCTTCTCCCATTAACGTACTTTTAAATAAAATGGGGAACAAAATAATTATAAATATAACTGTATAAGATAAATGTGCATTCTAATGGTGCAACAATATAAACTAAAGTTCTTCTTTAACAAATTCAGAAAGCATGCTGTTGAGGAAAGAGTATAAAGCTTTAGAATCAAAGGACCCAAATTTCAAGTCCCTGCTCACTGGCTGTAACCATGATCAAGTCTGTTAACCACCTCGAGCCTCAGTTTCTTACCTGTAAAATAATGCAGTTGGAATGGATCATCTCTAAGGAGGCTTCAGTCTCTGATACCCTGGTCCCATTACTAGAACACAGAGTTTAACAAGACCCTGCCCCATGGCCTCAATGGCTCCCAAATGTAAGCCCTTCGGTGGGAAAGGATTCGAGCAGGTCAAATACAACAAATTCCTGAACATTAATTGCCATTCAGAAGAACCATCTTCAAGGCCCATTTTCCACAGCCCTATAAAGCTGACAGTTGAAGCCATGACTCTGGGGAGAGAATATACAGAAAGATCAGATGGACCAGACTCAATCTAGCAAAAGAAAAAGAGACATCACTAACATATATCCACACACATAACAAACCACATAGAGGGACAGTTACAGAGGCTTCCTAGACATATCCAAATAACTTGTGTGTTTGGTTTATTGGGTTTAAGGGCTTGAGACCAGAGTCTTGGGAGACAGCTTATTCAACTGTCAAAACATAGCTCACAAGATAATGTTCTACATCCTAATTTGCTAAGTAGAGTCTAGGGTCTTAAAAGCTGGAAAGCAACCATCTAAAATACGACTATTGGTCTCTACTCTCAAGGATCAAAAGAGAATGAGGGGAGGGCCAAGATGGCGGAGTCAGTCAGATGCTTCCAGTGGTCTTTCTTACAAAAGAAAACGAAGGAAATCAAAGGCTCAAAGAAGAAACTAATCCACAGGATTAATAGCCCACACAAACCACAGCCTCTTCTAACCTGAGAGAGGCACTAGATGATGCCCTGCTACAACTACCAACTGTTCTGACCAGGGACACAATAGAAAGCTCCAAATAGAATGGGAAAAAAAAATGTAGAACAGTAGCGACTAGAGGAATCCCTGAGACTATCTTCCTAAGATAACCTTTGAACGTGAAATTGAAGCTATTTCTATAAGCATTTTTCAGCCAAATAATAGATACTATTATAAAATAATATCTATTATAGCATCTGGTAATAGATGCTATTATAAAATAAGTAGAGGTCAGTGAAAAAGAAGACACTTGGTGAGATGAATTGACACAGTGGCTGCAACAATGGGCTCAAGCATAGCAACAATTGTAAGGATGGCGCGGGACTGGGCAGTGTTTCATTCTGTTGTGCATAGGGCTGCTATGAGTCTGAACCGACTTGATGGCACCTAACAACAACATAATAAAATAAACACGCTATCACCCATGAGTCATGTGCTCCCTTAAACAATGAACTATATGAGACCAAACGGCCAACATTTACCCAAAAGCAAAGGTGAGAACGCAGGGTGGGGAAGGGAGGCTGGATCAATGGAAACAGAACAGAATGGGAATAATGAAAATGCTGACACATTATAAAAACTGTAACCAACGGCTCAGAACAGTTTGTATAAAAATTGTTAAAGGGGAACCTAATTTGCTGTGTAAGCTTTCACCTAAAATACAATAAAATATTATTTAAAAAAGAAGAAGAGGAAGCAATAAAACAAAGAAAGCAGAGTCTGAACAGGAAACTGACAGGAGGAAAAAGTTATTCTAACGCTACAAGTCAGTGTGATGGTTATGAAGACTTTTACAGAAACTTAGGAATGTTTCCAATGAAACTATGTTAAATGGAAAAAGCAGAATACAAAACTGCATGAACATGACAGTGGTCAGCTGTGGAAAATAGTTGCAGCTGGACAAGGAATTGAATCGCACAAACAAAAAGAGTTGTGTTAGTATACAGTGGGTTTTTTTTTTAATTCTTTAAAATGTTCTTTGTAAATATATTCTTTTACCAGTAAGAGGAACAAAATCAAAAAAAGGTTTTCCAGAGAGAAAAAGCTTCAAGAAAGCATTACTCAACTTTACCCAGCCCTTCAAAGCAGGGCCAACTTCTCCATTAGGCTCAGTGGGCTCAGAGCCTAGGGCCCACGATACTTTAAGAACCCATGAAAAAGTTTTAATATCTTTTAAAATAAGGGAAAAAAAAATCAATACAATCCAGACTCTTTATACCAGTAACGAGTTGCCATCAATTCAAGCCTGACTCATAGTGACGTCATGTATGTCAGAGTAAAACTGTGCTCCGTAAGATTTTCAATGGCCAATTTTTCCAAAGTAGATGGCCAGGCCTTTTTTCAGAGGTGCCTGTGGGTGGACTCAAACCTCCAACCTTTCAGTTAGCAGCTGCACATGTTAACCATTTGCACAACCCAGAGACTCCTTTATAATCATAAAATACCATTCTCAGTATTTTTTATAGGGGAAGGGCCTCCAAAGGCAAAAGTGTCTCAAGCCATCAAAGTCATAATGTGGCCCTAAATTGTGTATGGCCCCAGGAGATCAAAGCTCACAAAAGTGTGGACCATTGACGGATGATCTTTGAGATCACAGTTCTAATGGAGTTGAGAGGATGGACGCCAGAGAGCAGGAGCATGAGGGGCAAGGAACTGGCGCCATTGGAGGTAGCACAGGAGAGGAAGGAGAGAATTTAGATTGCAGTTTGCCTGAGCACCAGGACTGTGAGTACAGGGAGACCTCAGCCTGTTTGGATGCTGGGGAGAAAGGGTCAGTCGGCAAGGAAAGGCCGGAAATCTAGAGTGATGGGGACAGAGTGGGGACGGGCTGACAACTGAGGCAGCAAGCTTCTAGAGGAGCTACGTCTGGATTTGAACAGATATCTGATTAACTGGCAAGATCCAAGGAAAGGGTTTCATAATGACAGGATTTCAGGACTGTATCAGACAGGTCTTTGATGTTGGCTGCTGTCAACTCGGTCCTGACTCATGGAGACCCCACGCACAACAAAACGACATGCTCCCAGGTCCTGCACCACTATCCCCATGATCAGTTGTGATCGGACGGCTGTGACCCATGGGTTTTCCACTGGCTGATGTTCAGAAGTAAACCGCCAGGCCTTCCTTCCCAGCCCATCATAGCCTAGAAGCTCCACCGGAAGCTGTTCAGCATCATAGCAAGACACAAGCCTCCACTGACAGACAAGTGGCAGCGGAGCATGAAGTGTATTGATCGAAATGGAACCCGGGTCTCCCGCGTGGAGGGCAAGAACACTACCAGCAAAGCACCAGTGACCTCAGGCAGGGAGCAGAGAGACCAGGCTCACCTTGACCCTCATCGCTAATGTTCCTGCTAGTAAGAAACGGCACATTCAGTGGGTATTATGTGAGAGTAACTGAAAAAAACTGATTTTAATCTGCTAAATTCACACCATCCTAAGGAATGTGTGAATCCGTTCTCCAGTTTCCTGCTGTCCACAAGCATGCTGAGCACTAACCTGGCGAGCACTAACCCTGAACTAGGACGCCTGCCCTTCTGCTGGCTCCCCGCTCCCATTGGTCTCCTTTAGATCTGTGTGCTGGGGAGGCTCCCTGTGCCCCCAGTGCCTGAGTGGAGCCTGAGCACAACCAGCTACGTAATTAGCAAAGTCAAAAGGCAGGCCCCTTGCTCAGATATTAAGAATTTCAAGATGGCAACAGCAGAGCATTTAATGGGGCACGGGGCCCTTCTGAGCACAGGTCCCTGAGTCTGAGGGTGTCTCCTGCACTAGGTACTATACTACAAAACTCAGGCAGTGATCCGACTGGGAGCAAGGCAGTGGTCCGTGTGTCACCCAGGCCTAAAGCGGCCAAATCAAGAGTCAAGAGTGTGCGAAGGAGCCACAGAGGCTGTGCCAAGCAGAGGCCTCAGGCCTTGGCAGCAAGAGCAGCAGCCCTCTCGCCCACACAGGCTGTCCTAGCCAGCTGCCCCAGCCAGCTCTTCAAGTGCTCGGCTCCCCAGGAGCTGCATTTCAGGATGAGCTGGTCTTGTCTCAGGTGATGTCACAGAGACACAGGAGGAAAGGGTATAAAGTGGGTGGGGAGCAATGGAACGTCCCTGAAAGGAAGTGGAGACATAGGGGCTCTGGGTCTCTGAAATGGACTCTTAGAACCCACGGCCTTTTCATTCTACCTGAATACATCTCTTCCTGGGGCTGCTCAGGGCTGCCTCCATAGAAATGAGAGGCCAGACTCAGAGGCAGTTCAGTGCAGTGGGGTGAGAGGGGTGATAGAGTCAGACTAGCTGGGTTCAGATCCCAGGTCTGCCATTTGTTCCCCATGGGGTCTTAACTTAGGCAAGTTACTTAACTTCTCTGGGCCTCCATTTCCTCACCTATAAGATAAAGATTTAACAAAACCTACTTCAGGGGGTCGTTGTGAAGAATATGTGAATTAGTATATGTAAAGTTTATGTTAAGTGTTCAATGAATGGTTTGCTATTACTATTATTTGAAAGTCAGGAATGGCCTCAGCCCGAAAAAGGAGGGGGTCATTTCAAGAGTCCCCACATTCAGAAGACACCTCATTCCTCTGTCACCTACCCAGCGATGCCTATGAGAGCAATAGCCTTTTGTTCTACAATTATTACTACTCTTTATTATTAGCTTTGGAGTCCCTGAGTGGTGCAAACAGTTAAAACATGCTCAGCTATTATCCAAAGGCCAGAAGTTTGAATTCACCCAGAGGCACTTCAGAAGGAAGGCCTGGTGATCTACTTCTTAAAAACCAGCTGTTTCCAAGAGACAGAAAAGACCACCTAAGCCAGAGTCTTCATCAGCCTGAGAGAAGAACAACTAGATGGTGCCCAGCTACCACCAATGACTGCCCTGACAGGGAACACAACAGAGAATCCCTGATGGAGCAGGAGAGCAGTGGGGTGCAGAATTCAAACTGCAGTAAAAAGACCAGACTTAATTGTCTGACTGAGACTGGAGGGACCTCAGAAGACATGGCCCCCAGGCTCTCTGTTAGCCCAGAACTGAAATCATTCCCAAAACCAACTCTTCAGACAAAGATTGGACTGGACTATAAGGCATAAAATGATACTCCTGAAGAGAGTGCTTCTTAGCTCAAATAGATACGTGAGACGAAATGGGCAGCTCCTGTCCAGAGATGAGATGAAAAGCAAAAAGGGACAGGAGCTGGTTGAATGGACCCAGGAAATCCAGGGTAGAAAGGAGGAGTGTGCTGTCACATTATAGGGAGAGCAACTAGGGTCACATAACAATGTGTGTATAAATTTTTATATGAGAAACTAACTTAACTGTAAACTTTCACTTAAAGCACAATTAAAAAAAAAAACACAGCCATTGAAAACCCTATGGAGCACAGTCTACTCTGACACACATGGGGTTGCCATGAGTTGGAATCAACTTGACTGTAACTGGAAACTGGTTATTATTGAGCCTGTACTCTCTACCAGGTCTTGTGCCAAGCACTTTCCATATATTACTTTCTTTTAAATATTATAATGCCATATCCCCAGGATTTGGCTCAGTACTTAACAATCCTGGAGGTAGGTACCATTATCCCTGTGGTTTATAGATGTAAAATAACTTACTCAAAGCCACAGAGCTATTGAACGATGGCACCAGAATTCGAACCTTGGTGAGTCTGTTTCCAAAGCCATGAGTGTCTCCTCATTTCGTTATGCCACCTTTTGATATAGTGAAGGGTTAAGACCTAGAAAATAAGACTTAGACCTGAGACATAGACATCAAGTAGCCTGGCCTCGAAGAAGAAACTGACGAGCATGGAGCCGTGCTAAATTCAAGCTGACTGGCAGCACGTCCTTTCTCAAGATTGAATCTTCCATGACTCAAACAGACACTTGTTCTCCAATATTCATTGCAGCACTTTTCACAATAGCCAAAAGGTGGAAACAATCTAAATGTCCAACAACAGATGAATGGATAAATAAAATGTGGTACATACATACAATGGATTATTACTCAGCCATAAAGAGAAATGAAGTCCTGACACATCCTATGACATGGATGACCCTTGAAAACATCACACTGAGAGAAGAAAGTCACTCACAAAAGGACAAATACTGTATGACCCCACTTATATGAAATACCTAGGATAGGCAAATGTATAGAGGCCAGGGTTTGGGAGCAGGGAAAGGGGGGAGTCATTGTTTAGGAAGTGGTGAGTATCTGTTAATGGTGACAGGAAATTTGGCAATGGATATGGGTGATGATCGTGTAGCATGATTAATGTAACCAATGTCACTGAATTGTACATGTAAAAAATGTTGAATTGGCAAACGTTGTCCCATATATATTTTGACTACAATAAGTGTGTGTGTGTGTGTATTAAGTCTTGATACCAAAACCCATTGCTGTCCAGTCAATTCTGACTCACAGCGACCCTTTTTAGTTAGCAGCTGTAGCTCTTAACCACTATGCCACCAGTGTTTCCGAAGTCTTGATAGAAAAGAGAAAAGACACCAGCAATGGGTGTCTTGAAATAGAAAAAGCACACAGCCCTTTTCTCATTGTCTTAAGGAACAGAGTGGAGGAAAAGATAAAGAAAGCAAAACTAGAAGTCTTAATAATAAACTTGGCCTCTTTGGGTAAATCTAAAAAGGACAGGCTCTGAAGTCTGGCACATCTAGGTTTGAATTCTCCCTCAGCCATTTGCTACCCGTGTGTCCTTGAGCAACTTACTTAACCCCTCTAAGTTTCAATTTCCTCATCAGCAAAACAGAGTACTTCTCCATAGGGTTGATGTTTGGGTAGATGAGATTAGGTACGTAAAGCACGTAGCGCAATGCCCAGCATGTAGTTGGTGCTCAAAAAATATTTGTTACTACTCTTAGTAGTATTTCATTCTCTTTTTCCATCTGAGGATCAAAGTTTGACCAAAATAAAAGGAAAAAAATTGATCCCAAGAGACCTGACAAGTCAGAGTGATCTCAAAAGCTGTAGAGTTGGCCCTCGAGATGATAAACTAGATTCTTATTGTGCCATTTAAAGTTGAGACTTTTGTTCCAAGCACAGGTAATCCCACTATGAGTTGGTCCACACAGTAGAAATTTTTTTTGAGATTAATTCAGAGGCCAAGTTAGACAACACTTTTCCTTTCTTGGTTCTCATCCAGCTGACTTAATTCTAACCTTCTGTTTTTTAATTGTGTGCAAAGCTCCAGGCAATAAAATGCACACCATTGCTGAACCATTTAGAAGTTTGGAACATCATTTAACATTGCCATAATTGAGGTTTTGGACGCTCCCAAACTGCACTCCACCCCACTGTCATAAACATGCATGCTCACAAGCCCTGCAACACAGAGAATGCAAATACATCTGACCTCACGCAGATGGAATCACTACCTAACTCTACTCCTCATAGCAGAGGCAGATAAACATTTCCCAAAGTGAGCCATCCGGAGAGAAACTTGGAAAGGAGAACAGGTTTGGGCAGAACGAAATCACGGTTTCTACTGGAGCCATGCTTTGGCAGCCAAGTCAGCAGAGCTGGAGCTTGGCACCTGGACTGGCCTCCCCTCCACCCTTTCTTTGAGCTACTGTGGAAGCCAGGCCACAGGAATTCTCCAAGTGGGGTGATCACCATTGGAAGAGGAAACCCCTAATGGATCCTTCTCCCAAACTCATCGGGGGAATTTATATACTGCATGAGGCATTGAGGTTAAAACGATGGGGGACTCTTTCTCATAAAGAGGGTCCTTTAATACTGGGATGGTTCATCACTTTCCTCCCCTCCAAACCTTTCATCATTAGATTAAGCTGTTCATTTCTAGGTCCTACCTTTTAAGCGAGCCAACCTTATCTCCCACAGCTTCCTAAAATGGACATTCTGCTTGAGAGTGGCTCATCCCCAAAGTGACCCCAATTCCAAGCAACTCTCTCCCACCCATCTCTTTTATCCATCCATTTATTCCTGTATCCAGTCAATGAGAATTTATTGAGCACCTTTTACGTGCCACGCACTGTTCTTGATACAGAGAGTAGAGAGAATAGTTCCTACCTTCCAGGTCAACAGCCTAGGGGGGGAAACACTCAGATTACTGGGCAATTATAATACTAGATGCTAAGGGATATAGTGGTTGAAATGTGTACCTAGTGCTTCTTTCAAGGGGCAATTTATTTTTCCCCAAGATATCCTCCGTATCATTCACACACACACATCCCCACACACACACTCTCACATGCGCCTACTCACACTCACACACAAACACACATTCATGCATACACATTCACACACTAAACACACACTCCCATACTCACATGCCCACACTCACACACACACACGCACAGTCACTCACACACTCACATACTACTCCAGCCCACCCTAGTTTCTTCACCTTTTCAGAATTCCAGGAGCAAGCCTATGTGGTGTGTAACAAGTGTGTAGCACCTGAACACACACTGTTGGTATTGTTCTCTGATTATTTCCTGTATGTATAACTCTTGTCCATCGCTCATAAATATAAACTAAATTCTTCACATTGCCTGGCACATTACGGAGCATAGAGTGCACACCTGGAAAACTTCCCGGCCTGCCCGTCTGTTCTCTGCACTGCAGCCAGAGTGAGCTTTACAAAAGACAGCCATCATCTCCCTTCCTGAAAACCCTCAATAGAGTCCTTGCTCTTAGGATAAAGATCAAAATCCTAATGTGGTATGAGAGACCCTGCCTGGTCAACCCCAGTCTGCCTTTCTAGCAACAGCGTACGCCTTCTCCCCCTAGGTCTTTGCTCCCTCCATGGGACCTTTGCAACCTCTGTCTGGACCCCTCCTCTCTTCCTTCCCCTTTTTTCCTTTTAATCCCTACTCATTCTTCATATGTCAGCTCGAGGATCCCTTCTTTGGGAAACCTTCCTGTGCCCTCCAAATTAGGTCAGGTTCCTTTGTCATTAGCCTCAATGAACTTACTTCTTTCTTTCAGAGCATTTATCTCAAGTTGTAGTTATACTTTCATTAGCAGGACTCTGTTATCAATCTCTGCCTCCCCACTAGGCTGTAAGCAACAAGAGAGCAGTGAGTGTGTCTGGTTTTGCTCACAATCGTATCTCCAGCACCTGTCACAACACTGACACAGGTGTTCAATAGATTATTTGCTGGATGGGATCAACGAATGAATGAACAAACACCAAGTGTCTAGAATGTGCCTTGCACTGTTCTCAGTCCTGGGAATACAAAGATGATTAATACTGCACCCCTACCCTTGAGGAGTTCACAGTCAGGGGGCAGAGAGATAAACAATTATCATGGTGGGATTTATTTGCAGTGTCCGCCATGGTCACTAGGTTGGAGGAGTGGCAACGTTAGCGTCTGTGTTCTGATCGGCTTTACCTTCATGATGGTGTATTTGCTATCTTGACCCAGATCGCGAAGGGCTTTTTCCCATGCTTAAGAGTTTGTACCTTAGTTCTGCTTTTCAACCAGGCCAATAAACCTTCTCTAAACTTCTTAAATAGGCTGTACTTTCATGTCTACAAGGTAGGGCTGTTTGAGCTTCCTCCCCCAAACCCACCCCACCCCATCCCCAACTACTCGGTGGTTCTGTAGTAAGAACCACTAAAAACTGAAAGTTCCTAGTAGCAGGGCTCTAAGTAACAGGTTAGGGACCTGGTAGAAATGAAAGGAGTCCCTGGGTGGTAGAAATGGTTAACATACTCAGCTGCTAATTTGAAGGCTGGTCGTTGGAGCCCACCCAGAGGCGCCTGGAAAGAAAGTCCTGGCAATCCACTTCCGAAAAATCTGCCATTGAACACCCTGTGGAGCCCAGTTGTGCTCTGACACTCATGAGGTCGTCATGAGTCTTAACAGACGCAGTGGCAGCTGGTGGAGGTTGGAACTGTCAAAGGACCGAAGTTGGACGCCACCTAGTGGTCTGAGTTGAGTTTGTGTGCTTTTCAGAACCAAAAAACAAAAAACTGAACCCACTATGTTGAGTCGATTCAGAACCAAGGCAGGGAGTTTGTTCTTTGCTCCATTTGTCCCTTCTCTTAGTGGGACGTGTACATTAGCAAATTAACCTGGCAGGTATGCCTAGGGACCAAGGGAAGAGACAGAAGATGGCCTTTGGAGGAAAGGATACTCTGGTTCATGGGAGACCCCAGACAAGCTCATTCATAGCAGGTGCCCAGCAGGTGGTTTAAGGTGCAGCAGTCCTGGTTTGGGGTTGAGCTAAAAGAAGAGAAAGGAAACTCACAGGTGTGTTCCACCTTTATAGAAGCTGAATTCCTAAACTGGACTAGATTTGCCCATCACAAGGAGTGGTGTGGCCAGGGACAGGCGTCCTTTTCACATTTCCTCAGCATTGCCTTCAGCTGTTCGTTCAGCTGCTCAGCTTACTTCCTTTAAAGAAGCTCTAAGGGTTCTGGTCCTCACTTTTTGCCAGTGATCTTTTGATCAGTTTCAACCAGTGTTATTGATATCATCTCCAATCCTTGTCAGACTTAATTGCCCTTCAGGTCTTTACTTTTAGTTCTCAATTCGAAACTATCTCAAAACCTAATTTATACTAAAGTGGTATTGGCTGATAATATCCAAACTTACCTCTTCTGTGAATATCTGCTCTTTAAATGTGAAGACAGAGAATTTAGAAGAGGTAGCCACTGTGTTTAAGGTTAAGTTACTAAAAGGAGTTAACTAATCAAAGAGGAAGGGGAAGGGCAATTCTAGTGGGAACGGCATGAGCAAAAGTATGGACACCAGAAGCATCAGGGTATTTGCAAGGAAATACTTTACACATACCTTGTTTCTGGATCTTTAAGATCTTTAGATCATAAGATCTTTATAGCCCTAGTCATTCTAGTTTTTGGAGGCTCCAGCCCAAAATATATTGCATGTGTTAAAATGTATGCCATATTAAATACAGTTTATATTAAATTATGAGTAAGATGGTTGCAGCAACTAGTGAGCACAATGTTACTTTACATATACATTTATTTAGGTATTTGTTCATTTCAATCGTCAGGATTTTTTGGTATGTGCTTTGAAGCCAATGTTGTTGTTGTTAGGTGCCGTCAAGTCGGTTTTGACTCATACCGACCCTATAGGACAGAGTAGAACTGCCCATAGAGTTTCCAAGGAGTGGCTGGTGGATTTGAACTGCCAGTCTTTTTGGTTAGCAGCCGAGCTCTTAACCACTACGCCATCAGGGCTTCTTGAAACCAATAGACTTTTTTTTTTTCTCTCTCTCTCTCTCTCAGGTGCCTGATAAATAAAACAGTGCAACATTAAGCAGTTCAGGGTTCCTAAGTATAAAATCCAAAGTAGAGAACAAAATGAGATGAGGATGAAGGGGCAGCTGGGAGCCAGGGTATGGAAAGTCTCACATGCCATATAAAGTGACCTTGCCTTCATCATGAGTCATTAAAGAATTTGGACATGAGAGTGATGGTGAGACATGCCTGTAATAGCTCACTCTAGGGATGGTGTGGAAGGTGGATTAGAGGGGTCAAAACCAGAGTAGGGTAATTCATTAGAAGGCTGATGCAAAAGCAAGGCTCTGGATCGGGGCCAAAGTGAGCCGTAGAAGGATAAGGGGGGAAAGCATCCCATAACAGAAGGGAGTTCTGGATTCGACATCAAGGAATCTGAGTTTCATTCCCAACTTCCCTTTAGTGTTTTCTGTCTTTGGACCTCAGTTTCCCCATCTGTAAAATGAAGGAGTCTACCTGCAGGTTACTATTGCCTCATTGATAAGGAGCATAGAAAAATCTGGTGTGTGTATTAGGAGGACTGCGAATGGATCAGCCCTTGGCAAAACTGGGAAAGAGACAATGCTGATCTTTAGCTTTCTTACAGAAAACCCCGTAAAATATGCACCAGGACACGCTGTCACCCAGCCTTGCTGAGCCACGTAGAACGGCTTCCTACTACTTGGACCTATGGTTTCGTTGGTGTTCCACAAAGAATATCATGAATATTATGTCCTGCCTAGCTGTTAGCATTTTATATGCCAGGCACAGCTCTAAGCATTTAATGTGCATTATCTCATTCAATCTTCACTACAATCCTATAAGACAGGTACTACTCGTTTTCTTATTTTATAGATAAGAAAACTAAGATTCAGAGAAATTAAGTAACTCTGTCTAGTTAGTAAGAGGTAGACATGGAATTCAAACCCAGGCCTTCTGCCAAGAGTCCCTAAAAACCAAAAAACCATACCCGTTGCCGTCAAGTCAATTCCGGCTCATGTTGTTTTTGTTAGGTGCTGTCAAGTTGGTTGCAACTCATAGTGACCCTAGGTACAGCAGAATGAAAACACTGCCTGGTCCTGAGCCATTCTCACAATTGTTATGCTTGAGCTCATTGTTGCAGCCACTGTGTCAATCCATCTTATTGAGGGTCTTCCTCTTTTTTGCTGGCCCTCTATTTTATCAAGCATGATGTCCTTTGCCAGGGACTGATTCCTCCTGATAACCTGTCCAAAGTATGTGAGACATAGTCTTGCCATCCTTGCTTCTAAGGAACATTCTGGTTGTACTTTTTCCAAGACAGATCTGTTAGTTCTTTTGGCAGTCCATGGTGTAGTCAATATTCTTCAAGACCACAATTTGAAGGCGTCAATTCTTCAATCTTCTTTATTCATCGTCCAGCTTTCGTGTGCATATGAGGCGATTGAAAATACCATGTCTTGGGTTAGGCGCACCTTAGTCTTCAAGGTAACATCTTTGCTTTTCAACACTTTAAAGAGGTTTTTTGCAACAGATTTGCCCAATGCAATGTGTCTTGATTTCTTGACTGCTGCTTCCATGGGTATTGATTGTGGATCCAGGTAAAAACGAAGTCCTCGACAACCTCAATCTTTTCTCCGTTTATCATGATGTTGCTTATTGGTCCAGTTGTGAGGATTTTTGTTCTCTTTATGTTGAATGATGTATGTTCAGTAATCCATACTGAAGGCTGTGGTCTTTGATCTTCATTAGTAAGTGCTTCAAGTCCTCTTTACTTTCAGCAAGCAAGGTTGTTAATAACGCAGGTTGTTAATGAGTCTTCCTCCAAGTCTGATGCCCCGTTCTTCTTCATATAGTCCAGCTTCTTGGATTATTTGCTCAGCATACAGACTGAATAAGTATGGTGGAAGGATACAACCCTGACGCACACCTTTCCTGACTTTAAACCAGATCGTATCCCCTTGTTCTGTTCAAAGGACTACCTCTGGGCTATGTGCAGTTTCCTCATGAGCACAATTAAGTGTACTGGAATTCCTATTCTTTGCAATGTTATCCATAATTTGTTTTGATCCACACAGTTAAATGCCTTTGCATAGTCAATAAAACACAGGTAAACATTCCAACTCATAGTGACCCTATAGCAATTATTCTGCCCTGCCTCTCACGTCAGATAGCTATCATAACTAGCATTGCATTTATGTGTTATAACTAAGCAGCTAAAATATATAGCGTGGGTAATATGGCCCCCTGAGGAAGGGAGTGTAGCCTACACTAAGCATGGGATTTAGAACCAAGTAAACTAGGACTTCACCACCATCTATATATTCGTCGTACTGTGGTGACTTGTATGTTGATATGATGCTGGAAACTATGCCACCGGTATTTTGAATACCAGCCAAGTCACCCATGGTGGACAGGTTTCAGCAGAACTTCCAGACTAAAATAGACTAGGAAGAAAGGCCTGGGGATCAACTTCTGAAAATTAGCCAATGAAAACCCTATGGATTACAGAACATTCTCTGAGATTCACCTCATAAGGAGGAATTGATCACTGGAGAAAGGCATCATGTTTGGTAGAGTAGAGGGCCCATGAAAACCAAAACCAAATCCGTTGCCGTCGAGTCGATTCCAACTCGTAGCGACCCTATAAGACAGAGTAGAACTGCCGCATAGAGTTTCCAAGGAGCGCCTGGTGGATTCAAACTCCCAACCTTTTGGTTAGCAGCTGTAGCACTTAACCACTACGCCATCAGGATTTTCGAGGGCCTGTGAAAGTGAGGGAAACCCTCAGTGAAGTGGATTGGCACAATGGCCACAACAATGGGCTCAAACATAGCAACGATCATGAAGGTGGCATAGGACTGGGCAACATTTTGCTCTGTTATACATAACGTCACTGAGTGAGAGTTGACTCCATGGCAACTAATAACAACCAACTGGGATTTCTCATCTGGATCCAGTAGTTGCTGGTTCTGTGATCTTGGGTCAATTACTTGTCCTCTCTAAATATCGGTTTCCTCACCTTGAAAAAAAGAGTCAATAATAGCACCCTGTTCCTGAAGAAGGACATCATGCTTGGTAAAGTAGAGGGCCAGTGAAAAAGAGGAAGACGCTCAATGAGATGGACTGACACAGAGGCTGCAGTAATGGGCAGTGTTTCGTTCTATTGTACAAAGGGTCGCTGTGAGTTGGAACCAACTCAACGGCGCCTAACAACAACGACAACATCACAAAGGGTATTGTGAAGACTAAATTTTAAAAATGTCTATAAAGTTCCTAGACAAGTACATGTCACAAAGTATCATCACCATCACCATTAACCCCACCACCATCATCCTCATTGTCTTCGTTATTGTCGTATTTATTCACAAGGGACTAGCTTGCTTCATTGAAGTTTATAAGGTTGAATTCAGAGCATGAAGACCCGAAAACTGGTTCTTAATATTGTTCAGCATTCATTCCAAGTTGCCAACAATAAGTAGTGCATAACTAATGCTCTTGGTGAACCCACCCGGATTACGAACCCAAGCCTTCTTCTACTCCTGCTCCACTCCTTAAGCAGCAAAATATAGTGGAAGGTGTAGTAGAATACTGTGTCCTTGCAAGTTTGTTTGTGTGTTTTTTTGGTAGTGACTTATTGACCTAAAGAAATCGTTTTCTATTTTGCCTATTTCTATTAAGGTCGTTGTTTTTCCATCTACCCTCCTTTAACCTCTTCCTGTTTCCTTTCAGATTCCGCCTGTCTTTGCCAGAATCCAATCGCAGCAGTATTGAGGTAGGAATCAGAGCTCTCAGAGTTCCCTGGAAAGGGAAGAATCTCATTTTCCTTTATGCTGGATGGTTGTTTTCTATGTCTCTGAGCACTTAATTTCTCCATGGGTATAGGTTTTAACTTTAAAGCTTCTAATGTGGTTTCTATCTGCAAAGCCCATTTAATGTTAAGCAAGAAAGGAACTCTCCCATTCACTTTTACGTAGGTAGAATGACTTAAGAAAGAATTTGAAGAGCTTTTAAGATACGTGTAATGCCAGAAGAACAGAAATGCTCAGAAAGATTTCATTTTTTAGCTAAAACAATCCCCCGTTGTTAAATTTAAGGTCCAGAATCCCAAAGGAAGAGGCTGAATGTAAATTATCAGGCCACGATTAGGTTTGGCCTTGAAGGCCCTCCACCCATCTTCTAAAATTGGATCAAGGCTGGTAATGTAGATATCATCCCAACCTAGTGACCTCCTGTTAGAAAAGGACCCCCTCTCCTAACATGTAACTTGGAAATTCCCACCCTCTAGTTTTCGGAAAGATCAGTCAAAACACTAAGTGGTATTTTGATCCAGGTATAGGTCTACTTAATTTATTCATGGATGACACTACCATAAAGAAGTTAAGTACATGGATTTTAGTATCAGAATTCCAGGATAGAGCAGTGCCTAGTTCATGGTCAGTCTTATACAAATGTTACTTATTAATTGCATCAATATTTATTCATTTTACAAATCTTATTGAGCCAGGCACCATTCTATATAATGAATAAAACAGATTAAGCCCTTACTCTTACAGTGCTTACAGTCTACAGCAGGGGTTCTCAACTAGAGAAGATTTTACCCCTCACCCCCCCTCCAGGAGACATTTTTTATGTCACAACTTGGGAGGTGGTGTGCTACTGGTATCTAGTGGGTAAAAGCCAGGGTTGCTACTAAACATCCTGCAATGCGTGGGACAATCTTCGCCCCAGGAAAGAATTATCTGGGCCAACATGTCAATACTGCCACTGTTGGGAAACTCTGTTCTAGAACGTGTATGCATGTGTGACATGCAATAAACAACCAAATATGTATTGTAGGTGCTGAAAATAAAATAAAGAGAAAAATAAAGCAGGGCAAGAGAATAGACAGCCAGGTAGATATGGAACAAGGGATTATAACATTGGGGTTGTTGAGAGAATTAGCTAAGATTATATATGAAATGGACTTAGCACATTTTCTACGTGGTAAATATTAAATAAATGATGGCCATTGTTTTTATATTTATAATAATTCTTTCAATTATTGTCATCTGTATGTCTGGGGGATGGTATAGCATAATGGCTGCATATCCAAACTCTGAAGCCAAACTGTGTGAGTTCAAATCCCACTGACTGGCTGTATGGCGTTGTACACATCAGGGCTTATTACATGGCAAATACTAAATTTAATTATTACCCTGTTCCACCAGAACAGCTATAAGATGAGGCTAGATCTGGGGAAAACAGGCAAGAAGTCAGAGAATTTAGCCAGAATCCCCAGCAAAATATTTGTTTATTTTTTAATTTTACAGAAACATCCTGAGTTTCAGGTTGGGAAAATTAGGATTCAATAGCAATAGTGTCAACAGGTGGGAAATAGGCCATACCTTTCATGCCAACATTGAGGTCTAAAATACCAGTATTGTTGCATGCACTGTCCCCTGGCATAACCATTTGGTAGATGATAGATGATAGTCAATGAGAATGCATAGGTGATTTTCTCATAAATGGTATTTCCTGAGCCCAGAGAGGGGCTTCCCAGTCAAAGTCTTCCAAGAAGACCCAAGTAAACTGCTTAGGATCGACAACAAGTTGTGCTAACCATGACATTCCTGAAGAAATAACCAAACCCAAAACCAAACCCGTTGGCATCAATTCCAACTCATAGCGACCCTATAGGACAGAGTAGAACTGCCCCAAAGGGTTTCCAATGAGCAGCTGGTAGATTCAAACTGCTGACCTTTTGGTTGGCAGTGGAGCTTTTAACCACTGTGTCACCAGGGTGAAAAAATAACAGAAATAATATATACCAACCACTGGCCTAAGCATTTTGCTAGTATTAACTTGTTTAATCCTATGAAATTAGTACTATTATCTTCATTTTACAATGGAGAAAATTGAGGCACAGAGAGGTTAAGTTACTTTCCCAACAGCACACAGTAAGTGATAGAACCAAGAGGTAAACCTAGGAAGTCTAGCTTCGGAGCCAGCATTACTAAACTACAAAGAGGCTTTTCTTATTGTTAAGCATATAGGATGTTCAAAAAATACTCGTTGAATGAAATGCTGTTTATCATAGTCCATTTATTTTTAATACATGACTCTTCCTGGGAACCAATGCTCTGCTTAGATTACACAGCTCCCACAGTTTATTAAAGATAGATTGAGTGTTACCCTTAATTTCAAAGCATAATAAAATGCAAAGGAACTCCTGTGGCAGGAGTTCCCAATAAATAAAGAGCACTAATTGGGGAATTTATTAGGTGCTCTTGATTGTGTTATTTGGTAGATATCTAAGCTGTTTGCTGCCACCATGTCATCCCTCTGTATTTGCCTTCACCATGATCCAGTACAGAGGGGAACAAGAGGGAAAAGAGGTCTGCAAAGTTAGTGTACCCACGAGGGGAGATTCTAGTTATTGCTCTCTATCCTGACAAGGTCTGGACAAGTGCATGTTAAAACCACGCAAGATAGTTTTGTAGTGCCCTGCTTTCATAAATGACTCAGTTTCCCCTACTCATCTTAGGTCTTGAGGTTTGAGAATATTCTGTCTTCCATTCTTCACTTTGGAGTGCTTCCACTGGTCAACGGTAAGGCATTCTTGGAAAACAACATATCTCAGGGATATTGGCTAAACAGAGGAGATTGTTTTTGGCTTTCCACACCTTGTACTTCTAGAGTGTTTTCGTGAGCCCAGGCAAAAGCCAGAAAT